>NC_091284.1:408509426-409125449 GCF_032444005.1 Ranitomeya imitator
AGCTGTCAGTGTCCGCCACTGAGCATAGGACAGAGGTTGAATGCTGGACTGAGAGGGGAGATAGATTAATTGCAGGCACAACCCCAAGTCACATGCTGAGAGTGGATACGTGACGAATTAGTGTCAGCACGGAGGGGGATCCGTGACACTACCTATTATCTGTTATCTACCTATTATCTATCTATATATCTATCTATCTATCTATCTATCTATTGTCTATCTATCTATCTATCCCATATCTATCTACAGTATCTATCTATCTATCTATCTATCTATCTATCTACAGTGCCTACAAGTAGTATTCAACCCCCTGCAGATTTAGCAGGTTTAATAAGATGCAAATAAGTTAGAGCCTTCAAACTTCAAACAAGAGCAGGATTTATTAACAGATGCATAAATCTTACAAACCAAAAAGTTTTGTTGCTCAGTTAAATTTTTATAAATTTTAAACATAAAAGTGTGGGTCAATTATTATTCAACCCCTAGGTTTAATATTTTGTGGAATAACCTTTGTTTGCAATTACAGCTAATAATCGTCTTTTATAAGACCTGATCAGGCCGGCACAGGTCTCTGGAGTTATCTTGGCCCACTCCTCCATGCAGATCTTCTCCAAGTTATCTAGGTTCTTTGGGTGTCTCATGTGGACTTTAATCTTGAGCTCCTTCCACAAGTTTTCAATTGGGTTAAGGTCAGGAGACTGACTAGGCCACTGCAACACCTTGATTTTTTGCCTCTTGAACCAGGCCTTGGTTTTCTTGGCTGTGTGCTTTGGGTCGTTGTCTTGTTGGAAGATGAAATGACGACCCATCTTAAGATCCTTGATGGAGGAGTGGAGGTTCTTGGCCAAAATCTCCAGGTAGGCCGTGCTATCCATCTTCCCATGGATGCGGACCAGATGGCCAGGCCCCTTGGCTGAGAAACAGCCCCACACCATGATGCTGCCACCACCATGCTTGACTGTAGGGATGGTATTCTTGGGGTCGTATGCAGTGCCATCCAGTCTCCAAACGTCACGTGTGTGGTTGGCACCAAAGATCTCGATCTTGGTCTCATCAGACCAGAGAACCTTGAACCAGTCAGTCTCAGAGTCCTCCAAGTGATCATGAGCAAACTGTAGACGAGCCTTGACATGACGCTTTGAAAGTAAAGGTACCTTACGGGCTCGTCTGGAACGGAGACCATTGCGGTGGAGTACGTTACTTATGGTATTGACTGAAACCAATGTCCCCACTGCCATGAGATCTTCCCGGAGCTCCTTCCTTGTTGTTCTTGGGTTAGCCTTGACTCTTCGGACAAGCCTGGCCTCGGCACGGGAGGAAACTTTCAAAGGCTGTCCAGGCCGTGGAAGGCTAACAGTAGTTCCATAAGCCTTCCACTTCCGGATGATGCTCCCAACAGTGGAGACAGGTAGGCCCAACTCCTTGGAAAGGGTTTTGTACCCCTTGCCAGCCTTGTGACCCTCCACGATCTTGTCTCTGATGGCCTTGGAATGCTCCTTTGTCTTTCCCATGTTGACCATGTATGAGTGCTGTTCACAAGTTTGGGGAGGGTCTTAAATAGTCAGAAAAGGCTGGAAAAAGAGATAATTAATCCAAACATGTGAAGCTCATTATTCTTTGTGCCTGAACTACTTCTTAATACTTTAGGGGAACCAAACAGAATTCTGGTGGGTTGAGGGGTTGAATAATAAATGACCCTCTGAAAAGACTTTTCACAATTTAAAAAAAAAATAAACAAAGAAATAACATTCTTTTTTGCTGCAGTGCATTTCACACTTCCAGGCTGATCTACAGTCCAAATGTCACAATGCCAAGTTAATTCCAAATGTGTAAACCTGCTAAATCTGCAGGGGGTTGAATACTACTTGTAGGCACTGTATCTATCTATCTATCTATCTATCTATCTATCTATCTATCTATCTATCTATCTATCTATCTATCATTTAGGAATAAAAAAAAAAAAGGAGCAGCACACCGTTGTAAGTGAAAAAAGAGCAATTTTCTTTAGCCCATGATGCAAGGCTCCCAAAGGCAAAGACCAAACCTTCAATGTTGGAATCCAAAAAACAGGAATAGTACACCATTGTAAGTGAAAAAGGAGATATTTTATTGCACCCGGACTCTTTATCCTGCCTGTTGTGCTGCTCTGTTTTTCTACATACATCTATCTATCTATCTATCTATCTATCTATCTATCGATATATCTATGTATTATCTATCTGGAGCGCCCCCAGTAGGGCAGTGTGGTACTCAGAGCCGGGCCCTTCGGTTCTCAAGGGGGATGTCACGGTGGCTGACCTGGTCCGTGGTCCTAGGGGCGTCCATAGTAAATAAGGGGGGAAGGTCTTTAAAGGGATAATGTTCGTAACGCCACCTGTGGTATTCGGTCAGGGTGACCGACGCTGCTTAGGGGTCCGCTAGGGTGATGTTATGGCAGCTAGTTGGTATACCTTACCACAGGTGAAGTATGTTCCCAGGGCTTCCCAGTGTGTAGATGGTGGTATGGTGAGAGGCGCAGAGAAGAACGAGGACACAAGGTTGCAGTCTCTTTACCTTTACTGAAGACTTCAGCATCCACAGTCCAGGGTACCAGATCACAGGACAGGCAGAGTCCAACCGGTTTGGAGGCAAGTCCAGAGTTCCCTTGTCCAGGCGGGAATCAGTAGCTTTCGCTTGCGCTGCGGTGGTGTAGTCCCTTACTGCCTATGGCTTCAAATAAGGGTCTCATGGATGTGATATTTCGCTCTCTCTGTCCCCCGTATAGGATAGGACAAAACCCGTATGACAGGTGATGAGCCTGTTTATAGGGTCTCTTAGATAACCCGGCTCTGTAGGTGTCACCGTACCTCCTGGGTGTAGGTGTGGACAGGCAAGCTGCAAGTAGCTGTCCTGCTGGTCTTTGAAATAAGGCGTAGAGGTCCTTACTCCCTCGGTGTTCCGGCTACCGGGATTTTGCGCCTCAGAAAGAAGGCAGCCTGAGTGGGGCTGGTCCCCTTCTGGTATCCTCTCCTTTGCTTTGACTTCCTTCACGCTTGCTGCAGTACAATTCTGCCTTTCAATGTCTCTTTCTGGTAGCTGCAGCTCTGAGGGCATGCACAGCTCCTTGGACCCTCTTTCCTTCTCAGACTACTGTCTGGAACTTTCTAACTTTCCCTTCAGACTACTAGTTATATATATGGGGAGTGACCTAATAAATAGGAGCAGAATCTTCCCCTGGTGGCCTGGAGTGTGAAGTGTGTTGCATGTTTATGATGCCTGGATGCAGTTAGCCTTCTTTGCCTCCAAACGTAGCATCACTCTCCCAGAGAGGAAAGCAATACCACTTTGACAACCAGGACCCACTTTGACAACCAGGACCCTGGGGCGCCCCCACACATTAAAACCAGTACTCCCGGACTGCGAAACGAAGATAACAGTTACAGGTTAGCAAAAGACATACAATTTTTAAAATGCAATAACTTATAAAACAAATTAATACTATACTAAAGCTTCCCTTTATGGGATGAGGACACTTGAACGTTGCATTAACTATCTACACTGTTCACTAACTACACTGTGCATTAACTATCTATTGTTCACTGTGCAAGTAGCCCATGTGTTTCTGTTTCTATAATTGTTCTCTTGTGTCTACAAGACTAGGGAGTTACCCACCACTCCTCTTGGGCTATCTGCACAAAAGCTGTTCCACTCAGCATGTCCACATGGATTTTTCCTCTCTGAACCCTGTTCACACAGGTAATATACAGATGATCAGGTTTTTAAATACATCAGACAGGGATTACATACATCAGTTAGGACTGCTCTGATATGGGTATACCTTGACGTTTGGTGGAGCAGCTTAGTATACATTTTTTGCAAAAAACGTATCAACCAAATACCATGTTTTTTACATAGTTTTACTAGCACTTGCGGATTACTGTGATTTTTTGAAACTGAGTGTTTTTGGTTCTACTATACTCTTTTGTGTCTTCAAGTTTCTTGGTGGTGTGTGAACATTCTCCTACAGACTTGTTCACTGTGCAAGTAGCCCATGTGTTTCTGTTTCTATAATTGTTCTCTTGTGTCTACAAGACTAGGGAGTTACCCACCACTCCTCTTGGGCTATCTGCACAAAAGCTGTTCCACTCAGCATGTCCACATGGATTTTTCCTCTCTGAACCCTGTTCACACAGGTAATATACAGATGATCAGGTTTTTAAATACATCAGACAGGGATTACATACATCAGTTAGGACTGCTCTGATATGGGTATACCTTGACGTTTGGTGGAGCAGCTTAGTATACATTTTTTGCAAAAAACGTATCAACCAAATACCCTGTTTTTTTACATCGTTTTACTAGCACTTGCGGATTACTGTGATTTTTTTAAACTGAGTGTTTTTGGTTCTACTATACTCTTTTGTGAGCGGTACCATGTGACCGCTCAGTACAGGAAGAATCTGCAGCACTGGAAGAAGCAGGGACCGCGCCAGCAGTAGGTGAGTATAATTACACAGCCCCCGCCCCCCCTCACCTGCCGACCCCCGGGTATGACTCGAGTATAAGCCGAGAGGGGGACTTTCAGCCCCAAAAAATGGGCTGAAAATCTCAGCTTATACTCGAGTATATACTGTAACTATTAACTAACTATTAAATGCCACGACCCTTACGGGTATACTATCTCATAAGTGCTTAAGCAAACATTCTATCTTTATTCAAGTGCAAAGTTTTCATCCAACCCCCGTGGGTTACTTTATTCTCTTAATTTTATCAAAAGGGCATCAGGATATCAGTACTCACTATCGGCTATATTGAAACACCATTCCAACTAAATTCAAATTTCAGCTTTCAGTACTCTTAACTATATTAACTCTTTAATATATTCTAGCAAAGTGCAATGATTAAACATCCCCTTTAAGGGTTCAAACAATATTCAAGTCCTTTTAATGAGGTAGTGCAAATGTATCAATTGCGTTAACATTCAAGTCAATCAAAACTTTAAAACAGCAATAACGAAGCGAGGGACCCGTCATTCACCCTCAACATTGGACTTGGGTGGGCTACAAGGCGTGTATCCAGACCTGGAATCCTGCCGCACCAAACGGGTTTTTCTTCAGGTCTCCGGAAAACAAAACAGTTCTCACAACAATGTTAGAAGCAGTCTTTTTAAAACTTCTTTAAAAGTTCCTTTTGTAAAACCATTAGGAAGCACTTTTAAGAAGGTGCAAACTATTTACAAGACAGTTTGTGAGCCCTTCACTGTCCATGACTCCAGTATCTTTAAAGCAATGGACAACTTGTGCAAACTTAGGATACTCTTAAAAACTGGGGAACCCTTTAAGTAGAAATCCTGGCTGGGTTCAATAAACTTTAGCAGCAAAGAGTTTTTAACAGTGAACTATTTACAGTCATTTTTCAAATTTTCCTGTGGTTTACTGGTGGAGCACGTGTAAAGGCAGTCCCTTTGGATATGGGCCGCTACCAGGTGCTACATACAGTGTGCCTGCACTCCTGTTGGGGGTTTGAGTGCCTATTGACCTCCGCTCCACAACAGCTTGGGTGCAGGTGATGGTTGGCCTAGTGGCTACTGCAGTCTCCGTAGTGGTGATGGTACATACCATAGTCTTAGTGGTGGTGCTGGCAGGGGTGACAGTGGGAGTAGTAGTAGTTGTGGCTGCTTTAGCACAAGGGGGCGCTGTTACAGCACGAGGCGGCATGGCTGGTGTCTTGGAGCTAGCCAGTCTTGGAATGGGGTCTCTATATTTATGAAGGTTTAGAGCGAACCACCTTTTGCACCAAAGTGCCTGGTGTATGTGACGCGGTCTCCTGGGTACAGATCCCTTTCCGGGTGTCCTTCCCAAAGATGGGACTCCACGTCCTTCCTGTTAACGAAGATTTCCACATACAGTCCCTGCTCTTTTATGAAACCCCAACCTCCTTTTAGCTTGAAGGTTACCGCAATGCCCTGCTTAAGCGGGGCCTGGTTGACATAGTGGTCCTTGCGAGCCTGGGCCTTGGCTTGCAGATCCCTCAAAGGCTCTGGGCTGGGCCTGGTGTTCTGCCTCCCTTTTCTCCCATTGGCGGGTGAGCTGCTGCTGGTACTCGTCCCAGCTCAGGACCTCCAGGGTTTCTCCCTCGCTCTCCTTTCTCCCAGGGAACCCCATGAGATCAGGTACAGGATTGACCTAGCGATAAACAGTCTTTTCCACGTAAACCTCCCCAGGTAGGTTGGCGGGCTGAATTGGGGCCTTTAAGAACTGCTCCATCCTCGTAGGCTGGTCTCATTGCCCCAAGTTTTGGATCTGGCTGGACCCGTAGGGAGGTGGCGCTGCAACGGGGCCTATCAAAAGTTTATTGGCTACCAGGGCAGGGTTGGTGTCCTTACCTGCCGCTGCGGTATCTCCGGTGCTGGTCTTCTCCATCGGTGTCGGAGGCTGCTGGACAGGAAGCGGCACTGGCAGGTCTTCCGTGGGTGTCGTCTGACACGTGGCTTTGGCGCTCAGCTGCATCTGTAGGAGCTGGTTGATGAGTTCTTCTACTCCGGCCTGCAGGAATTCAGGGCCAACTGGTGATGCCTGGCTGCGGTGTCTTTCCAGGTGGCTGGGGGAGTCCTCCGCTTCCACCCCACACTCTGGTTCCGGGCTGCTGGCCATGGTGTCTTCCATGCTGCTCCCTCCTTCCTGGTCTCTTTCCCACTCTCTCTGGGGGCGGTTACTTCTTCTTGGTCTCCTCCCGCCCTTTAGGATCAGAAGGCGGATCTCCGCTGCTGACGGACACGTCCTCGGTACAGAGATATTTGGACTGGGCGGCCATTATTTTTCATGCTTCTCCATTAGTTCCCGCCCACGATGGCACGCCCTTCTTCTCCAGCGCTCCTCGTGGATTATGGACCTTACATGGACGCGCTATGATATATGCACTACTATATCCTGAAGATACATGGAGAGGATTTTTTTTTTTATATACAGCTGGACTATAGCAGTTACGCCGCGGACATGCGCACTGAAGTGCCTACTGGAGACTATGCTGTGCGGCTGCCATGTACGGTCATGCGCAGTGGGGGAGGTTACCCGGACCTGCGCAGTACTGGGCGTTGGGAATATAGCGCTCATAAGTGGACTCCGTTGATGCACACAGAAGCCCTGGAGTGGGATGTTGGTGGGCGGATCTGCCGTTAGGACATGCGCAATGGTGGCGGGGGCCCGTGAGTCTGTGCGGGGATGGGCGCTGCATGTCAGGTATGGTGCGGTCACATGTGGCCGGCGCTGTTTTCTAATTGAGCAGAGCTTACCCTGGGCACACCTATGGAGCCATGGCAACCACCGATGCATGTCTTCTATTGGATGGGGTGGTATGTTTACATCTATGTAGCCGGGAGTGTTTATATGTGATCTATGGAGTGTTTAATGATATGGAGAGCGATCAAGGGGGATTTTCCTGTGTATGGGGAGGTTGGTTACGGGTTGTTTCGCATTGTATACTGTTTTATTGTTTTGTATAATGTTTGTAATATTGTTGTTTTTTCTATGATGTCAGGGCACTCCCATTGGTTGTGGGTTAACCATGTGGGTGTGTCTAATGGTATAAAATAGTGGTTGAATTGGGATTGTACTGTGCTTGAAAAAGGTCCACGGACCGAAACGTCGCCGCAGGAGGCAGAATAAAGAAGGTTACTGTCTGTCACTTCCTGGTGTGGCGCTGTCCTTTTTATACTTCGATTTTGCAATACACAGTCTTCAATAAATCACAGTTCAGGCACAGTTCTGGCACAGTCTCTAGGCGCACATGACCCGTGGGGTACTTGGTACCGGGCACTTCGGTTCACAGGGGATGTCACGGTGGCTAACCCGGTCCGTGGCCCAGGGATGTCCGTGTAAAAGGGAAAGGTCTTTAAAGGGATAAAGTTTATGTTCGCGACGCCACCTGTGGTATTCGGTCAGGGTGACTGACGCTGCTTTAAGGGGTCCGCTGGGGTGATGTTATAGCAGCTAGATGGCATACCTTCCCACAGGTGAAGTATGTCCCCAGAGCTTCCGAGTGTGTAGATGGTGGTATGGTGAGAGGCGCAGGGAAGAACGAAGACACAAGGTTGCAGTCTCTTTACCTTTACTGAAGACTTCAGCATTCACAGTCCAGAGCACCAGATCACAGGGCAGGCAGAGTCTGGCCGGTTTGGAGGCAAATCCAGAGTTCCCTTGTCCAGGTGGCAATCAGTAGCCTTCCCTTGCGCTGTGGTGGTGTAGTTCCTTACTGCCTATGGCTTCACATAAGGGTCTCACGAATGCGATGTTTCGCTCTCTCTGTCCCCCGTATAGGATAGGACAAAACCCGTATGACTGGTGACTTGAGCCTGTTTATAGGGTCTCTTAGATAACCCAGCTCTGTAGGTGTCACTGTGCCTCCTGGGTGTAGGTGCGGACAGGTAACCTGCAATTAGCTGTCCTGTTGGTCTCTGAAATAAGGCGTAGAGGTCCTTACTCCCTCAGTATTCTGGCTACCGGGATTTTGCACCTCAGAAGGAGGCAGCCTGAGCGGGGCTGGTCCCCTTCTGGTATCCTCTCCTTTGCTTTGACTTCCTTCATGCTCGCTGTAGTACAATTCTGCCTTTCAATGTCTCTTTCTGGGAGCTGCAGCTCTGAGGGCATGCACAGCTCCTTGGACCCTCTTTCCTCCTCAGACTAATGTCTGGAACTTTCTAACATTCCCTACAGACTACCAGTTATATATATATGGGGAGTGACCTAATAAATAGGAGCAGAAGCTCCCCCTGCTGGACCGGAGTGTGAAGTGTGTTGCATGTTTGTAATACCTGGATGCAGTTATCCTTCTTTGCCTCCAGACGTAGCATCACTCTCCCCGAGAGGAAAGCAATACCATTGCGACGACCAGGACCCTGAGGCGCCGCAAGTGCATTTTGATTTTTTTAGTTTGAAAAAAAATAAACTGTTATCATTTGGAGGTTTGGCCAATAAAATTTGATTTAGGCTTCTTTCACACTAGCGTCGGAATCTCCCCGACAGAGATTCCGACGCTAGCGTTTGCTGCATTGCACAATGGGTGCAGCGGATGCATTTTTCCGGCGCATCCGCTGCCCCATTTTAAGGTGCGGGGAGGTGGGGGCGGAGTTCCGGCCGCGCATGCGCGGTCGGAAAAAGCGGTCCGTCGGGAGAAAAAAACGTTACATGTAGGGGTTTTTTTCTCCCGAAGGTCCGCCAAAGCACGACGCATCCGTCTTGCGACGGATGCGAAGTGTGCCAATCCGTCGCAAATGCCTAATTCTCTAATGGTTTATGATTTAAAGAAGTTGTCCACTACTATAAAGTTTTTTTTTCCATAAATCTTTTCTATTATGTGCCACTGAAAACATCTACTGTGTTTATTTCAGCAATATTACCTGTTATCATGCTGTAGCAGCACATCTTTAGTGCTGGATCCAGCTCTCATGGGGTTAATTGACAACTTCCTTTCTCCTGAGTTATTGTGGTCTAATACTACAAGTTCCATGATGCGTTGCACTCGCCTGTAACTCTGCACCTGGCACACCCACTCCAAAACACACCCAAACCCCTCCCTCCTCTCCCTCCTCTATGTTCAGGCTGATGAGGAGAGGTCACATTTTGGTCTGTGGAGACCTGGGTGTAGTAACCAGTGCCTTCCCCCCTCCCATCAATCCCGTAATGAAACACACAGTCCTAGGTGGGTTGAACAGGTCGGTCACAGTTTATTAATTAAATAAGCAGAGAAAGGCAATTACATATCGTAACGAGCAACTCACGCCGAGCTCCTGTCCGTGATTGACAGGGGAATTGGCCCAACGAGCGGTTACGACCTTTGTCCTCCTCCGCTTCTTCCGCCACGGAGGATCCCGTGTATTACCTACGCAGGACTCTGACCCCACCCCTCAATGTTAGGGCCTGTTCAACGGCTGCCATGTACGGTCATGCGCAGTGGGGGAGGTTACCCGGACCTGCGCAGTACTGGGCGTTGGGAATATAGCGCTCATAAGTGGACTCCGTTGATGCACACAGAAGCCCTGGAGTGGGATGTTGGTGGGCGGATCTGCCGTTAGGACATGCGCAATGGTGGCGGGGGCCCGTGAGTCTGTGCGGGGATGGGCGCTGCATGTCAGGTATGGTGCGGTCACATGTGGCCGGCGCTGTTTTCTAATTGAGCAGAGCTTACCCTGGGCACACCTATGGAGCCATGGCAACCACCGATGCATGTCTTCTATTGGATGGGGTGGTATGTTTACATCTATGTAGCCGGGAGTGTTTATATGTGATCTATGGAGTGTTTAATGATATGGAGAGCGATCAAGGGGGATTTTCCTGTGTATGGGGAGGTTGGTTACGGGTTGTTTCGCATTGTATACTGTTTTATTGTTTTGTATAATGTTTGTAATATTGTTGTTTTTTCTATGATGTCAGGGCACTCCCATTGGTTGTGGGTTAACCATGTGGGTGTGTCTAATGGTATAAAATAGTGGTTGAATTGGGATTGTACTGTGCTTGAAAAAGGTCCACGGACCGAAACGTCGCCGCAGGAGGCAGAATAAAGAAGGTTACTGTCTGTCACTTCCTGGTGTGGCGCTGTCCTTTTTATACTTCGATTTTGCAATACACAGTCTTCAATAAATCACAGTTCAGGCACAGTTCTGGCACAGTCTCTAGGCGCACATGACCCGTGGGGTACTCGGTACCGGGCACTTCGGTTCACAGGGGATGTCACGGTGGCTAACCCGGTCCGTGGCCCAGGGATGTCCGTGTAAAAGGGAAAGGTCTTTAAAGGGATAAAGTTTATGTTCGCGACGCCACCTGTGGTATTCGGTCAGGGTGACTGACGCTGCTTTAAGGGGTCCGCTGGGGTGATGTTATAGCAGCTAGATGGCATACCTTCCCACAGGTGAAGTATGTCCCCAGAGCTTCCGAGTGTGTAGATGGTGGTATGGTGAGAGGCGCAGGGAAGAACGAAGACACAAGGTTGCAGTCTCTTTACCTTTACTGAAGACTTCAGCATTCACAGTCCAGAGCACCAGATCACAGGGCAGGCAGAGTCTGGCCGGTTTGGAGGCAAATCCAGAGTTCCCTTGTCCAGGTGGCAATCAGTAGCCTTCCCTTGCGCTGTGGTGGTGTAGTTCCTTACTGCCTATGGCTTCACATAAGGGTCTCACGAATGCGATGTTTCGCTCTCTCTGTCCCCCGTATAGGATAGGACAAAACCCGTATGACTGGTGACTTGAGCCTGTTTATAGGGTCTCTTAGATAACCCAGCTCTGTAGGTGTCACTGTGCCTCCTGGGTGTAGGTGCGGACAGGTAACCTGCAATTAGCTGTCCTGTTGGTCTCTGAAATAAGGCGTAGAGGTCCTTACTCCCTCAGTATTCTGGCTACCGGGATTTTGCACCTCAGAAGGAGGCAGCCTGAGCGGGGCTGGTCCCCTTCTGGTATCCTCTCCTTTGCTTTGACTTCCTTCATGCTCGCTGTAGTACAATTCTGCCTTTCAATGTCTCTTTCTGGGAGCTGCAGCTCTGAGGGCATGCACAGCTCCTTGGACCCTCTTTCCTCCTCAGACTAATGTCTGGAACTTTCTAACATTCCCTACAGACTACCAGTTATATATATATGGGGAGTGACCTAATAAATAGGAGCAGAAGCTCCCCCTGCTGGACCGGAGTGTGAAGTGTGTTGCATGTTTGTAATACCTGGATGCAGTTATCCTTCTTTGCCTCCAGACGTAGCATCACTCTCCCCGAGAGGAAAGCAATACCATTGCGACGACCAGGACCCTGAGGCGCCGCAAGTGCATTTTGATTTTTTTAGTTTGAAAAAAAATAAACTGTTATCATTTGGAGGTTTGGCCAATAAAATTTGATTTAGGCTTCTTTCACACTAGCGTCGGAATCTCCCCGTCGCAATGCGTCGGGGAGAGATTCCGACGCTAGCGTTTGCTGCATTGCACAATGGGTGCAGCGGATGCATTTTTCCGGCGCATCCGCTGCCCCATTTTAAGGTGCGGGGAGGTGGGGGCGGAGTTCCGGCCGCGCATGCGCGGTCGGAAAAAGCGGTCCGTCGGGAGAAAAAAACGTTACATGTAGGGGTTTTTTTCTCCCGAAGGTCCGCCAAAGCACGACGCATCCGTCTTGCGACGGATGCGAAGTGTGCCAATCCGTCGCAAATGCCTAATTCTCTAATGGTTTATGATTTAAAGAAGTTGTCCACTACTATAAAGTTTTTTTTTCCATAAATCTTTTCTATTATGTGCCACTGAAAACATCTACTGTGTTTATTTCAGCAATATTACCTGTTATCATGCTGTAGCAGCACATCTTTAGTGCTGGATCCAGCTCTCATGGGGTTAATTGACAACTTCCTTTCTCCTGAGTTATTGTGGTCTAATACTACAAGTTCCATGATGCGTTGCACTCGCCTGTAACTCTGCACCTGGCACACCCACTCCAAAACACACCCAAACCCCTCCCTCCTCTCCCTCCTCTATGTTCAGGCTGATGAGGAGAGGTCACATTTTGGTCTGTGGAGACCTGGGTGTAGTAACCAGTGCCTTCCCCCCTCCCATCAATCCCGTAATGAAACACACAGTCCTAGGTGGGTTGAACAGGTCGGTCACAGTTTATTAATTAAATAAGCAGAGAAAGGCAATTACATATCGTAACGAGCAACTCACGCCGAGCTCCTGTCCGTGATTGACAGGGGAATTGGCCCAACGAGCGGTTACGACCTTTGTCCTCCTCCGCTTCTTCCGCCACGGAGGACCCCGTGTATTACCTACGCAGGACTCTGACCCCACCCCTCAATGTTAGGGCCTGTTCAACCCCATCCTGTAAACCCGACAAAAAAATATCGAGGCCAATGTCCTTTAGGTGAACTCCGTCCGGTCTTAATTGTGGCGTGTTATCCCCTTGTAGCTGGCGATGACGGATCACGATACAGCCTCTTCCTCTCACATATTTTCCAATCCGCGCGTTGAATTTACCCCGTGTCCGCTCTATGGCTTTTTTATCTCTTGCTCCTCGCCAAACGGCCCGTGGTGTTATATCCGACCACACCAGTATTATGTTCCTGAATAGACAGCTGAACCGTTCCATATCCGTTGTCACCCATTTGTACAATTCGGCCACCTTTTGTTTGCCAAGGTCATTGCCACCCGCATGTACCACCATTATCACCGGGTGTTCCGCCATCCTTGCTATGCCAACCATCTCCTTGAACACGTTTCCACTGGAGGCCTCGGATACCCCTCCAGTTAACTTTTATGCCCGGGAGGTAAAGATTTGTTCCTCCTGGCCGCAGTTTGGCCCTCTTTTCGGCCCAGTAAACATAGGAATCTCCTACAACCCAAACTTCAACCCCTGTAAGAGACAACACATGTTAATTAAGCAAGTCAGGTCTTATGTATCTGGCGAAGCATGCGGACTTTCAACGACCCATTCTCTGCACTTCGGCCTCTGACACTCCTGCCCTAGCTGCTTCGGTGGCCGCCCCTATCCGGAACGAATGTGTCCCGTACTCTTTTGGATTTGCGCCGGTTTTTTCCAAGCATAGCTTGAACATCGCCTGGAATTGGTACTTGGTCAGAGGGGACCCGTCTGTATGAGTGAAGAAAAATCTACCAGCTTGTCTTATCACAGCTTATCTTCTAACCATTTTTAGCGGGCAAGCTGGGCCATCTGTGGAGTTAACCAGGACCCATGTGCCCCTACTGGTGGGATCGCATTTGGATTTTCTAACCCTGATGCGCAGGGCGTCGCTGCATATAACTATGTCCTCATTAATTAGGCTTCCTTCCGACGCGTTTTTTGACCGCGATAGCAATTCGCTGATCCGCAGTGCTCCAAAAAAGACGGTCGCAAAAGCTGCCGATATGAGGGCCACCTCATATTGCGATGAGCAGACCGACGGGGATATCGCAATCAGGTCATGCAATAGCCTCAGTGAAATGGGGCGGCGACATTCTTGGCTTGGCTGAAGCCTTTTCCAGTGTTACGCTTATGGACCAGGAAAGCGAGATAAGTGGACCCACTGGACCGAAACAGCGAACCTCCCCAGGACGAGTGGACCAGGTGGACCGCCCCCTATACAGGGAGCGTTAGGAGCAGGCCCAGGGGAGACTACTGAACGGCAGCCGGTACCAAAGTACAGGGAAAGGAAAAGGTCAGGGCAGGGACGACGGAAAAGAAAACGAAGAAGGAGAAGAGGAACGGGCAACGGGAACCAGACAAGACAGACAGAGAATGGAAGGACAAACCGGAAGACAGGATGGAGACACGAGGCCACGGAAGCGCAGGAGACGATGGCGGAAGGACTAGGCAGAGGATCTGGAACACTGGGAAGAAACGAGGGTACAGGAGAACTGGAGCTGCAAGGGAAACACGGAGACAGTTAAAGAAAATACACAGAAACGAAAAGTCAGAGACAAGCAGCAGGGAGAAACGTAAGGTACGCTAGGAAGCGAGAGAGCCAGAGGCATTTGCCAGAAAACAAATGACAGACAGGCACAGCCAAGAGGAAGAGGCGGCCTTAAATGCAGAGTGGCAGCGTTCCTTCCGGGTCATGGACCTCCAGGACCACAGAGAATAGGGGAAAGAGCGTCCAAAGGAAAAAGGCAGAGTGCGCATTCATGTGCTCCCAGTAGAAGGCGCCGTGGACGCGCAGGAGCGCTGCTTGGTAATGTCAGCGCTGCCAGCGTGAGACACGGGGCTGACCGGAGCAGGGAAGGAAGAGTGCGCGTGCGCAGGAAACCCTAGTGCGCGCGCGCCCAACAGGAAGCAGGAGCCGGGAGAGCGAGCAGAGAAGGCGGCGCTGGAGAAGGAACAGGAGCGCGCCGGGACGCCGAGGAGCGGTAAGTAAGAGCGGACAGCAGGGGCCGCGGCGGTGATAACGGCGACCTGACATCCAGCCTTTTATGGCTTGTCTTATGCAGAAGGACTTAGTTACATCTACCCATCCTGATAATTGAAAGAAAAATGCTAGCCCCGATAATTTCCGTTGTGCTGAGGTGCCCGACGCCCCACCTTCCCTCATCCATAATAGAAAATCAGTTGTCACCGCGCTTCGTGCTCGGTCGCATTTATCGACTGGCCTACCCCGGATTAGTGAGCACCACTCCTCCCAAGCCTTACCATACACCTGCCAGGTAGCTGGCGAAACAGAGGCCCGGATTAAGGGCATCAATGATTGGCCACTGTATCCCACAGGGACAGTGGACACAGAATACCCCGGGGTTGTGCGTTGGGCTGCTGGATTCTGAAAGCCTGCCAATTGGAAAATAACAATGGGTTAATGATATTCTCGTCTACTTCCGCCACCACGGTGGCTCTACACCAAATATTGTTTTCTAGGCATATCAGCGCAAGAGAGCAAGTATGGGCAAGGATGAAGAAGACATGTGATTTAAACTCTTCGCTGTTTTCGTATTTTTAGTTTGGAAATGAATGTTCATGTTCAGGCACAAAAGCTTCCAGGTGTCCACCGAGAGTGAAAGAGAAAGTTCCCGGCCGGACACCTGGATTTAACCCCTGTAGGAGTGGCCGTAGGACCCCTCTCCTCTAGTGCCCACTGGCCGGCTGGGGGTCTTCTAATTAGTGCATCACTAAGGGGGAGTGATGCTAGGGTGGAACTGGCACAGACATCCTTTTCGTGCAGCTCTCTGTGTGCTCCCCAGTCAGAGACGCGCTCCTTATACAGTACCGCGTCTGCCAAGCAGCACCAAGAACTGCACAACCATGGTGATCAAGCTTTGAGCTTTTTTTCTTTCTCCTCTATTTCATAGTATAGTTTAGTATACATATATGATATACTGTAAAGAGATCTCACTGCGTATATGTCTTAGATATGTAAATTACACAGTACATGTGTGGGTATATATGTCCATCTACATACACTTGTGTGCATGTATATATTATGTGTGTTCTTATTTTACACTATTTGTGCTCATATACAGGCACAGTCCGGCCGCAAATTGGCCCCCCACTACTTCCGTCCAGTCAGTGCCCCCTCCATACTCCCCTCCAGTCAGCGCCCACATAGCGTTTTAGGACTGCATTTCTCCGTGGCATAACGCGGTGTAACGCAGTCCTTTAACACTGTCATTAATCGTCTAAGTGTGCCCAATTTTTTACTATTGATGCTGCCTATGCAGCATCAATAATAAAAACATATGATGTTAAAATTAATAAAAAAAAAAAAATTACATTATATTCTCACCTTCCACGCCAGCCTTTCACACTACTCGCGACGATCCGGTCCAAATAATGCATTGCGGTAATGCCCGAACATGACGTAGCGTTCTCGCGAGACTGCTACATCATCACGTGTTATGGCCGCAAGGCATTACTGGCAACGGAACGTCACGACATGACTTGGATGTGGGGGACGCCGGAAGGTGAGTATATAACTATTTTTTTATTTTATTTCTTTTTTTTTTTTAGGGATATGGTGCCCACATTGCAATATACTACGTGGGCTGTATTATATACTACATACATATTCTAGAGTACTCGATGCATTACAATCTGGCCAACATCTAGTAAATCTTATTCACGCAGCGTTTCCCAGTTGAAAACAAAATGGCAAAATACTAGGCAGAAACATGTGTTAACGCTGTGATAAAGTGCATAGTGCTAATAAGGTGATACATATAGTGCTTACTCATGTGGGTATGGTACCCGCTGAGTACGTAGCTTCAACGCACATTTCGCAATATTTGCCTCTTCGGGAGGCTTGTGTACTGCTGCTTCAGATTGTTGTGTCATCACCAATTATCCATAATTTTGAGAGATATTTTATGACTTTTTGTATTGTTCAATCACCTGGCAGAAAGGGGTTAATAAACAATATGTTTATGTTAAAAAAAAAAAAGGCATGGGCTCCCGCGCAATTTTCTGCGCCAGAGGGAGAAAGCCGACAGCCGGGGGCCAATATTTTTAGTCTGGGAAGGGGTTAATACCCATGGCCCCTCCCAGGCTATGAATATCAGCTCGCAGCGGTCTGCATAGCCTTTACTGGATATTAAAATAGGGGGACCCCCCAAACAAATGACGTGGGGTCCCCCTATATTTTATAGCCAGAAAGGCTACGCAGACAGCTGCAGGCTGATATTCATAGCCTTGAGAGGGGCCATGGATATTGCCCCCTCCTGGCTACAAATACCAGTCCGCAGCCGCCCCAGAAATGGTGCATCTGTAAGATTCGCCAATTCCGGCACTTAGCCCCTCTCTTCCCACTCCCGAGTAGTGGTGGGATATGGGGTAATAAGGGGTTAATGTCACCTTGCTATTGTAAGGTGACATTAAGCCGGGTTAATAATGGAGTGGTGTCAATAAGACGCCTATCCATTATTAATCCTAGTGTAGTGAAAGAGTTAAAAACAAAGTAAAGACACAGCCAGAAAAAAGTATTTTATTATTCTTAATTTCACCATACTTACCATACTTCAGGCCTGCAAAAAACATAAAATAATAAACCGTATACTACCTGTCCGCCGTAGTCCAATTAATAACGAGTGTCCCACGACAATCTCCCCTATAGAACAGTGACATTGGGTGATGTCACTGCTCTATAGGACCCTCAGTGACACACTGACAGGAGACAATGGCTCCTGCAGTGCATCACTGAGAGGTTACCTTAGGACAAACTCTCACTTTATGGCAATTGCTGCCTGGGAAAATTTCTCACACAGCAATGGCATAAAGTGAGACTAGGGACTATTTTCTCACAGGGGCGTAGGAATACATTGTGAGGAATACATTGTGGAAGGATACCTACCATCATTGTATTCCTGGAGCCCCTGGAGAGCAGTCACATCAGCTGATGCTCCTGCTCTCCACGGGAGATCGTGGAGGGACACTCATTTTAATTGGATTTCTGCGGATCAGGGAGTATAGTGTTTGTTTATTATTTTAAATATTTTTTACAGGTGACATTGGCTTCGGGGAACAAAGTGACAAGTGATGGTGAGTATGTACTCTGTTATATGTACTGTATGTCTGTATGTATGTTGTATGTATGTACTGTATGTATGTATTGTATGTTGCATGTCGCATGTGGCATGGCCCATGTCACATGTTGTCGCATGTCCCATAGCGCAAGTCGCATGTTGTTGCATGTCCCATGTCGCATGTCCCATGTTGTCGCATGTCGGCCTATGTCCCATATCGCATGTTGTCACATGTCCCATGTTGCATGTTGTCGTATGCCCTGTGTCGCATGTTGTCGCATGTCCCATGTTGCATGTCGTCGCATGTCCCATGTTGTTGCATGTCGCATGCTGTCACGTCATCCCATGTCGCATGTCGTCCCATGTTGTCGAATGTCCCATGTTGCATGTCCCATGATGTCGCATGTCATCACATCGCATGTCGTCCCATGTCACATCTCCCATGTCATCGCATGTCCCATGTTGTCGCATGTCCCATGTCATCCCATGTTGCATGTCCCATGTTGTCGCATGTCCCATGTTGTCGCATGTTCTCACATATCACATGCCCTGTGTCGCATGCCCCATGTTGTCGCATGTCGTCCCATGTTGTCGCATGTCACATGTTGTCACATGTCCCATGTCGTCGCATGTCCCATGTTGTTGCATGTCGCATGTCCCATGTTGTTCCATGTCCCATGTTGTCACATGTCGCATGTTGTCGCATGATGTTGCATGTCCCATGATGTCGCATGTCGTCCCATGTCATTCCATCGTTGCATGTCCCATGTCGTCGCATGTCCCATGTTGCCGCATGTCCCATGTTGCATGTCGCATGTTGTCGCATGTCCCATGTCGTATGTTGTCCCATGTCACATGTCGTCGCATGTCCCATGTCGTCGCATGTCCCATGTCGTCGCATGTCATCCCATGTCGCATGTCCCATGTTGTCGCATGTCCCATGTTGTCGCATGATGTCATGTGTCACATGTCGTCCCATGTCGCATGTCCCATGTCGTTGCATGTTCCATGTTGTCGCATGTCCCATGTTGTCCCATGTCACATATTGTCGCATGTCCCATGTTGTCGCATGTTGTCCCATGTCCCATGTTGTCGCATGTCCTCACATGTCGCATGTTGTCACATGTCCCATGCCCCGTGTCGCATGTTGTCGCATGCCCCGTGTCGCATGTTGTCGCATGCCCCGTGTCGCATGTCGTCCCATGTCGCATGTTGTCGCATGATGTCACATGTGTCATGTTGTCACATGTCGTTGCATGTCCCATGTTGTTGCATGTCGCATGTCATCCCATGTTGTCGCATGTCCCATGTTGTCACATATCCCATGCTATCGCATGTCCCATGCTGTCGCATGTCGCCCCATGTCACATGTCCCATGTTGTTGCATGTTGTTGCATGTCATCACATGTCCCATGTTGTCGCATGCCCTGTGTCACATGTCGCATGTCACATGTCATCCCATGTTGTATGTCCTATGTCTCATGTTGTCGCATGTCCCATGTTGTCACATGGCACATGTTGCATGTTGTCGCATGTCATCCCATGCCGCATGTCATCACGTGTCCCATGTTGTCGCATGTCACATGTCCCATGTCATTGCATGTTTTCGCATGTTGTCCCATGTCGCATGTCCCATGTTGTTGCATGTCCCATGTTGTTGCATGTCCCATGTTGTCGCATGTCACATGTCCCATGATGCATGTCACATGCCCCATGTCGCATGTTGTCGCATGTCCCATGTTCCATGTTGACGCATGTCCCATGTTCCATGTTGACGCATGTCCCATGTCCCATGTCGTCTCATGTCCCATGTTGTCGCATGTCGTTCCATGTCGCGTGTCCCATGTTATAAGAAGTTGACGTAGGCACTACTAAGAAGGCGTGGTGCTCAAGTAGGGGCCCAAGCTGTAATGCATATGACAATAAACTTGGCACACACCAATGCGTAAATGCAGTGAAGAAGAGGGGTTTATTAATGAGGTAGAGTACATACAGTAGTAGACGTTTCAGTCTAATCACTAGACCTTCATCAATGTACTGCAATAAAATACAACAAAATATAATATAAAAACTAAGGTATTTACAATATAATGGGTCGTTACATAATCGTTTGCATGGGGCAATGGACACATGCAGCAAAACATCAGACTTGTATCCTCTGCTACTATGTTGCTATAAGGCCATGAGAATCATCAATCATGATCCTCATGGCCTTGTATCCTCTGCTACTATGTTGCTTTAAGTCTGATGTTTTGCTGCATGTGTCCATTGCCCCATGCAAACGATTATGTAACGACCCATTATATTGTAAATACCTTAGTTTTTATATTCTATTTTGTTGTATTTTATTGCAGTACATTGATGAAGGTCTAGTGATTAGACTGAAACGTCTACTACTGTATGTACTCTACCTCATTAATAAACCCCTCTTCTTCACTGCATTTACGCATTGGTGTGTGCCAAGTTTATTGTCATATGCATGTCCAATGTTGTCACATGTTGTCGCATGTCGTCCCTTGTCGTCGCATGTCACATGTTGCATGTTGTCACATGTCGCATGTCCCATGGTGCATGTCCCATGTTGTCGCATGTTATCGCATGTCCCATGTTGCATGTCGTCGCATGGTGCATGTCGTTGCATGTTGTCACATGTTGCATGATGTCACGTTGCATGATTATAAACATAAGGATGAATGACCTCGGGGAGATCAAAACATCCAACACCGCGGAGACACCATCACGTGTTTCTCAACGCAGTGATCCAGAACACTGCCCCCATCCTTATGGGAAATATGCAAATGCATGTAGAAAAGTCGCAGAGACACCATCACGTTTTTCTCAACGCAAGCAATAAATAGCCAGGTCTTTCACTGGGAAGGAACAACAACGGGAAGGGCAGCATCCAAAAAGGAAAACCACCTATGCCAAAACATGGTATCCATCCACAGACAGCTGTTTCGGGGTATTTGCCCCTCATCAGTGTGGAGTAGGAAACTGGCTATTAGGAGCAGTGCCTAGTAAAAGGACTATAAACATAAGGATGAATGAAAAAATAGCAAAAAGGTAGGAGCGCACTTACCCTGGTGTGGTTAACATCACTTTATTTGGACATATGATAAAACAAACAGCAGGGAGGGATGGGGTCAGCTACGGACTCCCTGCTGTTCGTTTTTTCATTTGTCCAAATAAAGTGATGTTAACCACACCAGGGTAAGTGCGCTCCTACCTTTTTGCTATTTTTTCATTGGACTCTGCATGTATTTTCTGGAAGCAGCACCCCTATGGTTTATGTGTGGAGGATATGTACAGCCGTGACAACTCTCACAGGTGCCAGACCGGCAGTTTTATACGGTCAATGGGTTCGACATATTAGCAGTGCGGATGTGCGTTTCTTCTACCATTGGATAAGGATGAATGACCTTGTGCAGGCATGTACTACGGAGGACAGAGAATGAACTTCAATCCAATATTGCAGCCAGCATGCAGCCAGCGGGTAAGGAAAGGGTGAATCAAACACCCGAAAACCCCGCCTCTATGGCTGAAAATTGTTGCCTCCAAATTCAGGTGACAGAGTCCCTTTAAGGCTACTTTCACACTAGCGTCGTACTTGGCCCGTCGCAGTGCGTCGGGCCGACATACCGACGCTAGCAGTGAATACACCGCACAACGGGGGCAGTGGATACATTTTTCCAGCGCATCCGCTGCCCCATTGTGAGGTGCGGGGAGGTGGGGGCGGCGTTCCGGCCGCGTATGCGCGGTCGGAAATGGCGGACCGTCGGCAGCAAAAAAAGTTACACGTAACGTTTTTTGCAGCCGACGGTCCGCCACAACACGGCGCAACCGTCACATGACGGTTGCGACGTGTGGCAAAGCGTCGCAATGCGACGCTAATGCAAGTCAATGGAAAAAAAACATCCTGCAAGCACTTTTGCAGGATGCGTTTTTTCTACAAAACGACGCATAGCGACGTGCAGTGCACGACGCTAGTGTGAAAGTAGCCTAACAAGTTCAACTTTACTGGACATTTCAACTGCATCAGTTTTTAACACGTAGTGTTGGGCACAGCACCCTTCACCACTTGCTTTGTTCACACAGTACATTTCCATTATTTTCTTCTGTTCAGCTCGGACTATCCCTACTTTAACAGATCCTGCTAGCCCCAGGGATTCTCCATTCAGCATTTTAATATTTGAAAGATCCTCTGTGTTTCCCTTGCCTGGTTCCATGTCCATCTTCCTCTGTACGGAAGGGGTTGAAGTACTCTCCATAGCACCTGGATCAAGCCATAGACCCTGGATGTTGCAGTAAGTTTTGTACGACTTCATACCACCAGAAAGTTTTGTACACGCTGTGCTTTCAGCCCAGTGCACCTCAAACATCACCTTACCTTCAAGGAACAATTTTACTGTCTAAACCAGGAAGTAGTTCCCTATTTACTTCCCTGGTCCCCTCTCAATTTGAGCTAGTCCCAAACATTTAACGGTATCTTGCCCGAGCTGAGTGCATCTAAGTCACACACACAGCAGGATCAGAACCTATAACTCTATTATTTACATTACTAAAAACTGCATGATACAGTACACACTTCACATGGCACAATGAAATGCAGCTTAAACACACAACACTATTCTTATCAGACAACGGCTGTCTTGAGGGACAGGGCAGTCCACACCCTTAAGGTACCTTCACACTAAACCAGAGGTCCCCAACTCCAGTCCTCAAGGCCCACCAACAAGTCATGTTTTCAGGATTTCCTTTGCATTGCACAGGTGATGCAATTATTACCTGGGCAAGACTAAGGAAATCCTGAAAACATGACCTGTTGGTGGGCCTTGAGGACTGGAGTTGGGGACCTCTGCACTAAACGACGCAGCGATCCAGACAACGATCCGGATCGCTGCAGCGTCGCTGTTTGGTCACTGGAGAGCTGTCACACAGACCGCTCTCCAGCGACCAACGATGCCGGTAACCAGGGTAAACATCGGGTTACTAAGCGCAGGGCCGCGCTTAGTAACCCGATGTTTACCCTGGTTACCATCCTAAAAGTAAAAAAAACAAACGCTTCATACTTACCTTCCGCTGTCTGTCCCCGGCGCTCTGCTTCTCTGTACTGGCTGTGAGCACAGCGGCCGGAAAGCAGAGCGGTGACATCACCGCTGTGCTTTCCGGCCGCTGTGCTCACAGTGAGTACAGGAAAGCACAGCGCCGGAGGACAGACAGCGGAAAGTAAGTATGTAGTGTTTGTCTTTTTTACTTTTAGGATGGTAACCAGGGTAAACATCGGGTTACTAAGCGCGGCCCTGCGCTTAGTAACCCGATGTTTACCCTGGTTACCAGCGAAGACATCGCTGAACCGGTGTCACACACGCCGATTCAACGATGTCAGCGGGAGAGCCAGCGACCAAATAAAGTTCTGGCCTTCTAGCTCCGACCAACGACATCACAGCAGGATTCTGATCGCTGCTGCGTGTCAAACTGAACGATATCGCTAGCCAGGATGCTGCAACGTCACAGATCGCTAGCGATATCGTTTAGTGTGAAGGTACCTTTACAATCACATCAGTGAGGACAGAACAGGAGACCAGTTTTTCGGGACTGCAGTGTTTTTTATATAAAGATGTGTGTTCCTGATAGTACAAGCTATGTTATTCCATTTACTTTACGCATGTCTATCTGACCATAATATAAAGTACATAGTGTACTTTTATAGCAGAATAGAACTGAAAGAGATAGATTAGTTTACCTTTTGTACAGTAGCTCAGTGGTTAGTCCTGTTTTGCAGCACTAGGGCCAGGGTTCAAATCCCACCAAAGAAAACTGTCAGGAATTTGTATCTTCTCCCCCTGTTCGCGTGGGTTTCCTCATTCTCCAGTTTCCTACCACACTCCAAAGATATACCAATAGGGAATTTAGAATGGGAGCCCCAAAGGGGACAGTAATGATGACCTATGCAGCCTCGAGAACTGAGACAATCGCTAGACGTTGTGGGAATCACTATGGATTATATCGGAGCTGCTGGGATTGTTTTTGAATGATACATGGGTAAACAAGGGAATTTCTGGTGGATTCATTATTGAAATACACTTTTTTTCCTGACATCAACCTAAAAACTATTAACCCGATTGCCATCACACCAGGGCATACGGGAAGAACCGAGGCTAAGTGCAAGAATTGCGCATCTAATGGATGTGCCATTTCTCGGTAAGTGGCGGTCTTATTAGGCTGGGAAAAAGCCAATAACTATGGACCTTCCCAGTCTATTAATATCAGCCTCCAGCTACAGTTGTGGCCAAAAGTATTGACACCCCTGCAATTCTGTCAGATAATACTCAGTTTCTTCCTGAAAATGATTGCAAACAAAAGCTTTGTTATTATTATCTTCATTTAATTTGTCTTAAATGAAAAAACACAAAAAGAATTGTCCTAAAGCCAAATTGGATATAATTCCACAACAAACATAAAAAAGGGGTGGACAAAAGTATTGGCACTGTTCAAAAAATCATGTGATGCTTCTCGAATTTGTGTAATTAACAGCACCTGTAACTTACCTGTGGCACCTAACAGGCGTTGGCAATAACTAAATCACACTTGCAGCCAGTTGACATGGATTAAAGTTCACTCAACCTCTGTCCTGTGTCCTTGTGTGTACCACATTGAGCATGGAGAAAAGAAAGAAGACCAAAGAACTGTCTGAGGACTTGAGAAATCAAATTGTGAGGAAGCGTGAGCAATCTCAAGGCTACAAGTCCATCTCCAAAGACCTGAATGTTCCTGTGTCTACCGTGCAGTGTCATCAAGAAGTTTAAAGCCCATGGCACTGTGGCTAACCTCCCTAGATGTGGACGGAAAAGAAAAATTGACAAGATTTCAACGCAAGATTGTGCGGTTGTTGGATAAAGAACCTCGACTAACATCAAAATAAGTTCAAGCTGCCCTGCAGTCCGAGGGTACAACAGTGTCAACCCGTACTATCCGTCGGCATCTGAATGAAAAGGGGCTGTATGGTAGGAGACCCAGGAAGACCCCACTTCGTACCACGAGACATAAAAAAGCCAGGCTGGAGTTTGCCAAAACTTACCTGAAAAAGCCTAAAACGTTTTGCAAGAATGTTCTCTGGTCAGATGAGACAAAAGTAGAGCTTTTTGGGCAAAGGCATCAACATGGAGTTTACAGGAGAAAAAAAAAGGCATTCAAAGAAAAGAACACGGGCCCTACAGTCAAACATGGCGGAAGTTCCCTGATGTTTTGGGGTTGCTTTGCTGCCTCTGGCACTGGACTGCTTGACCGTGTGCAAGGCATTATGAAGTCTGAAGACTACCAACAAATTTTGCAGCATAATGTAGGGCCCAGTGTGAGAAAGCTGGGTCTCCCTCAGAGGTCATGGGTCTTCCAGCAGAACAATGACCCAAAGCACACTTCAAAAAGCACTAGAAAATGGCTTGAGAGAAAGCACTGGAGACTTCTAAGGTGGCCAGCAATGAGTCCAGACCTGAATCCCATAGAACACCTGTGGAGAGATCTAAACATGGCAGTTTGGAGAAGGCACCCTTCAAATATCAGGGACCTGGAGCAGTTTGCCAAAAAAGAATGGCCTAAAATTCCAGCAGAGCATTGTAAGAAACTCACTGATGGTTACCGGAAGCGGTTGGTCGCAGTTATTTTGGCTAAAGGTTGTGCAACCAAGTATTAGGCTAGGGTCACATTGCGTTAGTGCAACCCGTTTAGTGCTAGCGGGTTGCGTTAACGCAATGTTTTTAATGGGGCCGCGTCCTGGGGTCGCGGTAACGTCCCCGCTCTCGCAGATCCCCGATCTGCGAGAGCGGGGAACGGACCGCGGGCGCGTCTCGGACGCTGCAAGCAGCGTCCGCGGCGCGCCAGGAAACACCGGCGCGTCGCTAGTGCGTGCCGAACATGGCACGCGCTAGTGCTGCGCGTTCCCATTGCCGTGAATGGGCGCGCTAACGGACGCGTTGCACGGCGTTAATTTCGCCGTGCAACGCTGTCCGTTAAGCGCGTTCCCATAACGCAATGGGAACCCAGCCTTAGTATGAGAGTGCCAATACTTTTGTCTGGCCCATTTTTGGAGTTTTGTGTGAAATAATCAATGTTTTGCTTTTTGCTTCATTCTCTTTTGTGTTTTTTTTCATTTAAGACAAATTAAATGAAGATAATACCAAATAATTTGTGATTGCAATCATTTTCAGGAAGAAACTGAGTATTATCTGACAGAATGCAGGGGTGTCAATACTTTTGGCTTCACTGTATCTGCTTTGCTTTAGCTGGTAATTAAAAATATGAGGGACTTCATGCCATTTTTTTGGGGCGTCCCCCCATTTTTAATAATCAGCAAAGGCAAAGCAGATAGCTGGGGGTTGATATTAATAGGCTGGGAAGGTCCATGGATATTGATCTTTTCCTAGCATAATAAAACCAGCTCACAGCTGTTTGCTTTCTCATGGCTCTTTATTTAAGATAGGGGGGACCCCGCGTCATTGTTTTTAATTATTTATTTATTTTACTCGGTCCCTACACTAGTCAGAGCACAATCGCAGCACCACCATGATCTGGCATTTATACTGGCCAGGTCATGTGCTGCGCTAAACATATCACAGCCATTACAAAAAAACTTGGATAGCTTTAGTCTGTCTCACGCAAGCTGAAAAGCAAAAGGGTTTAAAATGTAAATTCTAATAGGATAGCTAAAATCTATATATAAGAAACAAACAATGAACCAAAGTGTAATGTGCATAAATGGACCCACACATAAAAAAAAAATAAGTATAAGAATATAACCAGAGCCCAATATGGCTCCTAAATACATCATTATCCACAGAGCAAAGTGTGTGTGTTTTTTTTTTAAATAATTACTGTTCACCATTAGACAAGGTACTGACCGGTTGGGGCTTGGGCTGAGCAGACAGTGTGATTCAGCAGTAGAGCAGGGGCCGACACCTTTGTTAGTGAAGTGCTACGATCTGCATTTCAAAAGCAAAGGGTTTATGCATATCAAATCTCTGTGAAAGGTTTTAGAATACTGGCATGGACACCCTCACCTGAAAGGCTCCGAAATTTACATAAGAAACACAGTGGGTGCATGTAATCCCAGTAAAAGGAGACTGCAGTGTTGTATTTCTGCATAGGTTGTATGATCATTGAAGTTATTGGAAGCCAGTAGCCTTATTACCATTCAAGGAATAAATCCATTACCCGAAAAGGAGTGTATATTCTCTATATATTCAGATCACAATGTGTTGTGCCTTCAAACCGGCTGTGTAAACTCCTGTGTGCACTTGAATCTGACATCACTGTAATATGTGTGTGTACAAATATATATATATATATATATATATATATATATATACATATACACATACAGTGGGGCAAAAAAGTATTTAGTCAGTCAGCAATAGTGCAAGTTCCACCACTTAAAAAGATGAGAGGCGTCTGTAATTTACATCATAGGTAGACCTCAACTATGGGAGACAAACTGAGAAAAAAAAATCCAGAAAATCACATTGTCTGTTTTTTTAACATTTTATTTGCATATTATGGTGGAAAATAAGTATTTGGTCAGAAACAAAATTTCATCTCAATACTTTGTAATATATCCTTTGTTGGCAATGACAGAGGTCAAACGTTTTCTGTAAGTCTTCACAAGGTTGCCACACACTGTTGTTGGTATGTTGGCCCATTCCTCCATGCAGATCTCCTCTAGAGCAGTGATGTTTTTGGCTTTTCGCTTGGCAACACGGACTTTCAACTCCCTCCAAAGGTTTTCTATAGGGTTGAGATCTGGAGACTGGCTAGGCCACTCCAGGACCTTGAAATGCTTCTTACGAAGCCACTCCTTCGTTGCCCTGGCGGTGTGCTTTGGATCATTGTCATGTTGAAAGACCCAGCCACGTTTCATCTTCAATGCCCTTGCTGATGGAAGGAGGTTTGCACTCAAAATCTCACGATACATGGCCCCATTCATTCTTTCATGTACCCGGATCAGTCGTCCTGGCCCCTTTGCAGAGAAACAGCCCCAAAGCATGATGTTTCCACCACCATGCTTTACAGTAGGTATGGTGTTTGATGGATGCAACTCAGTATTCTTTTTCCTCCAAACACGACAAGTTGTGTTTCTACCAAACAGTTCCAGTTTGGTTTCATCAGACCATAGGACATTCTCCCAAAACTCCTCTGGATCATCCAAATGCTCTCTAGCAAACTTCAGACGGGCCCGGACATGTACTGGCTTAAGCAGTGGGACACGTCTGGCACTGCAGGATCTGAGTCCATGGTGGCGTAGTGTGTTACTTATGGTAGGCCTTGTTACATTGGTCCCAGCTCTCTGCAGTTCATTCACTAGGTCCCCCCGCGTGGTTCTGGGATTTTTGCTCACCGTTCTTGTGATCATTCTGACCCCACGGGGTGGGATTTTGCGTGGAGCCCCAGATCGAGGGAGATTATCAGTGGTCTTGTATGTCTTCCATTTTCTAATTATTGCTCCCACTATTGATTTCTTCACTCCAAGCTGGTTGGCTATTGCAGATTCAGTCTTCCCAGCCTGGTGCAGGGCTACAATTTTGTTTCTGGTGTCCTTTGACAGCTATTTGGTCTTCACCATAGTGGAGTTTGGAGTCAGACTGTTTGAGGGTGTGCACAGGTGTCTTTTTATACTGATAACAAGTTTAAACAGGTGCCATTACTACAGGTAATGAGTGAAGGAAAGAGGAGACTCCTAAAGAAGAAGTTACAGGTCTGTGAGAGCCAGAAATCTTGATTGTTTGTTTCTGACCAAATACTTATTTTCCACAATAATATGCAAAAAAAATGATAAAAAAACAGACAATGTGATTTTCTGGATTTTTTTTTCTCAGTTTGTCTCCCATAGTTGAGGTCTACCTATGATGTAAATTACAGACGCCTCTCATCTTTTTAAGTGGTGGAACTTGCACTATTGCTGACTGACTAAATACTTTTTTGCCCCACTGTATATACACACACACATATATATTTATTTATTATGTGTGTGTATATATATATATATATATATATACATATACACACACACATGTATTTCTATATATTTGTGTGAGCGTGTATAATATATATAAGTGCTGGCTCACAGGCCACTGCAATGCATGATTGAACTTTAGGATTTGAACAAACTAAGCCTGGGGACAGGAAGTCATTGATGTAAACAACAGAGCTGCAGCTGGTAGACACCAAGTGATGCTATCTGCATGATAAAGATATATCACTTATATATATTATATATATATATGATATATCACTATACTAAGAGTATGGATGCATTTACTGGCACATGAGAGCAAAACTAATGAATTAAAAAATGTAATTAGTTAGGGTAGTGGATAACTTTTTACCTTCACCCCCAAGCTTGTTTGCTCCTTCATGACGAGGCCAAATTTTACAATTCTGACCAGTGTCACTTTATGTTGGAATAACTCTGGAACGCTTCAATAGATCCCACTGATTCTGAGAATGTTTTTTTGGGTCATATTGTCCTTTATGATGGTGGTAAAAATTCTTCCATATGCTTTACATTTATTTGTGAAAATAACGGAAATTTGTCAAAAATTTTGAAAATATTGCAATTTTCAAACTTTGAATCTATATGCTCTTAAATCAGAGTCATATCACACAAAAACAGTTCATAAATAACATGTCCCACATGTCTACTTTACATCAGCACAATTTTTTTAACTTTTTTTTTGTAAGGAAGTTATAAGGGTTAAAAGTTGACCAGCAATTTTTTATTTTACAACAAAATTTACAAAACCATTTTTTTAGGGACCACACTACATTTCAAATGACTTTGAGGGGTCTATACGAGAGAAAATACCCAAAAGTGACATTCAAGAAGTTTATTAACCCTTCAGGTTCTTCACATGAAGTAATTTAATGTGAAAGGAAAAAAATTAACCTTTAACTTTTTTCACTAAAATTTATTTTAGACCCAACCTATTTTTATTTTCAAAAGGCTAACAGGAAAAATGGACCTCAAAAGTTGTGCAATTTCTCCTGAGCATGTAGATACCCCATGGCAGCACGGTGGCTCAGTGGTTAGCACTGCAGCCTTGCAGTGCTGGAGTCCTGGGTTCACATCCCACCAAGGACAACATCTGCAAAGAGTTTGTATGTTCTCCCCGTGTTTGCGTTGGTTTCTTTAGGGTACTCCGGTTACCTCCCACATTCCAAAGACATACTGATAGGGAATCTAGATTGTGAGCCCCTTTGAGGACAGTGATGATAATGTGTGCAAACTGTAAAGCGCTTTGGAATATGTTAGCGCTATATAAAAATAAAATTTATTATTATTATATGTGGGGGAAAACCACTGATTGGGCGCATGGGAGGGCTCAGTACAGAAGGAGCGCCATTTGACTGTAAAGTTTGCTGGAATAATTACTGTAGCAGTTGCCATTGCATGTTTGGACAGTCCTTGACATGCCTAAACAGTGGAAACCCCCACAAGTGACCCCATTTTGGAAACTAGACCCCCAAGGAACTTATCTAGATGTGTGGTGAGCACTTTGAACCCCCAAAGGCTTCACAGAAGTTTATAAATGCATAAACAAAATCACATTTTTTCCACAAAAATGATCTTTTAGCCCCCAATTTTTTTATTTTCACAAGGTTAACATGAGAAAATGGACCCAAAAATCTGTTGTGCAATTTCTCATGAGTATGCTGATACACCATATGTGGAAGAAAACGACTGTTTGGGCGCACGGCAGGGCTCTGAAGGGAAGGAGTAACGTTTTGGAATGCAGACTTAGATGGAATGGTCTGTGGGCGTAATTTTGCATTTGGAAATTCCCCACTAGCGACCCTATATCGGAATTGATCTAGTGTTTTCCTGGTATGTGACAGGACAGGGGTGCAGTCATTGGGTTGAACCCAGGTGTCCTTTCCTTTATAAACTCTAAACCTGTGGGTGTATCCTGAGGAACTCTCACAGTTTATAGAGTTCAATTCCGTACCTGGCCCTCTTACTGTGCAGGTATTTACATATGTCCCTTTGGAGGTTGTACACCTCAGCAAACTTGTTGCTGAAGTGATCAATGATAGGCTGAACTTTGAAAACTCGGTCAAAGTTGGGGTCAACTCGGGAAGGACATTGTGCATTATCACTGTAATGCAAGAATTTGTGGATGGCCTAAAAGGGTGTCCGGAGCATAAGCCATGCGTAATAGCGTAGTGTTATACAAAATGTCAACACTCCAATATTGCCAGAATTTCTGGCTTCTTCACTATCGTCATGTGAAGAACCAGGCCCCAAAACATTATCATTTCTGTGGTATCTACAGGGGACCAGATGGCTAATGATGAAGTTGGATTTTTGGATAAAAATTGCTGTGCGTACAAATTGGTCTGCGACACCATGAGATTTACAAAATCTTCTGAGAAAAAGACTTTGAAAAAGTCAATTTCTGTGAGGTTGGTGGTGTCAAATTGGATTCCAGATTCAAATCAGGAATCTGTGGCTCATAGTTTTTGGGTGCTGAGGTCCACACGAGGTCAGCAACGGTTGGCCTCGGTTTATTTTCTGTCCTGGGGCGTCTACATGGCGGTTTGGTATCACAAGAGGAGGAGGAGTCTGAAAAATAAAAAGGTAGGTAGGATCTTGTCCCTCACTGGCAGTGTCCGAGGCAAGGAAAGCGTATGCCTCCTCCGCCGAATACCGAATTTGGTACAAGCGGGACGACATTTTTTCACTTATGCGATGTTTGTGTGTGTGTCCCAAATTTGATTCAGGTGTGTTTGTGTGTGCGCTTGTTGTAAAAAAGTTGTGCTTGCAAAAAAACGAATATAGAAATAAAAATTTGGTAAGAAAAAACAAGCTTTCTAAATGGATGTCAGTAAAAAACTAATTACTGAGTGCAACTGATGCTAAACCTGATTCAATTCAGTCAAAAATACTGTAGTAGTCGATGATTACTATCATATTATACTGTCCCTAATCTAAATTATTTTTTATGCTCTTTAAAAAAAAAAACTACAACAACCAGAGGTTGATCACTGATCTGCGTCAGTGATCACCGCTCAAGGGCTGTAAGGCACATGGATGTTTCTTTTTTCTGTGCTAACACTAAGTCAATTCAGTAAAAAAAATACTGTGGCAGCCAATGATTGCTATGGTATATTTTATTGTCCCCAATCTAAATAATTCCGTAATGTAAATATTTATTTGATGCTCTTTTCAACTGAAAAAAAACTCCAACAACCGTAGGTTGATCACTGATTTGCGTCAGTGATCAGCGCTTAACTGCTGTAGGATGCACAGATTATTTTTTCTAACTCAAGTCAGTAAATAACGTAGTAGATGATTACTACGGTATATTTTAACTCTCTCTAATCTAATCCTACAAACTAATCTAAATGTTTTTTTCTCTTTACTGACACTAATTCTATTGAGTTAAAAATATTTTAGTAGACGATTACTAAGATATATTTTTACAGTCCCAAACTAATGTAATCCTACCAACTAATCTAAATGATTTTTTACTTGATTCTTTTTTCATAAAAAAAAAAAAAACTACAACCAGAGACCAATCAGTGATGTTCGTCACCAACCAGCACTTCACGGCTGTAGGACGCACGCATGGATGAGAGAGGGAAAAAAAAAGTATTTGCCAAAAATGAGCATGGGTGCTAATTAGTGGTATATGTCTAATCAGCGGCTGTAGGATGCACACACAGAGTGGTACAAAGAGGATGGAGGGAATAGTGAAAAAAAAGTTGGGAAAAACAGCGAGCATGAGTGCGAATCAGTGATTTGTGTCACTGATAAACACTGGCCAGCTGCAAGATGCACGCACGGAGGTGGTGCAAAGGGGATCAAGAAAAACGGAGAGGGACAAAAAAGTCCTGAAAACCAGCAAGCATGGATACTGATCAGTGATTTGCAAACACTGATCAGTGCTCGGCGGCTGCAGTATGCACAAAAAAGAAAACACAGCCAAAAAACAAGTGATCAAGTACTGGTCAGAGCTTGGTGGCACAAGGGGGAAGGGAGAGTGGATGAAAAGGGGAAACTGGGGTGGAAAGATGGATTAGGGAAAAATCAGGCAACCATCAGGGAGGCATCAGGAACTCTTCTTAAAGCTTTTTCAGCAGAAGGAGCAGTAGCAATCACAGTAATGGCACAGGATACTGTGGCACCACAAGGCCTAGCATGATACACAGAGACACAGTAACTGCCCTGTACAAATCCGCAGCTAAAATGAGGAAGTACAGGGCGGTTACTGCCAGGTCACAGTGCGTCTTGATTGGTACCATCGATGTGATCATCGATCACACCAATCAGAGCTGGCCCTCGTGGCTGCTAGTCTCTGGTCTATGTTCGGTGCTCTTACAGCACCGATTCTAGGCTGGACAGTGTTTCAGGCAATCAGATTGCCTGAAACACTGAGAAATGCTGCGATTGGCAGAATTGAACAGCCAGTCACATCGATCGTAGTTGCGGGGCGGGGACGTTGCCTACCCGGGCCCCTGCCGCCATGTTTCTCTCTGTTAGAAACAGCAGGGATAATCATTCAATCACTGTGCGCTTAGTCACAGTGGTCACATGATTGACATGATGTACTGTATATATACTGCATCTGTTGGGAAGTTTTTCTTGACCGAAGGATGAAGTCCTTCCCGACCATGATGTATACCTACTGTAAATGTCATGAAGCGGTTAACCCCTTAAGGACCGAGGCACTTTGTAGGTTAATGACCAGGTCTCAATTTTTAAATATATTTCAAAAACCTGACCTGCACATCCAAACATAGACTCAGTGTGAACAGGTGCTGAACCTAGAGTCGCCAACTCGTATATACAGGTCCTTCTCAAAAAATTAGCATATAGTGTTAAATTTCATTATTTACCATAATGTAATGATTACAATTAAACTTTCATATATTATAGATTCATTATCCACCAACTGAAATTTGTCAGGTCTTTTATTGTTTTAATACTGATGATTTTGGCATACAACTCCTGATAACCCAAAAAACCTGTCTCAATAAATTAGCATATTTCACCCATCCAATCAAATAAAAGTGTTTTTTAATAACAAACAAAAAAACCATCAAATAATAATGTTCAGTTATGCACTCAATACTTGGTCGGGAATCCTTTGGCAGAAATGACTGCTTCAATGCGGCGTGGCATGGAGGCAATCAGCCTGTGACACTGCTGAGATGTTATGGAGGCCCAGGATGCTTCAATAGCGGCCTTAAGCTCATCCAGAGTGTTGGGTCTTGCGTCTCTCAACTTTCTCTTCACAATATCCCACAGATTCTCTATGGGGTTCAGGTCAGGAGAGTTGGCAGGCCAATTGAGCACAGTAATACCATGGTCAGTAAACCATTTACCAGTGGTTTTGGCACTGTGAGCAGGTGCCAGGTCGTGCTGAAAAATGAAATCTTCATCTCCATAAAGCATTTGAGCCGATGGAAGCATGAAGTGCTCCAAAATCTCCTGATAGCTAGCTGCATTGACCCTGCCCTTGATGAAACACAGTGGACCAACACCAGCAGCTGACATGGCACCCCACACCATCACTGACTGTGGGTACTTGACACTGGACTTCAGGCATTTTGGCATTTCCTTCTCCCCAGTCTTCCTCCAGACTCTGGCACCTTGATTTCCGAATGACATGCAAAATTTGCTTTCATCAGAAAAAAGTACTTGGGACCACTTAGCAACAGTCCAGTGCTGCTTCTCTGTAGCCCAGGTCAGGCGCCTCTGCCGCTGTTTATGGTTCAAAAGTGGCTTTACCTGGGGAATGCGGCACCTGTAGCCCATTTCCTGCACACGCCTGTGCACGGTGGCTCTGGATGTTTCCACACCAGACTCAGTCCACTGCTTCCTCAGGTTCCCCAAGGTCTGGAATCGGTCCTTCTCCACAATCTTCCTCAGGGTCCAGTCTCCTCTTCTCATTGTACAGCGTTTTCTGCCACATTGTTTCCTTCCAACAGACTTACCATTGAGGTGCCTTGATACAGCACTCTGGGAACAGCCTATTTGTTGAGAAATTTCTTTCTGGGTCTTACCCTCTTGCTTGAGGGTGTCAATGATGGCCTTCTTGACATCTGTCAGGTCGCTAGTCTTACCCATGATGGGGGTTTTGAGTAATGAACCAGGCAGGGAGTTTATAAAAGCCTCAGGTATCTTTTGCATGTGTTTAGAGTTAATTAGTTGATTCAGAAGATTAGGGTAATAGGTCGTTTAGAGAACCTTTTCTTGATATGCTAATTTATTGAGACAGGTTTTTTGGGTTATCAGGAGTTGTATGCCAAAATCATCAGTATTAAAACAATAAAAGACCTGACAAATTTCAGTTGGTGGATAATGAATCTATAATATATGAAAGTTTAATTGTAATCATTACATTATGGTAAATAATGAAATTTAACACTATATGCTAATTTTTTGAGAAGGACCTGTAGTTAAGTAAATAAGGCAGCACACTGCAGCGCTAGAACATACAAACTTGAAAAACGAAATTTGAACTGCATTACTGCACTAGAAATATGAAAAATGAGAGCTTTTAGCGCATAAAAATGGCCAATTTTATGTGTGCCTGGTAGCCTCTTTACAGCATCTCTCTTATACCAGGTCCTACGCTTGCCTTACCTCATTGAGAATAAACGTCTCCATCTGAATGGGTACATGTGAAAACCTCTTACTAGACTAAAATTCTCTCTCTCTGTGCAGGGGTATTGGACCTGCTGTAATTAAAACACCTGTAGGCTAGGAGGCGGAGTGCACGATCAGAAGGCTAGAGAATACATTTCAAAAACCTGACCTGCACATCCAAACATAGACTCAGTGTGAACAGGTGCTGAACCTAGAGTCGCCAACTCGTATTTAGTTAAGTAAATAAGGCAGCACACTGCAGCGCTAGAACATACAAACTTGAAAAACGAAATTTGAACTGCATTACTGCACTAGAAATATGAAAAATGAGAGCTTTTAGCGCATAAAAATGGCCAATTTTATGTGTACCTGGTAGCCTCTTTACGGCATCTCTCTTATACCAGGTCCTACGCTTGCCTTACCTCGCTGAGAATAAACGTCTCCATCTGAATGGGTACCCCTCCACAGAGAGAGAGAATTTTAGTCTAGTAAGAGGTTTTCACATGTACCCATTCAGATGGAGACGTTTATTCTCAGCGAGGTAAGGCAAGCGTAGGACCTGGTATAAGAGATGCCGTAAAGAGGCTACCAGGTACACATAAAATTGGCCATTTTTATGCGCTAAAAGCTCTCATTTTTCATATTTCTAGTGCAGTAATGCAGTTCAATTTTTAAATATGACCAGTGTCACTTTATGAGGTAATAACTCTTCAACGCTGGAACGCTTCAACAGATCCCACCGATTCTGAGATGGTTTTCTTTTGACATATTGTACTTCATGAAAGTGGTACATTTTCACAATTTTCAAATTTTAGTTCCTAAGCCCTTATACCAGAGTCATGTCACACAAAATAGTTAATAAATAACATTTCCCACATGTCTACATTACATCAGCACAACTTTTGAATCATTATTTTTTTGTTAGGAAGTTACAATGGTTAAAAAGTTGACAAGCAATTTTTCATTTTTCCAACAAAATTTACAAAACTATTTTTTTTAGAGACTATCACATTTGAAGTGACTTTAGAGGGGTCTATGTGACAGAAAATACCCAAACGTGACACTATTCTAAAAACTGCACTCCTCAAAACCACAATAATGAACTTTATTAATTCTAAAGGTGCTTCACTGGAATTAATGCAATGTGGAAGAAAAAATTTCACAAAAAATTTACTTTAGCCCCACATTTTTTTTATTTTCACAAGGACAACAGGAGAAATGAACCTCAAAATTTATTGTGAAACTTCTCAGGAGTACTCAGATACTCCATATGTGGGGAAAAACTACTGTTTGGGCGCACGGCTGGACTTGGAAGGGAGCGCCATTTGACTTTTTGAGCGCAAAAATGTCTGGAATAAAGAGCGGTTGCTATGTCTCATTTGGAGAACTCATGATGTTCCTAAACAATGAAAATCCCCCACAAGTGACCCCATTTTGGAAACTAGATCTCACAAGGAATGTATTTAGATGTGTGGTGAGCACCTTGAACCCCCAAGTGCTTCACATAAGTTTATAATGTAGAGCTGTGAAAGAAAAAAAAAAAAAATCACTTTTCCTACAAAAATGTTTTTAGCCCCATTTTTTTTATTTTTACAAAGGTGCATTTTCTCCTGCAACCATACAATTTTTTGTGCAATTTCTTCTGAGTGCAACAATACCCCATTTGTGGTCAAAAACGACTTGAGGCACAGTGGAAAGCTCAGAAGAGAATTACCATATTGGAATTCAGATTTTGCTAGAATGGTTTAAGGGTGCCATGTTACATTGGCAGAGCCCCCGAGGTGCCATAATTGCAGAAACCCCCCCATAACTGATGTTATTTTAAAAACTGCACCTCTCAATGAACTCCTCTAAGTGTGCAGTGAGCATGTTAACACCACATGCGCCTCACAAATTTATTCCATTGGGTGGTGAACAAAGAATAATTACATTTTTACAGCTAAAATGTTATTTTAGCCCCATATTTTTCATTTTTATAAGGTCTAATAGGAAAAAATGAACTGTATACTTTGTTGTAATTTGCATAGTCCATTGTGGTGGGTGCCACATAGATAAGAAGTGATGGAAAAAAAAGTGCTAGTAAAAGAATATCTTTATTGAATTACAAAAGTGTAAAAGAAAAGTTAAAAAGACGGCAAAGAAGGAGCCTCCAAACTGGTGGGGAAAAAAGGAAGCAGCAGCGGAGAATGATAATTATTGATAATAAAATACACACTGAAAAACAATATAATCCACACACCATTTATATAGGAATGAAGTGGGTGTAGAGCCATGCTGTATGATAGTCTTCAAATCCAAGTGATGGCGGAAGGGAAGAGGGGGGAAGAAGAGAGGAAGGGGGGAGAGGGACGAACAAGGGGGAGGACTTCGCAAACACTGAATTGTTGCTCTGTACGCCAAGTTTTGCAAAATGCAATATTGAGTAGCTGCATAAAAGTTAAAGATGGAAAAGGACAAAGACCCGGAGACAAGGTGTAATAGGTATAAGGCAGGGGTCCCCAACTCCAGTCCTCAAGGCCCACCAACATGTCATGTTTTCAGGATTTCCTTAGTTTTGCCCAGGTAATAATTGCATCACCTGTGCAATGCAATGGAAATCCTGAAAACATGACCTGTTGGTGGGCCTTGAGGACTGGAGTTGGGGACCTCTGGAATAAGGTGCTTATGAATTATAAGCCATGAAGGCTAGATTTGTGATAGAGCAGGTCTATTTGTATATCAAAGGCAATGAGAATCAGGTACCTGCTATGGGACTGGTGCATTGAGGCTGTGCAATGGAAACACCTGCTGCTAGGGATCCCCACGCCCAATTTGACAAGCACCGTTTCGCAGTGTTGATTCTTCCAGGGGCGTGACAGGTCTGAAGGTGTTGGGGAGGAATATATACAGAGGTACCGGGTGCTAATTGGATGATGAAAAGTACAGGGATACTCTCCGGGGATTTTTTTTTAAGCACATGCATGCGGTGGTTCCGCCTCCTATGGCTAAAGGGACTACCGGAATCGCGCTGCGGTCACATGTGTGAGCACTTCAGGAGGTCAGGAGATTTCGGGCGTGGCGCGTGCACAGTAGACCACGGGGGCGAGGGAAGCGCAGAGGGCAGGAGGAAAGACTGGAGTCAGTGGGATGTAAGACGAGATGAAACATTAAATGAGGGGAGGATAAAGAAAGGAGGTGCAGAATATAATGTGTATGAAAGGAGCATATAATAAAGGTGGAGAGAATGAAGAGAAAATGGTGTAAGTAAAAGGGGATAAAGAAGTGCAAAAACGAACCATTAGACTAGAAGCATAATCGATAAATCGAGTAAACATGGTATCGATATTATTATATCAATAAATAGGTATATTACATAGGTGACCGAACAAGATAAAAGTAAGAGATTAGGAAAAAATAATTAAGATTAAATAAGTACTAAAATATGAGTGTATTCATAGGATGCGAAAGAAATGAGCAGAGGGAATATGCAACAAAGGGATATTAAAATAAGTCTTGTGATGAAAAATATATACCGTATATACTCGAGTATAAGCCGACCCCCCTAATTTTGCAACAAAAAACTGGGAAACTTATTGACTCGAGTATAAGCCTAGGGTGGAAAATGCAGCAGCTACCGGTAAAAATAAAAATAGATAATAAAAATAAAATTGAGACATCCGTAGGTTGTGTTTTTGAATATCCATATTGAATCAGGAGCCCCATATAATGCTCCATACAGTTCATGATGGCCCCATAAGATGCTCCATTTTAAAATATGCCCCATATAATCCTGCATACAGTTCTTTATGGCCCCATAAGATGCTCCATATACAAATATGCCCCATATAATGCTCCATGCAGTTCTTTATGGCCCCATATAATGCTCCATGCAGTTCTTTATGGACCCATAGATGCTCCATGAAGTTCTTTGTGGCCCCATAGATGCCCCATATAATGCTCCATGCAGTTCATTATGGCCCCATAGGCGCTGCAAATAATGCTCCATGCAGTTCAGTATGGCCCCATAGATGCCATTCACCCCTTCCTTTCCCGCTGGCCGCAATATTTTCTTGAATTTGAGTATGTTTTCTCCATAGTTCATGCATGCGCAATGCAATCTTGCCTTACGCACGATCAGTATGCTTTGCCCAACTGCAGGCAAAGGCGAAAAGCATTAGTGCGCATGCACACTATACCCCGGAAGTATTTTGCTGTGTTCCGGGACATAGTGCGGCAGCGCATGCGCACTAATGCTTTTAGGATTTGCCCGCAGTTGGGCAAAGCATTCTGCCCGTGCGCAAGGCAAGATTGCATTGCGCACGCGTGAACTACGGAGGAAACATACTCAAATTCAAGAAAATATTGCAGCCAGCGGGAAAGGAAGGGGTGAATGAAAGAAGAGGAAACACCGCCCATCGGACCGGACACAGGGCATTTACATAGCCCGCCAAATTCGGGTGACAGACTAGGGAACCTTTTTAAAGGGACGCTGTTTCAGTAGGCTCCACAATCATGGGGAAGATTGCCAACTTCACAGATGTCCAGAAGGCAGTCATTGCCACACTCCACAAAGAGGGTAAGCCGGCTGTTCATAGTAATAAATCACAATATTCCTCACCTGCCCGCAGAGAAGATAATCCATAATGTCCCATGATGATCCTGATCACTTTGAAAGCAGTCACTCTTAAAATACCCTAAATCCATTAAAAAATACCTTAGCATCTGAAAAAAAATTTTTTTTTTCTAGACCTGTGTAATTGAAGGGATCAGTAGATGCATTTATAGTCAACTGGTCACTTCCAAAAACACTTTTCCAGCAGATATCTGCAGGTAAATTGTATTTAAATCCAGCCTGTTACCCCTCCCTATGCAATAAAACAAGGTTATCAGTCCACAGCACATTGACTGACAGCCTGGTTTGCACACACATTGCAAGACATGCTGGGGACACAAACTGTTCAGTGAGTGGAGACTAACATCCCCTATACAGCCCTGATGACTGGAAATAGAATTTAATTTTCTCCATGTAGCAGCACTTCCAGCCTACCAGACATGATTTAACCCCTTAGTGACAAGGACAATTTTTTTTAAATCTGACTTGTCACTTTATGTAGTAATAACTCTGGGATGCTTCAACACTGACACTTTTCATGACATAACCTTATGATAATGTTAAATCTAGCATACGTTGTGTATTTAGAACTAAAAAATTGCAATTGTCAAACTTTGAATGATCATCTCTTTAATCCAGAGTCCTACCACACAAAAAACATAACATTTCCCTCATGTCTGCCTTATGTTTTTAATTTTGCTAGCATTTTGGCTTAAAAAGGTAGCAGCAATTTTTAATGAAATTTACAAAACTTACTTTTATTGGGACCTGTTCAGTTTTGAAGCAACTGTGGGGGTCCAATGTATTGGAAACCTCCCAAAGTGATTTTAAAAACTGCACCCATCAAATTATTCAAAATTGCTTTCATTAACTGTTCAGGAATTAATGCAAAGTGGCATCACAGGAATGAAAGTGGGTTTTTTTTTTAACCACCTAAATATTAATAAATTTTAGACAGGCCACTATGTTTAGTAGACTCTGAGGCCGTTATTTGCCCATGAACTGCCATAGCAAACATCAGGCCCATATGATCAAGATCTCAGGCTGCTGATGGGCTTAAAGAGGGAGCTTCCGCATTTTGATGCTGTAATCACTTGACAGCAGCATCCAAGGGGTTAAACAGCAATGGACTGTGCCAACATTGATGGCGGCTGATGCAGCAAGTTGTATAGAGATCTGCTGACAGCTGCTGGATTATCACCCATCGGAGGATGCCATCGCAGGTCAGTAATAAGACCTATTGGAGGTCATTAAGGGGTTAAAAGGTGTTCCACAAACTACCATTTAAATCAATAGATCTTGGAATAAGTTCAGCAATTTGATGTGGTTAAAAAATGTTTTTTCTGTGCAGAGATAATCTTACAAATGTGGCCCTACAATGTACTGTGTAAAGATGGAAAACAGGGTGGTAAAATCTGCATTGCCAGTAGTCCCGTGATGAGCAGGAGACGGGATTTGTAGAAGCGCTATTCCCTGTTCATGTCACCCGTCTTATCCATGGTTTTTCCCCCTTTTTTTTCTGTGCTATGTTGTGCATAAATATGTGATTCTTCAGAATTTCTTTTAGTCTTTGCCTGATGAAAAGACCTGAGTAGTCTCGAAAGCTTGCAATTTGTTACCATCTTTTCAGTTAGTCATTAAAAGGTATCAACCACTGAGGACTCTCAATTCTAAATATTTTTCTATCTACTGGCTAACATGGTACCAAGACATATCTTTCCTGTATTCACTGATCAGTTTCTCTTACTCGTGTATTGTTTTATGGCAGTTTCTGATAGTGGCCTGCAAATACCACATCTCCTGGGCAATGGACAAAACAAAAAGAGTATACAGACAGGTCTGCTGATTCTTCCTGTGATGTAAAAAAGGCAGGGAAATGCTTTAACTCACAATCAGCGACGATCCCATGCTGTAATGTCTGTATACTCTTTTGCATCATGCCCCTGCCCAGGAGATATGGTACGATCAGACCATGCCCCTGTACAGTTAAGACACAGACATTACACAGTAGGGACACATTTATAAGATCTCAGCACAGGAAAAATTTTTGCTTGGTTTTTAAAAACATCCAATTCAGGAACATATTCGTATTCCATTCATTTATGAATTAGAATGTACTTTATTGATGGGATAACCCCTTTAAATGCTATTTACCTTCAAATTACCACTACATCTGCAGGTAGTTTGGGGAGCAGCAGACAGCGCATAACGAACTAGTATTGCCTGTCGGGAAGGGGGGTGTTGGAAAAAAATAAACCTTGCACCAAAAACAGCACGTGTGTTACCAATGTTCGGAAAAGAAACTGCACCATATTAGCACGTACAGCTAGAACAGTAGATGTGAACATGTTGGCTTTCAGCATACTAGATCTTTTCTTCTCACAGAAGATAAGCCGATAGTGGAGTCCTGCAGATGCCTTTTCTCTTTCCGCATTGAGAACAATTAGAACCAAAATGAGTATATGTGTAGGAAAGGCAAGGACAGATGTTGGCCAACCAAGCGTTTGATGTTCATTACCACCTTATGGCCAATTAGTTTGACTACTCTGAGAATAATACGTATTTATAGAAGACCTGACCACATCTCCTGCCATGTTTCTTTAGTAAATACTTGCATTCCTCATAAAATAATTCTAGATTTTTTTTTTAACCACTTCTCGGTTACACTCTTGAAATGCCTGATAAATCGAGTGTCATCATTCCACTTGTGATACTGTCAGCACCGATTGTGTCAGATTGAAGGAACAGACCCTTAACAACTGGATGTCAACTTAATAAAAAAAATTCCTTGTAGGAACAAAAGAGAAACAGCCCAGAATAAAGTTCTAATGGCAAGAGCACAAAATAGAGGAAATTCATTTGAAATCATACTGATCGATACCAGTACAAGGGAAACACCGTATATGGCAACTCTGTAACCCATGAGTAAACCTACAATTGATTTCATGTATTTTATTATTAGTACCATGACGAGCCCTAATCTTTAAAGGGAATCTGTCACCTCATTTTTCGCCTATAAGCTGCAGCCACCGCCATTAAGGGCTTATCTACAGCATTCTGTACTGCTGTAGATAAGCCCCTGATGTAACCTGAAAGATAAGAAAAACAGGTTAGATTGTACTCACTGTGCTTTAATTATTGTATTGTTAACCCTGTTACTTATGACTGTTGTTTGAAACTGTTCAACTGTAAAGCGCTGCGGAATATGTTGGCGCTATATAAAGATTATTATTATTTATTATTACTCACTCAGGGGCGGTCCGGTTCGATGGGACGTCGCAGGTCCGGCGCCTCCCATCTTCATACGATGTGGCCATCCTCCTTGCTTCTGTTGTGGCTCCTGTGCAGGTGCAATTCTCTGCCCAGTTGAGGGCAGCGCAAAGTACTGCAGTGCGCAGGGAAAGCTCAGAGAGGCCCGCCACCTGCGCACTGCAGTATTTTACGCTGCCCTCAACAGGGCAAAACAGTACACCTGCGCAGAAGCGACAGAAGCAAGGATGGCAACATGACCAGCCTACAACCTACAGTAACCACCGATCGACCAAACCGCTGCATGACCAGCTCTACCCTGGCCTACTGTATCCTCACCCATCCCTTGTAGATTGTGAGCCTTCGCAGGCAGGGTCCTCTCCTCATGTACCAGTTATGACTTGTATTGTTTAAGATTATTGTACTTGCTTTTATTATGTATACCCTTCCTTATATGTAAAGCGCCATGGAATAAATGGAACTATAATAAAATAATAATAACAACATCGTATGAGGATGGGAGACGCTGGATCCCGACCTGTGACACCCATGGGACCGGACCGCCCCCCCAGGTGAGTATAATCTTGTTTTTCTTACCTTTCAGGTTACATCGGGGGCTTATCTACAGTATTACAGAATGCTGTAGACAAGTCCCTAATGGTGGTGGCCGCAGCTTATATGCGAAAATTAAGATGACAAATTCCCTTTAAGCAAATTTCTATATGAAGAGAAACAGTTCTATACAGAGACAGAAAAATATTACATTTCCTACTGATTTTAATGAATGTACATTCGCATACTAAAAAAATAAAAACTTAAAAAAACTTTCACATTTTAAAACTCAAATTAACAGGGAAAATAATATTTATTAATGTCCGCAGTGCATCAAAAATCTATGTTCTATTTAAACAGAATACAAAAATAAAAAAAAATTTCATCCTAAGACTACACTCAGTGCAGAAAACACAGACCCTTCCTAAAGCATTTAATTTAAAGAGGGGAAAAAAAAACAAACATGATTTTAGCAAAAAAATATTTAAAGCCTTATGTTACAGTAAAAAAATAGATTTTAAAAAGTTGGAATGCTCCATCAAAACAAGTGAAATTGTCATTTATTAAACAGAACTCAAAAAATATAAGAGGTCGTAGTGTACAATATATTACACAGTGCACGTTTAAGTGCATATTCATTCAAGTATGAAGTCTTGTAACACCCCAAACTCCCAGACAATCATGCACATTTATTGTCAAAGGAAGCCCCATTACATTGATGTCCTAGCACCAAGTACAATAAACTGCTGGGAAGATCAACCAAAGATTGTGAACACATAAATACATTCATGAAATGTTACATCTAATTGCACAAATGTCTATATGGTACAACTCTTATTAATAAGAGAATCCTTCTGTGTGCTCAGACAAGTTCCCTCAAAATTAACACTGGCAATATTTTAGGGGAAAGGGGTATTTCATGAAATCCCCACACAGAGTTTATCATTTTTTTTATTGGAAAAGAGGTCTATTAGAGGTGCGGTGAAGTCTGAGCGCTCCAAAACAACAACTGGCCTTTGATAAAGCTGGTGGAGTTGTTTTAAAGCCAGGTCACCACAGTCTGACAATGCCTTATCCAACATTGTCCTTAAACTTTGTAATGTGAGTTCCGATGTCGTACTCTGGCCCAAGGACAAACTTATTTGTTGGTTATTTTGAGCTTTACTGGATCGTTTTCGATTTTTCAGAGTGCACTTTTGAGGGTAATTCCATTCAAGTTCTTCAAATTCGTCATCTGTGTCTTTACTCTCCTGCAAAAACTTCAGGAAAGAGGACTCAAACCCCATTGGCTTAAAGTTCTTAAGTCCAATTGCTATCTGTATTTGTTCTTGCGTGTTGTCCTCTTTAGTGGATAGGGCAATGGACCCTATAGACTGCCGTGGAGAACTTGCCTTATTTTCCAATTTGCATTCCGTTTGAAAACCTCTGCAAGAGACATTTTCTTTCTCATTAGAATCTGCAAGTCTGTCTTCAGATTTACGGAAAGGTCTGATGTCAGACTCTTTAAAATTGGATATTTCCACAGGACCATTTCTTCTTAGATCACCATTTGAGTTTCTCAAAGAATCAGGCTTTCCATTGGAAGCACGGTGAATATCACTGCGTAGAGTCAATCTAGGACTATGTTCTTCAGAAATTGACTGTTCTTTTCCCTTTGGAAGATTCTTCACACGATATACCAACTCTGAAAGATGATCGTATACATAGTCAGAACTCATTTCATGTGTTAGTTTGTAATGTCGTACAATACTACTTTCTAGCTTTACGACAGAGGAGCAGCCATGAACCATACATGGAAACTGTGTGAAGTCAATATTTTGGGCACACATCTGCAATGCTTCCTCTCTGGATTTATATTCGACCACATCTGTTCTGGTCACCGGGCACCGATTTTTGCCTTTTATTTTCTTCTTTTTGTAAATCAAACGATTGCAGCGTTTCGGCTGATTATAATTTTCGCCTAATTCTGCCTTTTTTTTCCTTTTCCTCCTGCCATCATAAAGGGTGTACTTTCTATGTCGGGACAGTATATGTCGGGTGTACTTGGTATGATCAGTGAAAACGGCATCGCAGTCTTCTACATCACAATAAATCTCAGATTCACTACTACTAGCCTCGCTTCCATCGTCGGTGTCAGTTTTGAAGTGGTTTTTAGTATCAAACAAAGCAAAGTCCTGCTCACTACTGTCATCCTGATCATGAACTTCTTTGTAATGTTTAGACAGAGCGCTGACACAAATAAAGCTTTTTCTACATTGTTCATATTTACAAGTAAATATCCTTTTGCATTTGCCATGCTCACTCTTTTCCCGTTTGTCTTTTTCCAAACATAAAGATTCCCTATTATATTGATGTACAAGTTGATAATGGCGAACTAAGCTCCGCTGGCTGGTAAAAGAAGCATTGCAAGATTTATGAATGCAGTGAAAAGGTTTATGATATTTATTTAAAATATAGCACAACTTCCCTTGAGCTACCACTCGTCGGCTACCTCTCCCTTCTGCCAAGTCATCTTCTCTTGTTGCCTCAGTCACATTACATAGATCCGTTTCAGAATTCATATCATCCTGGGGTGAAGGCGTTCTCTTCAGATTACCGTTTGATTCACTTAAATGGATATTTCCCCAGCACATCGCACGTCTCTGAGTTACCATACACTTTTTAGGTGTCTTGTTATCAAGCTTTGCAGATCCTGACCTGGTCTTTTCTTTCCTTATTTGATGTTGATTTTCATAGTGCAATTGAAGTAGGTTTTTCCTCGTAAAATGTCTTAGGCAGATATGGCACTCAAAAGGAGAATATTTTCTTTGGAGTACGCTGAGTTTGAGAGCTTTTTCCCTTGTATACTGATGTTTTTTACAGTAATGTAACAATAGAGCACCTTTTGTAACAAAAGCAGATCTGCAGCCCAACAGCTCACAAGCAAATGGCTTGGCTGCCAAGCGAGATAAAAACAGACTGATAACTTTGTCATGTTTCGAGTTGTTGCCTTTTTGAGCTGTAGAAAATTTGTTAGAACAGCTGGCTTTGGGCTGACGGCCTTGAGCAGAGGACCTAAATCTGGAGGAATCCGAGGCTTTTAAATTCAGTTGTTGCAAACTTGTGAGAAGTTCAAACAAACTTTCCTCAGAAGTAGCAGAGCTTTGGCAGCTATCAGAGAGAGCAATATCTTCATTTTCTTGTTTGATGGGCTTCTCTGGCTCTGTAAGGGCATGTAGTGTTTCCGACACTTCTTTTGGTCCATCTTGCTCCTCTTTAACATCTGTACTGCATGGCTTTTCACAGCTAGTTAAAAGATTGAGAAGACTATCCGAGTCAGTCGAGTACTTAACCATGGCTTGATCAAGTCTTTCACAATCAACTTTCCCATTGTTTTCCAGTTTACAAGTGCCATCTGAACTCAAGCCGCGATGCACACAAATTTCCGCATTGCTTGAGCATTTTAAAGTTTTGTCTACATGCTCTTCAGGCAGCAAGTGTGTTCCTGTACCAGATGATAACCGTCTATCTAACGAAAAATGTGTGTAATCAAACTTTGTGCTAAATAGTCTTTCGGATTCATTTTGCAGGTCTTTAAACAATTCAGTCGTATTTTTAAGATCATCACCAGAGCAAGCTACGTGTGTAGCTATGTGATCCTGGAATTCAGAGCTGCAGTAATAAAACTTTTTGCATTGTGGGAAAGTGCATGTGTATGCAGCATCTCGAAAATGTTGAGCTTCATGGTGGTAAAGCAGTCCTAAGTCACCAAAAACAAGGTGGCATCCTTCTAGCTCACATTTATATTGGGGGTCCACATGGACTTGTTTGTGGTTAAGCAGTTGATTAATAGTTTTAAATCTTTCATTGCAGTCTATAGACACACACACAAAAGGTAGAGGTCCTAGGTGGAAGCTAGTGTGTTGCCGCAAGTGAAAATTTGAGATAAAATGCCTCCGACAAAAAGCACACTTCTCTCTCAGATTTTTCAAGTTCAAATAATGCTTAGCATTCTCATCATTGTTTTGGTGCTCGGCTTTCAGATGTATACTTAAATATTTAAACTGTTTGAAAACTTTGGAGCATCCAGTTCCAGGACACGGATAAACATCTCGGTCTTGCAGATTTTTATCTTTTATTGTCCTAAAGGAGATGTAATCAGCTGTGTCATTTTCAACTTTACACTCAACAACTGGCCCAAATTCAATAACCTCCTTCTTTTTCACTTTTTTTGGAGGGCGAGGTCTCATGGGCATCTTCATGTGTTCCATCACGTGGGGAACAAACACTTCCTTCTTCCTGAACTTTTTTACACACACGGGACAGGAATAAACACCATCTTCAAAGTGCTTCCTAGCATGGTGAAGAATCCTTACCTCAATTACTTCTTTTTTACAAATACGACATATAAATTTATATTGTTGCCAACGCTTCGATCTTTCAGATCTTTCAGATGAAGCAATTGCCCTTTTCACTTTAGCACTATCCATTGCGATGGAAGCATTTTCTTGTGCTTCTTCTTTATGGTCAGACAGTATTTCACAGCTGGCCAATGAGGCATTTATAATATCGGGTTCATTTGTATCTCCGTAACGTTCTTCCTCTGAATCGGAAACTTCTTTACCAAGAAGTTTAAGGCAGTGTCTTTTTAACGTTTTCCAGGCCCAGAATTCTGGATCAAATGACCAATGACTCTTCAGTGCAAGTAAGAGTTCACAGCGGAGGGAGTTTGAAATAACACTCGATTCCTCAACATGCTTTTGGTCAGGTTGAAGAAACAGTTCTTCTAATGTGTCTAGGCCTTCAGATGTGGGTTCAAATAAGAATTCTGTAAGCTGGCAGGCACGTTTCACCTCCAAATCTTCTGGTAAGAGGCATGCTATTGTTTTGCAGACAGAAGACTTGGTTGCATCAGTTTCAGTCGATGTAATCTGAAGTGCCCGGATGCATAGCATGATTGAAATGGGAACACCATCATCACCAGCCTAAAAGACAAAGGTTTCAATTTAATTAAAGATGACAAAATATTTAACCTAAAACTTAACCCATCTCTACTGATCTAAAATCCCTAGTCAAAATGTAAAAGGGTATTCCTGTGTTACATTTAGATTGCATCCTGTAAACCAGCCATCAACCCCTTCAGAATTCTGCGCTTTGCTCTTCATTGCTCTTTTTATTTTTCAGTCCACACAGCCATTTTAGGGCTTGTTATTTTGGAGTTTCCTTTTTATAGCATTTGATTCATTAGGTCAGTACAATCATGTTGATTTTTTATTTTAGAGGTTACAATAATTCAGAATTTAAAAAGATTAAAAAAAATTGTATACTTTGGTCTTTACTTTTCTTGCAAGGGAGGTGAGGGCTTGTTTTTGTGCCGTGTAGTTTACATTGATATTTTGGGGCACATATGATGTATTTATTGCTTTTTATGGGGAGGTTTGGCAAATTGAAAGTCAATTCTGCTTTTTTTTTTACCTTCTTGCTACGCAATTTACAGTTTGGGTTAATTAACTTCACAGTATTCATTTTTACAGATGCAGTGATTTTTCCCGCCACACTAAATTATTTTAGATTTGGAGAAATATAGTTTGGGGGGATAAAGCATTGAATTTTTAATTTAATTTTCAAATTAATTTAAATTGCATCCTAGAGGACTTGAACCTGATCACTTATATAGTATTACATAGGAATATTATCGATCCCATATGAAGCCCACTCACAAGCAATTGGGGCTTTTAGTAGATCCCTTGCTGCCATGACAAGCCAATCACACCCCGCTACCGATGTGCGCTGCTAATCAAGTACACTGGCAACAAACCATTTAAAATGACTTTGTTAAGGATCTGACAACCACATTTAAACAGTTCAATCATAGCATTTGGAGCTAGCTATGGTGTTTACTGTTTGATGCAGGAGCCGGCAGTATAACAGACACCACATGCCCTTGTGATCTAACAAGAGAGACCAACACCTTTACACACCGTGATGTACATGTATAAGATGGGTAGCACAAGCTGAGCAAATAAGTGTGAATTAAAATACCCAATACTTGAGCTTACAATCCGGTTCACTAAAACGCATCCAGACAACGTCCTGGAAAACAATGTACAAACTCACACTCTGTGGATGTGGTCCTTCATTTATTTATCTGTAGGAGGAGCTCAGTCATGAACGCTCACTAATGAGGGGTATGGTGTTGTATATTATGAGTCTACTTGAAAAAAGGAAAGACTAAATCAAATGAACTACCAATGGCATGCATTGTTTATTAAAAAGCCACAACTGCTTATAAGGCAGATACAGGGGACTTGAAAACAAATTTGGCACACCTTTATTTTTTCCTGTTGGAAATGCCCAATAAAACTTGAAGACAAATTACTAGATTATGACATAATATACATATATATGTATATATATATTTTTATTTCTCACTCACCTCTGTATGTACAACTTTAATAAGAAAGAATAAGTGCTGACACGTTTTGGCAATTGCACCAAATTGCCTACATCTTTCAAGAAAAGTATTCAGAGATGAATCAATTCTTCGCTGCAGCTTACTCCAAAATAAAGTCAGCTCCCTGAAACATAGAACCAATGCAGAAGTGAACAAAGAATAAAATACACATGCAACTTTACAATTCAAGATAAAAAAAATATTATTCATACATACAAACACCGCATTCTTGCTATCGTGGTCTATAGTCCAGCACTCTGCATTTTCCCTCAAAATCTTCAGGACATTGAACTTTATTGCTTGCAATAAAAAGTCAAATCCTTTCCTTTTAATCATTTACCTTTCTTTGTGGAGGAGCTGTATGCTGGCAAATATCGTTAGTTCAGGTCTCCCTAGACTAGGTCAATCTGTCTACTTACCGTATTTTTCGGACTATAAGACGCACCGGACCATAAGGCGCACCCCAAATTTGGGGTGAAAATTACAGAAAAAAAGATTTTTTATAAGATGGGGGTCCGTCTTATTGTCCGAATTTACAGTATCTTACCTGAGGGCTGGCGGTGGCAGAGCAGGGTCACAGGAGGCATGGTGTCGGCAGAGGTGGGGAGGTGCTGGAATGAGGAGGTGCTGGGATGAGGAGGCGCAGTGTGAAGTATGGCGTCAGAGGGGTCCCTTTCCCCGGTATGGTGATGCAGCAGCCTGGTAAGCAGCAGAGCCGGTTGAATCCTGCGGTGGCAGAGGTGCGGCGGCAGAGGAGGTGCAGTAAGCGGGGTCCCTTTCTCCGGTGAGGTGATGCAGCAGCCCGGTAAGCAGCAGAGCCGGGTGAATCCTGTTGTGATCGGTGGGGGCGGCCATCTTCCTGAGGCCGCGCGTGTGCAGATGAAGCGCTCTGCTTCCCGGGGCTTCAGGAAAATGGCCGCGGGAGGCCGCGCGTGCGCAGATGGAGATCGCGGCGGCCATTTTCCTGAAGCCCCGGGAAGCAGAGCGCTCCATCTGCGCACGCGCGGCCTCAGGAAAGTGGCCGCCACCACCGATAACAACAGGATTCACCCGGCTCTGCTGCTTACCGGGCTGCTGCATCACCTCACCGGAGACAGGGACCCCGCTTACTGCGCCTCCTTTGCCGCCGTACCTCTGCCGCCACGGTAAGCCTGCATTGCGACTATTAGACGCACCCCCCTTTTTTTTGGGGGGGGAAAAGTGCGTCTTGTAGTCCGAAAAATACGGTAATTGACCACAGGCCTCATTGTTGCATATCTAGGCTTTAGCCCTGTAATGAAGCCCATACATGATGTGATTTCTCAGAAAACAGACATCTAAAACTGAAATCCTAAACTTTAAAGTAAGCTATAACTAATAAAAACAAGACTGAAAAAGGGGGAACAGTAGAGAAACATAAGTTGTAAGAACCAATAGATCCATAGCTGACAGTAGAACTTGACTGCACTGCATTCAATTTTAATATTAAAAGGAATCTGTCCCCAAGCTTTTGACACTTAACATGAGAGCAGCATGATGTAGGAGCAGACTCAAATTCCAGTGATGAGCCACTTACTGGGCTGCTTACTGTAATTTTGATAAAGTAATTTTATCAGCAGGAGATTATCACTTGCTGCCATGTAGTCCTAAACATTCTTGAGCTCTATCTCTGTTCCCTCCACTATGCATAGGCAAAAAGCTGCCAATCTGTGGTGAGCGTGGGGTTATACAGCATTCAGAGAACTGGTAAATTTTAAGCAGATAAAAATCACTTTATCAGAACTGAACGAAGGAGTCCAGTAAGTGATACATCGCTGGAATCGGGGTCTAGGCCCATAGATCATGCTGCTCTCAGTTAGGACTGCTTTGATATGGGTATACCTTGACGTTTGGTGGAGCAGCTTGGTATACATTTTTTGCAAAAAACGTATCAACCAAATACCCTGTTTTACGTCTTTTTACTAGCACTTGCGGATTACTGTGATTTTTTGAAACTGAGTTTTTTTGGTTCTACTATGCTCTCTTGTGTCTTCAGGTTTCAGGTGGTGTGTGAACATTTTCCTACAGACTTGTTCACTGTGCAAGTAGCCCATGTGTTCCTGTTTCTATAATTGTTCTCTTGTATCTCCAAGACGAGGGAGTTACCCACCACTCCTCTTGGGCTATCTGCACAAAAGCTGTTCCACTCAACATGTCCACATGGACTTTTCCTCTTTGAACCCTGTTCACACAGGTAATCTACAGATGATCAGGTTTTTAAACACATCAGATAGGGATTGCATACATCAGTTAGGACTGCTCTATATGGGTATACCTTGACGTTTGGTGGAGCAGCTTAGTATACATTTTTTGCAAAAAAACGTATCAACCAAATACCCTGTTTTTTACATCTTTTTACTAGCACTTGCGGATTACTGTGATTTTTTGAAACTGAGTGTTTTTGGTTCTACTATGCTCTTTTTGTATCTTCAATGCTCTCATATGGGGTAGCAAAATATTTTTGACAAATTCCTTTTAACTGCCATCGGACGGAATAGTACATCCGTTGGCAGTATCACCCCGCTTTGATGTTGGCTCCGGTGGTGAGCCTGCATCAAAGTCGAGATACAGCGGTTTTGATTCCACTCGCGCCTATTAAATATTATTATAACTGACAGCGGCATTTAACAAGTGCTTCCGGCCATTAGGCCGGAAATACGCGCACCAGTGACCCCCATCACATGATCGGGGGTCATCGGCACGTCGGCATGACAACCAGAGGTCTCAAGGAGACCTCCATTTTTGTTGATGCCAGATTGCTACGAGCGCCACCTCTTTCAAAATAAAAACAACAAAACACAAACCTACACATTTGGTATCGCCGCGTTCAGAATCACCTGATAAAAAAAAAAATAAATTAACCTGATCGCTAAACGGCGTAGCGATAAAAATAAAAGGAAAAACGCCAGAATTATGTTTTTTTGGTCACTGCGACATTGCATTAAAATGCAATAACGGGCGATAAAAAGAACGTATCTGCACCAAAATGGTATAATTAAAAACGTCAGCTCTGCACGCAAAAAATAAGCCCTCACCCGACCCCAGATCACGAAAAATGGAGACCCTCAGGGTATCGGAAAATTGCACAATTTTTTTTTTATAGCAAAGTTTGGATTTTTTTTTCACCACTTAGATAAAAAAGAATCTAGACATGTTTGGTGTCTATGAACCCGTAATGACCAGGAGAATCACAATGGCAGGTTAGTTTTAGCATTTAGTTAACCTAGCAAAAAAGCCAAACAAAACACGTGTGGGATTGCACTTTTTTTTGCAATTTCACCGCACTTGGAATTTTTTTTACCGTTTTCTAGTACACGACATGGTAAAACCAATGGTGTCGTTCAAAAGTACAACTTGTCCCGCAAAACAACAAGCCCTCACATGGCCATCTTAACAGAAAAATAAAAAAATTATTGCTCTGGGTAGGAGGGAAGCGAAAAACGAAAACGAAAAAAAAGCTCTGGGGGTTAAAGAGCTCTTCCCAAACACACTCATCACCAATTCTCAGTGAAGTCCTCATGTCTTCCCAAAACTACCATAACATTAAAATGGAGCAGCCGCACATATACCGTGCATATAGCTCTTCAGAGGAGTCACATGGACATAAGCAGAAAGACAACCTCTGACCACAGTTCTACAGCAGAACTTTCAAGCCATGCTCTGATCAAGTCTCATTGTGAAGGCAAGGGGGAATGAATGATGAATTTCTACTTCATTTAACCCCTTAAGCCCCAAGGGTGGTTTGCACGTTAATGACCGGGCCAATTTTTACAATTCTGACCACTGTCCCTTCATGAGGTTATAACTCTGGACGCTTCAACGGATCCCGGTGATTCTGACATTGTTTTATCGTGACATTGTACTTCACGATAGTGGTAAAATTTCCTTGGCATTACTTGCGTTTATTTGTGAAAAAAAAAAAAACGGAAACTTGGCGAAAATTTTGCAATTTTCCAACTTTGAATTTTTATGCCCTTAAATCACAGAGATATGTCACACAAAATACTTAAGTAACATTTCCCACATGTCTACATTACATCAGCACAATTTTGGAACCAACATTTTTTTTTTTGGTTAGGAAGTTATAAGGGTTAAAAGCTGACCAGCAATTTTTCATTTTTACAACACCATTTTTTTTTTTTTAGGGACCACATCTCATTTGAAGTCACTTTGAGGGGTCTATATGATAGAAAATAGCCAAAAGTGACACCATTCTAAAACTACACCCCTCAAGGTGCTCAAAACCACATTCAAGAAGTGTATTAACCTTTCAGGTGTTTCACAAATGTTTGGAATGTTTATAAAAAAAAGAAAAAAAAAAAAAAACACTAACATTTAACTTTTTTTTCACAAAACATTTACTTCAGATCCAATTTGTTTTATTTTGCCAAGGGTAACAGGAAAAATTGGACCCCAAAAGTTGTTCTACAATTCGTCCTGAGTACGCCAATACCCCATATGTTGGGGTAAACCTCTGTTTGGGAGCATGGGAGAGCTCGGAAGGGAAGGAGCACAGTTTTACTTTTTCAACGCAGAATTGGATGGAATTGAGATGGGACGCCATGCTGCGTTTGGAGAGCCCCTGATGTGCCTAAACAGTGGAAACCCCCAAAACTGACCCCATTTTGGAAAGTAGACCCCCTAAGGAACTTATCTAGATGTGTGGTGAGCACTTTGAACCCCTAAGTGCTTCACAGAAGTTTATAATGTAGAGCCGTGAAAATTAAAAAATCATTTTTTTCCACAAAAATGATTCTTTAGCCCCCAATTTTGCATTTTCCCAAGGGTATCTCGAGAAATTGGACCCAAAAGTTGTTGTGCGATTTGTCCTGAGTACGCCGGATGCCCCATATCAGAGAATTTTTTTAATTTTTTTTTTTTTTCTTTTGGGGGGGGGGGGGGGGGGGCGCGTTTATACCGTTCCGCGTTTGGTAAAATGGATAAAGCAGTTTAATTCTTCAGGTCAGTACGATTACAGCGATGTCTCATTTACATTTTTTTTTATGTTTTGGTGCTTTTATACGATAAAAACTTTTACAGAAAAAATTATTTTTGCATTGCTTTATTCTGAGGGCTATAACTTTTTTTATTATTTTGCTGATGATGCTGTATGGCGGCTCGTTTTTTGCGGGACAAGATTACATTTTCGGCGGTACCATGTTTATTTATATCCGTCTTTTTGATAGCGTGTCATTCCACTTTTTGTTCGGTGGTATGATAATAAAGCGTTGTTTTTTGCCTCTTTTTTACGGCGTTCACTGAAGGTTAACTAGTGGGACAGTTTTATAGGTCAGGTCGGTACGGACGCAGGGATACTAAATATGTGTACTTTTATTGTTTATTTACATAAAGAAATGTACAGTACAGACCAAAAGTTTGGACACACCTCATTTAAAGATTTACCTGTATTTTCATGACTATGTCATGAAACTATGAATTAACACATGTGGAATTACATACTTAAAAAAAAGTGTGAAACAACTGAAATTATATCATATATTCTAGCTTCTTCAAAGTAGCCACCTTTTGCTTTGATGACTGCTTTGCACACTCTTAGCATTCTCTTGATCTCTTGATGAGCTTCAAGAGGTAGTCACCGGGAATGGTCTTCCAACAATCTTGAAGGAGTTCCCAGAGATGCTTAGCTCTTATTGGCCCTTTTGCCTTCACTCTGCGGTCCAGCTCACTCCAAACCATCTCGATTGGGTTCAGATCTGGTGAGTGTGGAGGCCAGGTCATCTGGCGTAGCACCCCATCACTCTCCTTCTTGGTCAAATAGCCCTTACACAGCCTGGAGGTGTGTTTGGGGTCATTGTCCTGTTGAAAAATAAATGATGGTCCAACTAAACGCAAACCGGATGGAATAGCATGCCGCTCCAAGATGCTGTGGTAGCCATGCTGGTTCAGTATGCCTTCAATTTTTAATAAATCCCCAACAGTGTCACCAGCAAAGCACACTCACACCTCCTCCATGCTTCACGGTGGGAACCAGGCATATAGAGTCCATCCGTTCACCTTTTCTGTGTCGCACAAAGACACGGTGGTTGGAACCAAAGATCTCAAATTTGGACTCATCAGACCAAAGCACAGATTTCCATGGGTCTAATGTCCATTCCTTGTGTTCTTTAGCTCAAACAAGTCTCTTCTGCTTGTTGCCTGTCCTTAGCACTGGTTTACTAGCAGCTATTTTACCATGAAGGCCTGCTGCACAAAGTCTCCTGTTAACAGTTGTTGTGGAGATGTGTCTGCTGCTAGAACTCTGTGTGGCATTGACCTGGTCTCTAATCTGAGCTGCTGTTAACCTGCGATTTCTGAGGCTGGTGACTCGGATAAACTTATCCTCAGAAGCAGAGGTGGCTCTTGGTCTTCCTTTCCTGGGGCGGTCCTCATGTGAGCCAGTTTCTCTGTAGCGCTTGATGGTTTTTGCGACTGCACTTGGGGACACTTTCAAAGTTTTCCCAATTTTTCGGACTGACTTTCATTTCTTAAAGTAATGATGGCCACTCGTTTTTCTGTACTTAGAATTTTGTATTATGGCAAGAAAAAAAGCAGCTAACAGTCTATTCAGTAGGACTATCAGCTGTGAATCCACCAGACTTCTGCTCAACACAACTGATGGTCCCAACACAATTTATAAGGCAAGAAATCCCACTTATTAAACCTGACAGGGCACACCTGTGAAGTGAAAACCATTCCCGGTGACTATCTCTTGAAGGTCATCAAGAGAATGTCTTTGAACAACCTAGAATATAAGACATAATTTCAGTTGTGTCACACTTTTTTGTTAAGTATATAATTCCACATGTGTTAATTCATAGTTTTGATGCCTTCAGTGTGAATGTACAATTTTCATAGTCATGAAAAAACAGAAAAATCTTTACATGAGGTGCGTCCAAACTTTTGGTCTGTACTGCATCTATTGGAACAATATATATTTTTTTAATTTATTTAGGATATTTTTTTTTCTTTAAACACATGTAAATGTAAATATATATAATTTTTTTACTTTGTCCCAAGGTGGGACATCATGGTATATTGTCAGATCGCTGTTCTGACACTTTACATAGCACTGTGTCAGATCAGCGATCTGAAAGGCAGTGCTGCATGCTTGCCAGCGCCTGCTCCCAACAGGCGCTTGCAAGCCACCTCCCTGCAGGACCCGGAAGGCCCCCCGCGACCATCTTGGATCTGTGACCTGCAGGGAGGACCGAGGAGACGCTTGGAACAACGCGATCACATCGAGTTGTTCCGAGGGTCTCAGGGAAGCACACAGGGAGCCCCCTACCTGCGCGATGATTCCCTATGCCGCTGGAACGCTGCGATCATTTTTGATGACCGCTCCTGGTACATAGTGCCGGATGTCAGCTGTAATAATCAGGTGACACCCGGCTGCACTCACGGTAGGATCGCCTATGATGTCCAATCTTGTCCCTGGGAATTAAGTCCCAGGTCACCTCGACGGGATAGTACATCCAACGGCAGAAAGGGGTTAAACAGTTGTTTTCTGTCACCATCTCTGCCTGTTATATTACTTTCTGTACTAATGCTTTCCATCAGTAATTAAGTCTTAAAAGGGCTTTTCCCCGCAAACAGTTCATTTTAATAAACAGATCTTGAAATAATAATTATAATAAGTTCAACAATTGGATGTGTTAAATAAAATGTCCCTGTGCTGAGAATCTTATAAATGTACCCCTGCTGTATTCTGTGTAATGGCTGTGTCTGACCGTACAGGGACATGGTCTGATCATATCACAGCTCCTGGGCAGGGGAGGAAGCAAAAGAGTATACAGACAGCATGGGATCACAGCTGATTCTTTCTTTGAAATAAAACATTGTGAGAGATGTTAATGTCTTTTGCTTCCTCCCCTGCCCAGAAGCTGTGATATGATCAGACCATGTCCCTGTACGGCCAGACACAGCCATTACACAGTACACAGCAGGGGCACATTTATAAGATTATCTCAGCACAGGGACATTATATTTAAACACATCCAATTGTGGATTTATTATTCCAAGATCTATCGATTAAAATCAACTTTTGCAAGATGGAAAAGTCCTTCACGACCTATGACGTACACACACACACACACACAATCATAGATTGTGTCCCTGCACTCCAAGCGGGCTCTGGCACTGTGCCAGCATGCTTTCCGGTACATGTAAGCTGATTTTAGTTGACATGTTAAATGCTGTTGTCAATCTCCAAAGGTGACATTTAACATGGCCACGCTGGAGGCGCATCAGTAATCCTGACCGTGTCACATGATTGGGGGGGGGGGGGGGGGCGCCGATGGGTTTGCATGACAACCCAGGGTCTGCAGGAGACCCCTGTGGTTGTCAATGCCAATCTGCTATGAGTGCCAAGAATTCATCCCATCGGTAAACGACGCAACAACAAAATTAAAAAAAAAAAAAATTCAGAATCAGGTAAAATGTATCAATAACGTCAGCTCGGTGGGCCAAAAATATGCCCTCACGTAGTCCCAGTTCCCGAAAAATGAAGACGCTACAGGTTTCGGAATTTTTTTTACTAATTAAAAAAAGAGCCTATACATGTTTGGTATCTACGAACTTGGAATGACCCGAAGAGTCATAATGGCAGATCAGTTTTAGCATTTAGTGAATGTGGTTATTTAAAAAAAAAAATACACAAGCAAAAAACACACACACGTGACCTGTAGTCATCTTCCCCGGCTGCAGGTTTCAGTCATTGTCTGGCATTGGCCGATTTGCAGTGCCCTGACGGCATCCGCCCTTTTACTTCGCTCATCTCTCACCGAATCATGGCTCCTGCGCTTGGCGACTGGGGCAGGTGGAAGGTGCAGTAGCGCTAGGACTGCAGTCTTTTAGCTACAAGCAGCGCTGTGCCTGATCAGCACAACTATACGAGGCGAGTGCAGTACAATCCTTCCTCTACCTCTGTTGTTGGTAACCTCTACATGGAGCGCTCGGTTTTTCTCAGGCACTGACGTCATGTCGACAGCGCGGTAGCCAATCAGTGAGCTCAGCAGATCTGCCAGTGTAGACAGAGGCACTGAGCTCACCCATTTGCAGCTGTGCTGTCGAGGTGATGCCAGACACCGGGAGCAGCTGTGGAGACTTGCCAGTGGACCTGGGGAAGGGGATTATGGCGCATTTTAAACATAATATATAAACAGGATTAAAACTAACATTTTCTCCTGACATATGCATCTGTAATGATGATAGTTGAAGTGTTTCACAGGAAAGATTGTGGTTAAGACGCGAATTGTGAAAGTGGTAAACAAGCACTCACCAGGAGAAAGACATTACTTCATTTTGTAGCTGCTGTGTAAGGTATGTGGTGCAAAGAATAAATGCAGTATTAACTTGTCCTTCGGATTCCAGATTACATATTGTATCCAACACGTCCTTTTCATCCATTTTTGAGATCTGCAAATGAAAAGAGGAAGCAAAATGACAGGATCTCTTGTCTGTTAAATCATATTTCCACACATTTTGTGATGAGCTTGGGTTACTAACCGTAGACAATTTGAAAACATGGAGTGTCAGTGTAAAAGCATGAAACAAAGTGGAGCCACTGACAAGCCCTGGGGTGTCCTTCAAACTACCTAGAACTTTACAGAGTAGACAAAGAAAACCAAATGGAACAGAGCTAAACAATAAGCTTCACTGAAGAGGATACATTTGAGGTAGATCGGCAAATTTGAAATCTAAGGGGTTGTCCACTTTGGGCTAAAATTCATTTTTCGAATTGGGTTTTATACAAAATTTTCCTCCTTTTGACTTTTACAATTTTTTTGTTAACCACAGATCACATCCCAGTTGAATATGCAGGGAAGCAATCAGCTGAGAGGAGATCAGAAACAAACAAAAAAAAAAAGCGTTGCAAACTCTCCCATCTGAAACTACTACTTGGTCAAACCCCTTTTTTTCGATCAATGCATTTCCCTTATGTAAAATAAGGACAGCCTATGCCAATATATGGTGTAGACACCGTTCCAGCAATGTATGTAATATGCCTTATGTAATGTGAGCCCTGCAGCAAATCAACAGCCGCTTCACTTCCCTTGAGATGAAAATTACATCCGAGGTAAGTCAGAACATCTGCAGCTCTCACTTCGGACTTACAATTTTGTCTGAAGGAAGAGAGAGAATGAAGTGAGTGCTGTGTTGCTGCAGGGTTCACATTACATAATATCACGCAAGCTCCAGGAGATAAGGCATCGGGCACTGTTGAAATGGCTCTTGTACCGGAACCAAATATAGACACTTCTTATTTTACATGGAGGAAATCTAGTCACTAAAAAGGGGTTGTCCAAGTAGTGGACAAACCCTTTAAAGGGAACCTGTCACCCCCATAATCGAAGTTGAGCTAAGCCCACCAGCATCAGGGGCTTATCTACAGCATTCTGGAATACTGTAGATAAGCCCCGATGTATCCTGAAAGATGAGAAAAAGAGGTTAGATTATACTCACCCAGGGGCGGTCCGACCCGATGGGCATCGCGGTACGGTCCGGGGCCTCACATCTTCATAGGATGACGTCCTCTTCTGGTCTTCACATTGCGGCGCAGGCGTACTTTGTCTGTCCTGTTGAGGGCAGAGCAAAGAACTGCAGTGCGCAGGCGCCGGGCCTCGATGACCATTCCTGACGCCTGCGCACTGCAGTACTTTGCTCTGCCCTCAACAGGACAGACAGTACGCCTGCGCCGGAGCGTGAAGACAACAAGAGGACGTCATCGTAAGAAGATGGGAGGCGCGGACCAGACCGCGACGCCCATCGGACCGGACCGCAGCGGGACCACCCCTGGGTGAGTATAATCTAACCTTTATTTCTCATCTTTCAGGTTACATCGGGGGCTTATCTATAGCATTACAGAATGCTGTAGATAAGCCCCTGATGCCGGTGGCCTTAGCTCAACTTCAATTTTAGGGGTGACAGGTTCCCTTTAAAGGGAACCTGTCACCCCGTTTTTTGAGATTGAGCTATAAATACTGTTAAATAGGGCCTGCGCTGTGTGTTCCTATAGTGTATGTAGTGTACCCCGATTCCCCATGTATGCTGAGAAATAACTTACCAAAGTCGCCGTTTTCGCCTGTCAATCAGGCTGGTCAGGTCGGGAGGGCGTGGTGACATCGCTGGTTCTTCCTCAGCTTTACGTTGGTGGCGTAGTGGTGAACAAGCAGCGCGCGATCTGCGCTGTCATCCCTTTCGTCGGTGGGGGCGGCCATCTTCCTGGGGCCGCGCGTGCGCAGATCGAGTGCTCTGCTGCACGGGGCTTCAGGAAAATGGCCGCGGGATGCCGCGCATGCGCATTAGAGATCGCGGCGGCCATTTTCCCAAAGCCGAGATGCAAACTCGGCTTTGGGAAAATGGCCGCCGCGATCTCTAATGCGCACGCGCGGCATCCCGCGGCCATTTTCCTGAAGCCCCGTGCAGCAGAGCACTCGATCTGCGCACGCGCGGCCCCAGGAAGATTGCCGCCCCCACCGACGAAAGGGATGACAGCGCAGATCGCGCGCTGCTTGTTCACCACTACGCCACTACGCCACCAACGTAAAGCTGAGGAAGAACCAGCGATGTCACCACGCCCTCCCGACCTGACCAGCCTGATTGACAGGCGAAAACGGCGACTTTGGTAAGTTATTTCTCAGCATACATGGGGAATCGGGGTACACTACATACACTATAGGAACACACAGCGCAGGCCCTATTTAACAGTATTTATAGCTCAATCTCAAAAAACGGGGTGACAGGTTCCCTTTAAAGTCAATTTCCTTGTGAACTATTCTGCATACCTCTTTAAAAGCGTCTTCATTTGGCAACATTGTACATAGACAAGTGATAAAAGACTGACGGAAAAAGAAATTGCTTGAAGTCTCTGCGGTTTCAGAAGAAATTTTGGACAGGAGCATTGCTTGCTCCATGCAGTTTGTCTTCATTAGATGTTTAATGCGCATCTGTAGAAAACAGGGGCCTTCTTGAGATATCCAATTAGAAACTGGTATGGAAAAAAAGAATAAATATATAAAACTTTATGTTTAGGCACAAAAACAAAAAACAACATACAACTTAAATATTTCATTGATGATGTATTCTGGAAAAAATAAATGCCCACTCCTTATATTGAGAGCATTTAATTCTTGTGATCATCAGTACAACTTGAAACTTAGACTGGTTTCCCACATCCGTGTTCTGCAGTCCGTACTCCGACAACTGCACGGACTTGCCATAGGTCTCCTGAGCTGAAGTCAGTAGCTTCTGACTTTCGGTAAAAAGACCTGTGGCCAGTCTGCCCAACCCCTTCAGAGTTAGGACTGGAAAGTAAGGATGTGGGAAAACTGCTGTAGGCAGACATTATATGGGTGAACATATATAATAATAATAATCTTTATTTGTATAGCGCCAACATATTCCGCAGCGCTTTACAGTTTAATAGTTTCAAAACAACAGTCATAAGTAACAATGTTAACACAATAAGACAACCCTGCTCGTGAGAGCTCACAATCTACAATGAGGTGGGGGAGATACAAAGTACAGATGTGTATTTACAATGATGTATTTACAATAATGGTCCAGCCATCTTCAGGGGGTGGGGGGTAGATGGAAATCGTGAATGGGCTACACACACACTTACACATAAAATTACTTATTAGGGAACGCGATAGGCCGTTCTGAACAAATATGTTTTGAGGGCGAGCCTAAAACTATGCAAATTGTGAATGGTCCTACTATCTTGGGGTAGAGCATTCCAGAGGATTGGCGCAGCACGGGAGAAGTCTTGAAGTCGAGTGGGAGGTACAGATTACTGCAGAGGTTAGTCGAAAGTCGTTTGCAGAGCGCAGCGGTAGGCTAGGCCGATAGACAGAAATGAGGGAAGAGATGTAAGGGGGTACCGCACTGTGGAGAGCTTTATGGGTGAGAACAAGTACTTTGAATTGTATCCTGTAATGAATGGGCAGCCAGTGTAACGACTGGCGAAGAACGGACACGTCTGAATACCGATTAGCCAGGTAGATGACCCTGGCTGCTGCATTAAGGATAGACTGGAGAGGGGAAAGTTAAGTGAGGGGGACGCCAATTAATAGAGCGTTACAGTAGTACAGGCGGGAGTGGATCAGGTCAAGTGAGGGGTTTTGTTGTTTCCATGGTGAGAAAAGGGCGGATTCTAGAGATGTTCTTTAGGTGTAAGCGGCACGAGCGGGCAAAAGATTGCATATGGGATGTGAAGGAAAGATTGGTGTCAAACATAACACCCAGACAGTGCGCCTGCTGCCGGGGTGTTATTATGGTGCCACTCACGGAGAGGGAAACGTCAGGTTTAGGGAGGATAGTAGATGGCGGGTGCAGAAGAAGTTCAGTTCTAGAGAGGTTGAGTTTCAGATAGATAGGGGACATGATGTTGGAGACTTCAGACAGACAGTCAGTGGTGTTCTGTAGTAGAGCGGGGGTAAGGTCAGGGGATGACGTGTATAGTTGTGTGTCATAGGCATAAAGATGGTACTGAAAGCCAGATCTGCTGATGGTCTATACAATTGGGGCCGTGTAGAAGGAGAAGAGAAGGGGGCCAAGGACTGAGCCCTGAGGTATCCCAACAATGAGACATATATACAGTGAGAAATAGAACTGTTTATGCTCAGAAATATTCAAAAAGGGAAGAAAAATACCTGTACTATGATCTACAGGTAAAAGCCTTCTCGGCATCCTCACCTTCGTCATCCTGTACAGTCTGCCTAGACAGGATTTTAACAAGAACTGGATTTTGCCATGCCCCTCCATGCTTGATGCTGTCAACCAGCAACTGCAAATTATCATGTCCAAATTCAATTAATATGCCCTGGGAATCCTACAAATAATGAGAAGATGGTTATTCTTAGTACCAGCTTTGTATCTGCAAAACATCATTTTGGTCTCGTCTTTTGTGGCTAGTGAGTAAAAACCCATGGTGGAAATCTAAACACTGAGTTGATAGTTATTCAAGCGCTTTTGCAAAATTGGGTCTTATGAACGATGCATATGTAGCATGTTTCCTAAAGTATACTTATGTAGCTGAAGCTTCGGCTTCCAGCCAAGTGAGAACACAATGTGGACGTATAATGGTCAGGTCTGCCATTTTTAAAACCCCAGAATCGTGTTTCCAGGGGAAATATCCTGATGACGAGCCAGCGTTATTGAGTGTCCCTCATTGTTCCAGGAAAGTTTATTTTAGTGGCAAGGTACAATAAACCAAGAGTAACAGTTTACACTTACCAAAACAGACTTTTTAAAACGCATCCCAAAATCACATGAAAAGTCATCTTGATTCATAGAAAGAAACACTTCAAAACAACTCCTAGAGAAAAACATATGATGGTATAAAATACATGTTTAGTTATATGCCAACACGCAACAAACAACCATTCTACACTGGTAACAGAAACGGAGAATGGGAATTACAGACCGGCACATGGAGAAGGTGAAATCCATACAATGTGTCACTTACATTGCAAGCCTTTCCACAAGTAGCAGAACATCTTCACACTCCGTGGTCAGGTAAGGGCGTGCGTTTGCAAAGCTTCTCAGAGCGGTCCCGTACACATCTGAGTAAAGTTTGAGATTTTCAGATGCCATATGATCTTCAGCACACTGTAGTAATACCTAAGTGGGGAAAGAGCCAGTGATGGGTAATCAGGCAGCTCTAGAGTACACGTGTGGTCACTTGACATTTGGGCCGTTCATTAGAGGCACTTGTTAAAGAGGAGCTGTTTAAAGGAGAACTTGCAGTAAAATGTGTTTGTGCAGCCATTCCCCCCTCTACTCTACATAGACTTACAAGCACCAACTGTCATCTCCCATCTTAGTAATACGACGATCTGCCTCCATTGAATTCAGATTTTACCCATGAATTGATTAAATAAAAATCAAAACCACGGGAAGCATGAATTGGATACCCTCGGTGTTATTGCAGTGGTGTGTATTTTACTCTGAAATGTTGCAGCAAGTCAGGGAACACATACCATTCTTTAGAAAGACAACCAAGGACCCTGCGCCATATTTGACTAATCCAAGGGGCCGGTCGCCATTGGACTTTCACAGCTCAGCTCACCTATACCGATCAGAGAGACGTGCCAAGTCTTGGAGAGCAGGTCAGGAAGAAGCTGCTGAGGACCATCATCTTGGACTAGTCATACAAGACACATGTACACTAGTGGTCAAAACTGTGGATACACTTGAAGTATTTAATAAGTTTGAGGCTTCTGGAACTTTCGGCGATCTTGCTTGATAACGTAATTATATTAATAGCCAAAACACACAGTCTGTTACTAAAGATATCGGGAGACTTGTTTTTGATATTTTGTCGGTAGTTTTTATAATTTTACAAGAAATACTGGACTTCGTGCTCGGTGAGGAAAATTAATACATTTTTTAGATATATGCTTATGTTATGTCCGCATTAAATTAAAAATAGTGCTTTAAAGCTACAGTCACGTGATCCTTTCAGTATAGGGCCTACAGGCTTTAATTTCTTTACAAAGAATTTTTACTTCATGTATTTTATCAATTGTTTACATTTATTTTTTAACTGAATAATTATAAATGTCTATTTTGAGCTCAAACAATCCTGAATGATTTTTTTTAAATTTTAATCATGCCAGCCACAAAAAGGTCTGATTGGTCTCCAAAAAAAAGCTACGGCTATTGTTTTGAGGAAGGAGGGATACAGTTTCAGAGAAACTGCTAGGAAGAAGGGTGGTGGAGTCACTGCTTCTGGAGTGCGAAAGCTGTATTCACATGTTGCTGATAGTTGCAGCAAAACTAAAAAAAGTGGAAGAGGAAGGAAAAAGGTAACAACTCCAAAAAGAGACAGAAGAATTGTTAGGGGAGCCTTGCAAACGGAGGAGCATCAGCCAAGGAACTCAACCAGTTCTTGCACGATGGAGGAGTTTCGGTGTCGGACAGAACAGTACATCGCCGATTACTTGATGCCGGTCTGAAAGCAAGAACACCAAGGAAAAAGCTATTCCTAAATCTTAAACAGAGAAGTAAGAATTTCCTGGGCCAAAGAACATCTTATTTGGACAACCGAAGATTGGTAGAAAGTAATCTGGAGCAATGAAACGAGAATATCTATTTTTGGCAGTGACGGAGGGCAGTATGTTCAGAGAAGGCCAAAGGAAGCCCGTCTTCCAGAGTGTATGACCGCTACAATGAAACATCCTGAGAGTATTATGATATGGGACTGTATGTCCTGGCATGGAATTGGGAGAATACAGGTCCTTGAGGGAACTGTAAATGCCTTGAAAGATATTCATGATGTCCTTGAACCAAAGCTCATCCCATCAATTTGTGACATTGGCAAAGAACAGACCAAAATTATTGTACAACAGGATGGAGCACCATGTTACACTGCAAGGCAATGTCTAAAACGGTTTGAAAGCAAACAAATTACTGTGCTTTCATGGCCAGGAAACAGTCCTGATCTGAACCCTATCGAAAATCTGTGGTCAAGATTAAAGCAATTGGTTTCTAGTAAGGGTACCGTCACACAGTGGCATTTTGATCGCTACGACGGCACGATTCGTGACGTTCCAGCGATATACTTACGATCTCGCTGTGTCTGACAAGCTCCTGCGATCAGGGACCCCGCTGAGAATCGTACGTCGTAGCAGATCGTTTGAAACTTTCTTTCGTCGCTTGGTGTCCCGCTGTGGCGGCATGATCGCATGGTGTAACAAAGGTGTGCACGATATTGTATACGATGTGCGCATAGTAACCAACGGCTTTTACATCGCAAATACGTCGTGAAATTATCGCTCCAGCGTCGTGCATTGCGAAGTGTGACAGCAGTTTACGACGCTGGAGCGATGCTGGAGCGTCACGGATCGTGCCGTCGTAGCGACCAAAGTGCCACTGTGAGACGGTACCTTAAGTGACTGGGCAACAAACAGGCATTGATTGCAGCTGTTATCAGTTCCTGATACCATGTTACAACCACAGAGAACCTGAGAAGTCTTGCTGAATCAATGCCAAAGAGATGCAAAGCTGTTATCGATGCTAAAGGATACCCTACATGCTACTAAAGAAAGAACACAAAGGGATAGCATGAAATTAAAGGGAACCTGTCACCCCCAAAATCGAAGGGGAGCTAAGCCCACCGACATCAGGGGCTTATTTACAGCATTCTGCAGATTGTCTGCCCTGTTAAGGGCAGAGCAAAGTACTGCAGTGTGCAGGAGCCGGGAAAGGTCAGAGGTCCAGCGCCTGCGCACTGCAGTACTTTGCTCTGCCCTCAACAGGGCAAATCAGTAGGCATGCGTCGGAGCGCGACACCCATCGGACAGGGACCGCCTCTGGGTGAGTATAATTTAACCTCTTTTTCTCATCTTTCAGGTTACATCGGGGGCTTATCTTCAGCATAACAGAATGCTGTAGATAAGCCCCTGATGCTGGTGGGCTTAGCTCAACTTCGATTTTGGGGGTGACAGGCTCCCTTTAAATTATTAGGACGTGATATTTTGATTTGGCCATTTCGCTGTTCTTATAGAAGTAATGAAATATTTTGTATTATGGTAACCTTTTTTCTCTGTAGACGTGTTTTAATCTACCTTAGATTACTTGTGGCATTATTTCTTATAAAAACATTGTATGATTGCATGCTAAAAACTATTTTTTAAAAATGACAAAAATTTGAAGAGTATCCATAATTTTAGCCACTAGTGAATGTAAAAGTAAAGCCCATTATACAGTATACCTTAATAGCAAACTCTTTTAAAGACTTCGACAATAGATACCATAATTATAAAAAGGAATGCCAATGCATTGTATACATGTAATACAGTTAAAAATAGGTGCAAGGGGATCATATACACATTAGATCGCTGTCAGCCGAATGATGGTTCAAATGACAGCCATCTCTATGACTTCTCCATACACAGGAACACTACTACTGAGCTCTCTATGACAGTCACTGCCAAATTCCTGTGCCAGTGGCTTATCCTGCCAAGTACAAAAATCCACGAGATACTCATGTCACCTGATATCTGTCAAGGGACCCCCATACACAGACTATCAGACGAACCCCATTGGCGGTTTCAGCAGACTTGGGCCACTAAAGGACCACCTACATATTAGGATTGAGTGCTGCTTCCCGGGCAGAACCTATTATCTTCTACTCATATGCACAATTGGAATGTCTATGTATTCCAGAACATTTCTAATACAAGCTATACTTTAAATAAGAGAAAAAAAAGAACACTTTCTGTAAATGTGTCTCAAGTACAACAAAATACAAGTGATAAAGATTCGGTATCGCAAGCACTTGTACTATTTGCTGGAATTGCATAAAGTTTACTTTTCACCCATAATAGAATATGCCTTACAACATCAGAATTTGTACAAAGAATAATACGCATGTCAAAAATATACACCTAAAATATCGATACATCCTTCTTAAAAGAGCATTCATGTTTACATAGATAATAAACCAGAATTCAAGTTTACAAGCTGGACTCGTAAAATGTAACATTTCATAGAGAGGAAAGCCTGTATAAGATCATACGTAAAGAAAGGCACAGATTTGCGAAGTACACAGGCCTCATTAGGTATAAGGGCTATTTAATAATGCATGCAGTTTGAACGGCAAGATCTAGTGACAGATCTGTTAAAAAAAAATAAGATATTTCCAGTAGAACTCTATAAAAAAAAAGCACCATACAGTATGTGGTCTGCAGATCTTTTGTAGTGTTCTTGGCCTAACATCATTAGTCCGCTGTCACCCTATGTAAGCATCGGTGATATTATCAATGATGTGGTGATAATAGCTTAGCCTGAACAAAGTACACCAAGAGATTCGGAGCTCAAGCTCAAACAGGCAACTTCTCTTAGCTGCGGAGGAAAAAGTCCTCCTCCTGCTGGAACATATCTGGCTCAGCGACCATAGCTCAGCAATAAAGAGGTGCCACCCTGGCACGGCATGCAGATTTATGGAATCGTACAGACTGATCCAGAGCTTTGTGCCCCCACATGTACATCCTGATAGTACAGCACTGCGGCCTTGACCACTGCTACAGACAGTGGCAGAGAACACAGAACTGCAGGATGAGAATACACAGCTTGCTGGCAATCTGCGATGCATGGGGGTTGTTAGCACAGCGCAAGATATTTAAGGTTGTGTTCCCATGATGAGTTTTTGATGCAGTGCATTTTCGCCGCACTAAATATGCGACGTCTAACAGTTCCAGGAAAAAGTTTGGGATTTACAGAAATATCATGTCCATTGTTGTTGTTTTTTTAAATACGCAAAATGTCAATTTCTTTAGCAAAGAGTCTTCTATTCAGATTTTCCCCGAAGAATTGCAGAAATTCTCCAGGTAAAATACACACAAGCGGTTTCAATGCATTTCCGCATGTAATAAGCACATGACTGTACCAACAAGGTTCGGCCAAATACAACGAAGTATCAAAACAGAAGTTTATTTAGAAACCAGGCCTACTGAAAAGACAAAAATGGCCATTTAAAAAAATGCAAGTAAACTAACTTCCGGTACGTCAGATGGATGTCACAAGGACACATGGCCCAGGTGAAAACATGGACATATGCGCTGCCCCATAGATTTTAATGGGCGTGCACATGAGCAAACGGACACAACAGATACCAGAAACACGGACATGTGGAGGGGGCCTTGGGGACAATTTATGGTGCATGAACGATTATGTAGCATAATTGCTGCACTGTACAGACGAGCAACGTTGTATCCAGAACACTGCTATGGAAGCGGAGCTGGATACTTTGTGGCAAGTGCAAACAGCCGCCACTGACTGATAGATGAAAAGGCCATTACTGGTTCTTCACATCCTTTCGGGATCACATTTTTATTCTTCTCTCCTCTTTTCAATCGTTATCTGATTAAAAAAAAAAAAAATCAACATATATGTACTCCAATATGGTATAATAAAAAAAAGTAAGCTCCATTTCTGACTTCTGGGTTAAGTAATGTTATATTTTAATAAGTCGAACTTTTATAGAAAGGCAAAATCAAGCATTTATTTTGCAAATCATTGACGTGCAAAGATTGTGGCAAAATTGGCCTTCAGTAGGCCACTGGCTGCCATGGAAACCCCTGATCACATCATGCCACTTCAATGCCAATGTCCATTCCAGTGGTTAAAGGGCAGCAATTGGAGTCATATCCCATCATTGCTGTGGCACCTGTACAACACAGAGGAACATACACCCACACCTGGTGTACATGGACGTCACATGTCAGGAAGGGGTTAAACGTACACCTCATCTGAGGCAGCAGAGCTGCAGAGGAAAAAAAGCAGCAATCTGGGCCCATGAGACAGGAGGCGGGTATCAGACTCCGGTACACAGGATACATAAACCATGGTCACAGATTACAGCTCTGTCCTAATTAAGGCAAGACAGAACGCAGCAAGCTATATAAACATGGAGCCATCGTCCCGTCAGACGTCCATGGAACTTCTGAGTGCCTGGCTGGACATGGACCTCGTCAGTAACCGTGCAGCAGAATAAGTTGCCGCTACAGTAAGGTCATATTCACTGTTCGTAATGTCAAATTGTGGTCACTTTTTTTTTTTTTAGTCAGACAGCACTCGGACCATAGAGTCTCCCAAATCCATTAACAGATCTCTCTCTCTATCTATATATATCTATATATATCTATCTACATCTACTATATAATTGTCTAAGGGTCACTTCCGTCTTTCTGTCTGTCCTTCTTTCTATCATGGATATTCATTTGTCGCGGCCTCTGTCTGTCATGGAAATCCAAGTCGCTGATTGGTCGCAGCAAAACAGCCACGACCAATCAGCGACGGGTACATTACGGCGGAAAAATGGCCGCTCCTTACTCCCAGCAGTCAGTGCCCGGCGCCCGCATACTCCCCTCCGGTCACCACTCACACAGGATTAATGCCGGCGGTAACAGACCACGTTATGCTGCGGGTAACGCACTCCGTAACCGCTGCTATTAACCCTGTGTCCCCCCAACTTTTCACTATTGACGCTGCCTATGCAGCATCAATAGTAAAAAAATGGAATGTTAAAAATAATTAAAAAAAAACACAAAAAACCTGCTATTCTCATCCTCCGTAGTCCGCCGAGCCGCTTGCGCCAGCCGCCATCTTTCGTTCCCGGCAAAGCATTGCGAAATAACCCAGAAGACTTAGCGATCTTGCGAGACCGCTAAGTCATCTGGGTAATTTCGCAATGCATCCTGGGAACGGAAGATGGCAGCAGCCGCGCGCGTATCACCGGAGCTTCGGTGGATCCTAGGGGGTGAGTATATAACTATTTTTTTATTTTAACAGGGATATGGTGCCCACACTGCTAAATACTGCGTGGGCTGTGTTAGATACCGCGTGGCTGCTATATACTACATAGGCAGTGTTATATACTCCGTGGGTTGTACGATATATTACGTGGCCACTGTTATATATTGTGTGGGCAGTGTTATATACTACGTGGCTGCTATATACTGCGAGGGCAGTGTTCTATAGTACATGGCTGCTATATATTGCGTGGGCTGTGCTATATATTACGCGGCCGGTGTTATATACTGCGTCGCCTGTGTTATATACTACGTCGCCTGTGTTACATACTACGTCACCTGTGTTACATACTGTGTGGCTGCTATATACTGCGTGGGCCGTGTTATATAGTACGTGGCTGCTGTCTCCCCTGCTCGCACGAGCTCCTTTCCTCCTCTCCCGGCCATGAAGTTTTATTTGTGAAGACTCAATAAAATTTGCTATTTTGAAGATTGGTGAGTGCATCCTGCTTTTTTTCTTCTGCTGCTTGGAACACATATGCTATTTTATGGTTTTGCACCCGATATCTTTTTTGGTATGGCTATTGCTGATTAGATATAGCTTTATCATACTGGTCTTCCTGAAGATTATGGATTTGTTTGGGGCAGTGCCACCCATACGCCATTTTTTCTCTTCTAGATAGATAGAGATATATATGGGTGTGTGTGTGTGTGTGTATGTATACACACACATACATATATACATACATATATACACACAGTGCAACTCCTGCTTCCAAATTACATCATTTGGTGCATAAGAGTTTTTTCACCTGGATTTATGGCAACGTTCAAGGACAGATATACCACTCAATTGGCTCACTGCTTCCATTACAAGGAAAAGATCCTCAATTTCTTCAACTCTACTTCATGGGAAATGTAGAAGTAGAGGCTCAGCAGAGATGCTCTTTAATTCCAAACACTCGCCTTGATATTGTCACCAACTTGCAGCAGTTCCTTCACAGGGAACCGATCACACCCAAAATCGAAGGTGAGCTAAGCCCACCAGCATCATGGGCTTATCTACAACATTCTGGAATACTATAGATAAGCCCCTGATGTATCCTAAAAGATGAGAAAAACAAGTTAGATTATACTCACCCAGGGGCGGTCCCGCTGCGGTTCTGATCCAATTGGCGTCGCGGTCAGGTCCCGGGCCTTCCATCTTCTTATGATGACGTCCTCTTCTTGTCTTCACGCTGTGGCTCTGGTGCAGACGTACTTTGCCCTGTTGAGGGCCGGGTGTCTTTGACCCTTCCCGGCGCTTGCGCACTGCAGTACTTTGCACCGGAGCCACAGCGTGAAGACAACAAGAGGACGTCATCATAAGAAGATGGAAAGCCCCGGACTGTGACGCCCATCGGATCAGAGCCGCAGCGGGGGAACGCCCCTGGGTGAGTATAATCTAACCTCTTTTTCTCATCTTTCAGGTTACATCGGGGGCTTAGCTACAGTATTCCAGAATGCTGTAGATAAGCCCCTGATGACGGTGAGCTTAGCTCACCTTCCATTTTGGGGGTGACAGGTTCCCTTTAAACAATCCATATGTTTAACTTTTCGTGACTGCACTTGAATGTATGCCAAGTGATGATTACAAAGTTGTAATCAGAGCTGACAAAACACCACAAGGTGAACATCAGCCCCCACATTTGATGAAGTAGCTATTTTGATTGTGGGTAATGAGTTTCACAGCCGTGACATTGTGCTTCAGAAAAGGAACAATGGTTTGCAACGAGTAGCAGAAACTCACAGGTCCTATGATGGTCTGCAATATCCAATCATCTTTTGGCAGGGACAGGATGGCTATCACTTTGAAATACCTCAGACAAATCCTGCAACAGGCAACCCTTGAGGGAAAAGTGTCGGCCATGGACTTCCATGCCTACAGGATCATGACAAGAGTTGGTGGGGGAAATCACATCCTCATAGGCAGACGTGTATACGATACGATTTACTGCAATTACTGCAGTTTCTCTCAGGATCAAGTATTTCCAATTGTATAAGGAAGAGGAGTGTGAGGTGCTGCTGGAGGAGGCGACTATAAAGGAGAAAAGCTGTGCTTTATGTGCAATATAATCGTTATAACTAACCACAGTTAGTTACCATGCCCGGGCAACGCCGGGCTCTTCAGCTAGTTTGTTATAATCACAGAACTGAGGGAAAAAACTCAGAGCACGTCCTATTCTGATCCAATGTTGAGGGTTAGGAGAGCTGTCGGAGATATATATATATATGTGTGTGACCGCGGCGTCATCACAGGTCCTGCGCTCATACCGACCCTGGGATCGGAAGCTGCCACGTGCACCGCTAAACCCAAACTTCTGGAGAACTGAACGGCATTCCAGAGGTTGAGTGGTCCCCCATTCACAGTGTGGAGCATAAGTTACTGGACACTGGGAGGCAGACCAGCCACAGCGACCAGCAGAGCCCCGTCTCGAACACAGCGGAGTGTGCATGCTCTACCTCCATTTCTTTCAATGTATGGGGTCGCTGTGAACAGACGAGAGTATTCCGCTTTCTCTGGCAGGTCATAGACAATAAATGGAAGGGAAAAACTTTCGCTCCATTTCAGACAGGCACTCCAGATCGCTGAACGTCTAGTTATTGGAAGTCCAGCGATTAATATAGAATCCGCCATGGATAGCAGATAAAGTTCAATTCTGGGAATAAATCTCTAAAGAGAACATCACCTCCAGAAACGCCATTTATCTGCAGATGTAGAGGGGATATGCAGGTAACATAAGCCATGTGTACCTGGTATAATGGGGCAGCAGCTACAAGGAGAAAATGATGATATATTCCCCCTGCAGCTGCTTGGCTCTAGTAATGGGGCCGTATAGATGGCTGTTACAGTCAGCGCTCACCGGACAGCGAGTGCACCATCATTTTTCCCTGCAGATAGTGCAGAGCAGCTGTGGGTCTGTGTGCCAGGAGTGACTAGTGGCTGTACCCACTCCCTGCATGTCTGGAAGTGAGCGGCTACAGGGAGAATAGAACGTCACTTTCTCCCTGCAATCACTGCTCCTGTACACAGACTATACCGGGTTTAACCGCCATTTGTCTGCAGAAATATAGCATTGCTAGATATAACAGGCTCCCTTTAATAAATAAGGCACCGTGAAGTGTAGATACGAGTTCTGTCTCCTGGACAGTCCTTGGGAACTCACAAACAGCTCATCAAGACGAGCGAACATTTTCATTCACGCCCAATAGCTTCTGAAAACAGGATCCCATGCTCTGGATTAATGATGGGGGGCAAGAACCCAAACACGGCTTTCTGCAGAGAGTGGGGGCATTCTGGAAAAGAACTGGTCTGGCTCACATCTCCATTCATCCAACATGCTCCTATACGGTCACTACCGGGAGCGACACCGCTGGCATGGGACTACTGTGCCATGTGGGACCTATAATCGCTGGCCACCATAGCTCCTCGGGGTCACCAGCAGGTGCCCTGGTAGACACCGCAGCTGGCACCTAACATCTCCAGCCCTCTCCCCTGGGCACTGCCAGGCTGTGCTGGCACCAGGACACGATCAGAGGGTCCACATGGCGGCAGGATATGGAGGCTCGGTGCCAAGCAGCAGGGCCCCTGGCAGCAGCAGCGCTATGGATTGTGGGTGCAGCTGGCCGCCATTGCTCCCCGGTGACCCGCTCTGCTGTGACAGGGGCAGAATGAATTGAGGAGAGGTCTGGGCTGACAACAACCCTCCCCCAGATCCCGCCCCCATCACTCACTGTCAGCAGCCAAAATGTTAGCACTCAGCGGGGCACACTGGCCATACCGAGCGGCCTCCGGTCCGGAGAACGGGCCTTACTTCCCCGCCACTCACCTCGTACAGGCGCCTGCAGTACACAGCGGAGGAAAGCACCGACACCTCCTCCTCCCTCAGCCGGTCCTCCAGCTCCTGCAGCGTCTCCTCCAGGCGGCCAGGCTGCAGGGAGGCGGCAGCAGGGGGAAGCATCCCCCCATTGCTAAGCCCCGCTCGGGACTCTCCCTTCCCGTCCGCCATCTTCTCTCGCCTTTGCCGCGCGTAGGCAACACTCGCACACTCACTCTCTCGTCACGTGATTCGGCGTCGGTAGAACGACGTCATCACCAGGGAGACCGGCGTAGGGAACGCCCATTGTATCTGCGAAATGTCCCGCCCCTCAGCTAGCTAGCACCGCCTACCGTCGGCGGCCATTTTGTTTGTTGACATGGGAGTGAAGACGTTCAACGTGCCGGCGCTGGTCGGCTTCCGGTAACCTACCCTAACCAGAAGTCTCAGGATGCGTTATTACAGGGAGTCCGGCATAGTAGGAGTAGAAAGAGCCAGAAAGTGCCCCCGCCACCTCAGCCAAATGTAGCCCCCCACCGCAGCCAAAAATAGCCCCCCACCACAGCCAAATGTAGCCCCCCCACCGCAGCCAAAAATAGCCACCAACCACAGCCAAATGTAGCCCCCCACCACAGCCAAATGTAGCCCCCCCCACCGCAGCCAAAAATAGCCACCAACCACAGCCAAATGTAGCCCCCCACCACAGCCAAATGTAGCCCCCCCCACCGCAGCCAAAAATAGCCACCAACCACAGCCAAATGTAGCCCCCCCACCCCAGCCAAAAATGGCCACCCACCACAGCCATAAATAGCCCACCACCGCAGCCATAAATAGTCCCCCACCGCAGCCAAAAGTAGCCCCCCCACCGCAGCCAAATATAGCCCCCAACACAGCCAGAAATAGCCCCCCACTGCAGCCAGAAATAGCCCCCACTGCAGCCAGAAATAGCCCCCCACCGCAGCCAGAAATAGCCCCCTACCGCAGCCAGAAATAGCCCCCCACCGCAGCCAGAAATAGCCCCCTACCGCAGCCAGAAATAGCCCCCCACCGCAGCCAGAAATAGCCCCCTACCGCAGCCAGAAATAGCCCCCCACCGCAGCCAGAAATAGCCCCCACTCCAGCCAGAAATAGCCCCCCACCGCAGCCAGAAATAGCCCCCCACCATAGCCAAAAGTAGCCACCCACCCCAGCCATAAATAGCACCCCCACCACAGCCCAAAATAGCCCCCACCGCAGCCAAAAGTAGCCCCCAGCCAGAAATAGCCCCTCCACCGCAGCCAAAAGCGGTCCACCACCGCAGCCAAAGATAGCCCCCCACCGCAGCCAAAAATAGCCCCCCCCACTGCAGCCAGAAATAGCCCCCCCACCGCAGCCAAACGAAGCCCCCCACCGCAGCCAGAAATAGCCCCTCCACCACAGCCAAAAGCTGTCCACCACCACAGCCAAAAATAGCTTCCCACCGCAGCCATAAACGGCCCCCCACCAGAGCTGGTGCTAATCGTTTTGCAGGACTTGGTCCACCGGCCATGTCAGTAATCTGGTCACGTGAGGGAAGCCCCCTGTTACCTGACAACATGCGGCTCTCCTCTGGATTAGCCGGCCTGTCGCCATGTCAACACTGGTGTGACACGTGCTGTAGTGACCGGGCTGGCTAATCGAGAAAAGGGTTGTGGAGGTAGGAGGCAGTTTTTGGCTCCAGTTACCACAGATTACTGGCCTGGCTGATAAACCCAGGTCCTGCAAAACTGTTTGCACCAATTGTAATACGTACAGTTGTGGCCAAAAGTATTGACACCCCTGCAATTCTGTCAGATAATACTCAGTTTCTTCCTGAAAATGATTGCAAACACAAATTCTTTGTTATCATTATCTTCATTTAATTTGTCTTAAATGAAAAAAACACAAAAAGAATTGTCTTAAAGCCAAATTGGATATAATTCCACACCAAGCATAAAAAGGGGGTGGACAAAAGTATTGGCACTGTTCGAAAAATCATGTGATGCTTCTCTAATTTGTGTAATTAACAGCACCTGTAACTTACCTGTGGCACCTAACAGGTGTTGGCAATAACTAAATCACACTTGCAGCCAGTTGACATGGATTAAAGTTGACTCAACCTTTGTCCTGTGTCCTTGTGTGTACCACATTGAGCATGGAGAAAAGAAAGAAGATCAAAGAACTGTCTGAGGACTTGAGAAACCAAATTGTGAGGAAGCATGAGCAATCTCAAGGCTACAAGTCCATCTCCAAAGACCTGAATGTTCCTGTATCTACCGTGCGCAGTGTTATCAAGAAGTTTAAAGCCCATGGCACTGTGGCTAACCTCCCTAGATGTGGACGGAAAAGAAAAATTGACAAGAGATTTCAATGCAAGATTGTGCGGATGTTGGATAAAGAACCTCGACTAACATCCAAACAAGTTCAAGTTGCCCTGCAGTCCGAGGGTACAACAGTATCAACCCGTAATATCCGTCGGCATCTGAATGAAAAGGGACTGTATGGTAGGAGACCCAGGAAGACCCCACTTCTTACTACGAGACATAAAAAAGCCAGGCTGGAGTTTGCCAAAACTTACCTGAAAAAGCCTAAAACGTTTTGGAAGAATGTTCTCTGGTCAGATGAGACAAAAGTAGAGCTTTTTGGGCAAAAGCATCAACATAGAGTTTACAGGAGAAGAAAAGAGGTCATGGGTCTTCCAGCAGGACAATGACCCAAAACACACTTCAAAAAGCACTAGAAAATGGTTTGAGAGAAAGCACTGGAGACTTCTAAGGTGGCCAGCAATGAGTCTAGACCTGAATCCCATAGAACAGGGGTCCCCAACTCAAGGCCCACCAACATGTCATGTTTTCAGGATTTCCTTAGTCTTGCCCAGGTAATAATTGCATCACCTGTGCAATGCAAAGGAAATCCTGAAAACATGACCTGTTGGTGGGCCTTGAGGACTGGAGTTGGGGACCCCTGCCATAGAACACCTGTGGAGAGATCTAAAAATGGCAGTTTGGAGAAGGCACCCTTCAAATATCAGGGACCTGGAGCAGTTTGCCAAAGAAGAATGGTCTAAAATTCCAGCAGAGCATTGTAAGAAACTCATTGATGGTTTCCGGAAGCGGTTAGTCACAGTTATTTTGGCTAAAGGTTGTGCAACCAAATATTAGGCTGAGAGTGCCAATACTTTTGTCTGGCCCATTTTTGGAGTTTTGTGTGAAATGATCAAGGTTTTACTTCATTCTCTTTTGTGTTTTTTCATTTAAGACAAATTAAATGAAGATAATAATACCAAAGAATTTGTGTTTGCAATCATTTTCAGGAAGAAACTGAGTATTATCTGACAGAATTGCAGTGGTGTCAATACTTTTGGCCACAACTGTACCTCCTTTGAGGAAGCAATTAGTTCCCTCAAAATCAATTTAAGAAGCACTCCCATTAAAGTTTTTTTTTAATTAAATGTGTGTATACATATGTAATGTAGTGTGTGAGTGTATTAATATACTCACTAACTGTATATTTCTCCGGTGTCCAGCGCCGTCCTACTTCTCACCTTGTTGACGTCACCACTCTGCAGACTCTCAGGGTCACTCTGTGTCACCCGGAAATGGTTTTAGAATGTCAGGCTATGTGCACACGTTGCAGATTCGTGTGCAAATTTTTCCGCGCGGATTCAGAAAAATCCGCAGGTAAATCGCCCCGCAGTTTACCTGCGGATTTACCGTGAATTTCACCTGCATTTTTACACCTGTGGATTCCTATTATGGAGCAGGTGTAAAACACTGCGGAATCCGCACAAAGAATTGACAGCAATAAACCGCAGCGTTTCCGCGCGGTGTTTTCTGCAGCATGTGCACTGCGGATTTGGTTTTTCATAGGCTTACATGGTACTGTGCAATGCATGGAAAACTGCTACGGATCCGCAGCGTCAAATCCGCTGTGGATCCGCAGCCAAATCCGCAACGTGTGCACATAGCCTCAGTCTATGAAGCGTCAGAACAATGCACCGTAGACTTTCTTTGTAAAAGAGACTTCCGGTTCAGAGTGAGCCAGCTAGTCACAATTGCAGTGATGTCACTGAGAAGTGAAGGAGAAGAGCAGCGCTGGACACCAGAGGTGGCGGTAGCTGAGATTATTATTATACTCATGCTACTTTGCATGGACGTACACACATTTACTGAATAAAAAACCGTAATGGGAGTGCTTTAGTAAACCAACAGGAAAGTGTCTCAGGCTACCACCTGCAAATATCACAAGGGGCAGGGCCAGGGTGCTCTTTTAACCCTTTAGAGTTATTAATAGTGATGAAATGTGGGTGAGGGGACTCGGACATGTCACTTGAGAACCCGTGATACTCTGTCCATACCCAAGCACCCTAGGCAAACTCTAGTAAAGAGCACTTGCACTCATCACTAGTTAATAATATGGGCATACAGGTTGTATACATCTGAAATACCTGTATGCCTCCTGGATGTGGCCTTGTTCAGTAAAAACCATCTTTTATAGCTTTGATCTTCCAGGCTATGGGACGTACACTGCCCGGAAGATAAGACTACCTCTGGTCTTCATTATACAAGATTTTTGCTCCCCTTCTCTTCAGTGTCCCTTTGATGTTTTGTGCACGTCCGAGCCCTCTCTATAGAATTTGTCTGTATGCTACCGCTTAATTGTAAAGTGCTGCAGAATATGTTGACGCTATGTAAATAAAAATCATTATTCTTATTACCACCTCTCTTGAGGAGCCGTCTGCCAAGAAAAGAGGCATGTGGCACCATATGCCAGAATCAAAGAGCATTGCTCAAGACACTTGTCGCCCAAAAATTAACCCCTTTCTGACATCAGACGTACTATTCCGTCCATGTGACCCAGGCCAATTTGATCATGCATGGAATAGTACATCTCAGCTATCGGCCGTGATCACGGGGGGAGCAGGGCCTATCGCTGCCAGGGGTCAGCTGATTCTGACAGCCGGCACCCAGCACTGGGTGCCAAGAGCAGTCACTGACCACTCCTGGCACTTTAACCCCCGAAATACTGCGATCGAACATGTTCACAGCATTCCGGAAGCCGGCATGGGCTGACAACCCCTCTGCCTTTGCACCGGAGACCCCGCGGCTTGATGCGGGCTCCTGATCGTTGCCATCGTGACCCGATATACGGGTCACCAGAGCTAGGAAACTGATCATGCGCAGTGCATGATCACCAAGTCTCCCTGTCAGTGCAGCGCTGACAGCTTGTATGGCATGCAGATACTGCGTCATCTGCATACCATAGAATCGATCAGCTTGCAAAAAATGATTGTCCCATAGTGGGACAAAGTAAAAAAGTTAGAAAAAAAAAGTAAAAACATTTTTTTTAATTAATTGTAAAAATATTAAAAAAAAAAAAAAAAAAATCAATATTCTATCTCTAAATGAATATTTTAATGAAAAAAATGTAAACAATAAAAGTACACATTTGGTATCGCCGCGTCCGCAACGACCCGACCTATAAAACTATACCACTAGTTAAACCCTTTAGTGAACACTATAAAAAAAACAAGGGGAAAAAAATGCTTTATCATCATACCGCCGGGGGCTGGTATTCTCAGGCTGGTAAGGGGCCATAGATATTGACCCCCCAGCCTAAAAATAGCAGCCCACAACTGCCCAGAAAAGGCACATCTATTAGATGCGCCAATTCTGACGCTTTGCCAGTCTCTTTCCTCTTGCCCTGTAGTGGTGGCAAGTGGGGTAATATTTGTGGGGTTGATGTAACCGGTGACATCAATATACCATACCTGTTCGTCGTTGTGTCCCACGCAGTAATCCATGCACTCCACGCCAAATATACGAATATCAAACACAGAGAAATTTTGTTGGCACACCACAAACATGTTAAAACATATTTAAAAATGCAACAACTACAAAAGGAAGACCTAGTGCATATGAATGAAGTCCACAACAAATCTACTACAAAATTGTCTAATGGTCACTTCCGTCTTTCTGTCTGTCTGTCCTTCTGTCTGTCACGGATATTCATTGGCTGCGGCCTCTGTCTGTCATGGAATCCAAGTTGCTGATTGGTCTTGCCAGCTGCCTGTCATGGCTGCCGCAACCAAGCGACGGGCACAGCCCGATTAGTCCTTCCCGACTCCCCTGCAGTTAGTGCCCGACGCCCGCTCGCTCCATACTCCCCTCCGGTCACTGCTCACACAGGGTTAATGCCAGCAGTGACGGACCGCGTTATGCCGCGGGTTACGCACTCCGTTACCGCTGCTATTAACCCTGTGTGTCCCCAATGCTTTACTATAGATGCTGCCTATGCAGACCGCTGCTGATGCTGCCTCACGAGACCGCTAAGTCTTCTGGGTAATTTCACAATGCATCCTGGGAACGGAAGATGGCAGCAGCCACGCGCCCATCGCCAGAGCGCCGTTGGGTCCCAGGGGGCGAGTATGTAACTGTTTTTTATTTTAATTCTTTTTTTTTTAACAGGAATATGTGCCCACACTGCTAAATACTGCGTGGGCTGCGTTATATACTACTTGGCTGCTATATATACTACATGGCTGCTATATACTACGTGGGCAGTACTATATACTACATGGCTGCTATATACTACGTGGACAGTACTGTCTACTACATGGCTGCTATATACTACGTGGACAGTACTGTATACTACATGGCTGCTATATACTACGTGGACATTACTATACTACAAGGCTGCTATATACTACGTGGACAGTACTATATACTACATGGCTGCTATATACTACGTTGACAGTACTGTATACTACATGGCTGCTATATACTACGTGGACAGTACTGTATACTACATGGCTGCTATATACTACGTGGACAGTACTATATACTACATGGCTGCTATATACTACGTGGACAGTACTATAAATCCTACACACGACCAAAAACAGGAGTAAATGTCCTACCAAATTTAGATATAAATATTTTATATTAGTACATCCAAAGTCAACAAAATATATAGAACAGACATGAAAGGTAAAAAACAACAACTCATGAGGGGAAAGAACAGCACAACTGAAGTAACAGACCAGGTAGATGAGCATACCTAACGGGACTGTCGTCCATATTCAACAACACCCCTTGCAAAAAATACAAGCCTCACATATAGGGCTGGGCACTTGTGAACAAACCATAACCTCCATGTGCAAACGTAAAGAACTAATCGCCAATCCTCTATGGAGGTAGGAAAAAGACATGAAGTGGACCCCTTGGCAGGATGCTACAACTTACCCATTGTAATGTCTGTCAGTGTGCGCTCCACAGCAGCCCCAACGCGCGTTTCGCGTGGGCTTCTTCCGGGGGCTGTGTGTGTGTGTGTGTGTCATTCCCACATGTTTATATATCCCCGAATCAGCTGTAAGATGTTATTCATTAACGCTGCCCGGCGCCTGCGAACTTAATCCTAGTCACCATCACTGGCCCAAAGATGGCCGCCGAGCATGCGCATACAACCATAAGTAAACAGCGTCACTTCCCGGCGCCTGCGCTTTAAGACATTACGTCTATTGTGATAATCTAAAAATGGCCGCCGCGCATGCGCATATGAATGCCAGTGCTTAGTGCCGTATCTAGGCAACAGCCCACTCACAGCTGCCACCATGGTCCGGATATCCAGGCATCTAAATGGCGCATGTGTGCTGAGCACCGCGTCCCACAAGACCCATCGCCGCAGACCGCACACATGTCAGGACGGGCGAGGGGACATCCCCATGACGTCATAACGCCCGCCTGACACTACGGAGGCCCGCAGGGATGCATCAGGAATGCAGAAACAGCAGACATGCGCACCTGCTTGGAGGTAAATAGGACCATTAGAAAAAGGAGAAACATGGGAGCAAAAAGGAGGAGATCTCTAGATCTAAAGTACAGGAGGAGTAACGGGAAAATCCTGTGCAATGTGAATGTTAGTGCCAATATAAATATATATAGAAAAGGAGGCCCAGCCTCTCCTAACTTACAATCTGTAAATGCATAATAAAGTGAAACGTGCATAACAAGGTTCAAAACACTATCATAACAATTAATAAAATATACAATCAATGGTAAAAAAAACCAAAGATAACACTAAAATAGTGACATAATATACTCTAAATGTGAATACATGTTTTTTGAAGATTTCTTCTTTTCATTAAAGGTCCACTCCTCCAATCAGACTCCACCTCCAATTGACCCAAAGTCTCCATGTTGAAGAGGAAAAAAGTTATTTTCTCTGAAAATCCTTCTTCTAGACCCCCCCTCCAAGGCAGGAAATCCTTGGACCTTGGCGAGAGACAATCCTTGGACCTTGGGGAGAGGTTCCTGGCACGAGGGTACAGTAAGAGGAATATTACATCTGGACTTACCCGTGCCAGGAAATCAAAGAGATGTGATTTATTGAATCCAAGAAAAGCGGATAAACAGGAGAATTCGGGGATACGGTATATCTCTACCTTTAACCATCAATGGGGGAGAATGTATGAGATTCTTAAGAGGCACTGGCCTATTCTGTTGACGGAACCGAGTCTAGCAGGATGTCTTTCGGATTCACCCCTCATGACGGCAAGGAGGGGTAAGAATCTGAAGGACATTTTGGTTCGTAGCCACTATGTGGCTAAAACACCTAATGTGTTCGGAAGTTGTAAACAAAAGTGGGGATTTTAAAATATGGTGACTTAAAAAGGACTTTGGCCCAACTGGAATGCCGGTGGATCACAACATTGGGAACCATGGTCCCAATGGGTCTAAACGAACAGTTGAGCTTCTCGGCATTCCTTTGAAGATGAACATTGGAATTAATATTGTCACTAATCACCCTCTGTGTTATTGCAGTCGTTTTGGTCTGGTCCTCTTTTTTGGTCTTGGATTTTAATTTTGTGTGTCTTTTTGTCATTTTATGTAGTTACTTTTCTAGTTATTCCTTACCCTTTTGAGGTCGACTTCCTACGTGCAGAGAGTCTCTGGATCAGCTTTTTCCTGCGTTGGAGAAGAAGGATTTTCGGAGAAAATAACTTTTTTCCTCTTCAACATGGAGACTTGGGGTCAATTGGAGGTGGAGTCTGATTGGAGGAGTGGACCTTTAATGAAAAGAAGAAATCTTCAAAAAACATGTATTCACATTTAGAGTATATTATATGTCACTATTTTAGTGTTATCTTTGTTTTTTTTCACCATTGATTGTATATTTTATTAATTGTTATGATAGTGTTTTGAACCTTGTTATGCACGTTTCACTTTATTATGCATTTACAGATTGTAAGTTAGGAGAGGCTGGGCCTCCTTTTCTATATATATTTATATTGGCACTAACATTCACATTGCACAGGATTTTCCTGTTACTCCTCCTGTACTTTAGATCTAGAGATCTCCTCCTTTTTGCTCCCATGTTTCTCCTTTTTCTAATGGTCCTATTTACCTCCTAGCAGGTGCGCATGTCTGCTGTTTCTGCATTCCTGATGCATCCCTGCGGGTCTCCGTAGTGTCAGGCGGGCGTTATGACGTCATGGGGATGTCCCCTCGCCCGTCCTGACATGTGTGCGGTCTGTGGCGATGGGTCTTGTGTGACGCAGTGCTCAGCACACATGCGCCATTTAGATGCCTGGATATCCGGACCATGGTGGCAGCTGTGAGAGGGCTGTTGCCTAGATACGACACTAAGCACTGGCATTCATATGCGCATGCGCGGCGGCCATTTTTAGATTATCACAATAGACGTGATGTGTTAAAGCGCAGGCGCCGGGTAGTGACGCTGTTTACTTATGGTTGTATGCGCATGCTCGGCGGCCATCTTTGGGCCAGTGATAGTGACTAGGTTTAAGTGTGCAGGCGCCGGGCAGCTTTAATGAATAACATCTTACAGCTGATTCGGGGATATATAAACATGTGGGAATGACACACACACACAGCCCCCGGAAGAAGCCCACGCGAAACGCGTGTTGGGGCTGCTGTGGAGCGCACACTGACAGACATTACAATGGGTAAGTTGTAGCATCCTGCCAAGGGGTCCACTTCATGTCTTTTTCCTACCTCCATAGAGGATTGGCGATTAGTTCTTTACGTTTGCATATGGAGGTTATGGTTTGTTCACAAGTGTCCAGCCCTATATGTGAGGCTTGTATTTTTTGCAAGGGGTGTTGTTGAATATGGACGACAGTCCCGTTAGGTATGCTCATCTACCTGGTCTGTTACTTCAGTTGTGCTGTTCTTTCCCCTAATGAGTTGTTGTTTTTTACCTTTCATGTCTGTTCTATATATTTTGTTGATTTTGGATGTACTAATATATTAAAATATTTATATCTGCCTAAATTTGGTAGGACATTTACTCCTGTTTTTGGTCGTGTGTAGGATTTATAGTAATTTGGAGTGTCCTGAGATATTTATCAGCAGTCTATCAATGTGGCATTTTGCCCTTTGGATATATCTCTGTAGATTTCAGTGGTTTTCCTATCTATCAGTGGACAGTACTATATACTACATGGCTGCTATATACTACGTGGACAGTACTATATACTACATGGCTGCTATATACTACGTGGACAGTACTATATACTACATGGCTTCTATATACTACGTGGGCAGTACTATATACTACATGGCTGTTATATACTACGTGGGCAGTACTATATACTACATGGCTGCTATGTACTACGTGGGCAGTGTTCTATACTACATGGCTACTGTATACTAAGTGGCCTGTGTTAGATACTGCGTGGGCTGCGTTATATACTACATGGCTGCTATATACTACGTGGGCAGTGCTATATACTACATGGCTGCTATATACTACGTGGCCAGTGTTACATACTATGTGGCCTGTGTTTTGTACTGCGTGGGCTGTGCTATATATTGCGTAGCTTTTGTTACATACTACGTCGCCTGTGTTATATACTATGTGGCTGCTATATACTGCGTGGGCTGTATTATATACTGTTTGGGCTGTGTTATATATTGCATGGCCTGTATTAACGCATTGGGTATTCTACAATATGTATGTATATAGCAACCACATACTATATAGCACAGGCCATGTACTATTTGTATGCTGTATACTACATGGCTCCTATATACTACGTGGCCTGTGCTATATACTATGTGGCTGCTATATACATACATATTCTAGAATACCCGATGCGTTAGAATCGGGCCACCATCTAGATAGAATATATATATATATATATATATATATATATATATATATATATATATATATATATATATACAGTGGGGCAAAAAAGTATTTAGTCAGTCAGCAATAGTGCAAGTTCCACCACTTAAAAAGATGAGAGGCGTCTGTAATTTACATCATAGGTAGACCTCAACTATGGGAGACAAACTGAGAAAAAAAAATCCAGAAAATCACATTGTCTGTTTTTTTAACATTTTATTTGCATATTATGGTGGAAAATAAGTATTTGGTCAGAAACAAAATTTCATCTCAATACTTTGTAATATATCCTTTGTTGGCAATGACAGAGGTCAAACGTTTTCTGTAAGTCTTCACAAGGTTGCCACACACTGTTGTTGGTATGTTGGCCCATTCCTCCATGCAGATCTCCTCTAGAGCAGTGATTTTTTTGGCTTTTCGCTTGGCAACACGGACTTTCAACTCCCTCCAAAGGTTTTCTATAGGGTTGAGATCTGGAGACTGGCTAGGCCACTCCAGGACCTTGAAATGCTTCTTACGAAGCCACTCCTTCGTTGCCCTGGCGGTGTGCTTTGGATCATTGTCATGTTGAAAGACCCAGCCACGTTTCATCTTCAATGCCCTTGCTGATGGAAGGAGGTTTGCACTCAAAATCTCACGATACATGGCCCCATTCATTCTTTTATGTACCCGGATCAGTCGTCCTGGCCCCTTTGCAGAGAAACAGCCCCAAAGCATGATGTTTCCACCACCATGCTTTACAGTAGGTATGGTGTTTGATGGATGCAACTCAGTATTCTTTTTCCTCCAAACACGACAAGTTGTGTTTCTACCAAACAGTTTCAGTTTGGTTTCATCAGACCATAGGACATTCTCCCAAAACTCCTCTGGATCATCCAAATGCTCTCTAGCAAACTTCAGACGGGCCCGGACATGTACTGGCTTAAGCAGTGGGACACGTCTGGCACTGCAGGATCTGAGTCCATGGTGGCGTAGTGTGTTACTTATGGTAGGCCTTGTTACATTGGTCCCAGCTCTCTGCAGTTCATTCACTAGGTCCCCCTGCGTGGTTCTGGGATTTTTGCTCACCGTTCTTGTGATCATTCTGGCCCCACGGGGTGGGATTTTGCGTGGAGCCCCAGATCGAGGGAGATTATCAGTGGTCTTGTATGTCTTCCATTTTCTAATTATTGCTCCCACTGTTGATTTCTTCACTCCAAGCTGGTTGGCTATTGCAGATTCAGTCTTCCCAGCCTGGTGCAGGGCTACAATTTTGTTTCTGATGTCCTTTGACAGCTCTTTGGTCTTCACCATAGTGGAGTTTGGAGTCAGACTATTTGAGGGTATGCACAGGTGTCTTTTTATACTGATAACAAGTTTAAACAGGTGCCATTACTACAGGTAATGAGTGGAGGAAAGAGGAGACTCTTAAAGAAGAAGTTACAGGTCTGTGAGAGCCAGAAATCTTGATTGTTTGTTTCTGACCAAATACTTATTTTCCACCATAATATGCAAATAAAATGATAAAAAAACAGACAATGTGATTTTCTGGATTTTTTTTTCTCAGTTTGTCTCCCATAGTTGAGGTCTACCTATGATGTAAATTACAGACGCCTCTCATCTTTTTAAGTGGTGGAACTTGCACTATTGCTGACTGACTAAATACTTTTTTGCCCCACTGTATATATATATATATATATATATATATATATATATATATATATATATATATATATATATATATATATATATACACATACATACATACATACATACATACATACATATATATATATATATATATACACATGCATACATACATACAGTTCCTACAAGTAGTATTCAACCCCCTGCAGATTTAGCAGGTTTACACATTTGGAATTAACTTGGCATTGTGACATTTGGACTGTAGATCAGCCTGGAAGTGTGAAATGCACTGCAGCAAAAAAGAATGTTATTTCTTTGTTTATTTATTTTTTTATAAATTGTGAAAAGTCTTTTCAGAGGGTCATTTATTATTCAACCCCTCAACCCACCAGAATTCTGTTTGATTCCCCTAAAGTATTAAGAAGTAGTTCAGGCACAAAGAACAATGAGCTTCACATGTTTGGATTAATTATCTCTTTCTCCAGCCTTTTCTGACTATTTAAGACCCTCCCCAAACTTGTGAACAGCACTCATACATGGTCAACATGGGAAAGACAAAGGAGCATTCCAAAGCCATCAGAGACAAGATCGTGGAGGGTCACAAGGCTGGCAAGGGCTACAAAACCCTTTCCAAGGAGTTGGGCCTACCTGTCTCCACTGTTGGGAGCATCATCCGGAAGTGGAAGGCTTATGGAACTACTGTTAGCCTTCCACGGCCTGGACAGCCTTTGAAAGTTTCCTCCCGTGCAGAGGCCAGGCTTGTCCGAAGAGTCAAGGCTAACCCAAGGACAACAAGGAAGGAGCTCCGGGAAGATCTCATGGCAGTGGGGACATTGGTTTCAGTCAATAGCATAAGTAACGTACTCCACCGCAATGGTCTCCGTTCTAGACGAGCCCGTAAGGTACCTTTACTTTCAAAGCGTCATGTCAAGGCTCGTCTACAGTTTGCTCATGATCACTTGGAGGACTCTGAGACTGACTGGTTCAAGGTTCTCTGGTCTGATGAGACCAAGATCGAGATCTTTGGTGCCAACCACACACGTGACGTTTGGAGACTGGATGGCACTGCATACGACCCCAAGAATACCATCCCTACAGTCAAGCATGGTGGTGGCAGGATCATGCTGTGGGGCTGTTTCTCAGCCAAGGGGCCTGGCCATCTGGTCCGCATCCATGGGAAGATGGATAGCACGGCCTACCTGGAGATTTTGGCCAAGAACCTCCGCTCCTCCATCAAGGATCTTAAGATGGGTCGTCATTTCATCTTCCAACAAGACAACGACCCAAAGCACACAGCCAAGAAAACCAAGGCCTGGTTCAAGAGGCAAAAAATCAAGGTGTTGCAGTGGCCTAGTCAGTCTCCTGACCTTAACCCAATTGAAAACTTGTGGAAGGAGCTCAAGATTAAAGTCCACATGAGACACCCAAAGAGCCTAGATAACTTGGAGAAGATCTGCATGGAGGAGTAGCCCAAGATAACTCCAGAGACCTGTGCCGGCCTGATCAGGTCTTATAAAAGACGATTATTAGCTGTAATTGCAAACAAAGGTTATTCCACAAAATATTAAACCTAGGGTTGAATAATAATTGACCCACACTTATGTTTAAAATTTATAAAAATTTAACTGAGCAACAAAACTGTTTGGTTTGTAAGATTTATGCATCTGTTAATAAATCCTGCTCTTGTTTGAAGTTTGAAGGCTCTAACTTATTTGCATCTTATTGAACCTGCTAAATCTGCAGGGGGTTGAATACTACTTGTAGGCATTGTATGTATGTATATATATATATATATATATATATATATATATATATATATATATATATATATATATATATATATATATATATATATATATATATATATGTATATATATATATATATATATATATATATATATATATACAGTGGGGCAAAAAAGTATTTAGTCAGTCAGCAATAGTGCAAGTTCCACCACTTAAAAAGATGAGAGGCGTCTGTAATTTACATCATAGGTAGACCTCAACTATGGGAGACAAACTGAGAAAAAAAAATCCAGAAAATCACATTGTCTGTTTTTTTAACATTTTATTTGCATATTATGGTGGAAAATAAGTATTTGGTCAGAAACAAAATTTCATCTCAATACTTTGTAATATATCCTTTGTTGGCAATGACAGAGGTCAAACGTTTTCTGTAAGTCTTCACAAGGTTGCCACACACTGTTGTTGGTATGTTGGCCCATTCCTCCATGCAGATCTCCTCTAGAGCAGTGATGTTTTTGGCTTTTCGCTTGGCAACACGGACTTTCAACTCCCTCCAAAGGTTTTCTATAGGGTTGAGATCTGGAGACTGGCTAGGCCACTCCAGGATCTTGAAATGCTTCTTATGAAGCCACTCCTTCATTGCCCTGGCGGTGTGCTTTGGATCATTGTCATGTTGAAAGACCCAGCCACGTTTCATCTTCAATGCCCTTGCTGATGGAAGGAGGTTTGCACTCAAAATCTCACGATACATGGCCCCATTCATTCTTTCATGTACCCGGATCAGTCGTCCTGGCCCCTTTGCAGAGAAACAGCCCCAAAGCATGATGTTTCCACCACCATGCTTTACAGTAGGTATGGTGTTTGATGGATGCAACTCAGTATTCTTTTTCCTCCAAATACGACAAGTTGTGTTTCTACCAAACAGTTCCAGTTTGGTTTCATCAGACCATAGGACATTCTCCCAAAACTCCTCTGGATCATCCAAATGCTCTCTAGCAAACTTCAGACGGGCCCGGACATGTACTGGCTTAAGCAGTGGGACACGTCTGGCACTGCAGGATCTGAGTCCATGGTGGCGTAGTGTGTTACTCATGGTAGGCCTTGTTACATTGGTCCCAGCTCTCAGCAGTTCATTCACTAGGTCCCCCCGCGTGGTTCTGGGATTTTTGCTCACCGTTCTTGTGATCATTCTGACCCCACGGGGTGGGATTTTGCGTGGAGCCCCAGATCGAGGGAGATTATCAGTGGTCTTGTATGTCTTCCATTTTCTAATTATTGCTCCCACTGTTGATTTCTTCACTCCAAGCTGGTTGGCTATTGCAGATTCAGTCTTCCCAGCCTGGTGCAGGGCTACAATTTTGTTTCTGGTGTCCTTTGACAGCTCTTTGGTCTTCACCATAGTGGAGTTTGGAGTCAGACTGTTTGAGGGTGTGCACAGGTGTCTTTTTATACTGATAAGTTTAAACAGGTGCCATTACTACAGGTAATGAGTGGAGGAAAGAGGAGACTCTTAAAGAAGAAGTTACAGGTCTGTGAGAGCCAGAAATCTTGATTGTTTGTTTCTGACCAAATACTTATTTTCCACCATAATATGCAAATAAAATGTTAAAAAAACAGACAATGTGATTTTCTGGATTTTTTTTTCTCAGTTTGTCTCCCATAGTTGAGGTCTACCTATGATGTAAATTACAGACGCCTCTCATCTTTTTAAGTGATGGAACTTGCACTATTGCTGACTGACTAAATACTTTTTTGCCCCACTGTATGTATATATATATATATATATATATATATATATATATATATATACACACACATAATATATAAATACACATACATACACAGTCCGAACAAAAAACCTTCACATCTATCGGCTCATGGGACTGCTAACGCTAAGCCTGATACCCTGCCCAAGACAATGACCCCAACAATGTTGAGAAGATACGTGAGGCAAACCCTAATTTGTAAGGGCTTATAAGCTCTTAACCAAAGCGCATTTATGAGCAGACAATATACAATCCCATAAGAAACATACTAAAGAGTGCACAGAGGATAATTACCCGTTGTTCGGTGCTGACCGGGGAAAAGAATGTGTCCCCATATGCCACATACGTGTTAAATACCTGGCCATGAGAGTCAGTGGGTTGTGTCTTAGGAGAGGAGGTACTCCCACATAGCTCCAAGGAGGAGCTGATGGCAGTGTGCCTTGGTGTATGCGGACTTTAATAAACCAGAATGTGTTTTACCACCAAAGTGTTCCTGTGTCTACCTGAAGAAGCAGCTAAGCGTGTCAACCCCTCACAATATCCATCCATCCATCGCAAAAATTAAGAGATCACTGTACAGTTTTATAAAACTCAGCTTCTCTACATGTCTGACAGCCATTCCATTCCAGTGTCAGTTGAATTCCAACCAGAGTACACCTCATTCTACTTAATGTGCTTCTGATTAGGGGATCACCTGAACCAAATCTTATTTAATGAAGGAAAGTATAAAAAAAAAACCCCACTGTGGTGTTCACAATCCTCTTACAATAGGACAAGCTGGATGGTAAAACAAGTGCTAGTAATATCCTAAAAGTAATAGGAATGAAAAAATAACTTAACTATGCCAAAGGAGTTGAAAAAATTCTTGAATGAGGAGAAGGGCTCAATTCTGGCTTTACTAGCAGAGGGACACAGTGAGCGTCATGTTGCCTCCATCCTTAAAATTTATAAGACAAGAGTCCATTACAACAAGGTCAAGCAGCAGACATTGGGGACAATAAAGCTACAGACTGACAGAGGGTGAAAAGACTCTCCACTGACCGGGATGACATTCAAATGTCACTCAGCAACCGCAGGATGACATCAAGTGACCTACAAAAAGGATGGCAAATGGCAGCTGGGGTGAAGTGCACGGCATGAACAGTTTGTAACAGGCTCCTAGAAGCAGGGCTCAAGTCATGTAAAGGTAGAAAAAAGGCTTTCATCAATGAGAAGCAAAGGGGAGCCAGACTGAAGTTTGCCAAAGACCACAAGGATTGGACCATAGAGGAATGGAGTAAGGTAATCTTCTCTGATGAGTCTAATTTTCAGCTTTGTTCAACACTTGGTCGTCTATTGGTTAGACGGAGACCTGTAGAGGTGTACAAGCCACAGTGTCTTGCACCCACTTTGAAATTTGATGGAGGATCGGTGATTATCTGGGGATGCTTCATCAAGGCTAGAATTGGGCAGGTTAATCTTTGCGAAGGACGTATGAATCAAGCCGCATACAAGGTTATCCTCGAAAAAAACCAGATTACTTACCGGTAATGCTCTTTTATAGAGCCCACAACAGCACCCACTGAGAGAGGGGATCCGCCCCTAGGAACAGGAGACTTACAGAGAGATAAAAGGGGCGGCCCCCCGTCGCTCCTCAGTTGTATTACAGAGAATAGGAGGAACCGCCACTAGGTTTTAGTCAATATGCTCCATATTAAATTATATATACACATATTTACAATTTCTTATTTATAGTTTACTATTAACCCCTTTACCCCCAAGGGTGGTTTGCACGTCAATGACCAGGCCAATTTTTACAATTCTGACCACTGTCCCTTTATGAGGTTATAACTCCGAAACGCTTCAACGGATCCTGGTGGTTCTGACATTGTTTTCTCGTGACATATTGTGCTTCATGATAGTGGTAAAATTTCTTTGATAGTACCTGCGTTTATTTGTGAAAAAAACGGAAATTTGGCGAAAATTTTGAAAATTTCGCAATTTTCAAACTTTGAATTTTTATGCAATTAAATCACAGAGATGTGTCACACAAAATACTTAATAAGTAACATTTCCCACATGTCTCCTTTACATCAGCATAATTTTGGAACCAATTTTTTTTTTTGTTAGGGAGTTATAAGGGTTAAAAGTTGACCAGCAATTTCTCATTTTTACAACACCATTTTTTTTTAGGGACCACGTCTCATTTGAAGTCATTTTGAGGGGTCTATATGATAGAAAATGCCCAAGTGTGACACCATTCTAAAAACTGCACCCCTCAAGGTGCACAAAACCACATTCAAGAAGTTTATTAACCCTTCAGGTGTTTAATAGGAATTTTTGGAATGTTTAAATAAAAATGAACATTTAACTTTTTTACACAAAAAATTTACTTCAGCTCCAATTTGTTTTATTTTACCAAGGGTAACAGGAGAAAATGGACCCCAAAAGTTGTTGTCCAATTTGTCCTGAGTACGCTGATACCCCATATGTGGCAGTAAACCACTGTTTGGGCGCATGGGAGAGCTCGGAAGGGAAGGAGCGCCGTTTGACTTTTCAATGCAAAATTGACAGGAATTGAGATGGGACGCCATGTTGCGTTTGGAGAGCCACTAATGTGCCTAAACATTGAAACCCCCCACAAGTGACACCATTTTGGAAAGTAGACCCCCTAAGGAACTTATCTGGATGTGTGGTGAGCACTTTGACCCACCAAGTGCTTCACAGAAGTTTATAATGCAGAACCGTAAAAATAAAAAATCATATTTTTTCACAAAATTATATTTTTGCCCCCAATTTTTTATTTTTCCAAGGGTAAGAGAAGAAATTGGACCTCAAAAGTTGTTGTCCAATTTGTCCTGAGTACGCTGATACCCCATATGTGGGGGTAAACCACTGTTTGGGCGCATGGGAGAGCTCGGAAGGGAAGGAGCGCCGTTTGACTTTTCAATGCAAAATTGACAGGAATTGAGATGGGACGCCACGTTGTGTTTGGAGAGCCACTGATGTGCCTAAACATTGAAACCCCCCACAAGTGACACCATTTTGGAAAGTAGACCCCTAAGGAACTTATCTGGATGTGTGGTGAGCACTTTGACCCACCAAGGGCTTCACAGAAGTTTATAATGCAGAGCCATAAAAATAAAACAAAATTTTTTTCCCACAAAAATTATTTTTTAGCCCCCAGTTTTGTATTTTCCCTAGGGTAACAGGAGAAATTGGACCCCAAAAGTTGTTGTCCAATTTGTCCTGAGTACGCCGATACCCCATATGTGGGGGGGAACCACCGTTTGGGCGCATGGGAGGGCTCGGAAGGGAAGGAGCATCATTTGGAATGCAGACTTAGATGGATTGGTCTGGAGGCGTCACATTGCGTTTGCAGAGCCCCTAATGTACCTAAACAGGAGAAACCCCCCACAAGTGACCCCATATTGGAAACTAGACCCCTCAATGAACTTATCTAGATGTGTTGTGAGAACTTTGAACCCCCAAGTGTTTCACTACAGTTTATAACGCAGAGCCGTGAAAATAAAAAATCTTTTTGTTTTCCCACAAAAATTATTTTTTAGCCCCCAGTTTTGTATTTTCCCAAGGGTAACAGGAGAAATTGGTCCACAAAAGTTGTTGTCCAATTTGTCCTGAGTACGCTGATACCCCATATGTGAGGGTAAACCCCTGTTTGGGCACACAGGAGAGCTCGGAAGGGAAGGAGCACTGTTTTACTTTTTCAACGCAGAATTGGCTGGAATTGAGATCGGACGCCATGTCGTGTTTGGAGAGCCCCTGATGTGCCGAAACAGTGGAAACCCCCCAATTATAACTGAAACCCTAATCTAAACACACCCCTAACCCTAATTCCAACGGTAACCCTAACCACACCTCTAACCCTGATACACCCCTAATCCCAACCCTATTCCCAACTGTAAATGTAATCTAAACCCTAACCCTAACTTTAGCCCCAACCCTAACTGTAGCCCCAACCCTAACCCTAACCCTAACCCTAACCCTAGCCCTAACCCTAACCCTAGCCCTAACCCTAGCCCTAACCCTAGCCCTAACGGGAAAATGGAAATAAATACATTTTTTTTTATTTTTCCCTAACTAAGGGGGTGATGAAGGGGGGTTTGATTTACTTTTATAGCGAGTTTTTTAGCGGATTTTTATGATTGGCAGCCGTCACACACTGAAAGACCCTTTTTATTGCAAAAAATATTTTTTGCAATACCACATTTTGAGAGCTATAATTTTTCCATATTTTGGTCCACAGAGTCATGTGAGGTCTTGTTTTTTGCGGGACGAGTTGACGTTTTTATTGAAAACATTTTCGGGCACGTGACATTTTTTGATCGCTTTTTATTCCGATTTTTGTGAGGAAGAATGACCAAAAACCAGCTATTCATGAATTTCTATTGGGGGAGGCGTTTATACCGTTCCGCGTTTGGTAAAATTGATAAATCAGTTTTATTCTTCGGGTCAGTACGATTACAGCGACACCTCATTTATATCATTTTTTTATGGTTTGGCGCTTTTATACGATAAAAACTATTTTACAGAAAAAATAATTATTTTTGCATCGCTTTAGTCTCAGGACTATAACTTTTTTATTTTTTTTGCTCTGATGATGCTGTATGGCGGCTCGTTTTTTGCGGGACAATATGACGCTTTCAGCGGTACCATGGTTATTTATATCTGTCCTTTTGATCGCGTGTTATTCCACTTTTTGTTCGGCGGTATGATAATAAAGCGTTGTTTTTTGCCTCGTTTTTTTTTTTTTTTCTTACGGTGTTTACTGAAGGGGTTAACTAGTGGGACAGTTTTATAGGTCGGGTCGTTACGGACGCGGCGATACTAAATATGTGTACTTTTATTGGGTTTTTTTTTTATTTAGATGAAGAAATGTATTTATGGGAATAATATATATTTTTTTTTCATTATTTCGGAATATTTTTTTTTATTTTTTTTACACATTTGGAAAAAATTTTTTTTTACTTTTTTACTTTGTCCCAGGGGGGGACATCACAGATCAGTGATCTGACAGTTTGCACAGCACTCTGTCAGATCACTGATCTGACATGCAGCGCTGCAGCCTTCACAGTGCCTGCTCTAAGCAGGCTCTGTGAAGCCACCTCCCTCCCTGCAGGACCCGGATCCGCGGCCATCTTGGATCCGGGGCTGGAGGGAGCAGGGAGGGAGGTGAGACCCTCGCAGCAACGCGATCACATCGCGTTGCTCCGGGGGTCTCAGGGAAGCCCGCAGGGAGCCCCCTCCGTGCGCGGTGCTTCCCTGCACCGCCGGCACATCGCGATCATCTTTGATCGCGGTGTGCCAGGGGTTAATGTGCCGGGGGCGGTCCGTGACCGCTCCTGGCACATAGTGCCGGATGTCAGCTGCGATAAGCAGCTGACACCCGGCCGCGATCGGCCGCGCTCCCCCCGTGAGCGCGGCCGATCGGCTATGACGTACTATCCCGTCCAGGGTCAGATAAGCCCAGGGCACCTCGACGGGATAGTACGTCTAAGGTCACAGAGGGGTTAATCCCTCACCACCAAAGTACCATGTGTTACTATAAAAAGGGAGGGATGTGAGTGGGTGCTGTCGTGGGCTCTATAAAAGAGCATTACCGGTAAGTAATCAGTTTTTTTCTCTTCGCCACTACAGCACCCACTGAGAGATTTACAGAGACAATCACCTGGGTGCGACCAACGTGTCAAGAACTGATACTCCAAAGGCTAAGTCAGAAGAAGATGATAGCTCTAGCCTATAGTGCCTATAAAAGGTAGAAGGCGAAGACCAGGTTGCGGCCTTACATATAAGATCTATTGGAACCTCCGCCTTTTCTGCCCAGGAAGCAGATATGGCTCTTGTAGGAGTGTGCTCCCACATTTTCTGGTGGATCTCTTCCTTTGGCCTTATATGCCAGTATTATGGCATCTCTAATCCAACGAGACAGGGTGTTTTTCGTGACTCTGGAGCCCTTCTTATTACCCTGAAAAGAGAAAGAGAGCCCTGCTCTGCCTCCAGGCTTTAGTTCTATCCAAGTAGGCCAAAACAGTCCTTTTTGCATCAAGGGCATGTAGCTTCTCCTCCTCTGGTGTCGAGTAGTCCTCATGAAAAATAGGAAGGAAGATTTCTTGTGTTCTATGAAATTTAGTGGCTACCTTGGGAAGATAGAATAGTCTTAAAATGGACCCATCCTATCAGGCCGTATTGAGAAAAAAGGTGGATCAATTGATAAAGCTTGGAGACCACACATCTAGATAAGTTCCTTTCGGGGTCTAGTTTCCAAAATGGGGTCACTTATGGGGGGTTTCTACTGTTTAGCCACATCAGGGTCTCTGCAAACGCAACGTGATGCCCGCAGAGCATTCCATCAAAGTCTGCATTTCAAAACGTCACTACTTCACTTCCGAGCCCCGACATGTGCCCAAACAGTGGTTTACCCCCACATATGGGGTATCAGCGTACTCAGGAGAAACTGGACAACAACTTTTGGGGTCAAATTTCTCCTGTTACCCTTGGGAAAATAAAAAAGTGCAGGCTAAAAGATCATTTTTGAGAAAATATATATATATTTTTTTCATGGCTCTGCGTTATAAACTTCTGTGAAGCACTTGGGGGTTCAAAGTCCTCACCACACAACTAGATTAGTTCCTTTGGGGGTCTAGTTTCCAAAATGGGGTCATTTGTGGGGGATCTCCAATGTTTAGGCACACAGGGGCTCTCCAAACGTGACATGGTGTTCGCTAACGATGGAGATAATTTTTCATTCAAAAAGTCATATGGTGCTCCTTCACTTCCGAGCCTTACCATGTGCACAAACAGTGGTTTACCCCCACATATGAGGTATCGTCGTACTCGGGAGAAATTGCCCAACAAATTTTAGGATCCATTTTATCCTGTTGCCCATGTGAAAATGAAAAAATTGAGGCTAAAAGAATTTTTGTGAAAAAAAAGTACTTTTTCATTTTTACGGATCAATTTGTGAAGCACCTGGGGGTTCAAAGTGCTCACTATGCATCTAGATTAATTCCTTGGGGGGTCTAGTTTCCAAAATGGGGTCACTTGTGGGGGAGCTCCAATTTTTAGGCACACGGGGGCTCTCCAAACGTGACATGGTGTCCGCTAAAGAGTGGAGCCAAGTTTTCATTCAAAAAGTCAAATGGCGCTCCTTCCCTTCCAAGCCCTGCCGTGCGCCCAAACAGTGGTTTACCCCCACATGAGGTATCAGCGTACTCAGGAGAAACGGAACCACGAAAGTTGTCCAATTTGTCCTTTTACCATTGGAAAAAAAAAAAAATTGTTGCTAAAAGATAATTTTTGTGACTAAAAAGTTAAATGTTAATTTTTTCCTTCCATGTTGCTTCTGCTGCTGTGAAGCACCTGAAGGGTTAATAAACTTCTTGAATGTGGTTTTGAGCACCTTGAGGGGTGCATTTTTTAGAATGGTGTCACTTTTGGGTATTTTCAGCCATATAGACCCCTCAACCTGACTTCAAATGTGAGGTGGTCCCTAAAAGAAATGGTTTTGTAAATTTCGTTGTAAAAATGAGAAATCGCTGGTCAAATTTTAACCCTTATAACTTCCTAGCAAAAAATTTTTTGTTTCCAAAATTGTGCTGATGTAAAGTAAACATGTGGGAAATGTTATTTATTAACTATTTTGTGTCACATAACTCTCTGGTTTAACAGAATAAAAATTCAAAATGTGAAAATTGCGAAATTTTCAAAATTTTCGCCAAATTTCCGTTTTTATCACAAATAAACGCATAATTTATTGACCTAAATTTACCACTAACATGAAGCCCAATATGTCACGAAAAAAACAATCTCAGAACTGCTAGGATCCGTTGAAGCGTTCCAGAGTTATTACCTCATAAAGTGACACTGGTCAGAATTGCAAAAAACGGCCAGGTCATTAAGGTCAAAATAGGTTGGGTCATGAAGGGGTTAAACGAATGCCCTTCATCTTGACTGAACCTTCCTCCTGTAAGGTACTACTTATACAAAACTGGCATAACCTCTTGAGATAGGTTTCTGGCAGGGGTTCAGAACATAAAGCACATTGCTTATGTTTGATTTTTCCAGTTTTTTTGGCCTATGAATATATCAAGAAAAAATAGGCAACCATCAGCTTAGCGAAATTTTCTCACAAAAACTCACCCTGACAAATGATCTGAAACGGTTGCAGGGATGACTGCTTAGACTGGGGTGTAGTCCGGTTTGATCTCCTCTCCTTCCCCGTTTTATCTGTGGAATCACTCTTAGAGTGTCCACTCCCTTTCTTGCCACTGTCACGCACTGGTAACATTAGCTCCTCTAGTGGGCGCGCGGTATTGTCACTAGGAGATGACATGTTAGCGCACACACATTCAGCTCTCTTAGCTTGTGCTTTTATATCCAGGTCATGGAGGCAAGTCCACACACACACTTTTTTTTTGGCGGGGGAGGTAGGAGCGTTACATGGAGCCTTCAGATCAAAAGAGGAAGGGTCCGACAGATATAGGGCATCACCTTTTTACCAGCGTAAAATGCTCCGCCGCGCCGCCTGGAGCTCAAGGCTGCATTACCTCATCCTCCATGCAATCCCGGACATGCCTCAACAACTTCCGGGTGCACTGATCCACTGCGCATGCGCGCAAAACCACGCTACTCCTCAGCGTCGCCACTCCACTCCAGCAGCGATTCTTACTCGACCCGGCACACAACTGACTTCAGGTAAGCACTTGACAGCGCATGTCTTACCCCTGAATCAGCGCACCCCTGCGATGAGACTCCGCAATCAGTGTTCCAGCAGGGAGACTGTTGCTAACATGAGGACGCCATATGTCATGTTTCACAGAGGAGGGGGGAGCCCACAGGAACATTCCCCGACCCTGCCACCCGCTCTGGAGCCCATGCCGCTCTACCAGAAACTGCACAGGTGGCAATCCAGGTGGGTATTCCTCTTGTTAAAAAAATCTTCAGCGAGTAATCTCTGCAGGTTCCCCTCTAGGAACAGGAAACCAACTGAGGAGCGAGGGGGCCGCCCCTTTTATCTCTCTGTAGGTTTCCTGTTCCAAGGGGTGGATCCCCTCAGTGGGTGCTGTCGTGGCGAAGAGAAAACTGTTGATTCCTTCTGCTCAGGCAATGTTCCCCAACTCTGAAGACTGTTTTTTTTCCAGCAGGACAATATGCCATGCCACACAGCTAGGTCAATCAATGTGTGGATGAAGGACCACTACATCAAATCCTGTCATGGTCAGTCCAATCTCCTGACCTGAACTCCCTCGAAAACCTCTGGAATGTAATGAAGAGGAAGATGGATAGTCAAACGCCATCAAACAAGAACTTAAATTTTTGTACCAGGAGTGGCATAAGGTCACCCAAAAGCAGTGTGAAAGACTGGTGGAAAGCTGTGATTAAAAATCATCGTTATTCCAAAAAATGTTGATTTCTGAACTCATCCTGAGTTAAAACATTATTATTCTTGTTTCTAAATGATTATGAACTTGTTTTCTTCTTGCATTTTTTGAGATTTGCAAGCAATGCATTTTTTTTGTTATTTTGACCATTTCTCATTTTCTGAAAATAAATACAAAATTTAGTGCTTGGAAATTTGAAGACATGTTGTCAGTAGTTTATAGGAAAAAGGGGAAATTTACATTTTAAGCAAAAATCTATTTAGATAATTACCTTAAATTGTCTGTCATCCACTTCCGTCTGGACGTCCTCGAACCCCACAATCCACCGCGCCGCACCAGAAGTACACCGATGGCCATATTGGAATACCCAAGTCATGTGCAGTACCACCAGCGGGCCATCGCCAGACCACCAGCGGACCCACGCCACAAGAACCCCTCCCCACTGTTGGGATCCATGCCGCCGCTGGGATTCCGATCGCCGCTTGAATCCCGGCCTTTGCTGGGATCCAGACCGCCGCTGGGATCCCAGCCGCCACTCAGATCCAGACCAACGGGGCACCCTCCCCGTCGGGCAGCAGTCGCAGTGCTGCAAAGCCTGCCCCATTGGGATGTCACCACCCTCCATTTAGTATGCATATAAAAATACAAATCAGACAAACTGACCATTTTGCAGTGGTCTCTTAATTTTTAATCTATCTATCTATACACACACTCACGCACAGTGGAGAAAAAAATATTTAGTCAGCCACCAATTGTGCAAGTTCTCCCACTAAAAAAGATGAGAGAAGCCTGTAATTGACATCATAGATAGACCATAACTGTGAGAGTCAAAATGAGAATACAAATTCAGAAAATCACCTTGTCTGATTTGGCAAGATTTATTTTGCAAGTGATGGTGGAAAATAATTATTTGGTCACTTAAAAACATGCAAGATTTCTGGCTCTCACAGACCTGTAACATCTTCTTTAAGAGGCTACTCTGTCTGCCACTCATTACTTGTAGTAATGGCACCTGTTTGAACTTGTTATCAGTATAAAAGACACCTGTCCACAACCTCAAACAGTCACACCCCAAACTCAACTATGATGAAGAACAAAGAGCTGTCGAAGGACACCAGAAAAAAAAACATTGTTGCCCTGCACCAGGCTGGGAAGACCGAATCTCCAATAGGCAAGCAGCTTGGTGTGATGAATTCTACTGTGGGAGCAATAATAAGAAAATGGTAGACATACTAGACCACTGAATCTTCCTCGGTCTGGGGGTCCACGCAAGATCTCACCCCGTGGGGTAAAAATGATCACAAGAACAAGCAAATATCCCAGAACCACACAGAAGGAGCTAGTGAATGACCTGCAAAAAGCTGGGACCACCGTAACAAAGGCTACCATCAGTAACACACTACTCCGTCACGTACTCAGATCCTGCAGTGCCAGGCGTGTCCCCCTGCTTAAGCCAGTACATGTCCGGGTCTGTCTGAAGGTTGCTAGAGAGCATTTGGATTATACAGAAGAGTATTGCGAGAATGTCATATGGTCTGATTAAGCCAAAGTAGAACTGTTTGGTAGAAACAAAACTCGTCATGTTTGGAGGAGACAGAATGCTGAGTTGCATCCAAAGAACACGATACCTAATGTGAAGCATGTGGGTGGCAACATCATGCTTTGGGGCTGTTTCTCAGCAAAGGGACCAGGACAACTGATCCGTGTATATGAAAGAATGAATGGGGCCATGTATTGTGAGATTTTGAGTGCAAACCTCCTTCCATCAGCAAGGGCATTGAAGATGAAACATGGATGGGTCTTTTAGCATGACAATGATCCCAAGCACACCGCCACGGCAACGAAGGAGTAGCTTCGTAAGATGCATATGAAGGTCCGGGAGTGGCCTAGCCAGTCTCCAGATCTCAACCCCATAAAAAATCTTTGGAGGGAGTTGAAAGTCCGTGTTGCCTGGTGACAGGCCCAAAACATCACTGCTCTAGAGGAGATCTGTATGGAGGAATGGGCCATCATACCACCAACAGTGTGTGGCAACCTTGTGAAGACTTACAGAAAATGTTTGACCTCTGTCATTGCCAACAAAGGATATATAACAAAATATTGAGATTAACTTTTGTTAATGACCAAATACTTATTTTCCACCATAATTTGAGACTCAAATCCAGAAATCCAGATTTATTTTGCATTTTGACTCTCATAGTTGTGGTCTACCTATGATTAGTGATGAGCGAGTGTACTCGTTACTCAGGTTTTCCCGAGCATGCTCGGGTGACCTCCGAGTATTCATGACTGCTAGGAGATTTAGTTTTCATTGTGGCAGCTGAATGATTTACAGCTATTAGCCAGCTTGATTACATGTGGGGATTCCCTAGCAACCAGGCAACCCCGACATGTACTTAGCCTGGCTAGTAGCTGTAAATCATTCAGCTGCCGCAATGAAAACAATCTCCGAGCAGTCAAATACTCGGAGGTCACCCGAGCATGCTCGGGAAAACCCGAGCAACGAGTACACTCGCTCATCATTATCTATGATATCAGTTACATGCCTCTCCCATTTTTTTAAGTGGGAGAAATTTCACAATTGGTGGCTGACTAAGAACTTTTTTTCCCCACTGTACTGTATGTACAGTGGGGGAAATAAGAATTTGATCCCTTGCTGATTTTGTAAGTTTGCCCCCTGACAAAGACTTGAACAGTCTATAATTTTAAGGGTAGGTTAATTTTAACATTGAGAGATAGAATATCAAAAATGAAATCCAGAAAGTCACATTGCATAAATTATATAAAATTTATTTGCATTTTGCAGTAAGAAATAAGTATTTGATCCATTACCAACCATTAAGAGTTCTGGTTCCTACAGACCAGTTAGACACTCCTAATCAACTCGTTACCTGCATTAAAGACAGCTGTCTTACATAGTCACCTTTATAAAAGACTCTGTCCACAGACTCAGTCAGACTAACTCTAAAACATGGGCAAGACCAAAGAGCTTTCTAAGGATGTCAGGGACAAGATCATAGACCTGCACAAAGCAGGAATGGGCTACAAAACCATTAGTAAGACGCTGAGTGAGAAGGAGACAACAGTTGGCACAATAGTAAGAAAATGGAAGAAATACAAAATGACTCAATTGACATCGATCTGACGCACCATGCAAAATTTCACCTCATGGGGTATCCTTGATCAAGAGGAAGGTGAGAGATCAGCCCAAAACTACATGGGGGGAACTTGTTAATGATCTCAAATCAGCTTGGACCAAAGTCAAAGAAAACCATCGATAACACATTACGCCATAAAGGTTTACAATCCTGCAGTGCCCGCAAGGTCCCCCTGCTCAAGAAGGCAAATATGGAAGCCTGTCTGAAGTTTGCCAATGAACACCTGGATCATTTTGTGAGTGATTGGGAGAAGGTACTATGGTCAGATGAGACAAAAAGTGAGGTATTTGGCATTGACTCGCTGTGTTTGGAGGAAGAGAAATGCTGCCTATGACCCAAAGAACACCGTCCCCATTGTCAAGTATGCAGGTGGAAATATTATGTTTTGGGGTTGTTTCTCCTAAGGGCACAGGACTACTTCACCGCATCAATGGGAGAATTAATGGAGCCATGTACCATAAAATCCTGAGTGACAACCTCCTTCCCTCTGCCAGGACTTTAAAAATTGGTCCTGTCTGGGTCTTCCAGCAAGACAATGACCCAAAACATACAGCCAAGGCAACAAAGGAGTGGCTCAAAAGGAAGCACATTAAGGTCATGGAGTGGCCTAGCCAGTCTCCAGACCTTAATCTCATAGAAAACTTATGGAGGGAGTTGAAGCTTCGAGTTGCCAAGAGACAGCCTCAAAATCTAAATGATTTAGAGATGATCTGCAAAGGGGAGTGGACCAAAATTCCTCGTGACATGTGCGCAAACCTCATCATCAACTACAAAAAAGTCTGACTGCTGTGCTTGCCAACAAGGGTTTTGCTAACAAGTGTTATGTCTTGTTTGCCAGAGGGATCTAATACTTATTTCCTCCACTGTATATATAGTGGTAGTTCCACTCACTTGGCAGTACATGGAGGTAGAAAACTGGAACACTGTCTCTTTAAATCTTTAGTTTATTATAGTGCAGCATAAGCGAACAAGAAGTTAAAGTAAACACAGCCCCTCGGGCTGTCACATATTCCCCCCTCTGCCCAATGCCGGGGGTTTTCGCATCTTCGCTCACTAAGCAGGGGAGTCTGGACAAGGCATCTGCATTCCCATGCAACTTCCCTGGCCCATGCTCAACATGAAAAGTGAAATCTTGGAGGCCTAAAAACCACCTACTTACCCAGACATTCTTACTCTTTCCCTCAACTACCTGAGAGGGGCATAGTCAGATACCAGCTTAAAACCTACGGCCTAGCAGTTAATATCTCAGGGTATCTACTGCTCATTTTACGGTCAAGCACTCCTCGACGATTGCATAGTTTTTCTCGCATGAAGAGATACAGATACAGGATGGGTTTCACGGACGTGATTTGTGGAACCACTGTGCCACGGATGGTGGACTGCCTGAAGGGGCATGACTAAGCGAACACCTGACTGTTCACTAGAGCCTCTGATGGTGAGATTAGACTTGGCTCCCGATGAACACCAGGTGCCACTCCAGGACAGACCAACGGATGCGCAGCAGCTGGACACAGAGGACAGACTGGAGGGAGCAGCTGGCAGTTTGTACTAGAATGCAGCAGACAGTTCATATACAAGTGCAGCAGACAGAGCTCGCATCAGAGTGCAGCAGACAGTGTTTGTATCAGAATGCAGCTGAAAGGATCTGCAAATGAGTGCAGCAGGCAGGATCTGCAGTTGAGTGAAGCAGGCAAGATCTGCATTAGAGTGAAGCAGGCAAGGTCTGCATTAGAATGCAGCAGGCAGGATCTGCAGTAGAGTACAGCAGGCAGAGTCTGCATTAGAGTGCAGCAGGCAGGATATGCAGTATAGAGTGCAGTGGGCAGAGTCTGCATTAGAGTGCAGCAAGCAGGGTCTGCAGTGAGTGCAGCGGGGACTGGTATGCAACCTTACACAACTTAGACTGCGAAACAGGAAGGTTGCTTAGGCACCTTCCTGGTGGGGAGGAAGCAATACATACATAATATCCCATAGCCATTGACTGGGGAGGAAGTAGCAAGTGCATGCGCTGGCCCTTTAAGAAGGCAGTATCGCGTGCCCTAAAGACATGGCTAGAGGACCAGCTGGAAGCATGCCGAGCATGGGGAAGGGAAGAACTGTCTGCAGCATGGGTGAGTGAAGAGACACGCCAGCGACTGCCTGTCAGAGCAGGGATCCGACATGGTGCTAACAGTACCCACCCCTTTATGCTCCCTCCTCTTCAAGCCATCTAGGAAGTTCCGGAAAAGAATTGGAGCATGAATATTCTCCTTAGGCTCCCAGTTCCTTTCTTCATTACCAAATCCCTTCCAGTCAATGAGGAACAAGGTCTCGCCTCTCACCTTCGTCATGGCCAAGAAGTTCACTTCAAAAACATCATCCTAGGTTGTTGGCATAGGCTTGGTACTGGGATCCTTTGAAGAAGGGACTCAGGATGGCTGGCCTCAGTAGAGATACATGAAAGGAATTTGGAATCCGCAGAGAAGGAGGCAGCTTCCATTTATAGGAGACCTCGTTGATCCGCTTCAACACATCGAAAGGCCCAATAAAATGGGGATACAACTTGTAAGAAGGAACTTTCAGTCAGACGTACCTGGATGAAAGCCATACCTTGTCACCAGGACGGAAGCACGGAGGATCAAGACGCCTTTTGCCTGCATGTCTCTTCATATGGGTGGAGGATGCTTCCAAAGTGGCTTTGGTATCCTCCCACAACTTCACAAAATCATTGGAGAGGACATCTGCTCAGGGACATCAAAAGGAACAGTCACCGATAGAGGAACCTCGGGTTGCCGACTGAACACAATATACAACGGAGATTCTCCCGAGGCTTCACCAACGTGATTGTTATATGAGAACTCAGTCCAAGGAAGCAATTTCACCCAATCATTATGGTGGGCATTGACAAAGTGTCGCAGGTAATTGCCCAGGACCTGGTTGGCATGCTCCACTTGCCCATTGCACTGCGGGTGATAGGCCGATGAGAAATGCAAAACGATATCCAGATGTTTACAGAGAGCTCACCAGAATTTGGAAGTGAACTGCGATCCTTGATCGGACACAATGTGACGAGGAAATCTGTGCAGGTGGAAAATGTTTGATGAAGCTGTCAGCCAGATCAGGAGCGGACGGAAGAGAAGACAATGGAATAAAGTGCACCTTTTTGGAGAAGAGATCCACGACTACCCAGATGAGGGTGCAACACTCAGATACTGGCAAAACCGTAATGAAGTACATAGCTATGTGCTGCCATGGACCAGATGGTACGGGTATCAACAAGCGAGAACCGGCAGGAAGTTGTCGGGGCACCTTATTGTGGGCACAAATCGGACAGACAGCCACATAAGCACAGATCTCTCTCATAGACGGACACCAGTAGTGGCAAGAAATCAACTGTGGCGTCTTACTTTGTCCAGTGTGACCAGCCACCTTGGACGAGTGGCCCAAAGACAACTCACTCCTTCCCGGATTCAGCCTTCCCTGAAGGAATTTGTGACAGACTGGAGTGACAGTGACAATCTTAGACGGTTTAATGATAAATTGTCGATCATCATCTTGATCCTCGGACAGAAAAGAGCAAGAGAGGGCATCTGCTCTGACGTTCCTGTCACCGGACCGGAAATGTTAAAGAAAGTTAAAGCGGGCAAAAAATAAAGACCACCTAGCTTGGCGTGGATTATGTCTCTGGGCGGACTGCAGATACCCCAGGTTGTTATGGTCCGTGTAACTGTAAGCGTCAAGAAGTGATGAATCAATTCCCGATAGTAATTAGCAAAGCCAAGGAATCACTGAATTGCTTTGACCCCCATGGGCAGCAGCCATTTAAGGATTGAAGAGACTTTCTCAGGATCCATCCCGAGTCCAGTATCCGAGATAATGTAACCCAAGAAGGGAAGAGAGGACTGTTTGAAAACGCATTTCTTATACTTGGCGTAGAGGCGATTCTCCCTCAGACGCTGAAGAACCTGCCAAACTGCTCATCTGTGGGAGGCCAGTTCCAAGGAATATACTAGAATATCGTCTAGATACACGACTACGCAGGAGTAAAGCAGGTCCCGGAAGATGTCGTTGACGAATTCTTGTAAAACTGCCGGTGCATTACTGTGGGCATCACTCGGTATTCATAATGTCCATCCCTGGTGTTAAAAGCAGTCTTCCATTCGTCTCCCCAACGAATGCGGATTAAGTTGTAGGCACCTCTTAAGTCTTATTTGGTGAAGATCCTGGCACCTCTTAATTGGTCAAACAACTCAGGAATCACTGGGATAGGGTATTTATTCTTCACCGTGATCTGGTTGAGACCTCAATAGCCAATACAGGGCCGGAGTGATCCATCCTTCTTAAAGAAAAACCCGGCCCCAGCAGGAGAGGAAGATTTTTTAATTAACCCCATGGCCAAATTCTCCTGAATGTAGTCCGACATAGCTTAAGTCTCAGCTGGGGACAGAGGATAAATTTGGCCTCTAGGGGGTGTAAATCCATGAATCAAGTCGATAGGGCAGTCATACGGCCTGTGGGGCAGTAAAGTCTCTGCTTCCTTCTTGTCAAAAGCATCGGCAAAGGACCAATAGGCAGACAGCTAACGGTAAGCGATGCTGGAAAAGACAGGGCCTTAACCGGACATACTGGAGCGAGACACTTCTCATGACAGGAGTGTCCCCAGTGGAGCACCTCTCCAGTTCTCTAGTCCAACACTGGTTTGTGGTGCCGTAGCCATGGTAGGCCTAAGAGAAAGGCGTTAGACATGTGGAGAAGAACATAGAAGGCAATCTTCTCATTATGAAGCATACCAATATGGACCTTTAGCGGCTCAGTAGCCAGACAGTCTCCCGAAGAGTTCTCCCATCGACAGATGTTATTGCCAGGGGGTTCTTGAGTGGATTTACTGGGATTTGGAGCCGATTCACTACCTCCTAGAGGATAAAATATCCGACTGCTACGGAATCCAAATACGCCAACTCAACAAACTGGGATTCACCGGATGTCACAGCTATCGTAAGGGTCAGAGGTAGGGAGATGTCCTTTCAGTCTAGGGATGCCTCTACTACCGCCCCTAGATACTGGAGCTTCTCCGGTCTCACCGGGCAGACTCAATGGAGTGACACCCATAACTCCACAATACAGGCACTGGCCTTTAGCGAGACGATCCCTCAGTCGCTGTCTAGCATGGGCAAGGTGGTCGATCTGCATGGGTTCCAATGAGTACTCAACAAGGGAGGGCGAAGGAACAGGCGGTCCTTGAAAAGAGAGCCAGGCGCCATGGTTCTCTTTCACATGCCACCTCACTAGCATGCTCACGGAAGCAGAGGTCTATACGGATGGCGAGGGAGATCAGGTCGTCAAGGGTAGTTGGTAGGTCTCGACCAGCTAGCTCATCCTTAATATCTTCAGAAAAGTCCCTCGCCACCAAAGCTTTGGTATTCCGTCCGAGTTCAGACGCCAGAGTGCGAAAGCGTACCGCATATTGCCCCACAGAAGAATTGGACTGACAAACGGAGAAGAGCGGAAGCTGCCGAGGTGGTTTGCCCGGGTTCATCAAACACTTTGCGAAAAACTTCCAAGAATGCAGGCAAATTGGAGATGATCGGATCCTCTCTCTCCCATAATGGGTTCAACCACACCAGGGCCTCGCCTTCTAGGTGTGACAAAGAATGCTACTTTTGCTCGGTCCAACGGGAAATGGTCCGAGAGAAGTTCAAAATGTAGCTTGCACTGATTGATGAATCCGCGGCAGAGCTTCAGATTGCCATCAAAACGTGGTGGGGCTGCTAGTCGGGGAACTGGATCTTGAAATAAGCAAACTTGGAAGTCTCTGAAGAAGACACGGTTGCTTCAACATACTGGAACTCAGGAGGGATGATTAAAGCCTCCAACTTAGTAGTTAAATACTTCAAGCGTATGGACAGCTCTTCCTGTGCGTCTTTCTGTCAGCAAAGCTCCTGATACATGGTCCAAACGGGCAGGATCAGGGGTCCAGCGGGATCCATGGCCTGAGCAAACTCATGGACGTGTGTTGTGAATTCTGTGGCTGAATTCACTCCTGTGGTCACAAGTGGTACTGCAGCTTCTGAGCTTCCTCCCTCAGGTGTTCTGGTGAGCTCGTTAACTGCTTCATTACTTAACTCCGCCTGATGCTGCTATCCTTGCTCCTTGTCAATGTTTCAGTGTTGGATCTGAGCTTCTCCTGATTGTTCCTGTGACCTGCTGCTCTGTATAGCTAAGTGCTTTTTGCTTTTTTGTTGCTTTTTTTCTGTCCAGCTTGTCTTTTGTTTTGCTGGAAGCTCTGAGACGCAAAGGGTGTACCGCCGTGCCGTTAGTTCGGCACGTGGGGTTTTTTTGCCCCCTTTGCGTGGTTTTGCTTTAGGGTTTTTTGTAGACTGCAAAGTTCGCTTTACTGTCCTCGCTCTGTCCTAGAATATCGGGCCCCACTTTGCTGAATCTATTTCATCCCTACGTTTTGTCTTTTCATCTTACTCACAGTCATTATATGTGGGGGGCTGCCTTTTCCTTTGGGGAATTTCTCTGGGGCAAGTCAGGCCTATTTTTCTATCTTCAGGCTAGCTAGTTTCTTAGGCTGTGCCGAGTTGCCTAGGTAGTTGTTAGGCGCAATCCACAGCCGCTTTTAGTTGTGTTTAGGATAGGATCAGGTGTGCAGTCTACAGAGTTTCCACGTCTCAGAGCTCGTTCTTGTATTTTTGGGTATTTGTCAGATCACTGTGTGCGCTCTGATCGCTAAGCACACTGTGTTTCTGGATTGCCTTCATAACACCTGTCATTAGCAAACATAACAGACGTGGTTTGTGGAACCACTGTGCCACGGACTGTGGAGAGCCTGGAGGGGATGGACTAAGCGAACACCTGACTGTTCACTAGAGCCTCTGATTGTGAGGTTAGACTTGGCTCCCAACGAATACCAGGTGCCACTCCAGGACAGACCAACGGATGCGCAAGAGCTGCAACCAGAGGACAGACTGGAGGGAGCAGCTGGCAGAGTTTGTATTAGAATGCAGCAGACCGTTTACATCTGAGTGCGGCAGGCAAGGTCTGCATTAGAGTGCGGCAGGCAAGGTCTGCATTAGGGTGCAGCAAGCAAGGCAGGGTCTGCAGTTGAATGCAGTGGTGACTGGTATGCAATCTTACACAACTTAGACTGCGAAACAGGAAGGTTGCTCAGGCACCTCCCCAGTGAGGAGGAAGCAATATATACATAATGTCCCATAGCCACTGGCCTTTGGAGGGTGGGAGCGCAAGCACACATGCTCCAAGGGCGTGGCTAGAGGACCAGCTGGAAGCATGTCCGGCATGGGGAAGGGAAGAACTGCAGCATGGGTGAGTGAAAAGACACGCCGGCGACCATGCCTGTCAGAGCAGAGATCCGACATGGTGCTAACAATGGGATGCTTTTCCCCATTCACTTCCTGAGACAGCACGGTTCCCAAGCAGACTTCTGACGTATTCGTCTGGAGCACGAACTTCTTGCTGAAGTCTTGTGCGACCAGAACTGGATGTCTACACAGCTTACTTCAGCTCCTGGAAATCCATTTCAGTCTCAGCAGGCCATTTTATCATTGACAATCTTGTTCCTTGAAGGAGATCCGTCAACAGTGCAGCAATTATGGTGAACCTTGAGATAACCGCTGGTGGTAACCCACAATTCCAAGAAACGCCCTCAACTGCCTGCAGAAGGTTTGTTTTAGTATCTACAAGGGGAGTTCATTAAAGATTTCCCCTGACCTACTTCCTGTGGACTGAGAGCAATGAAACTTGGCACAGTTATTAGTCCTTCTCTACATAGGTGCCACCTAGGGACATACGCTTCTCCCAACTGTTGAACTGTAAACACCTCACTGGTAGAAGTCGACAGGTTCCTCCAAAAGCCATGCTGTCACTTTGGAAATCAGAGTCTCACCTGGAAATTGCTTGCCCTTTAAAAATAACTTCGTAGTTGGAAAGAGGTGGAAGTCCGATGATGCAACGTCTGGTGAATTAGGGGGATGCAGTAGAATTTCAAAGCCACAGGAGCATGCTTCCATTTGGGCAGCATGTGAGTTGTGAACTGGTGCATTGTTTTGTTTTCTTGGTTGTGATGATCTCTTGCAATTTTTGCAGCAGTGAAGCATAGTAATCCCCAGTGATCAGACCCAGTGATTTGCTAGGAAATCCATCAATACTACTCAGTACTGGTCCCAAAATACTGTGAGCATGATGTTGCCTGTCGAGGGTTGGGCACGTCCCATCATTGGAGGCGGTAAGTCATGATGCTTGCATTGCATCGACTGGACTTTTCCTCAGGATCATAGTGATGGACGCATCTTTCATCATGTGTGATTTGTCTGTTGAAAAAGTCTTCCTGGTTTCCATGGCACATCATCAATAGAGCTTGAAAGCATTCGACTCTTTCCTGCTACAGGAAAGGTGTGAGCAGCCGGGAAACCCAGCGAGCGGAAACCTTATGCATGTGAAGATGGTCTTGGATGATCTTTTCAACAGACTCCCACACTAACCTTGACATTTTGGGCTAAGTGGCGAAAAGTTACACAGTGATTTTCCAAAATGGCGACCTCCACTTGTTGGATGGTGTGTTCATCATTAGCAGAATTCGCATGCATTTTCCCCGCAAAACACAAGTGGTTTGCAAGTGTTTTTAGCTTGCAGAATGCTTGCGTTTACCAAGCGATTTGAAGCATCGCTTGGAAAAGTGATTGACAGGTTGCTCACACTTGTCAAGCATACTGCTTGACAAGTGTGACCAACTTTTTACTATTGATGCGGTCTATGCGCATTGCATAACTGGGAACGGAAGCTGCCGCATGCACAGCTGAGAGGCAGGAGGACTCCGGGAGCCATCGGAAGGAAAGCATCTCTCTATTTTTTTTTTTACAGAAATATGGTTCCCAAGGGCCTGGAGGAGAGTGTCCTCTCCTCCAGACCCGGGTACCATCTGCACATGAAGCGCTCACTTAACGCATGGGGGGCATAGCCACATGCGTTAAGTGAGCGTTTCAATGCAATCCCATGGCTGCGAAATCACCGCAATTCCGCAGAACTAATGAACATGCTGCAGATTTTACCGCTATGCGATTCCGCAACGGAAAAATCCGCAGCATGGGCACAGCAACTGCGGAATCCCATAGGATTGCATGGGAATGTGGTTTTTATGCGTTTTTATGAGTTCCCGCTGTGGCACAAAACGTGTCAGAAACACAAAAAACGCAAAGTGGCACACAGCTTAAAACTGCATGGGTTCCTAATGAAGCAGGTTTTGTAAATTTCCAAAAAATTAGAAATTGCTGCTAAAATATTAACCCTTCTATCATCCTAACAAAATAAAATATTTGGAAAATGAAGTAGATGTAAAGTAGACATCTGGGAAATGTTATTTATTAACTATTTTGTTTCAGATAACTATCTTAAGCGCATTAACCCCTTCATGACCAGAGTTATTTTTGGTTTTGCGTTTTTTGCTACCCTTGTTCCCAAAGCCATAACTTTTTTTATTTTTCCATCAATATGGCCATGTGAGGGCTTGTTTTTTGCGGGACGAGTTGTACTTTTGAACGAAACCATTGGTTTTAAACATACCATGTCCTGGAAAACAGGAAAAAACTCAAAGTGTGGTGAAATTGCAAAAAAAGGGCAATCCCACGGTTGTTTTTTGTTTTGCTTTTTTATTAGGTTCACTAAATGGTAAAACTGACCTGCCATTATGATTCTCCAGGTCATTATGAGTTCATAGACACCAAACATGTCTAGGTTCTTTTTAATCTAAGTGGTGAAAACATTTTTTAAAACTTTGTTAAAAAAAAATAAAATTGCACCATTTACCGATACCCGTAGTGTCTCCATTTTTCCTGATCTCAGGTCAAATGAGGGCGTATTTTTTGCACGCCGAGCGGATGTTTTTAATGATACAATTTTAGTGCAGATACAATTTTTTTATTGCCCGTTATTGCTTTTTAATGCGATATATCGCAGCAACCAAAAAAACGTAATTCTGGCGTTGACTTTTCTCGCTACGCTGTTTAGCGATCAGGTTCATTTTTTAATGGATCGGGCGATTCTGAACGCGACAATACCAAATATGTGTATGTTTGATTTTATTTATTGTTTTATTTTGAATGGGGCGCAAGGGGAGCGATTTGAACTTTTATATATTTTTTATTTTATTTTTAAAAACATTTTTTTTTCACTTATGGCATTTTTCAATAGTCTCCATGGGACTAGAAGCTGCCATAACCCGATCAGCTCTGCTATATGCAGGCGATGATCAGATCGCCTGCATGTAGCAGAATACCTCACTTGCTATGAATGCCGACCACTGGGTGGCGCTCATAGCAATCCGGCAGTGACAACCATAGAAGTCTCCAGGAGACCTCAGGTTGTTATGTCAACCCATCTGTGACCCGCGATCATGCGACGGGGGTAACTGATGGGCGATTTTCCAGCGCGATTGCCGGAAAGTAGGCATTAGACCTACCGGTAATAGGTTTTCCAGGAGTCCATCATGACAGCACCATCAAGAGGTTGTCCTTATCCTTGATAGGGACAGGAACACACAAGAGGTTAAAAGGCCCCTCCCTCCACCGCCCGCTCAGTGATTTTTCCAAGTACCACACCAGGATGGATGCAACTCTTATTTCACGTTCCTTCTACATACGTTATTGTCACATATCAGATAGGAATTTCTTAAAGGGAGTGAATGTAATTGGTGCGGTCATGATGGACTCCTGGAAAACCTATTACCGGTAGATCTAATGCCTACTTTCCAGGACGTCCCTCCTGAAAGCACCATCAGGAGAATGCCAGAGGACACATTCAGGGTAAGACTACTGCCTGGAGGATTTTCTTCCCGAAGGCCATCTTATGGGCTGCTAAAACGCCCAGTTTATAGAGTGCAAAAGGTACTAAGATTTGTCCAGGTTGCGGCCCTGCAAATCTGATCTACAGAAGTACATGCTTGCTCTGCCCACGATGTGGCCACTGCCCTCATGGAGTGGGCTCTCACATTGAAGGGAAGTCTCCCCCAGTCAGATGCATAGGTCAGGCGGATTAATGATGTGACCCGTTGAGCCAACGTCGCTTTTGGCGCCTTTTTTCCCCTTATTTCTCCCCCAAAATTGTACAAACAGATTGAGATCTACTCGCCAGTCTTTTGTGGCCTCAGAGTACTGGAGGACTATTCTTCTGATGTCCAGGGAATGGAAGGACCATTCCAGACTATTTTTATGATTTTGACAGAAGGAAGGCAAGATTACTTCCTGACTCATGTGAAAAGGGGTCACTACTTTTGGCAGAAAAGCAGGGTTTAATGTAAGTATGATGCAGTCCTCTAAGATTTTTAGGTATGGACTTTTTATGGAGAATGCCTGTATTTCCCCAATCTGCCTGGCTGTTATGGCCACCAGGAATGCAGTCTTAAGGGAAAGAGACTTTATGTCGGAGTTCTCTAGCGGTTCATAAGGTGGTTTACACAGACCATTTAGGACCGTGTTCAAATCCCATGGTTGGACATAGGTCCTGACTGTGGGTCTTAATCTGCCTGTGGCTTTAATGAATCATTCAATCCACGTGTGAGACGCCAGCGCATTGTCCAAGAAAACGCTCAGGCCAAAGATTTGCACTTTAAGGGTATGTGTTATGACCTGGTGGTTAGGAGCACCCGACCTGATAGTTAAACTCATACAGGACGAGCTCTGGGATGTGGGAGCTCTGCTGACCTCAAGCCCTAATCCTATCGCACACACTAAAAATAGCCGTGGAGCGCTCCTGACGCTCCCTAGGCGCCTCGTCACAGCCTCAGAGCTAGCTAGCCCTAGAGATAGAAAATATCCTACCTTGCCGCAGAGAAATTCCCCAAAGGAATAGGCAGCCCCCCACATATAATGACTGTGAGAAAAGATGAAAGTCACAAACGCAGAAATGAAATAGGTTTCAGCAAAGAGAGGCCAGACTTACTAAATAGACAGAGGATAGGAAAGGAATCTTTGCGGTCAGCACAAAAACCTACAAAAGACCACGCAGAGTGTGCAAAAGGGTCCTCCGCACCGACTCACCGTGCGGGGTGCCACTCTGCATCCCAGAGCTTCCAGCTAGCAAGACAAAATCAGGATAACCAGCTGGACAAAGAAACAATGAGCAAAAATAACAATATGGAACTTAGCCTCTGCAGGAGAAGACAGGTCACCAGGCAGATCCAGGAGCGAACTGAACCAATGCTAAAACATTGACAGCTGGCATGGAGTAACGATGTGAGTGGAGTTAAATAGAGCAGCCAACCAAAGGATAAACCACGTCACCTGTGTAAGGAACCTCAGAAGCAGCAGCTTCACTCATAGCCACCAGAGGGAGCCCATAGACAGAACTCGCCGAAGTACCATTCACGACCACAGGAGGGAGTTCGACAACAGAATTCAAAACAGGTATGTGCACACATTGCGGATTCTCTGCGGATCCGCAGCGTTTTTTGCAGTGCAGAAACGCTACAGATCCACAATTGATTTAGGCTACTTTCACACTAGCGTTATCTGCAATCCGTCACAATGCGTCGTTTTGCAGAAAAAAACGCATCCTGCAAAAGTGCTTGCAGGATGCGTTTTTCCCCATAGACTTGTATTGATGACGCATTGCGACGGATTGCCACACGTCGCATCCGTCGTGCGACGGATGCGTCGTGCTTTGGCGGACCGTCGGGAGCAAAAAACGCTACATGTAACGTTTTTTGCTCCTGACGGACCGCTTTTTCCGACCGCGCATGCGCGGCTGGAACTCCGTCCCCACCTCCCCGCACCTCACAATGGGGCAGCGGATGCGCCGGAGAAATGCATCCGCTGCCTCCGTTGTGCAGTGCGTTAAACGCTAGCATCGGAATCTCTGCCCGACGCATTGCGACGGGGAGATTCCGACGCTAGTGTGAAAGTAGCCTTACAGTACAATGTAAATCAATGAGAAAAAAAAATGCTGTGCGCATTTTGCGGAAAATCCGCTGCGGTTTAAAAAAAGTAGCATGTCACTTCTTTTTTGTGAATCTACAGCGTTTTTGTACCCATTCCATTATAGAAAACCGCAGGGGTAAAAAACGCAACAAATCCGCAAGAAAACCGCAGCAAAAACGCACAAAAACCGCTGCAGAACCGCACAAAAAAAGTGACAAATCCGCCGGTGCATTTTCTGCCAGGAGAGGCAGAATCCACACCAGAAATTCCTAAGCCTAATCCGCAAATTGTGCACATAGCCTAAGTGTACTGGGTCTTCTCAAACGGTTTGTAGAAATTCTAAGATCCTGGGGATGTCAGGCTTAGAAGGTACTGTTGTCGCCATGGGATATTGTGAACAACATTTTTTCAATACTTTTGTATACACTACTGTTACAAACTTAAGGGTCACTTAGAAATTTCCTTATTTTTGAAAGAAAAGCAGTTTTTTCCAATGAAACTAACATTTAAGGATTCAGAAATACACTATATATTGTTAATGTGGTAAATTACTATTCTAGCTGCAAACATCTGGTTTGTAATGCAATATTTTCATAAGTGTATAAAAGGCCCATTTCCAACAACCATCATTCCAGTGTTCTTATGGTACTTTGTGTTTGCAAACACAAACTATAAGGCTAATGGATGGTTAGAATACCCTTGAAAACCATTGTGCAAGTATTTTAGAATAGCTGAAAACAGTTTGGCTGATTAGACAATCTATAAACCAGACCTTCCTTTGAGCTAGTTGAGAATTTGGAGCATTACATTTGTTGATTCCATTAAACTCTTAAAATGGCCAGAAAAAAGAACTTTCATGTGAAACTCGACAGTCTATTCTTGTTCTTAGAAATGAAGGCTATTCCATGCAAGAAATTGCCAAGAAACTGAAGATTTCCTACAACGGTGTGTACTACTCCCTTCAGAGAAGAGCACAAACAGGCTTTAACCAGAGTAGAAAGAAGTGGGAGGCCCCGCTGCACAACTGAGCAAAAAGACAAGTACAATAGAGTCTGTAGTTTGAGAAATTGACGCCTCACAGGTACTCAACTGGCAGCTTCAATGAATAGTACATGCAAACCACCAGTGTCAACATCTACAGTGAAGAGGCGACTCCGGGATGCTGGCCTTCAGGACAGAGTGGCAAAGAAAAAGCCATATCGGAGACTGGCTAATAAAAGGAAAAGATTAATGTGGGCAAAAGAACACAGACATTGGACAGAGGAAGATTAGAAAAAAGTGTTATGGATAGTGTTGAGCATTCCGATACCGCAAGTATCGGGTATCGGCCGATACTTGCGGTATCGGAATTCCGATACCGAGATCCGATACTTTTGTGATATCGGGTATCGGTATCGGATCAATAGGGATGTGTAAAATAAAGAATTAAAATAAAAAATATTGATATGCTCACCTCTCCGGCGGCCCCTGGACATCACGCTGCTAACCGGGAGGCTTCTGTGTTTAAAATGCGCGCCTTTAGGACCTGCGAATGACGTCCCGGCTTCTGATTGGTCGCGTGCCGCCCATGTGACCGGCACGCGACCAATCAGAAGCCGTGACGTCATTCGCAGGTCCTCAATTCCTAGAATTAGGAGTTTAGTGAATGAGAATGACGTCGCGGCTTCTGATTGGTCGCGTGCCGCCCATGTGACCGGCACGCGACCAATCAGAAGCCGCGACGTCATTCTCATTCACTAAACTCCTAATTCTAGGAATTGAGGACCTGCGAATGACGTCACGGCTTCTGATTGGTCGCGTGCCGGTCACATGGGCAGCACGCGACCAATCAGAAGCCGGGACGTCATTCGCAGGTCCTAAAGGCGCGCATTTTAAACACAGAAGCCTCCCGGTTAGCAGCGTGATGTCCAGGGGCCGCCGGAGAGGTAAGCATATCAATATTTTTTATTTTAATTCTTTATTTTACACATCCCTATGGATCCCAGGGCCTGAAGGAGAGTTTCCTCTCCTTCAGACCCTGGGAACCATGAGAATACCTTCCGATACTTGATGTCCCATTGACTTGTATTGGTATCGGTATCGGCGATATCCGATATTTTTCGGGTATCGGCCGATACTATCCGATACCGATACTTTCAAGTATCGGACGGTATCGCTCAACACTAGTTATGGACAGACGAATCCAAGTTTGAGGTGTTTGGATCACACAGAAGAACATTTGTGAGACGCAGAAAAACTGAAAAGATGCTGGAAGATGCCTGACGCTACCTGTCAAGTATGGTGGAGGTAATGTGATGATCTGGGGTTGCTATGGTGCTGTTAAAGTGGGAGATTTGTACAAGGAAAAATGGAATTTGAATAAGGAAGGCTATCACTCCTTTTTGCAACTCCATGCCATACCCTGTGGACAGTAGGGTTGAGCGAAACGGATCGATCATTTTTAAACGTCGCCGACTTTTGGCAAAGTCGGGTTTCATGAAACCCGACCCGACCCCTGTGTGGGGTCGGGCATGCGGTACGCGACTTTCGTGCCAAAGTCGCGTTTCAATGATGCGAAAAGCACCATTTCTCAGCCAATGAAGGTGGACGCAGAGTGTGGGCAGCGTGATGACATAGGTCCTGGTCCCCACCATCTTAGAGAAGGGCATTGCAGTGATTGGCTTGCTGTCTGCGGCATCACAGGGGCTATAAAGAGGCATTCCCGCCGACCGCCATCTTACTGCTGCTGATCTGAGCCTAGGGAGAGGTTGCTGCCGCTTCGTCAGAAGCAGGGATAGTGTTAGGCAGGGTCCATTAACCACCAAACCGCTTGTGCTGTAGCGATTTCCACTGTCCAACACCACCTTTTGTTTGCAGGGACAGTGGAAGCTACATTTTTTTTTCCTCAGCGCTGTAGCTCATTGGGCTGCCCTAGAAGGCTCCCTGATAGCTGCATTGCTGTGTGTACGCCGCTGTGCAAACCAACTGCTTTTTTCAAAGCACAAATCCTCTTATTCCTTCCTTTCTGCACAGCTATCTTGTTTGTTTGTCCACACTTTTTATTTAATTTGTGCATCAGTCCACTCCTTATTGCTGCCTGCCATACCTGGCTGAGATTACTGCAGGGAGATAGTAATTGTAGGACAGTCCCTGGTTTTTTTTTTTCTTTTTTTTCTCCATAAAAAAATAAGTTGTGGGAGATTAAGATTGGCATTTCTGCTAGAGTGCCATCCCTGTGTGTGCCATCTCTCTCACATAGTGGGCCATAGAAAGCCTTTTTATTTTTCTGGTTTTTTTTTGTGGGGTTTATAAATTCCCCCTGAAAAAAAAAAAACCAGTGGGAGATTAATATTGGCCTTTGGGCTTGTGTGCCAGTCCTGAGTGTGCCATCTCTCTCTCAAATAGTGGGCCATAGAAAGCCTATTAATTTTTTTTTTGGTTTCTAAATTCTCCCTGAAAAAATAAAAAAAAAAAATCAGTGGGAGATTAATATTGCCCTTTCTGCTTGTGTGCCACTCCTGACTCCTGGGTGTGCCATCTCTTTCTCTCAAATAGTGGGCCATAGAAAGCTTATTTTTTTTTTTTATTTGGTTTCTAAATTCTCCGTGAAAAAATCATTTTTTTAAATTTGGTTTCTAAATTATTCCTGAAAAAAATCGTTTTTTTTATTTTGTTTCTAAAGTCTCCCTGAAAAAATAAAAAAAAAAATCAGTGGGAGATTAATATTGCCCTTTCTGCTTGTGTGCCAGTCTTGACTCCTGGGTGTGCCATCTCTCTCTCTCAAATAGTGGGCCATAGAAAGCCTATTTTTTTTTTTTATTTGGTGTCTAAATTCTCCCTGAAAAAAAAAAAAAAAAAAGTGGGAGATCAATATTGACATTTGTGCTTGAGTGACAGTCCTGCGTGTGTGGCATCTCTCTCATTTGGTGCCACCGAAAACAGAGTGTGTAACATTTTGCCTGATTTTCCTTGCGGTCTCACCCACCTGTAAAGGGATATCTAAATCATACTGAAGTTATAGCTCACCGTGTAAGTTGTTTGACAGCAACAAATACCGTTACTTTGGTTACGGTTTTAAAACAATGAGGAAGTCTGGTGGAAGAGGTCGTGACCGTGGGCGTTCATTGTCAGCTGGTAATGATGGTAGTGGTAGTGGAGCATCAGGTGGTCGTGGGAAAAAAAAATATTGCACCTAAGTCTGGAGCTGTGGAGCCAGCAGAGGCGTAGCTAGAGCTTTTGCCGCCCGGGGCTGTTCCCGAGTTTGGCGCCCCCCCCCTCCCCCGGCTCAATACACACAAAGGTTACCAAAAATGGTTTTCCTGTTTTGTAGAACTTAAACTGGGCCTAATGGTGTCACCCCCACATGCCAAACCTGTGACTTAATACCACCACACCATGACCAGACCACATAGTGACCGAATAATACTACATACAAGGGACAAATACCACTGCACCATTTCCAGACCACATATTACCACCATAGTGACTGAATACTACAATACTGATCAGTAATAAAAAAAAAAACACAATACTATCTCCATAAGTGTCAGTATTCACAGGAGATGTGTACTTAGTATGCAGTGTCTGTGTAGAGGTAATACAGAGATCACTGGTGGTATTATACATAGGAACTCTGTATATAATGTATAGATAATACAGTGATCACTGGTGACATTATACACAGGACCTCTGTATATAGTATACAGTGTATAGTGTCAGTGTATAGGTAACACTGACTCACCAGTGACGTCTCTAGGTGAAGTCCTTCATCTTTCATCCAGCACAGACAGCCATCATTCCTTCCAGCCAGGACTCGTTTCTGCAGGAAATAACACAGTTATCTCGAGCTCCGCTTGCAGAACACATTACTTAACCCCTTCCCGACCCATGACGCCACGTAGGCGTCATGAAAGTCGGTGCCAATCCGACCCATGACGCCTATGTGGCGTCATGGAAAGATCGCGTCCCTGCAGATCGGGTGAAAGGGTTAACTCCCATTTCACCCGATCTGCAGGGACAGGGGGAGTGGTAGTTTAGCCCAGGGGGGGTGGCTTCACCCCCTCGTGGCTACGATCGCTCTGATTGGCTGTTGAAAGTGAAACTGCCAATCAGAGCGATTTGTAATATTTCACCTATTATAACGGGTGAAATATTACAATCCAGCCATGGCCGATGCTGCAATATCATCGGCCATGGCTGGAAATACTAATGTGCCCCCACCCCACCGATCGCCCCCCCAGCCCCCCGATCTGGCCGGTACACTGCTCCGGCTCCCCTCCATCCAGTGCTCCGCTCCCCCCCCCCGTGCTCTTGTCCGCTCCCCCCATGCTCCAATCACCCCCCCGTGCTCCAATCACGCCCCCCTGCATTCCGATCCACCCCCCCGTGCTCCGTTCCACCCCCCCGTGCTCCGTTCCACGCCTGCCGCGCTCCGATTCCCCCCGTGCTCCGATTCCCCCCCGTGGTCCTCCCCCACCCCATCATACTTACCGATCCTGCCGGGGTCCCGTCCGTCTTCTCCCTGGGCGCCGCCATCTTCCAAAATGGCGGGCGCATGCGCAGTGCGCCCGCCGAATCTGCCGGCCGGCAGATTCGTTCCAAAGTGCATTTTGATCACTGAGATAGATTATATCTCAGTGATCAAAATAAAAAAAATAATAAATGACCCCCCCCCTTTGTCACCCCCATAGGTAGGGACAATAAAAAAATAAAGAAATTTTTTTTTTCCACTAATGTTAGAATAGGGGTAGGGTTAGGGGTAGGGGTAGGGTTAGGGCTAGGGTTAGGGGTAGGGTTAGGGTTTCGGTATGTGCACACGTATTCTGGTCCTCTGCGGATTTTTCCGCTGCGGATTTGATAAATCCGCAGTGCTAAACCGCTGCGGATTTATGGCGGATTTACCGCGTTTTTTTCTGCGCATTTCACTGCGGTTTTACAATTGCGATTTTCTATTTGAGCAGTTGTAAAACCGCTGCGGAATCCGCAGAAAGAAGTGACATGCTGCGGAATGTAAACCGCTGCGTTTCCGTGCAGTTTTTCCGCAGCATGTGTACAGGGATTTTTGTTTCCCATAGGTCTACATTGAACTGTAAACTCATGGGAAACTGCTGCGGATCTGCAGCGTTTTCCGCAGTGTGCACATACCTTTAGAATTAGGCTATGTGCACACGGTGCGGATTTGGCTGCGGATTGGCCGCTGCGGATACGCAGCAGTATTCCATCAGGTTTACAGTACCATGTAAACATATGAAAAACCAAATCCGCTGTGCCCATGGTGCAGAAAATTCCGCGCGGAAACGCTGCGTTGTATTTTCCGCAGCATGTCAATTCTTTGTGCGGATTCCGCGGCGTTTTACACCTGTTCCTCAATAGGAATCCGCAGGTGAAATCCGCACAAAAAACACTGGAAATCCGCGGAAAATCCGCAGGTAAAACGCAGTGCCTTTTACCCACGGATTTTTCAAAAATGGTGCGGAAATATCTCACACGAATCCGCAACGTGGGCACATAGCCTTAGGGTTAGGGTTGGAATTAGGGTTGTGGTTAGGGTTGTGATTAGGGTTATGGCTACAGTTGGGATTAGGGTTAGGGGTGTGTTGGGGTTAGTGTTGGGGTTAGTGTTGGAGGTAGAATTGAGGGGTTACCACTGTTTAGGCACATCAGGGGTCTCCAAACGCAACATGGCGCCACCATTGATTCCAGCCAATCTCGTATTCAAAAAGTCAAATGGTGCTCCCTCACTTCCGAGCCCTGACGTGTGCCCAAACTGTGGTTTACCCCCACATATGGGGTATCAGTGTACTCAGGATAAACTGCGCAACAATTACTGGGGTCCAATTTCTCCTGTTACCCTTGTGAATCTAAAAAAATGCTTGCTAAAACATCATTTTTGAGGAAAGAAAAATGATTTTTTATTTTCACAGCTCTGCGTTGTAAACATCTGTGAAGCACTTGGGGGTTCAAAGTGCTCACCACATATCTAGATAAGTTCCTTCGGGGGTCTAGTTTCTAAAATGGGGTCACTTGTGGGGGGTTTCTACTGTTTAGGCACACCAGGGGCTCTGCAAACGCAATGTGACGCCCGCAGACCATTCCATCAAAGTCTGCATTTCAAAAGTCACTACTTCCCTTCTGAGCCCCGACGTGTGCCCAAACAGTGGTTTACCCCCACACATGGGGTATCAGCATACTCAGGAGAAACTGGACAACAACTATTGGCGTCCAATTTCTCCTGTTACCCTTGGGAAAATAAAAAATTCTGGGCTAAATAATTATTTTTGAGGAAAGAAAACGTATTTATTATTTTCACGGCTCTGCATTATAAACTTCTATGAAGCACTTGGGGGTTCAAAGTGCTCAACACACATCTAGATAAGTTCCTTTCGGGGTCTAGTTTCCAAAATGGGGTCACTTGTGGGGGGTTTCTACTGTTTAGGCACATCAGGGGCTCTGCAAACGCAACGTGACGCCTGCAGAGCATTCCATCAAAGTCTGCATTTCAAAACGTCACTACTTCACTTCCGAGCCCCAACGTGTGCCCAAACAGTGGTTTACCCCCACATATGGGGTATCACCGTACTCCGGAGAAACTGGACAACAAATATTGGGGTCAAATTTCTCCTGTTACCCTTGGGAAAATAAAAAATTGCAGGCTAAAAGATCATTTTTGAGAAAATATTTTTTTTTTTTTTTATTTTCATGGCTCTGCGTTATAAACTTCTGTGAAGCACTTGGGGGTTCAAAGTCCTCACCACACATCTAGATTAGTTCCTTTGGGGGTCTAGTTTCCAAAATGGGGTCATTTCTGGGGGATCTCCAATGTTTAGGCACACAGGGGCTCTCCAAACGTGACATGGTGTCCGCTAATGATTGGAGCTAATTTTCCATTTAAAAAGCCAAATGGCGTGCCATCCCTTCCGAGCCCTGCCGTGCGCCCAAACAGTGGTTTACCCCCACATATGGGGTATCAGCGTACTCAGGACAAACTGGACAACAATATTTGGGGTCCAATTTCTCCTATTATCCTTGGCAAAATAGGAAATTCCAGGCTAAAATATCATTTTTGAGGAAAGAAAAATTATTTTTTATTTTCATGGCTCTGCGTTATAAACTTCTGTGAAGCACCTGGGGGTTTAAAGTGCTCAATATGCATCTGGATAAGTTCCTTGGGGGGTCTAGTTTCCAAAATGGGGTCACTTGTGGGGGAGCTCCAATGTTTAGGCACACAGGGGCTCTCCAAACGCGACATGGTGTCCGCTAACAATTGGAGCTAATTTTCCATTCAAAAAGTCAAATGGCGCGCCTTCCCTTCCGAGCCCTGCCGAGTGCCCAAACAGTGGTTTACCCCCACATATGAGGTATCGGCGTACTCGGGAGAAATTGCCCAACAAATTTTATGATCCATTTTATCCTACTGCCCATGTGAAAATGAAAAAATTGAGGCTAAAAGAATTTTTTTGTGAAAAAAAAGTACTTTTTCATTTTTACGGATCAATTTGTGAAGCACCTGGGGGTTCAAAGTGCTCACTATGCATCTAGATAAGTTCATTGGGGCGTCTAGTTTCCAAAATGGGGTCACTTGTGGGGGAGCTCCAATTTTTAGGCACACGGGTGCTCTCCAAACGTGACATGGTGTCCGCTAAAGAGTGGAGCCAATTTTTGATTCAAAAAGTCAAATGGCGCTCCTTCCCTTCCAAGCCCCGCCGTGCGCCCAAACAGTGGTTTACCCCCACATATGAGGTATCAGCGTACTCAGGACAAATTGGACAACAACTTTCGTGGTTCAGTTTCTCCTTTTACCATTAAGAAAATAAAAAAATTGTTGCTAAAAGATAATTTTTGTGACTAAAAAGTTAAATGTTCATTTTTTCCTTCCATGTTGCTTCTGCTGCTGTGAAGCACCTGAAGGGTTAATAAACTTCTTGAATGTGGTTTTGAGTACCTTGAGGGGTGCAGTTTTTAGAATGGTGTCACTTTTGGGTATTTTCAGCCATATAGACCCCTCAAACTGACTTCAAATGTGAGGTGGTCCCTAAAAAAAATGGTTTTGTAAATTTCGTTGTAAAAATGACAAATCGCTGGTCAAATTTTAACCCTTATAACTTCCTAACAAAAAAAAATTTTGTTTCCAAAATTGTGCTGATGTAAAGTAAACATGTGGGAAATGTTATTTATTAACTATTTTGTGTCACATATCTCTCTGGTTTAACAGAATAAAAATTCAAAATGTGAAAATTGCGAAATTTTCAAAATTTTTGCCAAATTTCCGTTTTTATCACAAATAAACGCAGAATTTATTGACCTAAATTTACCACTAACATGAAGCCCAATATGTCACGAAAAAACAATCTCAGAACCGCTAGGATCCGTTGAAGCGTTCCTGAGTTATTACCTCATAAAGGGACACTGGTCAGAATTGCAAAAAACGGCAAGGTCTTTAAGGTCAAAATAGGCTGGGTCATGAAGGGGTTAATTTTTCACAACTTCTACATTACACCACATGAAGAAAAAAAGGCGACATAGTGTCACTCTGCACAGTAACAGGACCGCCCCCTCATTTAAAACAGTATACTCAAAAAATAAAATAAATACATCACTGCAGTAATAATATCCCTTAATTACCCCCTATGGTAATAATGTTCCCCACCCTGGCCCCGTTTATCTCATTCCTGGCTCCAGCCATATGTTCTCGCATCCTGCCCTCATGAGTATCTATTCTACCCCATATGATCTCCCCATCCTGCCCCACCAGCCTCCATCGTATCCGTCCTGCCCCATGATCCAATCCTGCCCCGTGTCTCCAATCATGCCCCGTATCTACATTCTGCCCATGCCTCAAGTCCTGCCCCCAGTGTGTCCAGCATATTACCCCCATGTTGTCCAGCATTGCCCCAGTGTATCCAGCATATTACCCCCAGTGTGTCCAGCAATCTGCCCCAGTGTCCAGCATTGCCCCAGTGTGTCCAGAAATCTGCCCCAGGGTCTCCAGCATTGCCCCAGTGTGCACAGCAATCTGCCCCAGTGTGCACAGCAATCTGCCCCAGTGTCCAGCATTGCCCCAGCGTGTCCAGCAATCTGCCCCAGTGTCCAGTATTGCCCCAGTGTCCAGCAATCTGCCCCAGGGTCTCCAGCATTGCCCCAGTATGTCCAGAAATGTGCCCCAGTGTGTCCAGAAGTCTGCCCCAGGGTCTCCAGCATTGCCTCAATGTGTCCAGAAATCTGCCCCAGGGTCTCCAGTATTGCCCCAGTGTGTCCAGCAATCTGCCCCATGGTCTCCTGTATTGCCCCAGTGTGTCCAGTATTCTGCCCCATGGTCTCCAGTATTGCCCCAGTGTGTCCAGCATTCTGCCCCATGGTCTTCAGTATTGCCCCAGTGTGTCCAGCATTCTGCCCCATGGTCTCCAGTATTGCCCCAGTGTGTCCAGCAATCTGCCCCATGGTCTCCAGTATTGCCCCGGTGTGTCCAGCAATCTGCCCCATGGTCTCCAGTATTGCCCCAGTGTCTCCAGCATTGCCCCCAGAGTCAGACAAAGAAAAAAAAAAATCCTCACCTCTCCCGTTCCTAGAGCAGGTCCGGTGCAGCCAGTCAGCGTCTCTCCGGCTCTGCAACGCTCAGGACAGAGAGGCTGAGCGGCGCGCACAGTGATGACGTCATCGCGCCCTCTGCCCTGAGACGTCGCAGAGTCAGAGGGCGCTGAAGACGCTGCAGCTGCCGCAGGAACCAGGAGAGGTGAGTATTAGAGCGGGGGCCTGGGGCCGGGGGTGGGGGGAGCCTGGTCTTGGCGGCGGACGGCGCCGCCCGAAGATTTAAAGTGCCCGCGTCTTTTTTTTTTTTTTTTTTCTTTTTTCTTCCTCCTCCTGCAGCGCCGGCCGCCCCCCGCATTGTGCCGCCCGGGGCGGCCCGCCCCCCCGCCCCCCCTTCCTACGCCACTGGGAGCCAGGTTCGTCGTCTGGCTACAGAAGGCCTCGAACGCTCCCTTTTCTGGGAGTAGGAAAACCGCTTTTAAAGCCGGAGCAGCAAGAGCAAGTTTTGGCTTACCTTGCAGACTCAGCCTCTAGCTCTTTTGCCTCCTCTTTTGAAACTGGTAAATGTAAAAGCAGCGCGTCGTTATTGGATGTTCACGGTCAGGGACAAGTCGCTTCCTTGTCCTCTTCAGCAAAAACAACAACAGAGAAGGATGCAGCAGGCGACAACGGGTTACTCCATGGAGCTCTTCACACATACCATCCCTGGCTTAGAAAGTGAAACAGTTAACAGGCCATGCCCATTACAAGTTGAATCTGACATGGAGTGCACCGATGCACAGCCACAGCCAGACTACTATGCTGGTCCTTTGACTCAGACCACAACATTGCCCTCGCAGGGTACTGATCCAGAATCAGACCCTGATGAGACTATGTTGCCCCATCACGAACGCTCTACCACCGACTTACACGGTGACAGACGAAGTTGCGCACGAGCTAGAAGAGGAGGTTATAGATGACCCAGTTGTTGACCCCGATTGGCAGCCATTGGGGGAACAGGGTGCAGGCGGCAGTAGTTCTGAAGCGGAGGAGGAGGGGCCGCAGCAGGCATCAACATCGCAACGGTTCCATCTGCCGGGCCCGTAGATGGGACAAAACGCGTGGCAAAGCCAAAAACTGTTGGAGGACAGCGTGGCCATCCGGTTAAAGCTCAGTCTGCAATGCCTGAAAAGGGATCTGAGGCTCGAAAGAGTGCAGTCTGGCATTTTTTTTAAACAACATCCAATTGATCCGCGCAAAGTCATCTGTCAAAAATGTTCAACTACCTTAAGCAGAGGTCAGAATCTGAAAAGTCTCAATACAAGTTGCATGCATAGACATTTAACCACCATGCATTTGCAAGCCTGGACTAACTACCAAACGTCCCTTAAGGTTGTAGCACCCTCGGCCAATGAAGCTAGTCAGCAACGCTACATCCCTGCCGTCACTGTAAGGCCACCATTTTCCGCACCACCTGCAGTATCTGTGCAGGTTTGTTTGCCAGGCCAAAGCAGTCAGGGTCAGGGAATCACCAGTTTCGTAGTAGGAAACACTGCATCTAGGGCACAGGCGGAAACAATACCGTCTCCAACCGTCTCTCAGTCTGCCATGTCCACCGGCACACCCGCTAGTTCCACGATCTCCAGCTCTCCAGTCCAGCTCACCCTACATGAGACTCTGGTTAGAAAAAGGAAGTACTTATCCTCGCATCCGCGTACACAGGGTTTGAACACCCACATAGCTAGACTAATCTCGTTAGAGATGATGCCCTACCGGTTAGTTGAAAGTGAAGCTTTCAAAGCCCTGATGGACTACGCTGTACCACGCTACGAGCTACCCAGTCGACACTTCTTTTCGAGAAAAGCCATCCCAGCCCTCCACCAGCATGTTAAAGAGCGCATCGTCCATGCACTCAGGCAATCTGTGAGTACAAAGGTGCACCTGACAACAGATGCATGGACCAGTAGGCATGGCCAGGGACGTTATGTGTCCATCACGGCACACTGGGTGAATGTGGTGGATGCAGGGTCCACAGGGGACAGCAATTTCGGGACAGTTCTGCCTAGCCCACGGTCTAGGAAACAGTTGGCTGTAGGTGTTCGCACCCCCTCCTCCTCCTCCTCCTCTTCGTCCTTCTGCAGAAGCGAGAGCTCATCCACAGACCGCAGTCGCCAAACCACTCCATCCGCAGCTGGCACTGTTGCACACCAGTTGTCCCATTATGGGCCAGCTACTGGCAAGCGTCAGCAGGCTGTATTGGCTATGAAGTGTTTGGGCGACAACAGACACACCGCGGAAGTTCTGTCTGAGTTCTTGCAGAGAGAAACGCAGTCGTGGCTGGGCACAGTAGATCTTGAGGCAGGCAAGGTAGTGAGTGATAACGGAAGGAATTTCATGGCTGCCATCTCCCTTTCCCAACTGAAACACATTCCTTGCCTGGCTCACACCTTAAACCTGGTGGTGCAGTGCTTCCTGAAAAGTTATCCAGGGTTTTCCGACCTGCTCCTCAAAGTGCGCGGACTTTGCTCACATATTCGCCGTTCGCCCGTACACTCCAGCCGTGTGCAGACCTATCAGCGGTCTTTGAACCTTCCCCAGCATCGCCTAATCATAGACGTTGCAACAAGGTGGAACTCAACACTGCACATGCTTCAGAGACTGTGCGAACAGAGGCGGGCTGTTATGTTTTTGTGGGAGGATACACATACACGGGCAGGCAGTAGGATGGCAGACATGGAGCTGTCAGGTGTGCAGTGGTCGAAGATTCAAGACATGTGTCAAGTCCTTCAGTGTTTTGAGGAATGCACGCGGCTGGTTAGTGCAGACAACGCCATAATAAGCATGAGCATCCCCCTAATGTGTCTGCTGATGCAAAGTTTGACGCACATAAAGGAGCAGGCATCTGCAGCCGAGGAAGAGGAAAGCCTTGACGACAGTCAGCCATTGTCTGGTCAGGGCAGTGTACAGGACGAGGTAGCGGGCGAACAGGAGGAGGATGATGGGGATGAGTATTTTTTTAATGAGGAAGCTTCTCCGGGGCCACTGGAAATTGGTGGCGTGGCAAGGCCGGGTTCTGGGTTTCTGAGGGACACAAGTGACGTAGATTTGCCTGAAACTGCCCCTCAACCAAGCACAACCGCAGATTTGACAACTGGAACTTTGGCACACATGGCGGATTATGCCTTACGTATCCTCAAAAGGGACACACGCATTACGAAAATGATGAACGATAACGATTACTGGTTGGCCTGCCTCCTTGATCCTCGCTATAAAGGCAAATTGCAAAATATTATGCCACATGACAACTTGGAACTAATATTAGCAACCAAACAATCAACTCTTGTTGACCGTTTGCTTCAGGCATTCCCAGCACACAGCGCCCGTGATCGTTCTCACACGAGCAGCAGGGGGCAGCAGACCAGAAGTGTTAGAGGTGCAGAAATCCGAAGTGGTGTTGGACAAAGGGGTTTTCTGACCAGGTTGTGGAGTGATTTTGCTATGACCGCAGACAGGACAGGTACTGCTGCATCAATTCAAAGTGACAGGAGACAACATTTGTCCAGTATGGTTACTAACTATTTTTCATCCCTTATCGATGTTCTACCTCAACCGTCATTCCATTTGATTACTGGGCATCCAAATTAGACACCTGTCCAGAATTGGCAGAATATGCATTGCAGGAGCTTGCTTGCCCGGCAGCTAGTGTCCTATCAGAAAGAGTATTCAGTGCTGCAGGTTCAATATTAACCGAAAAAAGGACTCGTCTGGCTACCCAAAATGTTGATGATCTAACCTTCATTAAAATGAACCACAACTGGATTTCGAATTCTTTTGCCCCACCTTGCCCGGCCGACACCTAGCTTTCCTATGAAAAGGTATTGCCTGTGGACTACTCTGAATGACTTTACCAATCTCGTAATTTGCACCAGCTGATTGTCCAGCATACGACATGTTTACACCTCCCTAAATGGCCAAACTTCCCACACGGGGCCGTGGTATCGCCACTTGGCGCAAGCACCCGTGAGAGTGCTGTTTGTCTGAAGAGGTGGGTGTGCCCGCTTTTGGTCTACGGCACTGCCACTGGGTCCCTCATAGTACAATTAAGTGTCTCTGGCGGTGGTGGTGCGCACCCAACGTCGGACACACTGTTGTAACATGAGGGGCCCTGGGCATGTACCGCCGGCCACAAGAGAGTTCCCCCACCCCCAGCTCAAACATTGCTCTACCACTTGCACAATTATCTCTCACAGTTCCACCTATGTTTAGTCTATGCGCTGACATCCGTAAATTCCTGCCACTGACAATACCATTGTGTTGACATGTATGATGGTACTTAACATAGTCAGGGGCAGTGTCCTATATTTACCCAAGTAAATACTTTGTGCCAAATTACTAGGTCTGAAACTACGCAGAGGAGCCCACCCCTGTACCTAATGATTGCACCCTTTTGGTTTTTCTTTTTGTTGTAATGCGAGACATTAACATGTATTTATTTTTTGGGACTACTAACTGGCAGACACTCATTACAATCGGCCGCCGCTGACAACACCAATGGTGCCCACTGCCTCTGTACCCCTGCAAGAGAATTCAAAGTGCCTACAGCCCAATTTTATTATGTTAGGCCTTCGAAGCCTGTCTGCGGTCCCTCCTTCCACTAGGCCTCCACTGACCTGTCTACTGCTGCCCGTGTACCCCTGGAACCAATGTTAAAGTGCCTACAGCCCTAATTTATTAGGTTAGGCCTTCGAAGCCTGTCTGCGGTCCGTCCTTCCACTAGGCCTCCAATGACCTGTCTACTGCTGCCCGTGTACCCCTGGAACCAATGTTAAAGTGCCTACAGCCCTAATTTTATTATGTTAGGCCTTCGAATCCTGTCTGCGGTCCCTCCTTCCACTAGTATAAAAATAACAAAAGGATGGGGGCACCACGGTAGGTGGGACTCAAACCAGGCCTAAAAATTGTCAAGCAAATATAAAGAAAGAAAAGATAGGCCTTATGAATGGGAGTCACCACCAGACAAATACACAAAAACACAGCTTTATTGAACAAGGTAATATACAAAAGGCAAACACCACTAAAAACATTTAAAAAGGGATATACAGTAACCCCATAAACACTGAAGCCCGAAATAGGGCAAAAACCCGCACACTCCTAGACAGGGTTAAATACACATACCTATGGATTATAATAGAAAATCAAGCCAGCCCAACCAGCTCCATAAGTCAATACATGAGAATACATATTATGAAGATATGGGGAACCACAGCAGCATAGTCAAGTCAGAGAAGCACTAAATAGTAAAAGTGGCATAGTGAATTCTGACACAAACTAATGAAGTAATGCTGTAAGATAATTGCCAGTTAAGAACATGTACAGCAATGAGGCTGGGGCCATAAATCAAGGCCTGTATAAGCCGTCAACTGCCTACCTACAATGAGACCATGCGCCCAGAGTAAAAAAAAAAAATGCATAAAGTGCAAAGAGTCGTGACATTCCATAGGCACCGGTAAGAGGTAGAATGGGAAGGAAATGTGTGCCCTGTTAGAAGGAGCATGCAGGTTGCCGACACCCAACGCGTGTCGCCACGCTCTGGTGGCTTCGTCAGGGGTAGTATCTGCACCAATTGCCTTCTGCTTAAATACCAAATAATCAGCCACTTACCCAATAGCAGCTGTGCAGCGGCTGGGGACGCCGCATGTAATGAATGCAAATGGCGATTGCATCCGCCGGGCCCGGCGTGTATGCAATGCGCATGCGCCGGCGTCCCAGAGCGGAAGTACATACTCCGCTCCTGGTCGTCAAGGCAGCACATATACAAAGAGTCAAGCGCTTGCGCAGTGAGGGGCAAATAGCTAGTAGATGATGAATATAAACAAAGGGAACAAGAAGAGGGTGTATATATAAGGAAGTTGAATTAGGAAAACGGAGTGCACCCCACAAAGATAAGAGGCACGAAATATTTACTGATAAAGGGAAAACTGCCAATGCTAAATGCCTCAATATATAGGGCAACAAGACTCCAATGGTCCGCTAAATCAGGGGACTCATATAGCAAACCAACGTAGTGATAAAGAAAAAAGTAATAAAAAATAAACAAAAAAACTGGAATAAAAGAAAAGTGTATATATACAACCTGAAAAATAACAAATATGGAATAATAAAAGGAAAACAAATAACAAAAATTATTGAGAAGATACGAAAAAGAAAAATAGATGAAGATATATACACCTACAAAAATAGAGGTTCTAAAGCTAAGGAACCACCGTACCCAGTTGCCAAAGTGACTAACTGGTGACCCAAAAGTGGCCCAAATAAATGGCCCCTGGCCCAGCTAGAACAGACCGCCAGCGATCCATATACAAACCCCACACAAAAGATGGAAGTATATAAGGGTAAACAGGATGGTCCGCATTTCACTGGCCAACTCAACAAAAATCCATTTAATGTCCATATTTATTGTTTGTAAAAACCAGTAAATAATAAGTCCTCGTTGATGCCCATAGGGGCAACACAATTCAAATTGAAGATCCACTTGGATTCCCTTTTTAGAAGTTCAAGGGTGACATGCTGTGGGCCTTATAGTTCTGTGCATTTTCATGTTTTGTCTTGTCCAGCTTTGTCTGTGTAAGGATTTTTTGCAGCCAAGCTGTATCTCTGAGATGCAGATATACCCTCCATGTCTTTAGTCAGATGTGGAGATTTGTATTTTACTGACCGCATAGTACTCTGTCCTATTCTTTCTTTTTAGCTAGAAAGGCCTCCTTTGCTAAATCCTGATTTCAGTCTGCGTATGTCATTTCCCTCTCCTCTCAGTCAATATTTGTGGGGGGCTGTCTATCCTTTGGGGATTTTCTCTGAGGCAAGATAGTTTTCCCGTTTCTATCTTTAGGGGAAGTTAGTCCTTAGGCTGTGTCGAGGTGTCTAGGGAGTGTTAGGTACATCCCACGGCTACTTCTAGTTGCGGTGCTAAGTTCAGGGTCTGCGGTCAGTACAGGTACCACCTTCTCCAGGGTACGTCACATGCTGCTCTTAGGCCACCAGATCATAACAGTGTATATTGCTGAAGTCACCGGTTTCCTACTGTTTGGTACCAACAAAGAGACAAGTATCACTCCAGTAATGCACACCACATATAAAAATAGAAAACATAATGTTGAAAAAAACACAAGATTTTATTGACACACCACATTAAAACATAATTAAAAACAGCAAACAAAAAGCCCTGTCCATAACAATCAAACAATGCAAGGTACAATGATACGTACAGGCTATAATAAATATTATGATGACATGCAATGCTGTATGCCTGCCTATACCCTAAGATAGAGTAGGGACTATATATGGTCAGCTGAAAAACACCAAGCTGGCCAGACAAAATGTGCCCTACACCTCCCTATACATAGCGATGGGTCCCGCTTCCGGGGCTGTCTTGGGACCAACGGGGGTACTGGATAACATGCTACAGGTCATTAATCTTTCTGATCACGTTCTTTCCGCTACAGAATTAAGAGTCCTCCTGAGGGGTTTGACCTTTTCCCCTTCGCAGGCTGCGGACAAGTTTACTTTAGTTAAAGACTTGTATCTGTTTTGCAGGCACCTGGTTCTTTGAGTCTTACACAACAGGCCCCAGACCATGAGGGATCTTGACCAGACAGACCAGCAGGTCATGCAGGATCTTCTACGACTACTCCAGGAGAACGAGTCTGGTGAAGGTAGGAATCGGTTTCCATACCGTAATAAATCTACAGTGGCACCCCCTTTTTCTCTAGTACAATCCATTAGGGTCTTCTTCGAATTAAATAAAAAAGATATCATGTCCATGCCCCTACGACCATTGCTTCCTTCTAATTTGAGTAGGGAGGAAAAACGGGCTTTGTCTGACCTCAAGAACAATGACTCGTTCTTGATCAAGGAGGCAGACAAGGGGGGCAATGTGGTCCTTTGGCCACATGCGCTCTATTTGGAGGAGGCTAATCAACAACTAGGGAATCAGAGGTTTTACAAAAAGCTTCCATCGGATCCCTCGGCTGTGTTTGGCGCTCGTTTCAGGGCTCTTCTGGATAGGGCCAGAGACCTTAGCATTATCAGTCACCAGGAATTCCAGTTCCTGTGGGTTTAATGCCCCATCACGGCAACATTTTACATGTTGCCTAAGGTCCATAAGGATGTCCGCAGGCCGCCCGATTGTGGCCAGCATCGGCAGCCTGTGTGAAAAAGCCTGCATCTACGTGGACCATTTCCTGCAACCACTAGTTAAGAACTTACCATACTTTGTGAAGGACTCGGCACACTTTATTAACATCTGTCGCTCCTTGAAGCTTCCGCCATGGTCTTTACTGGTGACGTGTGATGTCGAGTCACTCTACTCGAATATTAGCCACGAGGATGGTGTAACGTCGTTGCTATATTTTCTGGATTTGGTGGAACACTGGGACCGCATGCACAACTCCTTGGTGGTGGACCTACTCGACTTCATTCTGAGGCATAATTATTTTCTGTTCGACAGGACATACTACCTTCAAACGTCAGGTGTGGCCATGGGTGCCAGATGTGCACCAACCCTGGCAAACCTGTTTTTGGGATGGTGGGAGGCCACGGTGATCTACCCGTCATCGATCTTCAGGAGTAAGATGCCCATTGGTCACGATACATCGACGATGTTTTCTTTATCTGGTAGGCACTTTGGAGGAGTGCAGGAGCTATATTGAGTCTCTGAACATAAATACGCATAACATTCTTTTGACTTACTCCATGTCATCCGCCGTAGCTACGTACCTGGACCTACAGATTAGGATTGAAGAGGGTGGTTCCATCTCCACCAAGTTGTTTCGGAAGCCGACGGCCACTAACAGCCTCCTGGATTACAGAAGCTTTCATCCACAGCACACCAGGGATGGAGTGCCCGTCGGCCAATTCCTGAAAGTTAGAAGGAATTGCACGACCGATGCGGATTTTCGTGTGGAAGCACTGCGACTCACGGATCGTTTCAAAGAAAGGCACTACCCGCATAGAAGTATCTCCACAGCATTCCAACGAGCTAGACTCCACACCCAGGATTCCCTACTGCTTGCGTCTACCAAGGTACGAGATGATAAACCTAGGTTTATCACGGGCTACAATAACAACTCGGGCAGCCTTAAGGCAATTCTGCGCAGGCATTGGGATATCCAGACGATGGACCTCCAAACTGCTGAAGTGGTCAGTGCACGACCCCTATTGGTGGCCAGAAGGGCTCCTAACTTCAGGGATATGTTGTCCAGGAGCCACTACAGGAGACAGACTAGGAGTACCAACCGGGGCATTAAACTCTGAGGTTCGTTTGCCTGTGGGGGCTGTAATATTTGCCCGCATATGGGGACCACAAGGGATTTTTTTTGTTCATCCCAGGGATGGTAGTCTGCACAGACTCTTTTCATATATAAACTGTAAGACCACGTGCGTCATCTACGCCCTTATTTGTCCTTGTCAACTTATATATGTGGGTCAAACCTTGCAAGAATTGCGACGGAGAGTGCAGAAGCACTTCTCCACAATTAATCTGGCCTCCAATGATTTTTCCAAGGGCAAAATACTCACCCCTGTGGCGGCCCATTTTCTTACCCACCATGCGGGCCGGGTGGCAAACACCAAGGTGGTTGGCCTGGAGCGCATCCAGATTTCCAACAGAGGGGGTCCACTTAAGCCATCCCTGTTACATTGTGAATCTCGCTGGATTTTCAATCTGTCTTCTGTTGCTCCAGCAGGTCTTAACGAAGAACTCCTATTCACGGGCTTCCTGGGATGAGGTCTTTTTGGTCGCCGGCCTCATGGTCTGGTACCTATATGGATTGGACGGACCTGGATTCTTCTTCCTCTTCTTGAGTCATCCATGAGGGACTTTTTGAGGACTCCACTGGATTGGGAGTCTTCTTTCTGCCAAATAAAATGGACTTCTTATGCTCAAATTGGAACCATCCTAAGGACTAATTCATACCATGGTCTACGTTTTGTTGTCTCTGTAGTTGAATCCATATGGTAACATATGGGGGTTTGTCCTCTTGTGATATTCCATGGATGGGCTGCTTGTGGTCCTATTGGATCCTATGTGTTGGTTTTTTTCATTTTGCACTCACGGATGGGATATGCTACTTGAGAGGTATTCCATCGTTTTTCTATTTATAGCTTTTCGTGCTTTTACCAAATTGCATGGACTAGATAGGATCAGGACAAGGGCTAACTTCTGTGGGCTGTGCATGTTTTACATATAAAGTATAGGGATCTTTGGCTCATGGGACATTAGGACATGGGATATGTGTTACACACCAAATTTATAAAAAATAAAAAATAGGTACTTTTGGCTCATGGGACATAGGTTTCAGACAGACTGGCATTTATTCTTTTTTCCACCTCTTTTGGCTCAACAGGCTTTTTCTTGCCATGGGATTCCCCCTTTTTTGGGGCTCTTTTGGGCTTCCTTCTCATGTGTAATAGGCCATGGCCTAGGTATACGCACTCCACCTGGGCCTTTTATTCATCATGTGGGTATGTACGCTACCATTCCAAACTTAGCCTCTTCGGAGTCGGATTTTTTAGCCCATATTTACAGTAGTTCATATGTGTAATATATGTGTACATTTTTTGACATTTAATAAAGATTGTCTGAATAACAACTCCGTATATGCTGCATACATCTCTGCAATGCAAGTATATATGGTTTGGATGCGCGTGTTATATCCTCTGTTTTTTTCAGACAAGTGCAGGGCCTTTGCTGGGGGCTGTTTGTCTGTATACTTGTTGTTGACCAGATATGCATGCCATTGTGAGTGTCCCCCGGGGGTTGATTGTTATGTTTGTGCATTTCTACATGGCTTTTGTGGGCATTGGGTACGCTTGTGATTATTATTTTTCATTCCATTTCTTATGTTTGGCGTATTGCCTGTTGCCCGCTGTTTTAGCCATGGCTACTGTGCACATTTACACTCTCATCGGTTAACGCTGGCTATATCCCTGCACCTGTGCACATGCATTTGCCTTGGGACTGATCACCCCTTGGCTCTGCACTTTTTGGGAGGTTATTCCCTGTTTCTGCCTATTGCCATCATTATTATGATGGACTTTATTGGTAATGCCTCTATCCCATACTTGTGCATATTCTTACTTTCACATAGTTAGGCCACCTCCATGTCAGGACACTCTGTTCCAGCGAGCGCTTTACAGCTGGTGCTCTGGCGCTCTTGCGCCTGCGCAGGTGGATTTCCCCTAGTACGTTGTGTGGTTGTGGGTGTGGCTATGTCCGCTCACACTGACAGCGGGTTCCTCTCTTCCTGCCCTGCTGGGCGTTTCATCGGCTCCTCTCCCGATTCAGATCCGGCCGCATTCTGGCCGGCGCTTTCATTTGATCGTTGGACCTTCTGCGCATGCGTGGCTAGCGGCACCACCGCTGAGTCACAGGTGTGCCGTATTTCTCTAATTATTCGGTTGGTATTTATACAAGGTTTGTGATACACGCTAGCACTTCCCCTGACGAAGCCCTACTTGGGAGGGCGATACGCGTGGGGCTGCATTGACCCTAGTCCTGCTGGTTTGCCTGTCTACCCACGATTTCCTCCCAGCCACCACCTTGCTTTGGGTAATTTTCATCCCAGTATTCTCTGGGGACTCTGTCTGGCGGTCCTTGGGCTATGTCCCACTGTTAGCATGGTCACTTTGGGATTTCTTTAGCCCAGCTAGTTTGGATCATATGCTTACAAGTGTCCCATGAGCCGCACAGGTTATCGCATAGGTTAACGCATTACCTTGCGTTCAGGTACCTGTTTGGGTCTTACACCCATCGCTATGTATAGGGAGGTGTAGGGCACATTTTGTCTGGCCAGCTTGGTGTTTTTCAGCTGACCATATATAGTCCCTACTCTATCTTAGAGTATAGGCAGGCATACAGCATTGCATGTCATAACATTTATTATAGCCTGTACGTACAGTGGGGCAAAAAAGTATTTAGTCAGTCAGCAATAGTGCAAGTTCCACCACTTAAAAAGATGAGAGGCGTCTGTAATTTACATCATAGGTAGACCTCAACTATGGGAGACAAACTGAGAAAAAAAAAATCCAGAAAATCACATTGTCTGTTTTTTTAACATTTTATTTGCATATTATGGTGGAAAATAAGTATTTGGTCAGAAACAAAATTTCATCTCAATACTTTGTAATATATCCTTTGTTGGCAATGACAGAGGTCAAACGTTTTCTGTAAGTTTTCACAAGGTTGCCACACACTGTTGTTGGTATGTTGGCCCATTCCTCCATGCAGATCTCCTCTAGAGCAGTGATGTTTTTGGCTTTTCACTTGGCAACACAGACTTTCAACTCCCTCCAAAGGTTTTCTATAGGGTTGAGATCTGGAGACTGGCTAGGCCACTCCAGGACCTTGAAATGCTTCTTACGAAGCCACTCCTTCGTTGCCCTGGCGGTGTGCTTTGGATCATTGTCATGTTGAAAGACCCAGCCACGTTTCATCTTCAATGCCCTTGCTGATGGAAGGAGGTTTGCACTCAAAATCTCATGATACATGGCCCCATTCATTCTTTCATGTACCCGGATCAGTCGTCCTGGCCCCTTTGCAGAGAAACAGCCCCAAAGCATGATGTTTCCACCACCATGCTTTACAGTAGGTATGGTGTTTGATGGATGCAACTCAGTATTCTTTTTCCTCCAAACACGACAAGTTGTGTTTCTACCAAACAGTACCAGTTTGGTTTCATCAGACCATAGGACATTCTCCCAAAACTCCTCTGGATCATCCAAATGCTCTCTAGCAAACTTCAGACGGGCCCGGACATGTACTGGCTTAAGCAGTGGGACACGTCTGGCACTGCAGGATCTGAGTCCATGGTGGCATAGTGTGTTACTTATGGTAGGCCTTGTTACATTGGTCCCAGCTCTCTGCAGTTCATTCACTAGGTCCCCCCGCGTGGTTCTGGGATTTTTGCTCACCGTTCTTGTGATCATTCTGACCCCACGGGGTAGGATTTTGCGTGGAGCCCCAGATCGAGGGAGATTATCAGGGTTCTTGTATGTCTTCCATTTTCTAATTATTGCTCCCACTGTTGATTTCTTCACTCCAAGCTGGTTGGCTATTGCAGATTCAGTCTTCCCAGCCTGGTGCAGGGCTACAATTTTGTTTCTGGTGTCCTTTGACAGCTCTTTGGTCTTCACCATAGTGGAGTTTGGAGTCAGACTGTTTGAGGGTGTGCACAGTTGTCTTTTTATACTGATAACAAGTTTAAACAGGTGCCATTACTACAGGTAATGAGTGGAGGAAAGAGGAGACTCTTAAAGAAGAAGTTACAGGTCTGTGAGAGCCAGAAATCTTGATTGTTTGTTTCTGACCAAATACTTATTTTCCACCATAATATGCAAATAAATTGTTAAAAAAACAGACAATGTGATTTTCTGGATTTTTTTTTTCTCAGTTTGTCTCTCATAGTTGAGGTCTACCTATGATGTAAATTACAGACGCCTCTCATCTTTTTAAGTGGTGGAACTTGCACTATTGCTGACTGACTAAATACTTTTTTGCCCCACTGTATCATTGTACCTTGTATTGTTTGATTGTTATGGACAGGGCTTTTTGTTTGCTGTTTTTAATTATGTTTTAATGTGGGGTGTCAATAAAATCTTGTGTTTTTTTCAACATTATGTTTTCTATTTTTATATGTGGTGTGCATTACTGGAGTGATACTTGTCTCTTTGTTGGTACCATATAGTTGTTTATCACTAATTTGCACCCCGTATTATATTTGATACTGTTGGTATATTATGTTATATCTGTGTGGTGCGCCTTGGTTCATCGCTTATTCATGCGGTTTCCTACTGTTTTGAATAGTTGTTATGACTGCATCTGAGAGACCTCGCAACCTCAAAATCTCCCGCTCAGGAGCCAGGCAGACAACTCTTGGATCTGAACTCTGCCAAATGCCCTGTATGTATTGATCCTACACCTGAGCCCCCCAGCTTCTGGTAATTAATACGAAAGGGGACTGTTCCCACATAACCCCCTTCTTCAGGTTATGTGGATGTCCACCAGGTTAAAGACTTTTTTGTTAATGTCGATAGTTTTAATTGCCTGTCCAGCCTATCCGTCCTCCTGTTCCAAGTTGACAGGATTTGCTGTTGCAGTTGCCTTGAGTGGAATTGACACCACCGGACTAGAATACCACCGAAATAGAAGCGGTCATCAGACCCAGTATTCTCATAGCCTCTCTGATGGACACCTGATGTCTTCTTTTGAAGTTTAAGACTTTGTCTCTTAGTTCCTCCTGCTTTTTCCTTGGTAAGAAGGACATCTGCCACTTTGAGTCCAGGAGAATTCCTAGGAAATCCAGGGAAACCTTTTGTTTCCCTGGCACTAAGTCTGACTTTTCCCAGTTTATTATCCAACCTAGGTTGTTTAGTAACGAGATGGTTGGCGTTAAACTGGCTTTGAGTTGCTTGGGGGACTCTGCCATCAAAAGGAAATCTTCCAGATACTGGACAATCACTATTCCTTGTTCTCTGAGAAAGGCCATCACTTCTGCCATCAGCTTGGAAAATATGCGTGGCACCGAGGAAAGACCAAATGGGAGGCATTTGAACTGGTAATGATGCACTTCCTTTCCTTCCATCACTGCGAATCTCAGATATCGCTGGCTGTGGGGATGAATCGGTACATGATAATACGCTTCTTTTAAGTCTAGCGTGCACATCACCATATTTTGTATGATTAATGGGATTGTAGATTTTATAGACTCCATTTTGAATCTTTTGTATGCAACCCATTTGTTTAGAGATTTTAGATTTATTATCGTGCGATAATCTCCCCCTGGTTTTTTGATTGAGAAAAGGCCCGAATAGTAGCAGAGACCCCTCTCCGCTTCTGGTACTGGAATCACTGCACCTGAACATAACTTCTCTACGTCTGATTGCAGTCTTTTGGTAACCTGGGGAGACTGGACAGCTGTCAGGTGAAACCTTCCCTGGGGTATTTCTATTTATTGAATCCTGTAGCCTTCTGCAGTATCCACAGATTTCTGGATACTTGTTACCAAGCTGGGAGAAAATTCTGAAGTCTTCCCACTACCATCCTGGCATCATTGTCTTCGAGAGCTACTTGTCAAAGCGGAAAGGGTACTTCTTCCCTTACCACCTGTGAAGAAACCAGATTGTATCTTAATTACCCAGACAGCTACCTTTTTGCAAACCAATAAGAACTGACTTTTCATTTGTATATTGGCTTGTGGATTTAAGTGTTTATGTCTGGTGGTTGAAGAAGACATACTTGCAAACTGATACCATTTAACATACAGTGTAAGTCTGTAATAGTGACTTGTACATAGTGTGTGTTTATCTTTGCTTATTGATGTGTTCTGATATGCTAATTGTGCATTGAATTCCAGAACTAGCTTGGTGACTTCTAAAGCAGAGAAGGAAAGACTGTGCAAATAGATTGAATGGTCAAGTAGTACTACGTAATCTCATCACCATTGTTTGCCATATCTTGATGTTGAACTAAAGGACACTGGATAATTCTAAAAATAGATTACATGCCTTGGGTATAAAAAGACTCAGATCACATACTGGGAGAGTCTGAAGTAACACAGAGCTACCAGTCAGACATTCTGCAAACCACCCCAACAGACAAGAGAACGGACTGCAGCCAATTCATCATGGCACCATCACGAGGGACACTGATCTATGATTCTATAGGACACAACCTAGAGGTTTTTGGCTCCGGTTGGAAGGACACAGATCTGATCCAGTGACCATCTCTGAACCATGGATATGTTTGGAGAAAGCCAGGTTTGGGACCCGCTGGTAGCCTGGTTCCATGGAGATGGTCAGATAAGCCAGTTGGTGACTCTAGTGTCAACTGGCTTTGGACCTTGTATGGACTCTAGGGACAGTTCTTGGTCATCTCCCTATGCTTGTTGTTACCCCTTCTCTGTGCGTGCATCCACAGATGGAGTAGCGACCCTGGGAGCTCTGACATCATGTCATACTGGAAATACGTGGAGACGCAGTGATATTTTATATGCACCCATGTAATCAAGCAATTGCAGCCATGTTGGGATTGTTCTGTTTGCCATCGTGTGCTGTGGTTCAATAAAGTATTGCCACACTGTTTTACCTTAACCCTGTGTTGTCTGTGTAGTGTATTGCCCACTGGGAGATAGAGCGGGCGTTCAGTGGTATGAGCCGTGGTCCATGCAGTCTTGCTAAAGACAGCCGGGCCAGTGGACGAGAGCACCCACTGACCCCGTTTCTCCGTTACACCGCCTTTTGGGTAGCTCCATCTGTCAGCCTTTCCCTTTCCTTTGTACTCTTGTTTCTGATGGGAATAAGGCCTTCGAAAGGACAAAACTTTTTTAGGTTTCAACAGAATCAATACTATAGAAGAAAGAATCCTGCACTGCTGCAACACCTGAGCCCAAATATCCACTGTGTGTGATTACCACGTCAAATACACCATCCTTTCAGATTCACGGGTGCCAAACCCTGTAAACATTTGCATAAATCCATATACTGAAGAGAAAAAAGGGTGGCACTCACTGCTTCTAAAACCCAGTCTTTATTGTGACGATTTAAAACATCTTCAGCAGGGGGGAGGGGAAGGGGGGGCCGTCATCCGATTTTTTCTTCCTGTTATACACCCTCCCTGCTGAAGAGGTTTTAATCGTCACAATAATGATTGGATTTTAGAAACAGTGAGTGCCACCCTTTTTTCTCTTCAGTATATGGACTTATTTTTTGTCATCTGATGCTCTCTACAGCATGTCGTCCAGTACTGGACCAAAATCTCGAAGGCCCGAAAAGGGAATGGAGCACAATTAATTTTTTTAGTTACAGTCCCCTGACAAGGTTTCAGCCATATTGCCCGCCTTGCTGTATTTGTCAGAGCTTCGTTCTTTGCGGTGAATCTAATGGATTCCGCTGAGGCATCCGCCATAAAAGCTGTCGCCATTCTGAGCAACGGCATAAATTCCAGGATCTCTTCTCTAGGGGCCTTATTTCTTAAATGGGCCTCCAACTCCTCCAACCATATATTCATAGACCTAGCCACTGAGGTTGAACCTATATTTGTTTTGATTACAGCAGCAGAGGACTCCCATGACTTCTTTAAGAGACATTCTGCCTTCCTATCCATAGGATCTTTAAGGCACGAAGAGTCTCCAAAAGGGATAGCCATTTTCTTTGCTACCCTTGCTATTGGGACATCTACTTTTGGGGTTTCTTCCCATAGTTTTAGGTCCTCACTTTCAAACAGGAGATGTGATCTAAAATGTCTTGGGATAGTTAGTTTTTTCTCCACATCTTCCCACTCCTATAAAATCATGGCTTTAATGTGGTTATTGACTGGGAATACTTTATTCATACAACGTCTTAACCCACTGAACATTTTGTCCTGCACTAAGGAAGGGGGTTGACAGATATCCTCCACTCCCATAGTATTCCTAACGGCAGACAATAGAGCGTCCGTCTCTTCCCAAGAAAAAAAGGTATTTTTTCTTTTCCTCTGTGAGGGTAGACACAAATCTCTTGCTTTCCTCCGGTTCTGGGTTAGTGTCATTTGAAAAATCCTCTCCTTCAGAGCTGGATTCCATGATCTCCCACTGTGGTCTCTTTGGTCTAGGGCCCACCTGGGAGGGATGTAGAGTAACTAACTCTGAAAGAGTGCTCTGGATTTCCTCCCTTATTGTGGTTCTTATATCCGTCATAAAAGAAGAGTGTTCATCTTTGACCACTTTAGCGATGCACTCTGGGCACAATTGCTTCCCATATGCATCTGGTAGTTTAGTGTAACATGGCACATTTCTTCCCCTTCTTTTGGGGTACAGATGGTGCTATGGTCCTTCTAGGGGTTTCCTTGTCCTATAAAGGAACAAAGGACTACACTATCAATTATACCCCCATCTAAAAAAAAGTCTCAAAATCAGTGGGATATGTTGAAGTGTTCCAGAGTTATTACCACATAAAGTGACACTGGTCAGATTTGGAAAAGGAGACTTTAGGACATTAAGTTTAGGTCATTAATGTACAAAAGTGGCTTGGTCCTTAAGAGGTTAAAGTTTATTTCTGATTGCAGAAATGCTCAGCTGGATGCTGCTCTTACCCAAAGCTAAACACACACCCAACAGAAAACTTATCAGCCCATCTTACCTTTTGGAAATGGGAAGACCAAAAAGAGGAAGCCAAACATGTGGTCAATAGTGTTGAGCGATACCGTCCGATACTTGAAAGTATCGGTATCGGATAGTACCGGCCGATACCCGAAAAATATCGGATATCGCCGATACCGATATCCGATACCAATACAAGTCAATGGGACATCAAGTATCGGAAGGTATTCTCATGGTTCCCAGGGTCTGAAGGAGAGGAAACTCTCCTTCAGGCCCTGGGATCCATAGGGATGTGTAAAATAAAGAATTAAAATAAAAAATATTGATATATTTACCTCTCCGGCGGCCCCTGGACTCAGCGCGGGTAACCGGCAGGCTTCGTTGTTCAAAATCAGCGCTTTTAGGACCTGAGAATCACGTCCCGGCTTCTGATTGGTCGCGGGCCGCCCATGTGACCGCCACGCGACCAATCACAAGCCGCGACGTCACCGCAAGCTATTAACGCGCTCATTTTTAAAAATGAGCGCGTTAATGACTTTCAAAGACGTAGCGGCTTGTGATTGGTCGCGGCCACGCGACCAATCACAAGCCGCGACGTCACCGCAAGCTATTAACGCGCTCATTTTTACAAATGAGCGCGGTAATGACTTTCAAAGACGTAGCGGCTTGTGATTGGTCGCGGCCACGCGACCAATCACAAGCCGCGACGTCACCGCAAGCTATTAACGCGCTCATTTTTAAAAATGAGCGCGTTAATGACTTTCAAAGACGTAGCGGCTTGTGATTGGTCGCGTGGCCGCGACCAATCACAAGCCGCTACGTCTTTGAAAGCCATTAACGCGCTCATTTTTATAAATGAGCGCGTTAATAGCTTGCGGTGACGTCGCGGCTTGTGATTGGTCGCGTGGCGGTCACATGGGCGGCCCGCGACCAATCAGAAGCCGGGACGTGATTCTCAGGTCCTAAAAGCGCTGATTTTGAACAACGAAGCCTGCCGGTTACCCGCGCTGAGTCCAGGGGCCGCCGGAGAGGTAAATATATCAATATTTTTTATTTTAATTCTTTATTTTACACATCTCTATGTATCCGATACCGATACCCGATACCACAAAAGTATCGGATCTCGGTATCGGAATTCCGATACCGCAAGTATCGGCCGATACCCGATACTTGCGGTATCGGAATGCTCAACACTAGTGGTCAAGGAAAGATAGGAACAGTTATAAAGAGAACAAAATACTTTTATTGATACAAGAGTTGGTAAGTGGTAACACCACAACACAAGAGTGCCCATACAATTAAAAACAAAACCTGATTATACCCAGACAGTAAAAATGTAAACCACCAACAGATACACTAGGTGGAATACATGTCAAATACATACTGGATTTAAGATAATCAGACTGTAAAGATAAGTATCTATATAGTGATATACCATATTGTTATATATATATATATATATATATATATATATATATATATATATATATATATATCACTGCCACTTAAGTGATTGTCCCATGCAATAGGTATAGGGACCAGAACCAAAGCCTGTAGAAACAGTGTAGTTAGGATTTTTAGTTATGTGAAAGATATACAGTGGGTACGGAAAGTGTTCCTACCACTTTAAATTTTTCACTCTTTCGTTCATTGCAGCTATTTGGTAAATTCAAAAAAGTTCATTTTTTTCTCAATGTACACTGTGCACCCCATCTTGACTGAAAAATCCAAAATGTAGTAATTTTTGCACATCTATTAAAAAAGAAAAACTGAAATGCCAAAGGATTAAATGCCTAAGGATTATGGAGGCCACTGTGCTCTTAGGAACCCAGAGTACTGCAGAAATTCTGTTGTAACCTTTACAACAGCTTTAAAAGCTACCTTTTGCTTTGATGACTGCTTTGCACACTCTTGGCATTCTCTTAAATGAGCTTCAAGAGGTATTCACCGGGAATGGTTTTCACTTCACAAGTGTGCACTGTCAAGTTTAATAAGTGGAATTTCTTGCCTTATAAATTGGGTTGGGACCATCAGTTGTGTTGTGCAGAAGTCGGGTGGATACACAGCTGATAGTCCTACTTAATAGACTGTTAGCTGCTTTCTTCTTGCCATAATACAAATTCTAAGTAAAGAAAAACGAGTGGCCATCATTACTTTAAGAAATGAAGGTCAGTCAGTCTGAAAAATTTGGAAAACTTTGAAAGTGTCCCCAAGTGCAGTGGCAAAAACCATCAAGCGCTACAAAGAAACTGGCTCACATGATGACCGCCCCAGGAAAGGAAGACCAAGAGTCACCTCTGCTTCTGAGGATAAGTTTATCCGAGTCACCAGCCTCTGAAATCGCAGGTTAACAGCAGCTCAGATTAGAGACTAGGTCAATGCCACACAGAGTTCTAGCAGCAGACACATCTCTACAACAACTGTTAAGAGGAGACTTTGTGCTGCAGGCCTTCATGGTAAAATAGATGCTAGGAAACCACTGCTGAGGACAGGCAACAAGCAGAAGAAATTTGTTGGAGCTAAAGAACACAAGGAATGGGCATTAGACCCATGGAAATCTGTGCTTTGGTCTGATGAGTCCAAATTTGAGATCTTTGGTTCCAAACACTGTGTCTTTGTGCGACACAGAAAAGGTGAACGGATGGACTCTATATGCCTGGTTCCCACCGTGAAGCATGGATGAGGAGGTGTAATGGTGTGGGGGTGCTTTGCTGGTGACACTGTTGGGGATTTGTTCAAAATTGAAGGCATACTGAACCAGCATGGCTACCACAGCATCTTGCAGCGGCATGCTATTTCATCTGGTTGGTGTTTAGTTGGACCATCATTTATTTTTCAACAGAACAGTGACCCCAGACACACCTCCAGGCTGTGTAAGGGCTATTTGACCAAGACGGAGAGTGATGGGGTGCTACGCCAGACCTAAGCCCAATTGAAATGGTTTGGGGTGAGCTGGACCGCAGAGTGAAGGCAAAAGGGCCAACAAGTGCTAAGCATCTCTGGGAACTCCTTCAAGATTGTTGGAAGACCATTCCCGGTGGCTACCTCTTGAAGCTCATCAAGAGAATGCCAAGAGTGTGCAAAGCAGTCATCAAAGCAAAAGGTGGCTACTTTGAAGAACCTAGAATATAAGACATATTTTCACACTTTTTTGTTAAGTATATAATTCCACATGTGTAAATTCATAGTTTTGATGCCTTCAGTGTGAATGTACAATTTTCATAGTCATGAAAATACAGAAAAATCTTTAAATGAGATGGTGTGTCCAAACTTTTGGTCTGTACTAATCTATATATATAATTGTCTAAGGGTTTTTCCGTCTGTCTGTCTGTCTGTCTGTCTGTCCTGGAAATCCCGCGTCTCTGATTGGTATATACATATATACATCTGAAAGAACCCTAGCTCTATGCAAAGAATTACTGCATTTTTAGGAAATGTTTGCATCACAAAGACATGGCTGAAATATGGACTAGAGGGATTCTGGGTCTTGAGACCAGATATCACTAAAATGAAAAAGCTGAAGTGCTAATTTGAGCGTCTCCCTTTTCCAAAAGGTTTAGGGCTAGAGCATGTGCTGGACTAATATATATATACTAGATGGCGGCCCGATTCTAACGCATCGGGTATTCTAGTATATGCATGTCCACGTAGTATATTGCCCAGACACATAGTATATTGCCCAGACACATAGTATATTGTCCAGTGACGTAGTATATAGCACAGAGTCACGTAGTATATTGCCCAGCCACGTAGTATATTGCCCAGCCACGTAGTATATAGCCCAGCCACGTAGTATATAGCCCAGCCACGTAGTATATAGCCCAGCCACGTAGTATATTGTCCAGCCACATAGTATATTGCCCAGTGACGTAGTATATTGCACAGCCACGTAGTATATTGCACAGCCACGTAGTATACAGCACAGAGCCACATAGTATATTGCCTAGTGACGTAGTATACAGCACAGTTACGTAGTATTCCAACAGTCAAAAAAGAAATAAAGTGAGGGACGGCACTAGAGGAGTACAAACTCTTGTGGACTAGGACTTCTTATAAGAAACCGGTTTGCAGGCGTCACAAAGCTCTGGGTGTCTGGTGCTCTGCAATACGAGCAAATAACTGAATTTCCAAAAAAGCAGAAGAAAAAAAAAAAATATGCGGCACTCACCCTTCTTTTGCTGTGTATTCGTGCTCTTTATTGGAATAAAATATTCATACATCCATTAGGACATCAGGTGTACAGGAGGGTGCGGGAGTGGAGTGAGGACGACGGCCGTTTCGCACGGTAAGTGCTTCAACGGGTCCAGGTGATCGATTACCATACGTCATTTCCTTTTTAAAGGGTTTCTGACGTACATACAAATACATACTTACAAAAAAGTTTAGTGAAAGCATTAGTGATTGTGTATTAATAACAAGTAATCAATATCTACCGTATATACTCGAGTATAAGCTGAGATTTTCAGCCCAAAATTTTGGGCTGAAAGTGTCCCTCTCGGCTTATACTCGAGTCACGGTGGGCGGCAGGGTCGGGGGGAGAGGGCGCTGAGGCATACTCACCTAGTCCCGGCGGTCCTGACGCTCCCTCTGCCCGTCACACGGTCTTCGCCTGTTCAGCGGTCACGTGGGACCGCTGATTAGAGAAATTAATATGCGGCTCAACCTCCCATAGGGGTGGAGCCGCATATTCATTTCTCTAATCAGCGGTGCCGGTGACCGCTGATAGAGGAAGAGGCTGTGGCACAGAAGACCGTGTGACAGGCAGAGGGAGCGGGACGCCGGGAGCAGGTAAGTATGTAATATTCACCTGTCCGCGTTCCACACGCCGGGCGTCGCTCCATCTTCCCGGCGTCTCTCCGCACTGACTGTGCAGGTCAGAGGGCGCGATGACGCATATAGTGTGTGCGGCGCCCTCTGCCTGATCAGTCAGTGCGGAGAGACACCGGGACCGGACGCCGGGAGCTGCAAGCAGCGAGGGGAGTATGGCATTTTTTTTTTTATTGCAGCAGCAATGGCACAGCTTTATATGGCACAGCTATGGGGCAATAATGAACGGTGCAGAGCGCTATATGGCAGAGCTATGGGGCAATAATGAACGGTGCAGAGCACTATATGGCACAGCTATGGGGCAATAATGAACGGTGCAGAACACTATATGGCACAGCTATGGGGCAATAATGAACGGTGCAGAGCACTATGTGGCACAGATATGGGGCCATAATGAACAGTATGGAGCATCTATTTTTATTTTTGAAATTCACCGGTAGCTGCTGCATTTTCCACCCTAGGCTTATACTCGAGTCAAAAAGTTTTCCCAGTTTTTTGTGGCAAAATTAGGGGGGTCGGCTTATACTCGGGTCGGCTTATACTCGAGTATATACGGTAAATGCAGACTTATAACTCTAAATGTTATTTCAGACTATTTTCATTTTCATTTTCTACATATATACACATATATATATATATATATATATATATATATATATATATATATGTATATGTATATGTATATATATATATATATATATATATATATATATATATATATATATATATATATATATATATATAAATATCACTTTTTCTTTTAGCCTTTAACCTTTTTTAACCTTTTATCTTAGCTATAAAAATACCGACATATCTAGCCTATCATTTAGGCCAATCGACTGGTTTAGAAAGTATCCCTAGCCCTCAGATAAAACCGTTTAGAGGAGGTATTCCGTCGCGCTTTATGCCCCCTGTCTCTCCAGGTAACGTTATCGACCTCTTTCAAGATTTAGTGATAAAGGATGTAGAAGCAATTTTTTACCAGAAACCTAGTAAAAATTTAAGTAATAAAGAATCTCTGGCATTGAAAGAATTACAGAAGTGGGACGATATCGTTATCAGGAGAGCAGATAAAGGAGGCAATATTGTGGCATTAGATAGGGATTATTATATAAAGGAAGCCCTCACTCAATTAAATGATCAAACTACTTATTGTTTACTGCCAAATAACCCTACCCAAAATTATAAAATGAAACGAAGAACTTTATTAAGAAAATTTGTAGAGAAGGGAGTATTACCGAAAAGGCGTGCAGAAAGTCTCTTACCCGAATATCCGCAATATCCATATTGGTATAGTATACCTAAAGTCTATAAATGTATGAAAGAACCACCAGGGCGACCTATAATCTCCGGGATTAATTCAGTCACACAATCTTTATCCTAATATGTCGATTGGTTACTGAAACCGCTTTTACAAACCATTCCTTCCTATATTAAAGATTCAGGAGACTTAGTGTTAGCCCTAAAAGAGATCGACTGGCAAACCACATTCTCACTGACATCAATAGATGTGGTAAATTTGTATAACCGTATTCTGAAAGAAAAAGGTATACAAGCAATTCAAAAAATTCTATTAAAACAGGGATTTAGATCCAGAAATAATTTCATTTATTTTAGAAAGTTTAGAATTTATTCTATCGCACAATTCTTTCAAATTTATGGACAAATGGTATAAACAATTAATTGGGACTGCAATGGGTACGCCCACCTCATGTACTTATGCAAATCTCTTTTTGGCAGTCTTTGAAGACACATATTAACAACATAAATAACCCATTTTTGAAACATATTCGTCTCTTCACAAGATTTGTGGATGATATTATGATAATTTGGGATGGGAATGAAGCCGAATTTAACGAGTTTGTAGAATATCTGAATGTCTCTAATACAGATAACATGATGTTCACATCATGTTATGGAGCCAATAGTCTTGAATATCTGGATGGGAGGATAGAAATCATTGAGGGTGAAATAATAACAAAAGTCTTCAAAAAACAAACTGCAACAAATAATTTGTTGCATTTTGACAGTGCGCACCCAGCTCATACCAAGAGGGGGCTTCCTTATAGCCAAATGGTTAGATTACGGAAAATCAACAGTAATAATAAAATGTTTGATGAACAAATAAGTGAATTAAAATCACGCTTTTTGAATAGAGGCTATCCGCCTCAGATATTAAAAGAAGCTGAAAACCGCATCAGTAAATTCTCACAAGGAGATTTTTTAAAAAGAAAAAGAAGAGTAAAAGAATCCCTCACTGAGGAAAAGAGTGATGTAGAAAGATTTTCATTTTGTTTCAAACATAGTAACCTAGATAACATCATACATGCTTCTATACGGAAGAATTGGCACGTGTTACAAACAGACAAAGATCTTATATCTATACACACTAGTGCTCCTAAATTTACATACAAACGTGCTCATAATTTGTCAGATATGTTAGTACATAATAGAATTTCAATGCCCAGAAATAATTGATTAACTAGTAACACTTCAATTGGAAATTACAGGTGCGGTAATTGCAGATTTTGTCATCTCCACATAACGCATAACCCTATACAAATCGGTTCCATCACACACAAAATTCAGGATTTCATTTTTTGTAAGAGTAAATTTGTAGTTTACGTCCTATTTTGTCCTTGCCGATATTTTTATATCGGAAAAACAATAAGACCACTAACAACGAGACTTAAAGACCATTATAATTCGATAATAACGGGCAAAGGCTGCTTAAGGCTAATTCAGCAGATGAAAGAGAAACATAACGCTAATCCTAATCTGCTTAATTTCGCTGGCTTAGAGATTGTAAAATACCCTCCGCAAGGAGGTGATCAGAATAAATTATTACAAAAAGAAGCCAGATGGATTTTGAATACGAACGCGCAAGGTCCGATTGGCCTAAATGATAGCTATAAAAATACCGACATATCTAGCCTAAGAAAAAAGGATAAAAAAGGTTAAAGGCTAAAAGAAAAAGTGATATTTATATATATAAAAAATGAAAATAGTCTGAAATAACATTTAGAGTTAAAAGTCTGCATTTAGATATTGATTACTTGTTATTAATACACAATCACTAATGCTTTCACTAAACTTTTTTGTAAGTATGTATTTTTTGTAAGTATGTATTTGTATGTACGTCAGAAACCCTTTAAAAAGTAAATGACGTATGGTAATCGATCACCTGGACCCGTTGAAGCACTTACCATGCGAAACGGCCATCGTCCTCACTCCACTCCTGCACCCTCCTGTACACCTGATGTCCTAATGGATGTATGAATATTTTATTCCAATAAAGAGCACGAATACACAGCAAAAGAAGGGGGAGTGCCGCATATTTTTTTTTCTACAGTTACGTAGTACACAGCACAGAGCCACGTAGTATATTGCACAGCCACGTAGTATATTGCCCAGTGACGTAGTATATTGCCCACTTACGTAGTATACAACACAGAGCCATGTAGTATATTTCCCAGCGACGTAGTATACAGCACAGAGCCACGTAGTATATTGCACAGCCACGTAGTATATTGCCCAGTGACGTAGTATATTTCCCAGTTACGTAGTATACAGCACAGAGCCACGTAGTATATTGCCCAGTGACATAGTATACAGCACAGAGCCACGTAATATATTGCACAGCCACGTAGTATATTGCCCAGTTACGTAGTATATTGCACAGTGACGTAGTATACAGCACAGAGCCATGTAGTATATTGCACAGCGACGTAGTATATTGCCCAGCCACATATGTCACAGGTTAAAAAAATAAAAAATAAACATACTCACCTAACGATCCGAGGGCCCCTTGTAGTTTAACATACTCACCATTCTGGTCGCTGCTCCTCAGCGTCCCGTCTCTCGGCCTCCTGGGATCCAACGGCGCTGTGCTGATGGGCACGCGGCTGCCGCCATCTTGCGTTCCCAGAATCCCTCTAGTCCATATTTCAGCCATGTCTTTGTGATGCAAACATTTCCTAAAAATGCAGTAATTCTTTGCATAGAGGTAGGGTTCTTTCAGATGTCCGTAATCATCTTTCCAATCTCAGATCACAATGCACAATCTGGCTGCACATCCCCAACCCTGAGCATCACATCTGCATATATTTTTATAAGGTTGTCACGCTCGGGGTCGCCAGTCCATGCATTCTGATTAGAAATCAGACTGAAGATCATGGAACTTAGAAAGAGCCATTAGATTAGAAAAGTTCACCTTATAGTGGCCTCAATAAATTAACAGAAATCCTTTTACAAAATGGGCAGGGGTTATGTAAACCCTACCCAAAGTGGGTAATCCGGAATGTTTTGGGGGGCATTCTTGCTTGTGGGCTTTCCAATGTGGAACATAATAGTCTTGATTTTTGCCAACATAAATGTCAGTAGGTATGCAAATCAGGAGAAAACAGTGGCCCCATTTCATTAAGACTGGCAGTTAGTACTGCAGTCTTAATGAAGATATTAAGCTGACTTAAGAAGCAACAGAACACAGAACTTAAACACTTGCTAAAAAGGAAGAAAGAAATGGTTATCAAATGGAAAGAGGGAGGCATATCTAAAGAAGAATATAATGCTGTCTGCAGAACCTGCAGGGCACGCATCAGATTAGCTAAAGCTGACAATGAATTAAGACTTGCAAGAGACGTCAAAAGCAATAAAAAAGGATTTTGGGGATATGTCAAAAGTAAAAGAAAAGTCAAAGATGCTATAGGATTTTGACAGGATGAAAATGATGAAATGGTAAGAAAGGATGTTGAGAAGGCCGAACTTTTAAATTCCTATTTTGCATCTGTTTTCTCTCAGAAAGGAATTGTAACATCAACTGATCTTCACTGTCCTATTAAAGGAATAGAAGAATCCAGGATATCTATAAACAGAAAGATAGGGAGGAAATATTTAGCTAACATAAATGAATTCAAGTCTCCAGGTCCAGATGAATTACACCCGGTCTGCAAACCATGTCCTATGAGGAACGTTTGCAGGATTTGATAATGTTTAGCTTGAGAAGATTGAGAGGAGACTTAATAGCTGTCTTCAAATATCTCAAGGGCTGTCACATTGTAGAAGGATCATCTTTATTCTCATTTGCACAAGGAAAGACTAGAAGCTATGGGCTGAAACTGAATGGGAGGAGACACAGATTAGATATTAGAAAAAACTTTTTGACAGTTAGGGCGATCAATGAGTGGAACAAGGTGCCGCGAGAGGTGGCGAGTTCTCCTTCCATGGAAGTCTTCAAACAGAGGCTGGACAGACATCTGTCTGGGATGATTTAGTGAATCTTGCTTTGAGCAGGGGGTTGGACCAGATGACCCAGGAGGTCCCTTCCAACCCTACCATTCTATGATTCTATGACAAGAATCTTACAACTCTTGTGCACCTCCACTAGAAATAATATTTTTGCCAGGGACTGGCATACATTTTTGGCATAATGTGCACCACTTTTTACACCCGTCCAACTTTATCTTTGCCCACTTTCAAAGATGTTGGTGGGACCAACGTAAAAAAAAACACGAAAGTTACACAATATTTGCACAGTTTAACCCCTTCATGACCCAGCCTATTTTGACCTTAAAGACCTTGCCGTTTTTTGCAATTCTGACCAGTGTCCTGTTATGAGGTAATGACTCAGGAACGCTTCAACGGATCCTAGCGGTTCTGAGATTATTTTTTCGTGACATATTGGGCTTCATGTTAGTGGTAAATTTAGGTCAATAAATTCTGCATTTGTGATAAAAACGGAAATTTGGCGAAAATTTAGAAAATTTCGCAATTTTCACATTTTGAATTTTTATTCTGTTAAACCAGAGAGATATGTGACACAAAATAGTTAATAAATAACATTTCCCACATGTCTACTTTACATCAGCACAATTTTGGAAACAAAATTTTTTTTTGCTAGGAAGTTATAAGGGTTAAAATTTGACCAGCGATTTCTAATTTTTACAACGAAATTTACAAAACCATTTTTTTTTAGGGACCACCTCACATTTGAAGTCAGTTTGAGGGGTCTATATGGCTGAAAATACCCAAAAGTGACACCATTCTAAAAAACGCACCCCTCAAGGTGCACAAAACCACATTCAAGAAGTTTATTAACCCTTCAGGTACTTCACAGCAGCAGAAGCAACATGGAAGGAAAAAATGAACATTTAACTTTTTAGTCACAAAAATTATATTTTAGCAACAATTTTTTTATTTTCCCAATGGTAAAAGGAGAAACTGAACCACGAAAGTTGTTGTCCAATTTGTCCTGAGTACGCTGATACCTCATATGTGGGGGTAAACCACTGTTTGAGCGCACGGCAGGGCTTGAAAAATTGGCTCCACTCTTTAGCGGACACCATGTCACGTTTGGAGAGCCCCCGCGTGCCTAAAAATTGGAGCTCCCCCACAAGTGACCCCATTTTGGAAACTAGACGCCCCAAGGAACTTATCTAGATGCATAGTGAGCACTTTGAACCCCCAGGTGCTTCACAAATTGATCCGTAAAAATGAAAAAGTACTTTTTTTTTCACAAAAGAATTTTTTAGCCTCAATTTTTTCATTTTCACATGGGCAACAGGATAAAATGGATCCTAAAATTTGTTGGGCAATTTCTCCTGAGTACACCAATACCTCACATGTGGGGGTAAACCACTGTTTGGGCACATGGTAAGGCTTGGAAGGGAAGGAGCGCCATTTGACTTTTTGAATGGAAAATTAGCTCCAATTGTTAGCGGACACCATGTCGCGTTTGGAGAGCCCCTGTGTGCCTAAACATTGGAGCTCCCCCACAAGTGACCCCATTTTGGAAACTAGAGCCCCCAAGGAACTTATCTAGATGCATATTGAGCTCTTTAAACCCCCAGGTGCTTCACAGAAGTTTATAACGCAGAGCCATGAAAATAAAAAATAATTTTTCTTTCCTGAAAAATGATATTTTAGCCTGGAATTTCCTATTTTGCCAATGGTAATAGGAGAAATTGGACCCCAAATGTTGTTGTGCAGTTTGTCCTGAGTACGCTGATACCCCATATGTGGGGGTAAACCACTGTTTGGGCGCACGGCAGGGCTCGGAAGGGAAGGCAGGCCACGCAATTTGGATTTTTAAATGGAAAATTAGCTCCAATCATTAGCGGACACCATGTCATGTTTGGAGAGCCCCTGTGTGCCTAAACATTGAAGATCCCCCAAAAATGACCCCATTTTGAAAACTAGACCCCCAAAGGAACTAATCTAGATGTGTGGTGAGGACTTTGAACCCCCAAGTGCTTCACAGAAGTTTATAACGCAGAGCCATGAAAATAAAAAAAAAAAATTATTTTCTCAAAAATGATCTTTTAGCCTGCAATTTTTTATTTTCCCAAGGGTAACAGGAGAAATTGGACCCCAGTAATTGTTGCACAGTTTATCCTGAGTATGCTGGTACCCCATATGTGGGGGTAAACCACTGTTTAGGCACACGTCGGGGCTCGGAAGTGAGGGAGCACCATTTGACTTTTTGAATACAAGATTGGCTGGAATCAATGGTGGCGCCATGTTGCGTTTGGAGACCCCTGATGTGCCTAAACAGTGGTAACCCCTCAATTCTACCTCCAACACTAACCCCCCCACACCCCTAACCCTAATCCCAACTGTAGCCACAACCCTAATTCCAACCCTAACCCTAAGGCTATGTGCCCACGTTGCGGATTCATGTGAGATTTTTCCGCACCATTTTTGAAAAATCCGCGGGTAAAAGGCACTGCGTTTTACCTGCGGATTTACCGCGGATTTCCAGTGTTTTTTGTGCGGATTTCACCTGCGGATTCCTATTGAGGAACAGGTGTAAAACGCTGCGGAATCCGCACAAAGAATTCACATGCTGCAGAAAAACTGCACGGAAACGCAGCGGTTTACATTCCGCAGCATGTCACTTTCTGCGGATTCCGCAGCGGTTTTACAACTGCTCCAATAGAAAATCGCAGTTGTAAAACCGCAGTGAAATACGCAGAAAAAACGCGGTAAATCCGACATAAATCCGCAGCGGTTTAGCACTGCGGATTTATCAAATCCGCAGCGGAAAAATCCGCAGAGGACCAGAATACATGTGCACATACCGAAACCCTAACCCTAACCCTAGCCCTAACCCTAACCCTAGCTCTAATCCCTAGCCCTAGCCCTAACCCTAACCCTATTCTAACATTAGTGGAAAAAAAAAAAATCTTTATTTTTTTATTGTCCCTACCTATGGGGGTGACAAAGGGGGGGGGGGTCATTTATTTATTTTTTATTTTGATCACTGTGATAAGTTATATCTCAGTGATCAAAATGCACTTTGGAACGAGTGTGCCGGCCGATTCGGCGGGCGCACTGCGCATGCGCCCGCCATTTTGGAAGATGGCGGCGCCCAGGGAGAAGACGGACGGACCCCGGCAGGATCGGTAAGTATGATAATGTGGAGGGGGAGCACGGGGGGGGGGGGGAACGGAGCATGGGGGGGTGGATCGGAGTGCGGGGGGGGTGGATCGGAGCGTGGGGGGGTGGAACGGACCATGGGGGAGTGGAACAGAGCACGGGGGGTTGAACGGAGCACGGGGGGTGGAACTGAGCACGGGGGTGTGGATCGGAGTGCAGGGGGGGTGAATGGAGCACGGGGGGGGGTGATTGGAGCACGGGGGGAGCGGACAAGAGCACGGGGGGAGCGGAGCACAGGACGGAGGGGAGCCGGAGCAGTGTACCGGACAGATCGGAGGGCTGGGGGGGGGCGATCGGTGGGGTGGGGTGGGGGCACATTAGTGTTTCCAGCCATGGCCGATGATATTGCAGCATCGGCCATGGTTGGATTGTAATATTTCACCAGTTTTAATAGGTGAAATATTACAAATCGCTCTGATTGGCTGTTGAAAGTGAAACTGCCAATCAGAGCGATCGTAGCCACGGGGGGGGTGAAGCCACCCCCCCTGGGCTAAACTACCACTCCCCCTGTCTCTGCAGATCGGGTGAAATGGAAGTTAACCCTTTCACCCGATCTGCAGGGACGCGATCTTTCCATGACGCCACATAGGCGTCACAGGTCGGATTGGCACCGACTTTAATGACGCCTACGTGGCGTCATGGGTCGGGAAGGGGTTAAAAAATAATAAAAAAATCCAAGCAGTTTTACACTGCAATTTTTTTTGCTGCATTGTTAGCCTTGGTTCATTGCATGTGAAGGTACAGTGTTTAATGTGCATATTGTGTTGGGAACCTGTCACCAGGTTTCTATAATGCTGTATATCTGCCCCCAACTCGACCTGTAAGAGAAGAAAAATAACTTACTATACTCACCTGCGGAGCAGTCCGGTTCGATGGGCGTTGCTCTTCTTGGTCCGGCACCTTCCATCTTCTTGGGATGCCACCCTCTCCTGCTTGCTTTGTGTGGATGATGCGTCTCCTTGTCACCGCACTCCTGCGCAGGTGCACTTCTCTGTCCTGTTGAGGGCAAGTACTACAGAGCGCAGGTGGCGGGAAAGGTCAAAGAGCGCTGGCGCATGAGCACTGCAGTACTTTGCTCTGCCCTCGACAGGGCAGAGAAGTATGCCTGCGCAGGAGTGCTGTGCTGAGAAGACTAAGGATGACGAAGGGACGCGTCATCCACACGAAGCAAGCAGGAGGACAGGGATTGTAAGAAGATGGGAGGCGCCGGACCAAGACCAGCGGCACCCATTGGACTGGACCTCCCCGCAGGTGAGTATAATAAAAAAAAGTTATTTTTCTTCTCTTACAGGTCGGGTTGGGGGCATTATAGAATGCTGTATATCAGCCCTGAAAGGTGGTGGCTGTATCTCTTATCGGCCAAACCTTGTGACAGGTTCACTTTAAAGAAGGATCATGCTGAGTAACCCACAGTGTCAGGTTGGCACCGTTATACTGATTAAAATGATACCTTGGTTGCTGAAATGCATCTTGTGGTTGTTGTTTAATCCATTTGCAGTTTGTTTGTTTATTAAGTTAATTATATGCTCGTGCCTCGAGGCGGCCTGGGTTTTTTTTAATGTGGTGGTCTGCTTAGATATGCACGTTTATGGGCTTATGACAGGTCATGATCCCTCAGTGACCTAACTCCTATTTTACATAATGCATATCTTAGTGTAGGGTTAGAAAAAAAAAAGCCATTCAGTTAAATGGCAGCGGCGTCTGTGCAGTAGCATGTACTGCACATGCATCGTATTATGCATATAATATTGTAGGGTAAGAACAAAATTTAAGTATATTTAGCCATTTTGCTATAACCACATTTTTTCCCTTCACCAGCAAAATGGTGGCGCATGCGCAGTCATTTTGATGTAGTTTATTATTATTTTTTTACCCTACAATGTTATACGCATTAGGTAAAATAGGGGGATCGGTGATCTGTCATAAGCCATACAGATGAATACCTAAGCAGAGCACCACAAAGCCCCCCACACAGGCCGCCCTGAAGCACAAGCATATCATTAACTAAAAACTGAAAATAAAGATTAAAATACAACCACAATATGGATTTCATCAACCAAGATATCAGTTGAATCGGTATAATAGCGCAAAACTGACAGTGTCTGTAGTATACTGAGCACAATCCTGCTGACAGGTTCACTTTAATGGGAGCTGTGCAATTCCCTATGCAGTGAGCAGCCTCTAGTGCAGGTAGATAATATTTTAGCATTTTTGTAAAGGTAACCAAAAGATCGAGAGCTCTGTACAAAACAAAATTAAGCTCCAACACAAGTAAAGAACATTAAACAGATTTAGATTAAGTAAAACTTTTCCTACACCTTTCTACCCAAGACAACCACCAGTATCCTTTTAACCAATGTTGTAGGTACCGTGTATTGTTAATGCATTGTCCCATAATTTTGTGTTAACCACTAAAGCATCTTCAAATTGCCAAAGATTTTCAGTAGTAAAGAGTTTTCGCCATTTTAAATAACTTATCATCTATCTTATGGATAGTGATAAATTCTCAGTGGAGGTCTGACCGCTTTTTTCAGCAGCCTGTAGTGCAGCAGAGTTGGTCCACAGGAAAGTTCAAAACAAAGTGTCTTCAATGTTCAACATACTCACAAATGGAAAACAAATAATATCCTCCGGATCGCAGCCGGGAATCAAGACAGTCCGTATCATAGACCAGTTACCGTGGGCGACTGCACCACCATGTCACGCTGAGGGGTGCCAGGCCTTTTGGTTTTGTTTGGCTCAGTGTTTCACAGTATCACAAAGATTAGCTAATAAGAGAAATTTCAAGTAGCTCACCGTGAGCTCTTATACTTAAGAATAAAACATCATCTTTATTTCAGTTCACTAAAATGCAGAATTGTACAACGTGAATGATACACCAACACCAAAAATATGAGTTAAAACACTACAGGAGGGTGCCCGACACTGAAAATTAGCCTAATCCACCCTACCCGACAGCAGTTTATGGCATTTTTTAGAATACCTATGATGATGAACTTGTAATAAGTGGTCTTAATTAGGGTTGAGCGAAACGGGTCGTTCATTTTCAAAAGTCGCCGACTTTTGGCAAAGTCGGGTTTCATGAAACCCGATCCGACCCCTGTGTGGGGTCGGCCATGCGGTACGCGACTTTCGTGCCAAAGTCGCGTTTCAATGACGCTAAAAGCGCCATTTCTCAGCCAATGAAGGTGAACGCAGAGTGTGGGCAGCGTGATGACATAGGTCCTGGTCCCCACCATCTTAAAGAAGGGCATTGCAGTGATTGGCTTGCTGTCTGCGGCGTCACAGGGGCTATAAAGAGGCGTTCCCGCCGACCGCCATCTTACTGCTGCTGATCTGAGTTTAGGGAGAGGTTGCTGCCACTTCGTCAGAAGCAGGGATAGCGTTAGGCAGGGTCCATTAACCACCAAACCGCTTGTGCTGTAGCGATTTCCACTGTCCAACACCACCTTCGGTTTGCAAGGACAGTGGAGGCTACCTATTTTTTTTTTTTCTCAGCGCTGTAGCTCATTGGGCTGCCCTAGAAGGCTCCCTGATAGCTGCATTGCTGTGTGTACGCCGCTGTGCAAACCAACTGCTTTTTTCAAAGCACAAATCCTCTTGTTCCTTCCTTTCTGCACAGCTATCTTTTTTGTTTGTCCACACTTTTTATTTCATTTGTGCATCAGTCCACTCCTTATTGCTGCCTGCCATACCTGGCTGAGATTACTGCAGGGAGATAGTAATTGTAGGACAGTCCCTGTTTTTTTTTTTTTTGTGGGAGATTAAGATTGGCATTTCTGCTAGAGTGCCATCCCTGTGTGTGCCATCTCTCACTCAGTGGGCCCTAGAAAGCCTATTTATTTTTTTGGTTGATTTGGTTTCTAAATTCTACCTGAAAAAATCAATAAATCAATCAGTGGGAGATAAATATTGGCCTCTGGGCTTGTGTGCCACTCCTGTGTGTGCCATCTCTTACTCAGTGGGCCCTAGAAAGCCTATTTATTTTTTTGGTTGATTTGGGTTCTAAATTCTACCTGAAAAAAATCACTAAATCAATCAGTGGGAGATAAATATTGGCCTCTGGGCTTGTGTGCCACTCCTGACTCCTGTGTGTGCCATCTCTCACTCAGTGGGCCATAGAAAGCCTATTTATTTTTTTGGTTGATTTGGGTTCTAAATTCTACCTGAAAAAATCAATAAATCAATCAGTGGGAGATAAATATTGGCCTCTGGGCTTGTGTGCCACTCCTGACTCCTGTGTGTGCCATCTCTCACTCAGTGGGCCATAGAAAGCCTATTTATTTTATTTGGTTTCTAAATTCGCCCTGAAAAAATAATTTTATTTTATTTTGTTTCTAAAGTCTCCCTGAAAAAAAAAAAAAAATCAGTGGGAGATTAATATTGCCCTTTCTGCTTGTGTGCCAGTCTTGACTCCTGCGTGTGCCATCTCTCTCTCAAATAGTGGGCACTGGGCCATAGAAAGGCAATTTTTTTTTATTTGGTTTCTAAATTCTCCCTGAAGAAATCATTTTTATTTTATTTTGTTTCTAAATTCTCCCTAAAAAAAAAAAAAAAAAATGGGAGATCAATATTGACATTTGTGCTTGAGTGACAGTCCTGCGTGTGTGGCATCTCTGTGATTTGGTGCCACAGAAAACAGAGTGTGTAACATTGTGCCTGATTTTCCTTGTGGTCTCACCAACCTGTAAAGGGATATTGAAATCATACTGAAGTTATAGCTCACCGTGTAAGTTGTTTGACAGCAACAAATAAAGTTACTTTGGTTAAGTTTTTAAAACAATGAGGAAGTCTGGTGCAAGAGGTCGTGGCCCTGGGCGTTCATTGTCAGCTGGTAATGATGGTAGTGGTAGTGGAGCATCAGGTGGTCGTGGGAAAAAAAATATTCCACCTAAGTTTGGAGCTGTGGAGCCAGGTTCGTCGTCTGGCTACACAAGGCCTCGAACGCTCTCTTTTCTGGGAGTAGGAAAACCGCTTTTAAAGCCGGAGCAGCAACAGCAAGTTTTGGCTTACTTTGCTGACTCAGCCTCTAGCTCTTTTGCCTCCTCTTCTGAAACTGGTAAATGTCAAAGCAGCGCGTCGTTTGTGGATGTTCACGGTCAGGGACAAGTCGCTTCCTTGTCCTCTTCAGCAAAAACAACAACAAGAGAGAAGGATGCAGCAGGCGACACAACGGGTTACTCCATGGAGCTCTTTACACATACCGTCCCTGGCTTAGAAAGTGAAGCAGTTAACAGTCCATGCCCATTACAAGTTGAATCTGACATGGAGTGCACTGATGCACAGCCACAGCCAGACTACTATGCTGGTCCTTTGACTCAGACCACAACATTGCCCTCGCAGGGTAATGATCCACAATCAGACCCTGATGAGACTATGTTGCCCCGTCACGAACGCTATACCACCGACCGACACGGTGACACAGACGAAGTTGCACACGAGCTAGAAGAGAAGGTTATAGATGACCCAGTTGTTGACCCCGATTGGCAGCCATTGGGGGAACAGGGTGCAGGCGGCAGTAGTTCTGAAGCGGAGGTGGAGGAGAGGCCGCAGCAGGCATCAACATCGCAACAGGTTCCATCTGCCGGGCCCGTATCTGGCCCAAAACGCGTGGCAAAGCCAAAACCTGTTGGAGGACAGCGTGGCCATCCGGTTAAAGCTCAGTCTGCAATTCCTGAAAAGGGATCCGATGCTAGGAAGAGTGCAGTCTGGCATTTTTTTAAACAACATCCAATTGATCAGCGCAAAGTCATCTGTCAAAAATGTTCAACTAGCTTAAGCAGAGGTCAGAATCTGAAAAGTCTCAATACAAGTTGCATGCATAGACATTTAACCACCATGCATTTGCAAGCCTGGACTAACTACCAAACGTCCCTTAAGGTTGTAGCACCCTCGGCCAATGAAGCTAGTCAGCAACGCAACATCCCTTCCATCACTGTAAGGCCACCATTTTCCGCACCACCAGCAGTATCTGTGCAGGTTTCTTTGCCAGCCCAAAGCAGTCAGGGTCAGGGAATCACCAGTTTTCTAGGAGGAAATACTGCATCTAGGGCACCGGCGGAAACAATACCGTCTCCAACCGTCTCTCAGTCTGCCATGTCCACCGGCACACCCGCTAGTTCCACGATCTCCAGCTCTCCAGTCCAGCTCACCCTACATGAGACTCTGGTTAGAAAAAGGAAGTACTTATCCTCGCATCCGCGTACACAGGGTTTTAATGCCCACATAGCTAGACTAATCTCGTTAGAGATGATGCCCTACCATTTAGTTGAAAGCAAAGCTTTCAAAGCCCTGATGGAGTACGCTGAACCACGCTACGAGCTACCCAGTCGACACTTTTTTTTCCAGAAAAGCCATCCCAGCCCTGCACCAGCATGTTAAACAGCGCATCGTCCATGCACTCAGGCAATCTGTGAGTACAAAGGTGCACCTGACTACAGATGCATGGAGCAGTAGGCATGGCCAGGGACGTTACGTGTCCATCACGGCACACTGGGTGAATGTGGTGGATGCAGGGTCCACAGGGGACAGCAATATTGGGACAGTTCTGCCTAGCCCACGGTCTAGGAAACAGTTGGCTGTAGGCGTTCGCACCCCCTCCTCCTCCTCCTCGTCCTCCTGCAGAAGCGAGAACTCTTCCACAGACCGCAGTCGCCCAACCACTCCTGTTATGATGAGGCAAGTCAGTACCACAATGGACATAGAAGTCAGAGCACATACAGTGATCTGACAATAACCCAAAAACATAGAACGAGCTCTGAGACGTGGGAACTCTGCTGACCGCAATCCCTAATCCTCTCCAACCACCGCCTGAGAAACTAGCTAGCCTGAAGATAGAAAATAAGCCTACCTTGCCTCAGAGAAATACCCCAAAGGAAAAGGCAGCCCCCATATATAATGACTGTGAGTTAAGATGAAACGACAAACGTAGAGATGAAATAGATTTAGCAAAGTGAGGCCCGACTTACTAAACAGAGCGAGGATAGGAAAGGTAATTTTGCGGTCAACACAAAACCCTACAAACAACCACGCAAAGGGGGCAAAAAGACCCTCCGTACCGAACTAACGGCACGGAGGTACACCCTCTGCGTCCCAGAGCTTCCAGCAAGCAAGAAAAAACAAATTGACAAGCTGGACAGAAAAAAACAGCAAACAAAAAAGCAAAGTGGAACTTAGCTATGCAGAGCAGCAGGCCACAGGAACGATCCAGGAGGAAACAGGTCCAATACTAGAACATTGACTGGAGGCCAGGATCAAAGCACTAGGTCGAGTTAAATAGAGCAGCACCTAATGACTTCACCACATCACCTGAGGAAGGAAACTCAGAAGCCGCAGTACCACTCTCCTCCACCAACGGAAGCTCACAGAGAGAATCAGCCGAAGTACCACTTGTAACCACAGGAGGGAGCTCTGCCACAGAATTCACAACACACTCCATCGGCAGCTGTCACTGTTGCACACCAGTTGTCCCATTATGGGCCAGCTACTGGCAAGCGTCAGCAGGCTGTATTGGCTATGAAGTGTTTGGGCGACAACAGACACACCGCGGAAGTTCTGTCCGAGTTCTTGCAGCAAGAAACGCAGTCGTGGCTGGGCACAGTAGATCTTGAGGCAGGCAAGGTAGTGAGTGATAACGGAAGGAATTTCATGGCTGCCATCTCCCTTTCCCAACTGAAACACATTCCTTGCCTGGCTCACACCTTAAACCTGGTGGTGCAGTGCTTATTGAAAACTTATCCTGGGTACTCAGACCTGCTCCTCAAAGTGCGTGGACTTTGCTCACATATCCGCCGTTCGCCTGTACACTCCAGCCGTATGCAGACCTATCAGCGGTCTTTGAACCTTCCCCAGCATCGCCTAATCATAGACGTTGCAACAAGGTGGAACTCAACACTGCACATGCTTCAGAGACTGTGCCAACAGAGGCGGGCTGTTATGTTTTTGTGGGAGGATACACATACACGGGCAGGCAGTAGGATGGCAGACATGGAGTTGTCAGGTGTGCAGTGGTCGAAGATACAAGACATGTGTCAAGTCCTTCAGTGTTTTGAGGAATGCACACGGCTGGTTAGTGCAGACAACGCCATAATAAGCATGAGCATCCCCCTAATGTGTCTGCTGATGCAAAGTTTGACGCACATAAAGGATCAGGCGTCTGCACCAGAGGAAGAGGAAAGCCTTGATGACAGTCAGCCATTGTCTGGCCAGGGCAGTGTACAGGATGAGGTAGCAGGCGAAGAGGAGGTGGAGGACAAGGAGGATGATGGGGATGAGTATATTTTTAATGAGGAAGCTTTCCCGGGGGCACTGGAAATTGGTTGCGTGGCAAGGCCGGGTTCTGGTTTTTTGAGGAACACAAGTGACGTAGATTTGCCTGAAACTGCCCCTCAACCAATCACAACCGCAGATTTGACAACTGGAACTTTGGCCCACATGGCGGATTATGCCTTACGTATCCTCAAAAGGGACACACGCATTACTAAAATGATGAACGATGACGATTACTGGTTGGCCTGCCTCCTTGATCCTCGCTATAAAGGCAAATTGCAAAATATTATGCCACATGAGAACTTGGAACTAATGTTAGCAACCAAACAATCAACTCTTGTTGACCGTTTGCTTCAGGCATTCCCAGCACACAGCGCCCGTGATCGTTCTCACACGAGCTCCAGGGGGCAGCAGACCAGGAGTGTTAGGGGTGCACACATCAGAAGTGGCGTTGGACAGAGGGGTTTTCTGACCAGGTTGTGGAGTGATTTTGCTATGACCGCAGACAGGACAGGTACTGCTGCATCAATTGAAAGTGACAGGAGACAACATTTGTCCAGTATGGTTACAAACTATTTTTCATCCCTTATCGATGTTCTCCCTCAACCGTCATTCCCATTTGATTACTGGGCATCCAAATTAGACACCTGGCCAGAATTGGCAGAATATGCATTGCAGGAGCTTGCTTGCCCGGCAGCTAGTGTCCTATCAGAAAGAGTATTCAGTGCTGCAGGTTCAATATTAACCGAAAAAAGGACCCGTCTGGCTACCCAAAATGTTGATGATCTAACATTCATTAAAATGAACCACAACTGGATTTCGAATTCTTTTGCCCCACCTTGCCCGGCCGACACCTAGCTTTCCTATGAAAAGCTCTTGCCTGTGGACTACTGTGAATTACTTTTCTAATGTCTTAATTTGCTGCAGCTGATTGTCCAGCATACGACATGTTTACACCTCCCTAAATGGCCAAACTCCCCCCACGGGGCCGTGTTATCGCGACTTGGCGCAAGCACACGTGAGAGTGCTGTTTGTCTGAAGAGGTGGGTGTTATCTCTCACACTTCCACCAATGTTTAGTCTATGCGCTGACATCCTTCCATTCCTGCCACTGACAATACCATTGTGTTGACATGTATGATGGTACTTAACATAGTCAGGGGCAGTGTCCTCTATTTACCAAAGTAAATACTTTGCGCCAAATTAGTAGGTCTAAAACTACGCAGAGGATCCCACCCCTGTACCTAATGATTGCACCCTTTAGGGTTTTCGTTTTGTTTTAATGCGAGACATTCACATTTATTTATTGTTTTGGACTACTAACTGGCAGACACTCATTACAATCGGCCTCCGCTGACCAGACCACTGCTGCCCGTGTACCCCTTGGAACCAATTTTAAATTGCCTACAGCCAGCCCAATTTATTATGTTTGGCCTTCGAAGCCTGTCTGCGGTCCCTCCTTCCACTAAGCCTCCACTGACCATACCACTGCTGCCCGTGTACCCCTGGAACCAATTTTAAATTGCCTACAGCCAGCCCAATTTATTATGTTAGGCCTTCGAAGCCTGTCTGCGGTCCCTCCTTCCACTAGGCCTCCACTGACCTGTCTACTGCTGCCCGTGTACCCCTGGAACCAATTATAAAGTGCCTACAGCCAGTCCAATTTTATTATGTTAGGCCTTCGAAGCCTGTCTGCGGTCCCTCCTTCCACTAGGCCTCCACTGACCAGACCACTGCTGCCCGTGTATCCCTGGAACCAATTATAAAGTGCCTACAGCCATATGTTATTATGTTAGGCCTTAGAAGCCTGTCTGCGGCCCGTTCTTTCTACTGCTCCTACACTGACCAGACCACTGCTGCCCGTGTACCCCTGGAACCTATTTTTAATTGCATAGAGCATCCTTTTTTTAATAGTAGGCGTACAAAGTCTGTCTGCGGTCCACTATTGAAATTGTCCTCCACTGCCCAGAGCAATGCTGCCTGTGTACCCCTGTAACCTTTTTTAAACTGCAGTGAGCCACATTTTTGGTTTAAGGCCTACTACCTGTGTCTGTCTGCGCCACTCAATACAGCTTCCTTTGAAAAAAGCAGAGCGTCAATAGTCTTGTTTTCAGCCTCTAGGAATTGTAAAACTGCATTGGGGCTACAACTTTGGTAGGGCCTACTAACGGTGTCTGCCGCCCCAAGGTGTGCCCCATGTTTCGTCCACATTGCTTCGATCTTCCTACTCTCGTTTAGTAGTTGTTGCAAACTACACTGCATTAGGCCTACAAATTTGGTATGGGGTGTAGAGAGACGGTGTGTTACACTCCAAGGTGTTCCCCATGTTTCGTCCACATTGCTTCGATCTTCCTACTCTCGTTTAGTAGTTGGTGAAAACTACACTGCATTAGGCCTACAAATTTGGTATGGGGTGTAGAGAGACGGTGTGTTACACTCCAAGGTGTTCCCCATGTTTCGTCCACATTGCTTCGATCTTCCTACTCTCGTTTAGTAGTTGGTGAAAACTACACTGCATTAGGCCTACAAATTGGGTATGGGGTGTAGAGACGGTGTCTTCCGCTCCAAGGTGTTCTCCAGGTTGCCTTTCCTAAGCTTCTATCTTCAGGCTCTTGTTAAATAGTGCTTAAATGGAACAACTGCATTTGGCGTACTAGTTGGTTTGGGGCCTACTAACAGTGTATGCCGCTCCTTGCTGTTCTCCTGGTTTCCTGTCCTGAAATTCCATTTTCAGGCTCTCGTTAAGTAGTTGTTAATGTTAGACTGCATTTGGCCTACTAGTTGGGTTGGGGCCTACTATCGGTGTCTGCCACTCCTTGCTGTTCTCCTCCACTGAACAAAGCTGTGCCGCCTGTTTACTACTGTTGCCAATTTTGAACTGCATTTCGACTACTTACTGATTTGGGCCTAATCTCTGTGTCAGCCTCTCATTCCAGTTGTCCTCCACTGCAATGCCCCCTGATTAGTCCTGTGTTACCAATTTTGAACTGCATTTAGCCCACTTTATTCTTTGGGCCTATTTCTGTGTTTCCTCCTCATCCTGCCCATTGCCCAGCCAGTGATAGATGAGTCTGCTGGTACATTGACCCATAACGCAACATTTCCCGTGCACGCTACACTGCAAGATTGTGACCCTGCTGAAAGTCAGGTCCCCCTTCCCGCATACCATACCACCTTACACGGGGACAAAGAGGAAGGTGCAGATGAAAGTGCAGGTTCCTTCATCAGGTGGGGGGAGGAATACTAGTTGGCGACGTCACTGGCACAGGGCCTCTCATAGTACGCAAAAGTGTTGCTGCCGGTGGGAGGCGCCCCCGCCGTGCAAACACACCACTGTACTTTGAGGGGCCCTGTGCCAGTGCCAATGCCAATGAGTGGGCCCCCCCTGCTTGCTCAGGATCACAGCACTTGCAAAGTTTAAATACTTACCTCTCCCTGCTCCACTGCCGTGACGTGGTCCAGATTTACTGGGCCCACTAATTACTTGAACCAGCCCTACCCCCCACAACTTTAGCCAAATGACCACCAATTTCAAATGCCTTCCAATTATTATAAGCTAAATTACGATTGACAAGCTTCTGTAACAAGAATGGATGTTTTTGCCTTTAAAATGGGCAGTGTAGGTGTTTTCCTGGCCTCCACTCACTGCCGACTATGCTCCCCCATTGACTTACATTGGGTTTCGTGTTTCGGTCGATACCCGACTTTTCGCGATAATCGGCCGATTCCACTCGACTCGACTTTTAAGATAGTCGGGTTTCGCGAAACACGGCTCGACTCCAAAAAGGTCAAGGTCGCTCAACCCTAGTCTTAATGCATGGCATATCATTTTTTTGAGGCATTATCTGTGAGGGTGGAGCCATGCCCCTGGCCTCTGTCTGAGCACAAATATTATCTCTTGAAATATGGGTCATTGGATCTGGTAAATGACCAATAGACCACTTTATCATATTGTATTCTTTTGGAGCATGTGAGCAGTAAGAATCATATGGGAACAGTGGCACAAAACTCATGGGTATTTTTGGATAACTAGTATATTTGCCTGAATTATCTAAGTATTATTTTGGCCTTTTAGATTTGAAACGTATGTACGTTATATATCTCTCTATAGACTATATACATATACAGCTCTGGCAAAAATTAAGAGACCACTACATCAAAACCCTGTCATGGCCAGCCCATCCAGACTTGAACCCCATTGAAAACCTCTGGAATGTAATCAAGAGGATGATGGATAGTCACAAGCCATCAAACAAAGAAGAACTGCTTAAATTTTTGCACCAGAAGCAGTGTAAAAGACTGGTGGAAGCATGCCAAGACGCATGAAAGCTGTGATTAATAATAATAATAATAATAATAATAATCTTTATTTATATAGCGCCAACATATTCCGCAGCGCTTTACAGTTTAGCAGTTTTAAACACAACAGTCATAAGTAAGAATGTTAACAATTCAATAATTAAAGCAACATAAGACGACCCTGCTCATGAGAGCTAACAATCTACAAAATCATGGTTATTCTTCAAAATATTGATTTCTGAACTCTTCCTGAGTTAAAATTACTATTGTTGTTTCTAAATGATTATGAACGTGTTTTCTTTGCATTATTTGAGGTCTAAAAGCACTGTTTGTTTTTTATTTTGACCATTTTTCTTTGTCAGAAAAGAAATACAAAATGTATTACTTGGAAATTCGGAGACATTTTGTCAGAAGTTTATAGAATAAATGAACAATTTACATTTCACTCAAAAATATACCAATAAAGAGAAAAATCAGACAAACTGAACATTTTGCAGTGATCTCTTAATTTTTGCCAGAGCCGTACATATGAATTTCTGCTGCTATCATTTTGCCCCCTTTTTTCCATAGCCACCTTCTACTCTAATATTTGCCACTACCCTGTTAAATTAGCCACCTCTCCTTTTCTAGTCAAGTGCTATAAAATTGTTGAAGCACTGAGCACTAAGGTTGAGCGGAACGGATCGGACAAATTCAAAAATTGCCGACTTTCGGCAAAGTCGGGTTTCGTGAAACCTGACCCTAGTGTGGGATCGGCCATGAGGTCGGCAATCTTCACGCCAAAGTCGCGTTTCGTATGACGCTTTCAGTGCCATTTTTCAGCCAATGAAGGAGGACGCAGAGTGTGGGCAGCGTGATGACATAGGACTCGGTCCCCACCATCTTAGAGAAGGGCATGACAGTGATTGACTTGCTTTCTGCGACATCACAGGGGCTATAAAGGGGCGTGCACACCGACCGCCATCTTACTTCTGCCGATCTTAGCATAGGGAGAGGTTGCTGCAGCTTCATCAGAACAAGGGATATAGTTAGGGAGGGAAGATTAACCCCCGAAACTGCTTGTGCTGTAGTGATTTCCACTGTCCAACACCACCATTTGTTTGCAGGGACAGTGGAGGCTATATTTTTGTGCATCAGCTCTGTAGCTTATTAGGCTGCCTTATAAGGCTCCCTGATAGCTGCATTGCTGTTTGCACGCTGCTGTGCAAACCAACTGCTTTTTTGAAAGCAAAAATCCTGTTGCTCCTTTTTGCACAGTTATCTTGTTTATTTGTCCACACTTTTGTGTGCAGCAGTCCTTTTTATTGCTGCCATACTTTTCCTGAGATCATTGTAGGGAGATTGAAATTGTACTACAGTCCTTGTATTTTTTCATATATCTTCCAGCCACTTTCTGCCACTTACATTGTGTTTTATGCACAGGGCCTGAGTTTTGGTTCAGTCTTCCAAAAGAAAAGGGAGATTCAAATTCTCAACCAGTTTATATGCACCTTCTACCTTGTTTTACAGTACCATTAGCGGTTGTTATTTTGGTTAGATTTTCCAAAAAATGAGGAAGTCTCGTGGAAGAGGCTGTGAGCGGTGGTTGTCAGCTGGTACTGATGATGGTGGTGGTGGTGGTGCATCTGGTGGTAGTGGCAAAAGCAGAATAGCACCTAAGGCTGGAGGTGTTGAGCCAGCATCATCGTCTGGCTACACAAGGCCTCGAAGGCTCCCTTATCTGGGAGTAGGAAAACAGCTTTTCCCTTTCGCCACGACAGCACCCCACTGGAGAGAGGGATCCGCCCCGCAGGAACAGGAAACCTACCGAGAAATAAAAAGGGGCGGTCCGCCTCTCCTCCTCAGTTTAGGTTTCCTGTTACTGCAGGAACGTTCAGGAACGACAGGACTACAGGACATACCTGGGCTAGCATGCCGCCTGCGCGGTATCCTTGAGAACGGCAGGGGCTGCAGCTCAGAAGCAGCGTCGGGGGAGTTCCGTTAGACGGCTCCCTCCTCGTCTGATGGAGCGTGCAGACGGCTGGGTCCGGGGAGGGCCGCCCGGCGTCTTCTGCAGCGTGCGGTGCGGCAGTGCGGGGAGGCCAGGAGCTGGGTAAGGAGATCTCCCATTGCGGTCCGGTGCTGAATCCCGGACCGCGCATGCGCCGACCGCCGCAATACTGGCTACCCCGGAAGTGAATGAGTCACTTCCGGGGCGCCTAGGCCGGATCTAGGGCGGGGGAGCCAGCGCCGATCCGTGCATGCGCATTGCGCAGTGAGGGAAAAAAAAAAAAGGCGCACTATTTAAACTGCCAGGAAACAATAATGCGGCGATGTTTTCCCTTAGACAGTGTGGACAACTTGGTAAAATCAATCCGAAATACCATGGGGTGTGAGGAGGTAAAGGGTGCGCAAACCACGCAGGAAATTATGTTCGGAGGTTTGGCAGAGAGAAAGAGGAGATGTTTTCCGGTTATTCCAGCAGTGAAAGCATTAATTAAAAGAGTGGGAGAAGCAGGATCAAAGAAGTTTTTTACCCTCCGCGTCTAAACGTAAATATCCGTTTAGTGACGAGGAGCTTCTTACATGAACCAAAGTCCCTAAGGTCAATGCAGCCATAGCCTCTACCTCCAAGCAATCCACTCTGCCTGTGGAGGATGCGGGACTTCTGGTCGATCCATTGGTTCGTAAGGCTGAATCATCCCTTAAGCGTTCTTGGGAAGCGGCTACAGGAATTTTTAAACCTGCAGTAGCCAGCACTTGCGCTGCCCGGTCAATGATCATTTGGATTGATCAGTTGGACCAGCAAATCGAAAATAAAGTTTCAAGAGAGAAACTACGAGCGGCCATCCCCTTAATACGAGGAGCGGCAGCTTTTATGGCGGACGCATCTGCCGACTCTCTTTGGTTAGCAGCAATATCTGCAGGCCTTGTGAACAATGCAAGACACGCGCTTTGGATGAAAAGCTGGAAAGGGGACGCGCAGTCTAAATCTAAAATATGCGCAATCCCATGTGAGGGTGAGTACCTCTTTGGTAAAACCTTAGATGAGATACTCGAAAAGGCAAAGGACAGGAAGAAAGCTTTTCCTGATTCCTCTATTCCCTTTTACAGGAGAGCCTTTAAGAGGAGACCGTTTGGTAAAAGGAGGCAAACGGATAGGTCTACAACATGGACTGCTAAAGAGGACAGACAAAGAGGTGCCATGTTTAGAAGACCCAACCCCCCAAAAGACAATAAATTCTGAGGATATACCAGTAGGGGGCAGACTGAAATTTTTCGCCACCCAATGGGAAAAAGTAACATCTAGCTCGTGGGTTTTAAATATAATCCGAGATGGGATTAAACTACAATTCTCTCGTGTTCCCCACGAGTCATATATTATAACATCCCTCAGCTTGCCTATACAACAACAGGCTCTAGAGCTGGAAATTCAAACCCTATTATCAAAACGGGTTTTAGTCCAAGTCCCTGAGGGACAGGAAGGCAGAGGATTCTATTCTCCCTTATTCCTGATTTCCAAACCCGACGGTTCTTTCAGGACCATCATAAACCTTAAAAAGCTCAATTCATTTGTTGAAAACCATACATTTAAGATGGAATCCATTAGATCCACTATAAAACTCCTCATTCCAAACTGTATGATGGGGGGCATTGATTTGAAAGATGCTTATTATCATCTCCCTATCCATGACAGATACCAAAAATTCCTCAGAGTAGCAGTGACAATCAACAGCGAGATTCGTCATTTCCAGTACGCAGCCATGCCCTTCGGCCTTTCAACAGCGCCGAGGATCTTCACCAAGATAATGCTAGAGGTGATGGCCTACCTTCGCCAAAAAGAAACCTTAATTGTTCCCTATCTGGATGACTTTTTGGTCATAGTAAATTCAGTTACTCAATGTGCTGATCGTTTGGCTCACGCAATTTCCTCTCTACAGGATCTAGGCTGGATAATCAATACCAACAAATCCAGACTTTCTCCGCTTCCTGTCAGGCGTTCTTGGGGTTCCATCTAGACTCCATATCTCAAAAGTGTCTCCTGCCTCAGGTAAAAATACTACTGATCAAACACAAAGTCCTAGCTGCAATAAATAATCCATGTATGTCCCTAAGACAAGCTATGTCCTTACTGGGATCCCGTATCTCTTGTATACCTGCAGTAAAATGGGCTCAACATCATACCCGTACACTGCAACACCAGATTTTACAAGAAGATAGACGGTTATTTGGTCACCTACATGCAAAAATAACCTTATCACAGGAAGTTTTAACTTCCTTAACGTGGTGGCTGAATTCAGACCATTTAATGAGTGGTGTTCCATGGATAATAACGCCATCTCATACCATAACCACTGACGCCAGTCCTCATGGATGGGGCGCTCATATGGGGAATGACTTTTGCCAAGGGTTATGGAACACGGAGGAAAGCTGCTACTCCTCTAACGTTAAAGAATTAAATGCAGTAAAATACGCCTTATACCATTTTCTCCCACAGCTACGAGGGAAAGACGTCAGAATCCTTTCCGACAACACCACCACAGTGGGGTATCTAAACAGGCAAGGAGGCACGCGATCAGAGACTCTGATGTCTTCTGCTACAGAAATCTTGAATCTAGCAGAAAGTCACCTAACATCCCTTACTGCACTGCACATAAGAGGGGAAAACAACCAGCAGGCAGACTTCTTAAGTCGATACGCCTTGAAACAAGGGGAGTGGTGTCTAAACCAGCAGATTTTTCAGGACATAGTATCCCTATGGGGTCGGCCTCAAGTAGATCTTTTCGCCACAAGAAGAAACAAAAAAGTCCGGAGATTTGCCTCCCTATCTCTAGCGGATCATCCGGACATTCTGGACGCTCTCCAAGCCCCTTGGCAGTTCAGTCTAGCATACGCTTTTCCACCGATCATACTACTACCCCAAGTCATTCGCAAAATCAGAGACGAAGGAGCGAGAGTGATACTGATAGCTCCATTCTGGCCGATGAGACCATGGTTTTTGTGGCTGCAAACCATGTCGGTCTCAGATCCTTGGGTCCTCCCCTCAACACCCAATCTTCTCTTCCAGGGTCCGTTTTTCCACCCTCAAGTGGACAATCTACATCTCACGGCCTGGAATTTGAGAGGCAGATGCTAAAATCAAGGGGGTTCTCGGAGGGATTGATAAACACACTCCTCCAGAGTAGAAAACCTTCCACTACAAAAATTTATACAAAAATATGGAAGAAATTCCTACAATTCCATACATCTTCAAACACGTCAGAAATTCCGATACAGTCTATCCTGGAATTTCTTCAAAAAGGGAGAGAACTGGGTTTAACTGTAAACACCTTAAAAGTTCATGTTTCAGCACTAGGAGCCCTCTATGGCCATAACATTGCTGGGGATAGATGGGTATCCCGATTTATTACAGCCTGCGAACGGATAAATCCAGTTAATATACCTAGAGTTCCTCCCTGGGATCTAAATTTAGTTTTACAAGCCCTAACAGATTCTCCATTCAAACCAATAGATTCAATACCAATTAAAATCCTATCGCTAAAGACAGCCCTCTTGGTAGCACTGACTTCAGCCAGGAGAATCAGTGACATCCAAGCACTCTCTATAGATCCACCTTTCCTGCTAACTTTTCAGGATAAGTTGGTCCTTAAACCAGACCCTTCCTACCTTCCTAAAGTAGCTAAGAAATTCCATAGGTCTCAGGAAATAATCTTGCCCACTTTCTTCAGTAATCCTTCCACTCCTGAAGAACAAAAGTACCACACTCTAGATGTTAAAAGAGTAGTGTTAAAATACATTGAAAGAACCAGTAGCTGGCGACAGTGTAGGGCTCTGTTTATTTCCTTCCAGGGTCACAAGAAGGGTCATGGAATAACAAAAAGCACCTTATCCTGTTGGATTAGAGAGTCTATCAGACTGGCCTATTCCTGTTGTGAATTCTGTGGCAGAGTTCACTCCTGTGGTCACAAGTGGTACTTCGGCCGATTCTCTCTGGGATCTTCCGTTTGTGGAGGAAAGTGGTACTGCAGCTTCTGAGTTTCCTCCCTCAGGTGATCTGGTGAGCTCGTTAGCTTCTTCTCTACTTAACTCCACCTGATGCTTTGATCTATGCTTCCTGTCAATGTTTCAGTGTGGGACTTGTTTTTTCCCTGGATCTTTCCTGTGGCCTGCTGCTCTGCAAAGCTAAGTTTTACTTATGTTATTTTGTTGCTATTTTTCTGTCCAGCTTGCTATATTGGTTTTTCTCGCCTGCTGGAAGCTCTGAGACGCAGAGGGACCACCTCCGTACCGTTAGTCGGTGCGGAGGGTCTTTTTGTCCCCTCTGCGTGGTTTTCTATAGGTTTTTGTGCTGACCGCAAAGTTATCTTCCCTATCCTCGTTCTGTTCAGCTAGTCGGGCCTCACTTTGCTAAATCTGTTTCATCTCTATGTTTGTGTTTTCATCTTACTCACAGTCATTATATGTGGGGGGCTGCCTTTTCCTTTGGGGAATTTCTCTGAGGCAAGGTAGGCTTATTTTTCTATCTTCAGGATTAGCTAGTTTCTCAGGCTGTGACGAGGCGCCTAGGTTCTGGTCAGGAGCGCTCCACGGCTACCTTTAGTGTGGTTTGATAGGCTTAGGGATTGCGGTCTGCAGAGTTCCCACGTCTCAGAGCTCGTTCTATTATTTTGGGTTATTGTCAGTTCACTGTATGTGCTCTGACCTCCATGTCCATTGTGATTCTGAATTGCCTTTCATAACATATTCCGTAAAGAAAAGTAAAGAAAACCCTCCGGAAGGCATAACAGCGCACTCTACCAGAGCTATGGCATCCTCCTGGGCAGAAAGGGGAGAGGTCCCAATTGAGACCATATGTAAGGCCGCAACTTGGTCAAATCCCTCTACCTTCTATAATCACTATAGGCTTGACCTATTGTCAACTTCTGACCTAGACTTTGGCAGGACTGTCCTCAGCACGGTGGTCCCCCCCTAGGTGATGGTCTCTGTAAGATCTCCAGTGGGGTGCTGTCGTGGCGAAAGGGAAAAAGCCGGATTACTCACCGGTAATACTCTTTTAGTGAGTCCACGACAGCACCCTCTTACATCGCTCTCTATATTAATAGAGTACTTACTATTGAGTAAAATTCTTTTAATCATACATAAGCAAATAAGTTTAAAAAAAAAAAATGAAATAAATGATATTTGCCTAATACTGGCGGTCCTCCGGGTACTCTGAAATCAAAACTGAGGAGAAGAGGCGGACCGCCCCTTTTTATTTCTCGGTAGGTTTCCTGTTCCTGCGGGGCGGATCCCTCTCTCCAGTGGGGTGCTGTCATGGACTCACTAAAAGAGTATTACCGGTGAGTAATCCGGATTTTTAAAGCCGGAGCAGCAGGAATAAGATTTGGCTTTCCTTGCTGACTCGGCCTCTAGCTCTTTCGCCTCCTCTTCAGAAAGTTCCAAATATAAAGGCAGCGAGTCAGTGGATCTCCCAGTCAGGAACAAGACGTTTCCTTGTGTCCTTCACCCAAACCAAAAGTGAAGGATGCGTCAAGCGACACTACAGGTTACTCCATGGAGCTCTTTACACATACCGTGCCTGGGTTACAAAAGGAAATTGTTAACTGCCCATTACAAGATGAATCGGACATGGAGTGCACTGATGCACAGCCACAGCTCGACTATTATGCTGTTCCATTGACTCAGATCACTACATTGCCCTCGCAGTGTACAGAGCCAGAATCTGACCCTGATGAGACTATGGTGCCCCGTCCAGAACGCTATAGCACCTTACACGGTGACACAGAGGAAGGTGCACATGACATTGAAGAGGAGGTGATAGATAGTTATATAGTTATATAGTTATTAAGGTCGAAGGAAGACTATAAGTCCATCTAGTTGAACCCATAGCCTAACCTAACATGCCCTAACATGTTGACCCAGTTGTTGACCCAGATTGGCAGCCATTGGGGGAAGAGGGTGCCACTTCCAGTAGCTCATAAGCGGAGGAGGATGATCCGCAGCAGCCATCTACATCGCAACAGCTGTCATCTGGCAGGCCCGTATCAGGCCAAAAACGTTTGTCAAAAACAAAACCAGTTTTAGGACAGTATGGCCATCCGGTGAAAGCACAGCGTGCAATGCCTGATAGGTATTCCATAGTAGGAAGAGTGCAGTGTGGCAATTTTTTAACCAAGATCCGAATGATCAGTCAAAAGTTATCTGTAAGAAATGGTCAAAGACCTTTAGCAGAGGGAAGAATCTTCAAAATTTAAATACAACGTGCATGCTTAGACATTTAACCAGCATGCACTTGCAAGCCTGGACTAACTACCAAACGTCCCGTACCGTTGGTGCACCTGCTCAGAATGAAGGTAGTCAGCAACGCTACATTGCTTCCCTCACTGTAAGCCCACCGGTTAGGACACCACAAGCAGCAAATGTGGAGGTATCGTTGCAAGGCCAAGGCAGTCAGGAAATCACAAGGTTTTTGGTAGGAAACACTGTATGTAGGCCAACATCAACAATAACATCACCAACCCTCTCTCAATCCGCCATGTCCACCACCACCACTGCTAGTTCCACCATATGCACCTCTCCAGTCCAGCTCACCCTACAAGAGACTCTCGTTAGCAAAAGAAAGTACTCATCCTCTCATCCGCGTACACAGGGTTTAAACACCCACATTGCTAGACTAATCTCGTTAGAGATGATGCCCTACCGGTTGAAAGCGAAGCTTTCAAAGACCTGATGGCCTACGCAGTACAACGCTATGACCTACACAGTCGGCACTTCTTTGCGAGAAAAGCCATCCCAGCCCTCCACCAGCATGTCAAAGACCGCATTGTCCATGCACTGAGGCAATCAGTCAGTAGAAAGGTGCACCTCACAACAGATGCATGGACCAGTAGGCATGGCCAGGGACGTTACGTGTCCATCTCAGCGCACTGGGTTAATGTGCTGGTTGCAGGGTCCACAGGGGACAGCCATAGTGGGACAGTTCTGCCTAGCCCACAGTCTAGGAAACAGTTGGCTGTAGGCGTTCCCCACCCCTCCTCCACCAGAAGCGAAAGCTCGTCCACAGAGCACAGTCGCACGACCACTCCATCCGCAGCTGCCAGTGTTGCACACGAGGTGTCCCATTATCGAACAGCTAGTGCTAAGGGTCAGCAGGCTGCTACAAATGAAGTGTTTGGGCGACAACAGACACCACGGAAGTACTGGCCGAGTACTTGCAGCAAACTCAGTCATGGCTGGGCAGTGTACATTTTGAGGAAGGCAAGGTAGTCAGTGATAACGGAAGGAATTTTATGGCTGCCACAGCCCTTTCAGAACTGAAACACATACCTTGCCTGGCTCACACCTTGAACCTGGTGGTGCAGTGCTTCCTCAAAAATTATCCGGAGTTACCAGCCCTGCTCCTTAAGGTGCGAAGACTTTGCTCGCATATCCGCCGGTCGCCCGTACACTCCAGCCGTATGCTGAACCATGAGCGATCGCTGAATCTTCTCCAGCACTGCCTAATAATCGACGTTGCAACAAGGTGGAACTCCACACTGCACATGCTTCAGAGGCTGTGCGAACAGAGCCGTACTGTAATTAATTTGTGGGAGGATACACATACACGGGCAGGCACTTGGATGGCAGACATGGAGTTGTCTGGTGTGCAGTGATCGAAGCTAAAAGACCTCTGTCAAGTCCTTCAGTGTTTTGAGCAATGCACACAGCTGGTAAGTGCAGACGATGCCATCATAAGCATGAGCATCCCACTAATGCCTCTGCTGATGCAAAGTTCGACGCACATTAAGGAGCTGACGTCGGCAGCCGAGGAGGAGGGAAGCCTTGATTACAGTCAGCCATTGTCTGCTGAGGGAACTCTCCTGGATGAGGTGGCGGACGAAGAGGAGGAGGATGATGGGGATGAATATTTATGGGAGGAGCATGCTTCTCAGGGGGGCAATAGAAACTGTTGGCATTGCAAGGTCAGGTACAGGGTTTTTGCGGGACACAAGTGATGTTGATTTGCAAGAAAGTGCTCCTCAACCCAGCACAAGCAGTGAATTGACACCTGGAACATTGGCCCACATGGCTGAGTATGCCTTGCATATCCTAAAAAGGGACCCCCGCATTATCAAAATGATGACCGATGACGATTACTGGTTGGCCTGCCTCCTGGATCCACGATATAAAGGAAAATTACAAAACACCGGATTACGTACCGGTAATGCTCTTTTATAGAGCCACGACAGCACCCACTTGAGAGAGGGGATCCGCCCCTAGGAACAGGAAACCCTATGGAGAGAATAAAAGGGGCGGTCCCCCTCGCTCCCACAGTTGGGTTTACAGAGATTGCGAGGAACTGCCCACCAGACTTTAGTAGGTCATTCAGTATCATCGTTTATAACTAGTTGACTTAAGCATGGCTAACTACAAGAACCAAACACCCTTAACCGTGCTCCTAATAAAAAACCTATAAGGGTGGGAAGTGAAGGGGTGCTGTCGTGGCTCTATAAAAGAGCATTGCCGGTACGTAATCCGGTGTTTTCTCTTCGCCACGACAGCACCCACTTGAGAGACTTTCAGAGATAGTCATTTGGGAGGGATCACCGTGTTAAGGACTGATCTACCGAAGGATAAGTCAGATGAGGCAGATAGATCTAATCTATAGTGATTATAGAAGGTAGCAGGCGAAGACCAGGTTGCGGCCTTACATATCTGTTCTATCGGAACCTCCGCTCGTTCAGCCCAGGATGATGCAATCGCCCGGGTGGAATGTGCTCTTACGGTCTCATGTGGATTCTCCCCTTTGGATGAATAGGCCAGACATATTGCATCTCGAATCCACCGAGATAAAGTACCCTTCGTGATTCCAGCTCCTTTTCTATGACCCTGGAAAGAAACAAAGAGAGCCCTGCTCTTCCTCCAGGCACTAGTCCTATCCAAATAGGCTAATATGGCTCTCCTCACATCTAATGTGTGGTATTTTTGTTCTTCCTGACTTGTAGAGTTATCATAGAAGGAGGGAAGGAAAATTTCTTGCGATCTGTGAAATTTAGTGCATACTTTGGGTAAGTATGAAGGGTCTGTCTTAAGGACAACTCTATCTGGGAATATAGACATGAAAGGAGGATCTATCGATAGTGCCTGTATGTCACTTACTCTTCTCGCTGATACTAAGGCGACAAGAAGAGCTGTCTTGAGGGAGACATGTTTTATGTGAGCTGAATGTAGAGGCTCAAAAGGGTGATCTGTAAGAGCTTCGAGAACTAAATTAACATCCCAAGGTGGTACATGGGGAATTCGGACTGTCTCTGACCTCTGGCATGCTGCAACAAATCTGGCTACCCACTTATTACCTGCGATATCAAGACCAGATAAAGCCCCCAGCGCAGAAATGTGTACTTTTAAGGTACTGACTGCCAGACCTAGATCGCGCCCTTTTTGAAGAAATTCTAAAATTATAGGAATATGAATTTCGTTTGACAGGGCTGTTGGGTAGAGGTTTAGAAATTTTTTCCACACTCTTGCATAGATGGAGGTAGTGGACTTTTTTCTACTTAGTAAAAGAGTGTCAATCACTTTGTTTGAGAGCCCTCTCATCTTTAGCAGCTTCCTCTCAAGTTCCAGGCTGTTAACCGTAGACCCTTCACCTGAGGGTGGTTGAAGGGGCCCTGGAAGAGAAGATCCCGATCCTCCGGGAGGATCCATGGGTCTGAGATTGACATGGCTCTCAGCCAGGAAAACCATGGCCTCTTGGGCCAGAATGGAGCAATTAGGATCACGTTTGCTCTGTCCTCCCTTATCTTCCTGATCACTGTCGGAAGTAATATCAGCGGGGGAAAGGCATATGCCTTCTTGAATACCCATGGTACTTGTAGGGCGTCGAAGATATCTGGATTGTCAGATCGGAACAATGATGCAAATTTTTTGACTTGCCTGTTTTGTCTTGTCGCAAAGAGATCTATCTCGGGAGTGCCCCACTTTTTTATTATCATACAAAAGATACGACGATTTAGAACCCACTCTCCTTGGTGGAGAGTGTGGCGACTGAGGAAATCTGCTCTCGAATTGTCGATTCCTCTCACATGTAGCGCCGATAGGGACAGGAGGTGTTCCTCTGCCATGGCTAGAATATCGTTGGCTATAGACATGAGTCCTTCCGATCTTGTTCCTCCTTGGTGGTTTATATATGCTACCACTGTCATGTTGTCTGAGAAGACTCTTGTATGTGTTCCGTGTAACTGTGGAAGAAATTCAGATAAGGCATGATAAACAGCCTTCAGCTCTTTTTTATTAGAAGAATCATCTGATTCTCTAGGAGACCACAGACCTTGTACTATTTGGTTTTCTAAATGTGCTCCCCAACCACTAGGACTGGCGTCAGTGAAAACAGTTTTTGATGGTTTAACCACCCAGGGGACCCCACTGGAAAGATGATTCTGATTTAACCACCAAGTGAGAGATTGTATCACGTCTGTCGTTAAGGAAATACGAGTATCTAATCGACCATGTAACCTTTCTTCCTCACGAAGTATTGTATGCTGCAATTTCCTGCTATGGAATTGGGCCCACGGAACAGCTGGAATACAAGAAGTGAAGGAACCAAGAAGGGACATACCTTCTCTTAGGGAAATTAGGGGGTGGTTAATCACTGATTGTACCTTGTTTATGATTGCTATTTGTTTTGACTCGGGAAGAAAGCACATTTGATTTGTAGAGTCTAGAATAATTCCTAAAAATTTTTGCTCAGTTGTGGGGGACAATTTAGATTTTTCCCAATTCACTAACCACCCCAACCCCTGTAAGGATGAAATTGAATCAGATAAGCGTTGATGACATTGAGAAAGAGAGTTCCCGACTATCAATAGGTCATCTAAATAGGGTATTATGAGGGTATCTTTTAACCTCAAATATGACATTACCTCTGACATTAGTTTTGTGAAAACTCTAGGGGCTATTGATAGTCCAAAGGGCATTGATGTGTATTGATAATGCCGTATCTGACCTTTGACCATAACTGCCACCCGTAGATATTGTTAATGCTCTCTGAAGATTGGAAGATGATAGTATGCATCTTTAAGGTCAAGAACTGCCATGAAGCAATGGGGAAACAGAAGCTTAATAGTTGACCGGATGGATTCCATTTTAAAAGTTTGGTTCTCTAAGAAGACATTTAGTCTCTTAAGGTTAATTATTGTTCTATATGATCCGTCGGGTTTTGAAATCAAAAATAAAGGGGAATAAAATCCCCTTCCTTTTTGATGAAAAGGGACTTCCACTAATACTCCTTTGGACAGGAGAGTTATTATTTCCTGTTCCAAGGCCTCTTGTTGTGATGGTGAACCTAAGGAAGTCAAACAAAACGAGTCCGGGGGAACTTGAGAAAATCTTAGTTTTAGGCCTGTAGTTATCAGGCTAGTTGCCCATGAATTAGAGGTTATTGCCAGCCATTGTGTGGAGAAGAAGGACAACCTACCACCAACGGGTAGATCTGTCCTAGCGGGGTTTATCCTCAGGTTTGAAAGGGCGTTTTCCGAAGAAGGCTCCTTTCTGCTTAAAGTCCTTATTAGCCCAACGGTCCTGGTTTTTATAGTCCCATCTTCTGTTGAACATGGGCTTTCGGAATGCTCTCCTATAAGATGGAAGATAAGTGTTATTGGGGAACCCTTTCTTCCTCTCACCCGCTTTGGTAAGAATGTCATCCAATTGAGTACCAAATAGGTACTCACCCTGACAGGGCAGACCACATAACTTGGATTTTGTTTGTGGATCTCCTTTCCACCCCTTTAGCCACAAGGCGCGGCGAGCCGCGTTGGTTAGACCTGCTGATTTGGCTGCTAATCGGATGGAATCCGCCGAAGAATCTGCCAAAAAGGCAGTAGCTCCTCTAATTAACGGGATAGATGACATGAGTTTATTACGGGAAAGGCCACCTTTTAAGCCTTCTTCCAGATCATTCAACCAAACCATCATGGATCTAGCAGTACATGTGGCCGAGATAGCTGGTTTAAAAGCTCCTGTACAGGATTCCCAAGCTCTTTTTAAAAGGGAGTCTGCTTTCCGATCGAGCGGGTCTTGCAAGGATCCTGAATCTTCAACAGGCAATAAAGATTTCTTAGAAGTGGATGCCACTGCCGCATCTACTTTTGGGGCTTTTACCCATTTGGAGAAATCCTCGTCATTAAAGGGATAGCGACGTTTTGAGGAAGACGGCAACCCTCTTTGCCCTTGGCTTTCCCACTCTTTTTTGACTAACTCCTTTATTGCTGGAATAATAGGAAAGGAAGGTCTCTTTTTCTCTGACAGGCCAGCAAACATCACGTCCTGAGGTGTTTTAAGGGTCTTAGTATCTTCCATACCCATGGTGTTGCGTACAGATCTGACTAAATTGTCAATGCTTTCTGTAGGGAAACATGTATCCTGTTCACCCTCCGAGGATATAACCTCTTGGGAACTGTCCGACTCCTTATCCTCAACCTCAGATGACTGTTCAGATAGAGGAGAGCTGTATTTCTTCCTACTTCCAGGAATTTTATCCGAGTTTCGAAAAGCTCGCAACTCCTCTCTTATCATGCTACGTATATCATCCGACCTTACTGAAGACTCCTCACATAAGGTGGATTCGATGCAAGACTGGCATAACTTTTTTAAATAGGTATCCGGGAGCGGCTGAGAGCATAAGGCACATTGCTTATGTTTGGATTTCCCTGTTCTTTTAACCTAGGGAATTAGATGAAAGAGGGAGTACAATCAGCTTAAAATAGGGTAGACATACACTCACCCCTGAAGCTGTCATAATACCGGCTGGAGAGGAGGAGACGGAGGCACAGATGGAGGAACCGACCGGTCCGATCTTTTCTCCCTGGCGCTCTTGGAGGATGATCTGCGGCTGCTAGTCCGGCTTCCTGGTGTAACAGCATTAGCTTCAGAAGAAGGCAACGTTGTCTCTTGAGGAGATGCCATGATGGACGCCGGGAATCAACGCCGCGTCCTTTTGTTATGGGGGCCGCCATCTTCTTCCTGCCGCACCCGGAAGTGACCACTACATCCGGGTTGCGGCTCTGCTGTGCGCGCTTGCGCTTCTATCCAGCGATCGCGCAGGCGCCGTCCTCCTCCTCCATCACCCCGGAAGTTGTAGTAATACTTCCGGGGGAGAAATCACTGGCCCCACGCTGCCTGTGCGCCACCCGAGGCTGGCGTCACAGGATCTTACCCCAGCGGTCCGGCCCACAGGTCTGCTGGATACTTCTCCGTGAGCCAGGTGCCTCCCCGATCCTGGCCTCACGGTACCTGCCAGCAGAGGGGGGAAGCTGAGACAGGACCCCCGACGCTGCTTCCAGCCCTGGAGCCCTTGCCGTCCCTATTCAGGTAAACCGCGCAAGCGGCATCCAGGCTGGGAATCCTCTTCTCTCCAGGTCTCCCGTAGGAACAGGAAACCAACTGTGGGAGCGAGGGGGACCGCCCCTTTTATTCTCTCCATAGGGTTTCCTGTTCCTAGGGGCGGATCCCCTCTCTCAAGTGGGTGCTGTCGTGGCGAAGAGAAAATATCATGCCACATGAGAACCTTGAGCAAATATTGGCTACCAAACAAGCAACTCTTGTAAACAGTTTGGTTCAGGCATTCCCAGCACACAGCGGCGGTGATCGTTCTCACACGAGCCGTAGGGGCCAACATGGCAGAGGTGTTAGGCCGGCGTCACACACAGCGTAAAACAATACGGTCCGTATATTACGGCCGTAATACACTGAAAAGTCCCGAAAAAAGTGGTCCGTAGCTCCTCCGTAGGCAGGGTGTGTCAGCGTTTTTTGCGCATGGCATCCTCCGTATGTAATCCGTATGGCATCCGTACTGCGTGGTTTTCTCGCAGGCTAGCAAAACCAACATACCGCTATAGAAGTGATCCATGTGTCCCAAAAAGAAAAGAAAATATATATATACTGTATATATATATATATATATATATATATATATATATATATATATATATATATATATATATATATATATATATATATATATGTCAGTAGACACATATATTAGAGAGAAAAGCCGGTAATTCAGTGCGGTGTACAGTAAAATCACACTGACAGCTTACAGTAGAATAGGTAGAATAAATGTGTACACATAGAATAGGTATATATATATATATATATATATATATATATATATGTCAGTGAGACACATATATGTATATATATTAATATTTATTCCAGCGCTAGACAGCTTGAAAGCCGGTAATTCAATTACCGGCTTTTTCCTTCTCCTTCCTAAAACCCGACATGATTTGAGACATGGTTTACATACAGTAAACCATGTATTCTCTCCATTTTTTTTGCAGATTCCACACTACTAATGTCAGTAGTGTGTATCTGCAAAATTTGGCCGTTCTAGCTCTTAAAATAAAGGGTTAAATGGCGGAAAAAATTGGCGTGGGCTCCCGCGCAATTTTCTCCGCCAGAGTAGTAAAGCCAGTGACTGAGGGCAGATATTAATAGCCTGGAGAGGGTCCACGGTTATTGGCCCCCCCCCTGGCTAAAAATATCTGCCCCCAGCCACCCCAGAAAAGGCACATCTGGAAGATGCGCCTATTCTGGCACTTGGCCACTCTCTTCCCATTCCCGTGTAGCGGTGGGATATGGGGTAATGAAGGGTTAATGCCACCTTGCTATTGTAAGGTGACATTAAGCCTAATTAATAATGGAGAGGCGTCAATTATGACACCTATCCATTATTAATCCAATTGTAGTGAAGGGTTAAATAAAACACAAACACATTATTTAAAATTATTTTAATGAAATAAAAACAATGGGTGTTGCAGTATTTTATTCAACGCCCAATCCAGTCACTGAAGACCCTCGTTCTGTGAGTAAAAAAACATAATAAACCAACAATATACTTACCCTCCGCAGATCTGTAACGTCCAACGATGTAAATCCTTCTGAAGGGGTTAAAACATTTTGCAGCAAGGAGCTGTGCTAATGCAGGCTGCTCCTCGCTGCAAAACCCCAGGGAATAAGGCTAAAAATAGATCAATGATCTATATTAAGCTTTATTTGCGGTGAGGCGCCCTCTGCTGGCTGTTCATAGATCGTGGGAAATTACCTAGAAAGCCAGGGAGCTTTCTAGGTAATTTCCCACGATCTATGAACAGCCAGCAGAGGGCGCCTCACCGCAAATGATGCTAAATATAGATCATTGATCTATTTTTAGCCTCATTCCCTGGGGTTTTGCAGCGAGGAGCAGCGTGCATTAGCACAGCTCCTTGCTGCAAAATGTTTTAACCCCTTCAGAAGGATTTACATCGTTGGACGTTACAGATCTGCGGAGGGTAAGTATATTGTTGGTTTATTATGTTTTTTTACTCACAGAACGAGGGTCTTCAGTGACTGGATTGGGCGTTGAATAAAATACTGCAACAACCATTGTTTTTATTTCATTAAAATAATTTTAAATAATGTGTTTGTGTTTTATTTAACCCTTTACTAGTATTGGATTAATAATGGATAGGTGTCATAATTGACGCCTCTCCATTATTAATTAGGCTTAATGTCACCTTACAATAGCAAGGTGGCATTAACCCTTCATTACCCCATATCCCACCGCTACACGGGAATGGGAAGAGAGTGGCCAAGTGCCAGAATAGGCGCATCTTCCAGATGTGCCTTTTCTGGGGTGGCTGGGGGCAGATATTTTTAGCCAGGGGGGGGCCAATAACCATGGACCCTCTCCAGGCTATTAATATCTGCCCTCAGTCACTGGCTTTGCTACTCTGGCGGAGAAAATTGCGCGGGAGCCCACGCCAATTTTTTCCGCCATTTAACCCTTTATTTTAAGAGCTAGAACGGCCAAATTTTGCAGATACACACTACTGACATTAGTAGTGTGGAATCTGCAAAAAAAATGGAGAGAAGACATGGTTTACTGTATGTAAACCATGTCTCAAATCATGTCGGGTTTTAGGAAGGAGAAGGAAAAAGCCGGTAATTGAATTACCGGCTTTCAAGCTGTCTAGCGCTGGAATAAATATTAATATATATACATATATGTGTCTAATGACATATATATATATATATATACCTATTCTATGTGTACACATTTATTCTACCTATTCTACTGGAAGCTGTCAGTGTGATTTTACTGTACACCGCACTGAATTACCGGCTTTTCTCTCTAACAGCGCTGCGTATTTCTCGCAAGTCACACTGCTTGTCCGTGTGTAATCCGTATTTTTCACGCTTCCATAGACTTTCATTGGCGTATTTCTTGCGCAGTACGGTGACAAACGCAGCATGCTGCGATTTTGTACGGCCGTAGAAAGCCGTATAATACTGATCAGTAAAATACGGCAAATAGGAGCAGGGGCATAGAGAATAATTGTGCCGTATTTTTTGCGAGTTTTACGGACGTAGATTCTGCGCTCTTACGTCCGTAAAACTCGCATGTGTGACGCCGGCCTTAGAGGTGCACAAATCCGAAGTGGCGTTGGACAGAGGGGTTTTATGACCAGGTTGTGGAGTGATTTCGCAATGACCGCTGACACGACAGGTACTGCTGCATCGATTCAAAGTGACAGGAGACAGCTTTTGTCCAGTATGGTTACGAACTACTTTTCCTCCCTTATCGATGTTCTCCCTCACAGGTCATTCCCCTTTGATTACTGGGCATCTAAAATAGACACCTGGCCAGAATTGGCAGAATATGCATTACAGGAGCTCGCTTGCCCTGCTTCTAGTGTGCTATCATAGTTACATAGTTATTAAGGTTGAAGGAAGACTAAGTCCATCTAGTTCAACCCATAGCCTAACCTAACATGCCCTAACATGTTGATCCAGAGGAAGGCAAAAAAAACCCATGTGGCAAAGAGTAAGCTCCACATTGGGGAAAAAAATTCCTTCCCGACTCCACATACGTCAATCAGATTAGTTCCCTGGATCAACGCCCTATCAAGGAATCTAGTGTATATACCCTGTAATATTATACTTTTCCAGAAAGGTATCCAGTCCCCTCTTAAATTTAGGTAATGAATCACTCATGACAACATCATACGGCAGAGAGTTCATAGTCTCACTGCTCTAACAGTAAAGAATCCGCGTCTGTTATGCTTAAACCTTTTTTCCTCCAAACGCAGAGGATGCCCCCTTGTCCCTGTTTCAGGTCTATGATTAAAAAGATCATCAGAAAGGTCTTTGTACTGTCCCCTCATATATTTATACATTAAAATAAGATCACCCCTTAGTCTTCGTTTTTCCAAACTAAATAGCCCCAAGTATAATAACCTATCTTGGTATTGCAGACCCCCCAGTCCTCTAATACCCTTGGTCGCTCTTCTCTGCACCCGCTCTAGTTCAGCTTTGTCTTTCTTATACACCGGAGACCAGAACTGTGCACAGTATTCTAAGTGTGGTCGAACTAGTGACTTGTATAGAGGTAAAATTATGTTCTCCTCATGAGCATCTATGCCTCTTTTAATGCATCCCATTATTCAGAAAGAGTCTTCAGTGCTGCTGGTTCAATACTGACCAAAAAAAGGACACGTCTGGCTAGCCAGAATGTTGATGATTAGGGTTGAGCGAAACGGGTCGAACATTTTCAAAAGTCGCCGACTTTTGGCTAAGTCGGGGTTTCATGAAACCCGATCCGACCCCTGTGCGGGGTCGGCCATGCGGTACGCGACTTTCGCGCCAAAGTCGCGTTTCAATGACGCGAAAAGCGCCATTTCTCAGCCAATGAAGGTAAACGCAGAGTGTGGGCAGCGTGATGACATAGGTCCTGGTCCCCACCATCTTAGAGAAGGGCATTGCAGTGATTGGCTTGCTGTCTGCGACGTCACAGGGGCTATAAAGAGGCGTTCCCGCCGACCGCCATCTTACTGCTGCTGATCTGAGCTTAGGGAGAGGTTGCTGCCGCTTTGTCAGAAGCAGGGATAGCGTTAGGCAGGGTCCATTAACCACAAAACCGCTTGTGCTGCAGCGATTTGCACTGTCCAACACCACCCTCGGTGTGCAGGGACAGTGGAAGTTTTTTTTTTTTTTTTTTTCCCCTCAGCGCTGTAGCTCATTGGGCTGCCCTAGAAGGCTCCCTGATAGCTGCATTGCTGTGTGTACGCCGCTGTGCAAACCAACTGCTTTTTTCAAAGCACAAATCCTCTTGTTCCTTCCTTTCTGCACAGCTATCTTTTTTGTTTGTCCACACTTTTTATTTCATTTGTGCATCAGTCCACTCCTTATTGCTGCCTGCCATACCTGGCTGAGATTACTGCAGGCAGGGAGATAGTAGCTGCCTGCCATACCTGGCTGAGATTACTGCAGGCAGGGAGATAGTAATTGTAGGACATTCCCTGTTTTTTTTTTTGTTTTTTTTTTGGTGGGAGATTAAGATTGGCAATTTGGCATTTCTGCTAGAGTGCCATCCCTGTGTGTGCCATCTCTCTCACATAGTGGGCCATAGAAAGCCTTTTCATTTTTCTGTATTTTTTTTTGTGGGGTGTATAAATTCTCCCTGATAAAAATACAGTGGGAGATTAATATTGGCCTTTGGGCTTGTGTGCCAGTCCTGAGTGTGCCATCTCTCTCACAAATAGTGGGCCATAGAAAGCCTATTTTATTTTTTTTGGGGTTTTATAAATTCTCCCTGAAAAAAAGGGAGATTAATATTGGCCTCTGGGCTTGTGTGCCAGTCCTGAGCGTGCCATCTGTGCCAGCCCTGAGCGTGCCATCTCTCTCACAAATAGTGGGCCATAGAAAGCCTATTTATTTTTTTTTTTGGTTTTATAAATTCTCCCTGAAAAAAAGGGAGATTAATATTGGCCTCTGGGCTTGTGTGCCAGTCCTGAGCGTGCCATCTGTGCCAGCCCTGAACGTGCCATCTCTCTCACAAATAGTGGGCCATAGAAAGCCTATTTAATTTTTTTTTTTGTTTTATAAATTTTCCCTGAAAAAAGGGAGATTAATATTGGCCTCTGGGCTTGTGTGCCAGTCCTGAGCGTGCCATCTGTGCCAGCCCTGAGCGTGCCATCTCTCTCACAAATAGTGGGCCATAGAAAGCCTATTTAATTTTTTTTTTTGTTTTATAAATTTTCCCTGAAAAAAGGGAGATTAATATTGGCCTCTGGGCTTGTGTGCCAGTTGTGAGCGTGCCATCTGTGCCAGTCCTGAGCGTGCCATCTCTCTCACAAATAGTGGGCCATAGAAAGCCTATTTAAATTTTTTTTTGGTTTTATAAATTCTCCCAGAAAAAAAGGGAGATTAATATTGGCCTCTGGGCTTCTGTGCCAGTCCTGAGCGTGCCATCTGTGCCAGTCCTGAGCGTCCCATCTCTCTCACAAATAGTGGGCCATAGAAAGCCTATTTTATTTTTTTTGGGGGTTTTATAAATTCTCCCTGAAAAAAAGGGAGATTAATATTGGCCTCTGGGCTTGTGTGCCAGTCCTGAGCGTGCCATCTGTGCCAGCCCTGAGCGTGCCATCTCTCTCACAAATAGTGGGCCATAGAAAGCCTATTTATTTTTTTTTTTTTGTTTTATAAATTTTCCCTGAAAAAAGGGAGATTAATATTGGCCTCTGGGCTTGTGTGCCAGTTGTGAGCGTGCCATCTGTGCCAGTCCTGAGCGTGCCATCTCTCTCACAAATAGTGGGCCATAGAAAGCCTATTTAAATTTTTTTTTGGTTTTATAAATTCTCCCAGAAAAAAAGGGAGATTAATATTGGCCTCTGGGCTTCTGTGCCAGTCCTGAGCGTGCCATCTGTGCCAGTCCTGAGCGTCCCATCTCTCTCACAAATAGTGGGCCATAGAAAGCCTATTTTATTTTTTTTGGGGGTTTTATAAATTCTCCCTGAAAAAAAGGGAGATTAATATTGGCCTCTGGGCTTGTGTGCCAGTCCTGAGCGTGCCATCTGTGCCAGCCCTGAGCGTGCCATCTCTCTCACAAATAGTGGGCCATAGAAAGCCTATTTATTTTTTTTTTTTGTTTTATAAATTTTCCCTGAAAAAAGGGAGATTAATATTGGCCTCTGGGCTTGTGTGCCAGTTGTGAGCGTGCCATCTGTGCCAGTCCTGAGCGTGCCATCTCTCTCACAAATAGTGGGCCATAGAAAGCCTATTTAAATTTTTTTTTGGTTTTATAAATTCTACCAGAAAAAAAGGGAGATTAATATTGGCCTCTGGGCTTCTGTGCCAGTCCTGAGCGTGCCATCTGTGCCAGTCCTGAGCGTCCCATCTCTCTCACAAATAGTGGGCCATAGAAAGCCTATTTTTTTTTTTTTTTGGGTTTTAGAAATTCTCCCTGGAAAAAAAAAGGGAGATTAATATTGCCCTTTGGGCTTGTGTGCCAGTACTAAGCGTTCCATCTCTCTCTCTCTCTCTCTCAGTCAGTGGGCCATAGAACGCCTATTTTTGGTTTTATTTGTTTTCTAAATTCTCCCTGAAAAAATCATTTTATTTTATTTGGTTTCTAAATTCTTCCTGATAAAATCACATTTTTTTTATTATTTTTTTTTCTAAAGTCTCCCTGAAAAAAAAAAAAAAAAACAGTGGGAGATTAATATTGGCCTTTCTGCTTGTGTGCCAGTCTTGACTCCTGGGTGCGTCATCTCTCAGTCAGTGGGCCATAGAACGCCTATTTTTGGTTTTATTTGTTTTATAAATTCTCCCAGAAAAAATCATTTTATTTTATTTGGTTTCTAAATTCTTCCTGATAAAATCACATTTTTTTTATTATTTTTTTTTCTAAAGTCTCCCTGAAAAAAAAAAAAAAAAACAGTGGGAGATTAATATTGGCCTTTCTGCTTGTGTGCCAGTCTTGACTCCTGGGTGCGTCATCTCTCAGTCAGTGGGCCATAGAACGCCTATTTTTGGTTTTATTTGTTTTCTAAATTCTCCCTGAAAAAATCATTTTATTTTATTTGGTTTCTAAATTCTTCCTGATAAAATCACATTTTTTTTATTATTTTTTTTTCTAAAGTCTCCCTGAAAAAAAACAAAAAAAACAGTGGGAGATTAATATTGGCCTTTCTGCTTGTGTGCCAGTCTTGACTCCTGGGTGTGCCATCTCTCTCTCTCTCTCTCTCCAATTGTGGTCCATAGAAAGCCTACATTTTTTTTCCTTGATTTGGGTTCCAAAATCTACCAGAGAAAATAACTCCATCAATCATTGGTAGAAAAATATTGGCCTCTGGGCTTGTGTGCCACTCCTGATTCCTGTGTGCGTCATCTCTCACTCAGTGGCCCATAGAAAGCATATAGTTTGTTACATTTGTTTTCTAAATTCTCCCTGCAAAAATCTATTTTTTTTTTTTTGGGGGGTTTCTAAAGTGTTCCTGAAAAAAATAAAAATAAAAAAAAAATAATAGTGTGACATTAATATTAACATTTGTGCTTCAGTGACAGTCCTGCGTGTGGGGCATCTCTCTAATTTGCAGCCACCAAAAAAAGAGTGTGTAACATTGGGCCTGATTTTCGCTGTGGTCTCACCAACCTGTAAAGGGGTAGCTAAATCATACTGAAGTTATAGCTCACCGTGTAAGTTGTGTGACTGCAACAAATAACGTTAGTTTGGTTACGTTTTTAAAACAATGAGGAAGTCTAGTGGAAGAGGTCGTGGCCGGGGGCGTTCATTGTCAGCTGGTAATGAGGGTAGTGGTAGTGGTGGAGCATCAGGTGGTCGTGGGAAAAAAAATATTGCACCTAAGTCTGGAGCTGTGGAGCCAGGTTCGTCGTCCGGCTACACAAGGCCTCGAACGCTCCCTTTTCTGGGATTAGGAAAACCGCTTTTAAAGCCGGAGCAGCAAGAGCAAGTTTTGGCTTATCTTGCTGACTCAGCCTCTAGCTCTTTTGCCTCCTCTCGTGAAACTGGTAAAAGTAAAAGCAGCGCTCGTTAGTGGATGTTCACGGTCAGGGACAAGTCACTTCCTTGTCCTCTTCAGCAAAAACAACAACAGAGAAGAATGCAGCAGGCGACACAACGGGTTACTCCATGGAGCTCTTTACACATACCGTCCCTGGCTTAGAAAGTGAAGCAGTTAACAGTCCATGCCCATTACAAATTGAATCTGACATGGAGTGCACTGACGCACAGCCACAGCCAGACTACTATGCTGGTCCTTTGACTCAGACCACAACATTGCCCTCGCAGGGTGCTGATCAAGAATCAGACCCTGATGAGACTATGTTGCCCCATCACGAACGCTATACCACCGAACGACACGGTGACACAGACGAAGTTGCGCAGGAGGTACAAGAAGAGTTATTAGATGACCCAGTTCTTGACCCCGATTGGCAGCCATTGGGGGAACAGGGTGCAGGCGGCAGCAGTTCTGAAGCAGAGGAGGAGGAGGGGCCGCAGCAGGCATCAACATCGCCACAGGTTCCATCTGCCGGGCCCGTATCTTGCCCAAAACGCGTGGCAAAGCCAAAACCTGGTGGAGGACAGCGTGGCCATCCGGTTAAAGCTCAGTCTGCAATGCCTGAAAAGGTATCCGATGCTAGAAAGAGTGCAGTCTGGCATTTTTTTAAACAACATCCAATTGATCAGCGCAAAGTCATCTGTCAAAAATGTTCTACTTCCTTAAGCAGAGGTCAGAATCTGAAAAGTCTCAATACTAGTTGCATGCATAGACATTTAACCACCATGCATTTGAAAGCTTGGACTAACTACCAAACGTCCCTTAAGGTTGTTGCACCCTCGGCCATTGAAGCTAGTCATCAACGCAACATCCCTTCCGGCAGTGTAGGACCACCATTTAGCGCACCACCTGCTGTATCTGTGCAGGTATCTTTGCCAGGCCAAAGCAGTCAGGGTCAGGGAATCACCAGTTTCGTAGTAGGAAACACTGCATCTAGGGCACCGGCGGCAACAATACCATCTCCCACCGTCTCTCAGTCTGCCATGTCCACCGGCACCCCCGCTAGTTCCACGATCTCCAGCTCTCCAGTCCAGCTCACCCTACATGAGACTATGGTTAGAAAAAGGAAATACTTAGCCTCGCATCCGCGTACACAGGGTTTGAACGCCCACATAGCTAGACTAATCTCGTTAGAGATGATGCCCTACCGGTTAGTTGAAAGCGAAGCTTTCAAAGACCTGATGGACTACGCTGTACCACGCTACGAGCTACCCAGTCGACACTTTTTTTCCAGAAAAGCCATCCCAGCCCTCCACCAGCATGTTAAAGAGCGCATCGTCCATGCACTCAGGCAATCTGTGAGCACAAAGGTGCACCTGACAACAGATGCATGGACCAGTAGGCATGGCCAGGGACGTTACGTGTCCATCACGGCACACTGGGTAAATGTGGTGGATTCAGGGTCCACAGGGGACAGCAAGTTTGGGACAGTTCTGCCTAGCCCACGGTCTAGTAAACAGTTGTCTGTAGCCGTTCGCACCCCCTCCTCCTCCTCCTCCTCGTCCTCCTGCAGAAGCAAGAGCTCGTCCACAGACCGCAGTCGCACAAACACTCCATCCGCACCTGCCACTGTTGCACACCAGGTCTCCCATTATGGGGCAGCTACTGGCATACGTCAGCAGGCTGTATTGGCTATGAAGTGTTTGGGCGACAATAGACACACCGCGGAAGTTCTGTCCGAGTTCTTGCAGCAAGAAACGCAGTCGTGGCTGGGCACTGTAGATCTTGAGGCAGGCAAGGTAGTGAGTGATAACGGAAGGAATTTCATGGCTGCCATCTCCCTTTCCCAACTGAAACACATTCCTTGCCTGGCTCACACCTTAAACCTGGTGGTGCAGTGCTTCCTGAAAAGTTATCCGGGGTTATCCGACCTGCTCCTCAAAGTGCGTGGACTTTGCGCACATATCCGCCGTTCGCCTGCACACTCCAGCCGTATGCAGACCTATCAGCGTTCTTTGAACCTTCCCCAGCATCGCCTAATCATAGACGTTGCAACAAGGTGGAACTCAACACTGCACATGCTTCAGAGACTGTGCGAACAGAGGCGGGCTGTTATGTTTTTGTGGGAGGATACACATACACGGGCAGGCAGTAGGATGGCAGACATGGAGTTGTCAGGTGTGCAGTGGTCGAAGATTCAAGACATGTGTCAAGTCCTTCAGTGTTTTGAGGAATGCACACGGCTGGTTAGTGCAGACAACGCCATAATAAGCATGAGCATCCCCCTAATGCGTCTGCTGATGCAAAGTTTGACGCACATAAAGGATCAGGCGTCTGCACCAGAGGAAGAGGAAAGCCTTGATGACAGTCAGCGATTGTCTGGTCAGGGCAGTGTACATGACGAGGTACCGGGCGAAGAGGAGGTGGAGGATGAGGAGGATGATGGGGATGAGTATATTTTTAATGAGGAAGCTTTCCCGGGGGCACGGGAAATTGGTGGCGTGGCAAGGCCGGGTTCTGGTTTTTTGAGGGACACAAGTGACGTAGATTTGCCTGCAACTGCCCCTCAACCAAGCACAACCGCAGATTTGACAACGGGAACTTTGGCCCACATGGCGGATTATGCCTTGCGTATCCTCAAAAGGGACACACGCATTACAAAAATGATGAACGATGACGATTACTGGTTGGCCTGCCTCCTTGATCCTCGCTATAAAGGCAAATTGCAAAATATTATGCCACATGAGAACTTGGAACTAATATTAGCAACAAAACAATCAACTCTTGTTGACCGTTTGCTTCTGGCATTCCCTGCACACAGCGCCCGTGATCGTTCTCACACGAGCTCCAGGGGCCAGCAGACCAGAGGTGTTAGAGGGGCAGAAATCAGAAGTGGCGTTGGCCAGAGGGGTTTTCTGACCAGGTTGTGGAGTGATTTTTCTATGACCGCAGACAGGACAGGTACTGCAGCATCAATTCAAAGTGACAGGAGACAACATTTGTCCAGTATGGTTACAAACTATTTTTCATCCCTTATCGACGTTCTCCCTCAACCGTCATTCCCATTTGATTACTGGGCATCCAAATTAGACACCTGGCCAGAATTGGCAGAATATGCATTGCAGGAGCTTGCTTGCCCGGCAGCTAGTGTCCTATCAGAAAGAGTATTCAGTGCTGCAGGTTCAATACTAACAGAAAAAAGGACTCGTCTGGCTACCCAAAATGTAGATGATCTAACCTTCATTAAAATGAACCACAACTGGATTTCAAAATCTTTTGCCCCACCCTGCCCGGCTGACACCTAGCTTTCCTATGAAAAGGTCTTGCCTGTGGACTATTCTGAATGACTTTTCCAATCTCGTAATTTTCTTCACCTGATTGTCCAGCATACGACATGTTTCCACCTCACGAAATGGCCAAACTCCCCACACGGGGCCGTGCTATCGCCACTTTGCGCTTGGACCCTTGAGAGTGCTGTTTGTCTGAAGAGGTGGGTGTGGCCGCTTTTGGTCGACGGCACTGCCACTGGGTCCCTCATAGTACAATAAAGTGTCTCTGGCGGTGGTGGTGCGCACCCAACGTCAGACACACCGTTGTAATATGAGGGGCCCTGTGCCTGTAACGCCGGCCACAAGACAGTTCCCCCCCCCAGCTCAAACAGTGCTCTACCACTAGCAAAATTATCTCTCACAGCTTCACCAATGTGTAGTCTAGGCGCTGACATCCTTCAATGCCTGGCACTGACAATACCATTGTTTTGACATTTTTGTTATGTTAGGCCTTCGAAGCCTGTCTGCGGTCCCTTCTTTCTACAACTACTACACTGACCAGGCCACTGATGGCCGTGTTACCCTGGAACCAATTTAAAAGTGCCTACAGTCAGCCCAATTTTGTTATGTTAGGCCTTCGAAGACTGTCTGCCGTCACTCCTTCCACTAGACTTCCACTGACCATACACTGCTGCCCATGTACCCCTGGAACCAATTTAAAAGTGCCTACAGCCAGCCCAAGTTTGTTATGTTAGGCCTTGGAAGCCTGTCTGCGGTCACTCCTTCCACTAGGCCTCCACTGACCACACCACTGCTGTCCGTGTACCCCTGGAACCAATTTAAAATTGCCTACTGCCATGTGTTATTATTTTAGGCCTTCGATGCCTGTCTGCGGTCACTCCTTCCACTAGGCCTCCACTGACCACACCACTGCTGTCCGTGTACCCCTGGAACCAATTTAAAATTGCCTACAGCCAGCCCAATTTTTTTATTTTAGGCCTTCGATGCCTGTCTGCGGTCCATTCTTTCAACTACTACTACACTGACCAGGTCACTGCTGCCCGTGTACCCCTGGAACCAATTTAAAATTGCCTACAGCCATGTGTTATTATTTTAGGCCTTCGATGCCTGTCTGCGGTCACTCCTTCCACTAGGCCTCCACTGACCACACCACTGCTGCCCGTGTACCCCTGGAACCAATTTAAAATTGCCTACAGCCAGCCCAATTTTTTTATTTTAGGCCTTCGATGCCTGTCTGCGGTCCATTCTTTCAACTACTACTACACTGACCAGGTCACTGCTGCCCGTGTACCCCTGGAACCAATTTAAAATTGCCTACAGCCATGTGTTTTTATTTTAGGCCTTCGATGCCTGTCTGCGGTCCATTCTTTCAACTACTACTACACTGACCAGGGCACTGCTGGCCGTGTTACCCTGGAACCAATTTAAAAGTGCCTACAGTCAGCCCAATTTTGTTATGTTAGGCCTTCGAAGACTGTCTGCCGTCACTCCTTCCACTAGACTTCCACTGACCATACACTGCTGCCCATGTACCCCTGGAACCAATTTAAAGTGCCTACAGCCAGCCCAATTTTGTTATGTTAGGCCTTGGAAGCCTGTCTGCGGTCACTCCTTCCACTAGACTTCCACTGACCAGACCACTGCTGCCCGTGTACCCCTGGAACCAATTTAAAAGTGCCTACAGCCAGCCCAAGTTTGTTATGTTAGGCCTTGGAAGCCTGTCTGCGGTCACTCCTTCCACTAGGCCTCCACTGACCACACCACTGCTGTCCGTGTACCCCTGGAACCAATTTAAAATTGCCTACAGCCATGTGTTATTATTTTAGGCCTTCGATGCCTGTCTGCGGTCACTCCTTCCACTAGGCCTCCACTGACCACACCACTGCTGTCCGTGTACCCCTGGAACCAATTTAAAATTGCCTACAGCCAGCCCAATTTTTTTATTTTAGGCCTTCGATGCCTGTCTGCGGTCCATTCTTTCAACTACTACTACACTGACCAGGTCACTGCTGCCCGTGTACCCCTGGAACCAATTTAAAATTGCCTACAGCCATGTGTTATTATTTTAGGCCTTCGATGCCTGTCTGCGGTCACTCCTTCCACTAGGCCTCCACTGACCACACCACTGCTGCCCGTGTACCCCTGGAACCAATTTAAAATTGCCTACAGCCAGCCCAATTTTTTTATTTTAGGCCTTCGATGCCTGTCTGCGGTCCATTCTTTCAACTACTACTACACTGACCAGGTCACTGCTGCCCGTGTACCCCTGGAACCAATTTAAAATTGCCTACAGCCATGTGTTATTATTTTAGGCCTTCGATGCCTGTCTGCGGTCACTCCTTCCACTAGGCCTCCACTGACCACACCACTGCTGTCCGTGTACCCCTGGAACCAATTTAAAATTGCCTACAGCCATGTGTTTTTATTTTAGGCCTTCGATGCCTGTCTGCGGTCCATTCTTTCAACTACTACTACACTGACCAGGGCACTGCTGGCCGTGTTACCCTGGAACCAATTTAAAAGTGCCTACAGTCAGCCCAATTTTGTTATGTTAGGCCTTGGAAGCCTGTCTGCGGTCACTCCTTCCACTAGGCCTCCACTGACCACACCACTGCTGTCCGTGTACCCCTGGAACCAATTTAAAATTGCCTACAGCCATGTGTTATTATTTTAGGCCTTCGATGCCTGTCTGCGGTCACTCCTTCCACTAGGCCTCCACTGACCACACCACTGCTGTCCGTGTACCCCTGGAACCAATTTAAAATTGCCTACAGCCATGTGTTTTTATTTTAGGCCTTCGATGCCTGTCTGCGGTCCATTCTTTCAACTACTACTACACTGACCAGGGCACTGCTGGCCGTGTTACCCTGGAACCAATTTAAAAGTGCCTACAGTCAGCCCAATTTTGTTATGTTAGGCCTTCGAAGACTGTCTGCCGTCACTCCTTCCACTAGACTTCCACTGACCATACACTGCTGCCCATGTACCCCTGGAACCAATTTAAAGTGCCTACAGCCAGCCCAATTTTGTTATGTTAGGCCTTGGAAGCCTGTCTGCGGTCACTCCTTCCACTAGACTTCCACTGACCAGACCACTGCTGCCCGTGTACCCCTGGAACCAATTTAAAAGTGCCTACAGCCAGCCCAAGTTTGTTATGTTAGGCCTTGGAAGCCTGTCTGCGGTCACTCCTTCCACTAGGCCTCCACTGACCACACCACTGCTGTCCGTGTACCCCTGGAACCAATTTAAAATTGCCTACAGCCATGCGTTATTATTTTAGGCCTTCGATGCCTGTCTGCGGTCACTCCTTCCACTAGGCCTCCACTGACCACACCACTGCTGTCCGTGTACCCCTGGAACCAATTTAAAATTGCCTACAGCCAGCCCAATTTTTTTATTTTAGGCCTTCGATGCCTGTCTGCGGTCCATTCTTTCAACTACTACTACACTGACCAGGTCACTGCTGCCCGTGTACCCCTGGAACCAATTTAAAATTGCCTACAGCCATGTGTTATTATTTTAGGCCTTCGATGCCTGTCTGCGGTCACTCCTTCCACTAGGCCTCCACTGACCACACCACTGCTGCCCGTGTACCCCTGGAACCAATTTAAAATTGCCTACAGCCAGCCCAATTTTTTTATTTTAGGCCTTCGATGCCTGTCTGCGGTCCATTCTTTCAACTACTACTACACTGACCAGGTCACTGCTGCCCGTGTACCCCTGGAACCAATTTAAAATTGCCTACAGCCATGTGTTATTATTTTAGGCCTTCGATGCCTGTCTGCGGTCACTCCTTCCACTAGGCCTCCACTGACCACACCACTGCTGTCCGTGTACCCCTGGAACCAATTTAAAATTGCCTACAGCCATGTGTTTTTATTTTAGGCCTTCGATGCCTGTCTGCGGTCCATTCTTTCAACTACTACTACACTGACCAGGGCACTGCTGGCCGTGTTACCCTGGAACCAATTTAAAAGTGCCTACAGTCAGCCCAATTTTGTTATGTTAGGCCTTGGAAGCCTGTCTGCGGTCACTCCTTCCACTAGGCCTCCACTGACCACACCACTGCTGTCCGTGTACCCCTGGAACCAATTTAAAATTGCCTACAGCCATGTGTTATTATTTTAGGCCTTCGATGCCTGTCTGCGGTCACTCCTTCCACTAGGCCTCCACTGACCACACCACTGCTGTCCGTGTACCCCTGGAACCAATTTAAAATTGCCTACAGCCATGTGTTTTTATTTTAGGCCTTCGATGCCTGTCTGCGGTCCATTCTTTCAACTACTACTACACTGACCAGGGCACTGCTGGCCGTGTTACCCTGGAACCAATTTAAAAGTGCCTACAGTCAGCCCAATTTTGTTATGTTAGGCCTTGGAAGCCTGTCTGCGGTCACTCCTTCCACTAGGCCTCCACTGACCACACCACTGCTGTCCGTGTACCCCTGGAACCAATTTAAAATTGCCTACAGCCATGTGTTATTATTTTAGGCCTTCGATGCCTGTCTGCGGTCACTCCTTCCACTAGGCCTCCACTGACCACACCACTGCTGTCCGTGTACCCCTGGAACCAATTTAAAATTGCCTACAGCCATGTGTTTTTATTTTAGGCCTTCGATGCCTGTCTGCGGTCCATTCTTTCAACTACTACTACACTGACCAGGGCACTGCTGGCCGTGTTACCCTGGAACCAATTTAAAAGTGCCTACAGTCAGCCCAATTTTGTTATGTTAGGCCTTCGAAGCCTGTCTGCGGTCACTCCTTCCACTAGACTTCCACTGACCATACACTGCTGCCCATGTACCCCTGGAACCAATTTAAAGTGCCTACAGCCAGCCCAATTTTGTTATGTTAGGCCTTCGAAGCCTGTCTGCGGTCACTCCTTCCACTAGACTTCCACTGACCAGACCACTGCTGCCCGTGTACCCCTGGAACCAATTTAAAAGTGCCTACAGCCAGCCCAAGTTTGTTATGTTAGGCCTTGGAAGCCTGTCTGCGGTCACTCCTTCCACTAGACTTCCACTGACCAGACCACTGCTGCCCGTGTACCCCTGGAACCAATTTAAAAGTGCCTACAGCCAGCCCAAGTTTGTTATGTTAGGCCTTGGAAGCCTGTCTGCGGTCCATTCTTTCAACTACTACTACACTGACCAGGTCACTGCTGCCCGTGTACCCCTGGAACCAATTTAAAATTGCCTACAGCCATGTGTTTTTATTTTAGGCCTTCGATGCCTGTCTGCGGTCACTCCTTCCACTAGGCCTCCACTGACCACACCACTGCTGTCCGTGTACCCCTGGAACCAATTTAAAATTGCCTACAGCCATGTGTTATTATTTTAGGCCTTCGATGCCTGTCTGCGGTCACTCCTTCCACTAGGCCTCCACTGAGCACACCACTGCTGTCCGTGTACCCCTGGAACCAATTTAAAATTGCCTACAGCCAGCCCAATTTTTTTATTTTAGGCCTTCGATGCCTGTCTGCGGTCCATTCTTTCAACTACTACTACACTGACCAGGTCACTGCTGCCCGTGTACCCCTGGAACCAATTTAAAAGTGCCTACAGCCAGCCCAAGTTTGTTATGTTAGGCCTTGGAAGCCTGTCTGCGGTCACTCCTTCCACTAGACTTCCACTGACCAGACCACTGCTGCCCGTGTACCCCTGGAACCAATTTAAAAGTGCCTACAGCCAGCCCAAGTTTGTTATGTTAGGCCTTGGAAGCCTGTCTGCGGTCACTCCTTCCACTAGGCCTCCACTGACCACACCACTGCTGTCCGTGTACCCCTGGAACCAATTTAAAATTGCCTACAGCCATGTGTTATTATTTTAGGCCTTCGATGCCTGTCTGCGGTCACTCCTTCCACTAGGCCTCCACTGACCACACCACTGCTGTCCGTGTACCCCTGGAACCAATTTAAAATTGCCTACAGCCATGTGTTTTTATTTTAGGCCTTCGATGCCTGTCTGCGGTCACTCCTTCCACTAGGCCTCCACTGACCACACCACTGCTGTCCGTGTACCCCTGGAACCAATTTAAAATTGCCTACAGCCATGTGTTATTATTTTAGGCCTTCGATGCCTGTCTGCGGTCACTCCTTCCACTAGGCCTCCACTGAGCACACCACTGCTGTCCGTGTACCCCTGGAACCAATTTAAAATTGCCTACAGCCAGCCCAATTTTTTTATTTTAGGCCTTCGATGCCTGTCTGCGGTCCATTCTTTCAACTACTACTACACTGACCAGGTCACTGCTGCCCGTGTACCCCTGGAACCAATTTAAAATTGCCTACAGCCATGTGTTATTATTTTAGGCCTTCGATGCCTGTCTGCGGTCACTCCTTCCACTAGGCCTCCACTGACCACACCACTGCTGTCCGTGTACCCCTGGAACCAATTTAAAATTGCCTACAGCCATGTGTTATTATTTTAGGCCTTCGATGCCTGTCTGCGGTCACTCCTTCCACTAGGCCTCCACTGACCACACCACTGCTGCCCGTGTACCCCTGGAACCAATTTAAAATTGCCTACAGCCAGCCCAATTTTTTTATTTTAGGCCTTCGATGCCTGTCTGCGGTCCATTCTTTCAACTACTACTACACTGACCAGGTCACTGCTGCCCGTGTACCCCTGGAACCAATTTAAAATTGCCTACAGCCATGTGTTATTATTTTAGGCCTTCGATGCCTGTCTGCGGTCACTCCTTCCACTAGGCCTCCACTGACCACACCACTGCTGTCCGTGTACCCCTGGAACCAATTTAAAATTGCCTACAGCCATGTGTTTTTATTTTAGGCCTTCGATGCCTGTCTGCGGTCCATTCTTTCAACTACTACTACACTGACCAGGGCACTGCTGGCCGTGTACCCCTGGAACCAACATCAGAAAATATAAAAATAAGTATTTTGCTTATAAAAAAGAAAATACTGGTGAGATATCAAATGCAGACATTTTAACATTAAAAACAAACACACAACTAAAATCTGGTACAGTACTAAAAATAGCCACCAGCTACAATTACTTTCTCCTGCAAGTAGTTAACTGAAAGTTTTTTTAAATTGAAAACACACATATGGCATCCACCGAGTGTTGTCCTGTCGCGTCTTCTTTATATTATTGCCGAGAAGATGCAAAATAATGAAAATAATAAAATCATTAATTACCAAAATAATAGAGAAAGTCAACACCACATTGCAAATAAACATTCATTCCAAATAAAGAAGCAGGGCGCGTCCGAGGGTGAGTATATACCTAATAAGAATCTAATCACCCTCGGACGCGCAATGCTTATTTCCAACAGCCTTCCTTCCTAAGAATCAGCCCTTCCGTCGTGTAGAGAGACGTTGTGTTACACTCCAAGGTGTTCCCCAGGTTGCCTTTCCTGAGCTTCGATCTACCGGCTCTCGTTTAGTAGTTGTTGGATACTACGCTGCATTAGGCCTTCAAATTGGGTATGGGGTGTAGAGAGATGGTGTGTTCCACTCCAAGGTGTTCCCCAGGTTGCCTTTCCTGAGCTTCGATCTTCCGGCTCTCGTTTAGTAGTTCTTGGAAACTACACTGCATTAGGCCTTCAAATTGGGTATGGGGTGTAGAGAGAGGGTGTGTTACACTCCAAGGTGTTCCCCAGGTTGCCTTTCCTGAGCTTCGATATTCCGGCTCTCGTTTAGTAGTTGTCGGAAACTACGCTGCATTAGGCCTACAAATTGGGTATGGGGTGTAGAGAGAGGGTTTGTTACACTCCAAGGTGTTCCCCAGGTTGCCTTTCCTGAGCTTCGATCTTCCGGCTCTCGTTTAGTAGTTGTTGGAAACTACGCTGCATTAGGCCTTCAAATTGGGTATGGGGTGTAGCGAGAGGGTGTGTTACACTCCAAGGTGTTCCCCAGGTTGCCTTTCCTGAGCTTCGATCTTCCGGCTCTCGTTTAGTAGTTCTTGGAAACTACACTGCATTAGACCTTCAAATTGGGTATGGGGTGTAGAGAGAGGGTGTGTTACACTCTAAGGTGTTCCCCAGGTTTCCTTGCCATTGCTTCGGTCTTCCGACTCTCGTTTAGTAGTTGTAGAAAAGTACACTGCATTAGGCCATACAAAATGGGTATGGGGTGGAGAGAGATGGTGTGTTACACTCCAAGGTGTTCCCCAGGTTGCCTTTCCTGAGCTTCTATCTTCAGGCTCTCATTAAATTGTGGTTAAATGGAACAACTGCATTTGGCGTACTAGTTGGTTTGGGGCCTACTATCGGTGTCTGCCACTCCTTGCTGTTCTCCTCCACTGAACAAAGCTGTGCCGCCTGTTTACTACGGTTGCCAATTTTGAACTGCATTTCGACTACTTACTGATTTGGCCCTACTCTCTGTGTCAGCCTCTCATTCCAGTTGTCCTCCACTGCAATGCCCCCTGGTTATTCCTGTGTTACCAATTTTGAACTGCATTTAGCCCACTTTCTTCTTTGGGCCTATATCTGTGTTTCCACTTCATCGTGCCCATTGCCCAGCCAGTGATAGATGAGTCTGCTGGTACATTGACCCATAACGCAACATTCCCCGTGCACGCTACACAACAACATTGTGACCCTGCTGAAAGTCAGGTTGCTCTTCCCGCATACCATACCACCTTACACGGGGACAAAGAGGAAGGTGCAGATGAAAGTGCAGGTTCCTTCATCAGGTGGGGGGAGGAATACTAGTTGGCGACGTCACTGGCACAGGGCCTCTCATAGTACGCAAAAGTGTTGCTGCCGGTGGGAGGCGCCCCCGCCGTGCAAACACACCGCTGTACTTTGAGGGGCCCTGTGCCAGTGCCAATGCCAACGAGTGGGCCCCCCCTGCTTGCTCAGGTTCACAGCACTTGCAAAGTTGAAATACTTACCTCTCCCTGCTCCACTGCCGTGACGTGGTCCAGATTTCCTGGGCCCACTAATTACTTGAACCAGCCCTACCCCCCACAACTTTAGCCAAATGACCCCCAATTTCAAATGCCTTCCAATTATTATAAGGTAAATTACGCTTGACAAGCTTCATTAAGAAGAATGGATGGTTTTGACATTAAAATGGGCACTCTAGGTGTTTTCCTGGCCCCCACTCACTGCCGACTATGCTGCCCCATTGACTTGCATTGGGTTTCGTGTTTCGGTCGATCCCGACTTTACGTCATAATCGGCCGATTTCACTCGACCCGACTTTGGACATAGTCGGGTTTCGCAAAACCCGGCTCGACTCTAAAAAGGTCAAGGTCGCTCAACTCTATTGATGATCTAACCTTCATTAAAATGAACCAATCATGGATTTCAAATTATTTTGCCCCACCTTCCCCTGCTGACACGTAGCTTGCCTGAAAAATGTCTTGCTTTTGGCCTCCTCTTAATGACTTCTCCAATTCCTCCATTTGCAGTTGCTGAATGTCCACCATAGGCCATTTTCATACCTCCCTAAATGGGCTGACTCCCCCCACAGGGCCGTGGTCACCACCTGGTGCAAGCACCCGTGCGAGTGCCGTTTGCCTGGACAGGTGGGTGCGCCCACTCTTGGGTGACGGCACTGGCACAGGGTTTCTCATAGTACAATGAGGTGTCTCTGATGGTGGTGGTGCACAACCAACGTCAGACACACCGTCGTAATATGAGGGGCCCTGTGCCAGTACCGCCGCCCACGAGAGAGTGTTCCCCCCCAACTCGAACAGTGCTCTACCACTTGCAATACTTACCTCTCCCTGTTCCACCACTGTGTAGTCTGTGCCGTTAAATCCTTCAATGGCACTGCCAATACAAATATGTTGAAATGAAGCCTCCATTTAGACCAGTTAATACTTTGCGCCTACTACCACTGTCTGCTACTCAGCAGAGGAGCCCACCCCTGTACCTAGCTATGCCACCTGTTTTTTTATGAACTATTTTTTGGCAGACATTTAGCCCACTTTATTATTTTGGCCTACTAACTGTGTCTGCCACTCATTACAGTTGTCCTCCACTGAATAAAGCAATGATGCCTGTTTAGTCCTGTTACAAATTTTGAACTGCATTTAGCCTACTTTATTATTTTGGCCTATATCTGTGTTTCCTCATCATCCTGCCCATAGGCCAGCCACTGCTAGATGAGTCTGCTGGTACATTGACCCAAACCACTACATTCCCCTTGCACTCTACACAGCCAGAATCTGACCAGGCTGAAAGTCAGGTTCCCCTTCCCGCATACTATACCACCTTACACGGGGACAAAGAGGAAGGTGCAGATGAAAGTGCAGGTTCAGGTGGGGGGCACTCTCATTGGCACTGGCACAGGGCCCCTCATAGTACGCAAAAGTGTCTTTGGCAGTGGGAGGCGCCACCCGCCGTCAAACAGCGCCGTACTATGAAGGGCCCTGTGCCAGTGCCAACGAGTGAGCCCCCCCTGCTTGCTCAGGATCACAGCACTTACAAAGTTGAAATACTTACCTTTCCCTGCTCCACCGCCGTGACGTACTCCGCGTTTCCTGGGCCCATGGAAATCTTGAGCCAGCCCTACCCCCCCACAACTTTAGCCAAATGACCCCCAGTTTTCAATGCCTAACTATTATTATAAAGTAAATTAAGATTGTCAAGCTTAAGTAATAAGAATTGATGTTTTTGGCATTAAAATGGGCACTGTAGGTGTTTTCTTGTCCTCCACTCACTGCTGACTTTGATTCCCCATTGACTTGCATTGGGTTTCGTGTTTCAGTCGGCCCCCGACTTTTTGCAATAATCGGCCGATTTCACCCGACCCGACTTTTGGGTTTCGCGAAACCCGATCCTAAAAAAGTAAAAGTCGCTCAACTCTACTGAGCACGTGTATCCTCCCAAGAGAGAGGGACAAAGGGATAATTTGCTATACTGCGGGAACACCAATCTTGGGTCCCGGGGTGGTAATTCTTGTAGTTTAATTAATTAATAATGGACAGGGACAGTTTAATGAACACATGTAGACAGTCCTACTGCTGTTCTAGGCTAATTTATTTAGACAAATATTTAATGAATAAGTTAATGTGAAAGACATTAGTTCAATATTAGAACACTGTATATTCCACATTTATATATATTCTGTCTCACTCTTTAAGTGATCTTTTTCACTCCCCTGTCAAAAATAGGGGCCTATAGTGCCAGCAGAGTGAGCCAACAATTAGCGGGGGCGCCATTGCGCAGATTATAGAGTTCCAACCTCCGCTGTCAGTTAGGGTGGGTTAGGCTAATTTGCAGGGTCAGCCACCCCCCTGTGGTGTTTAAACTCATATGTTGGTGTTTTATTCATTGTACAATTCTGCATTTTAATGAATTGAAATAAAGATGATGTTTTTTGCCTCCATGTTACTTCACACAGGCTGAAACTTGCAAAGCCACCTGCTCTGCAGTTTGCAAAGCAAGATTGACCCACCCAACCCTTTTCTGCAGGGTTTTGAAATAGAATCTGTGGCCATGCGCCACTTGTAAGACCCAGCCTGGAGGGAGCGAACTGCCCCACTACCATCCTGTAGTTCGCTCCAAAAATAAAAGCCCATGCCGGGTTTTTTTAAAATCTGCCTTGAGCAAATAGCTTGTCCAAGACCAAACTTTCTTTTATTTTGCACTGCAATCACAGCTATATCTGTGACTGCAATGCACTCCAGTGGCTTTAATACCCTTCTATGCACATCCTGGGGGACACAAAGCGACCCTCGCATTTAACACATCTCACTGCCTCACAAACCCTATAGAGAATGAATGGAGCGGTGGTCTGGCATGCTCACTGTTCTATTCTACTGGGGATAAAAGTTCATTCTCAGTTTTGCAAATTATAGTTACCATTTTAGAGCCAGACTCGTAAAATAGTTATTGTGGAATTGAGTTTCATATAAAATTTTCATAGTTTGTCTTTTATATCCTGCGTGTTGCACACAGTTAATATTTTTAAAGCAAACAAATTGAAAAAAAAAAAAAAAAAAAACGATTTGTAGCCCAATATGCATACACTAGATGGTGGCCCGATTCTAATGCATCGGGTATTCTAGAATATGTATGTATATAGCAGCCACATAGTATATAGCACAGGCCACGACATATTCTTGAATACTCGATACGTTAATACAGGCCACACAGTATATAACATAGCCCACGCAGTATATAACATTGCCCACATAGTATACAACACTGGCCACGTAGTATATAGCAGCCATGTAGTATATAACGCAGCCCAAACAGTATACAACACTGCCCACGTAGTATATAGCAGCCATGTAGTATATATCGCAACCCTCACAGTATATAACACTGCCCACGTAGTATATAGCAGCCAAGTAGTATATAATGCAGCCCACACAGTATAACACTGCCCATGTAGTCTATAGCAGCCATGTAGTATATAACGCAGCCCACGCAGAATATAACGCAGCCCACGCAGTATATAACGCAGCCCACGCAGTATATAATATTGCCCACATAGTATATAACAGAGCACGTAGTATATTGCACAGCCACGTTGTATATTGCCAAGCTACATAGTATATAGCAGAGATGTAGTATATAAGAGCCCACGCAGTATGTAACACAGCCCACGTAGTATATTGCAATGTGCATACGCAGCATCAATAGTAAAAAGTTGCTCACACAGGGTAAATAGCTGCGTTAATGGAGTGCGTTACACCGCGGCATAACGCGGTCCATTAACGCTGCCATTAACCCTGTGTGAGGGCTGACTGGAGGGGAGTATGGAGCGGGTACTGACTGCGGGGAGGAAGGAGCGGCCATGTTGCCGCCGGACTGTGCCCGTCGCTGATTGGTCGTGGCAATGGTCGTGGGCGTTTTGCCACGACCAATCAGCGACTTGGATTTCCATGACAGACAGAGGCCGCGACCAATGAATATCCGTGACAGACAGACAGACAGACGGAAGTGACCCTTAGACAATTATATAGTAGATTTCTGTAATTTTTTTTCCCCAAAGGTGTCAGTACCCTTCGTTTTAGGCAGGGAAGCTATCACAAAGGATTATACAGCTATCCTGACATGGATTTCAAAGTAAGTACAACAGTCTCTTCGGGTTTAAGAGATCTATTTAATAATGTACAGTTAGGTCCATATATATTTGGACAGAGACAACATTTTTCTAATTTTTGTTATAGACATTACCACAATGAATTTTAAACAAAACAATTCAGATGCAGTTGAAGTTCAGACTTTCAGCTTTCATTTGAGGGTATCCACATTAAAATTGGATGAAGGGTTTAGGTGTTTCAGCTCCTTAACATGTGCCACCCTGTTTTTAAAGGGACCAAAAGTAATTGGACAATTGACTCCAAGGCTATTTCATGGACAGGTGTGGGCAATCCCTTCGTTATGTCATTCTCAATTAAGCAGATAAAAGGCCTGGAGTTGATTTGAGGTGTAGTGCTTGCATCTGGAAGGTTTTGCTGTGAAGTAAACATGGGGTCAAAGGAGCTCTCCATCCAGGTGAAACAAGCCATCCTTAAGCTGCAAAAACAGAAAAAAACCATCCGAGAAATTGCTACAATATTAGGAGTGGCAAAATCTACAGTTTGGTACATCCTGAGAAAGAAAGAAAGCACTGGTGAATTCATCAATGCAAAAAGACCTGGGCGCCCACGGAAGACAACAGTGGTGGATGATCGCAGAATAATCTCCATGGTGAAGAGAAACCCCTTCACATCAGCCAACCAAGTGAGCAACACTCTCCAGGAGGTAGGCATATCAATATCCAAATCTACCATAAAGAGAAGACTGCATGAAAGTAAATACAGAGGGATCACTGCACGGTGTAAGCCACTCATAAGCATCAAGAATAAAAAGGCTAGACTGGACTTTGCTAAAAAACATCTAAAAAAGCCAGCACAGTTCTGGAAGAACATTCTTTGGACAGATGAAACCAAGATCAACCTCTGCCAGAATGATGGAAAGAGAAAAGTATGGCGAAGGCGTGGTACAGCTCATGGTCCAAAGCACACCACATCATCTGTAAAACACGGCGGAGGCAGTGTGATGGCTTGGGCATGCATGGCTGCCAGTGGCACTGGGTCACTAGTGTTTATTGATGATGTGACATAGGACAGAAGCAGCCGAATGAATTCTGAGGTATTCAGAGCCATACTGTGTGCTCAGATCCAGCGAAATGCAGCCAAACTGATTGGTTGTCATTTCATACTACAGATGGACAATGACCCAAAACATAAAGCCAAAGCAACCCAGGAGATTATTAAAGCAAAGAAGTGGAATATTCTTGAATGGCCAAGTCAGTCACCTGATCTCAACCCAATTGAGCATGCATTTCACTTGTTAAAGACTAAACTTCAGACAGAAAGGCCCACAAACAAACAGCAACTGAAAACCACTCCCATGAAGGTCTGTCAGAGGATCAAAAAGGAGGAAACATAGCGTCTGGTGATGTCCATGAGTTCAAGACTTCAGGCAGTCATTGCCAACAAAGGGTTTTCAACCAACTACTAAAAATGAACATTTTATTTAAAATTATTGAATCTGTCCAATTAATTTTGGTCCCTTTAAAAACCGGGTGGCACATGTGAAGGAGCTGAAACTCCTAAACCCTTCATCCAATTTTAATGTGGATACCCTCAAATGAAAGCTGAACGTCTGAACTTCAACTGCATCTGAATTGTTTTGTTTAAAATTCATTGTGGTAATATCTATAACCAAAATTAGAAAAATGTTGTCTCTGTCCAAATATATATGGACCTAACTGTATGTAGTTGAAGCCACGTTCAGTATTTGGTCAGTTTCTTACCTCAGTATTTATCAGCCAAAACCGGGAGTGGGTGATGAATACAGAAGTGGTGACGTGTTTCTATTATACTTTTCCACTGATTGTATATTTGTATTCCAGAATCAGGAGTGGAACAAATACTGAGGTATGGTGAAACCTAATTTATACTGTTCCCAGACATAGGACGTAGGGTTGAGCGAAACGGGTCGAACATTTTCAAAAGTCGCCGACTTTTGACAAAGTCGGGTTTCATGAAACCCGATCCGACCCCTGTGCGGGGTCGGCCATGCGGTACGCAACTTTTGCGCCAAAGTCGCGTTTCAATGACGCGAAAAGCGCCATTTCTCAGCCAATGAAGGTAAACGCAGAGTGTGGGCAGCGTGATGACATAGGTCCTGGTCCCCACCATCTTAGAGAAGGGCATTGCAGTGATTGGCTTGCTGTCTGCGGCGTCACAGGGGCTATAAAGGGGCGTTCCCGCCGACCGCCATGTTACTGCTGCTGATCTGAGCTTAGGGAGAGGTTGCTGCCGCTTCGTCAGAAGCAGGGATAGCGTTAGGCAGGGTCCATTAACCACCAAACCGCTTGTGCTGTAGCGATTTCCACAGCCCAACACCACCTTCGGTGTGCAGGGACAGTGGAAGCTACATTTTTTTTTTTCCCCTCAGCGCTGTAGCTCATTGGGCTGCCCTAGAAGGCTCCCTGATAGCTGCATTGCTGTGTGTACGCCGCTGTGCAAACCAACTGCTTTTTTCAAAGCACAAATCCTCTTGTTCCTTCATTTCTGCACAGCTATCTTGTTTGTTTGTCCACACTTTTTATTTAATTTGTGCATCAGTCCACTCCTTATTGCTGCCTGCCATACCTGGCTGAGATTACTGCAGGGAGATAGTAATTGAAGGACAGTTCCTTTTTTTTTTTTTTTTTTGTGGGAGATTAAGATTGGCATTTCTGCTGGAGTGCCATCCCTGTCTGTGTCATCTCTCACTCAGTGGGCCATAGAAAGCCTATTTATTTTTTTGCTTGATTTGGGTTCTAAAATCTACCTGAAAAAATCACTACATCAATCAGTGGGAGAAAAATATTGGCCTCAGGGCTTGTGTGCCACTCCTTACTCCTGTGTGTGCCATCTCTCACTCAGTGGGCCATAGAAAGCCTATTTATTTTTTTGCTTGATTTGGGTTCCAAAATCTACCTGAAAAAATCACAACATCAATCAGTGGGAGATTAATATTGGCCTCTGGGCTTGTGTGCTATTCCTGAGCGTGCCATCTCTCTCACAAAAAGTGGGCCATAGAAAGCCTATTTATTTTTTTGGTTGTTTTGGGTTCTAAATTCTACCTGAAAAAATCAATAAATCAATCAGTGGGAGATAAATATTGGCCTCTGGGCTTGTGTGCCACTCCTGACTCCTGTGTGCGTCCTCTCTCACTCAGTGGGCCCTAGAAAGCCTATTTTTTGTTTTATTTGTTTTCTAAATTCTCCCTGAAAAAAATCATTTTATTTTATTTGGTTTCTAAATTATTCCTGAAAAATTCATTTTTTTGTATTTTTTTTTTCTAAAGTCTCCCTGAAAAAAAAAAAAAAAATCAAATCAGTGGGAGATTAATATTGCCCTTTCTGCTTGTGTGCCAGTCTTGACTCCTGGGTGTGCCATCTCTCTCTCTCCAATTGTGGGCCATAGAAAGCCTATTAATTTTTTTGCTTGATTTGGGTTCCAAAATCTACCTGAAAAAATCAATAAATCAATCAGTGGGAGAAAAATATTGGCCTCTGGGCTTGTGTGCCACTCCTGACTCCTGTGTGCGTCCTCTCTCACTCAGTGGGCCATAGAAAGCCTATTTTTTTTTAATTTGTTTTCTAAATTCTCCCTGAAACAATCATTTCATTTTATTTGGTTTATAAATTCTTCCTTAAAAAATTATTTTTTTTTATTATTTTTTTTTTCTAAAGTCTCCCTTTATTAATATTTACATTTGCGCTTCAGTGACAGTCCTGCGTGTGTGGCATCTCTCTCATTTGTTGCCACCAACAACAGAGTGTGTAACATTGTGCCTGATTTTCGTTGTGGTCTCACCCACCTGTAAAGGGGTAGCTAAATCATACTGAAGTTATAGCTCACCGTGTAAGTTGTGTGACAGCAACAAATACCGTTAGTTTGGTAACGTTTTTAAAACAATGAGGAAGTCTGGTGGAAGAGGTCGTGGCCGGGGGCGTTCATTGTCAGCTGGTAATGAGGGTAGTGGTAGTGGTGGAGCATCAGGTGGTCGTGGGAAAAAAAATATTGCACCTAAGTCTGGAGCTGTGGAGCCAGGTTCGTCGTCTGGCTACACAAGGCCTCGAACGCTCCCTTTTCTGGGAGTAGGAAAACCGCTTTTAAAGCCGGAGCAGCAAGAGCAAGTTTTGGCTTATCTTGCTGACTCAGCCTCTAGCTCTTTTGCCTCCTCTCGTGAAACTGGTAAAAGTAAAAGCAGCGCGTCGTTAGTGGATGTTCACGGTCAGGGACAAGTCGCTTCCTTGTCCTCTTCAGCAAAAACAACAACAGAGAAGAATGCAGCAGGCGACAATGGGTTACTCCATGGAGCTCTTTACACATACCGTCCCTGGCTTAGAAAGTGAAGCAGTCAACAGTCCATGCCCATTACAAGTTGAATCTGACATGGAGTGCACTGATGCACAGCCACAGCCAGACTACTATGCTGGTCCTTTGACTCAGACCACAACATTGCCCTCGCAGGGTGCTGATCAAGAATCAGACCCTGATGAGACTATGTTGCCCCATCACGAACACTATACCACTGACCGACACGGTGACACAGACGAAGTTGCACACGAGCTACAAGAAGAGGTAATAGATGACCCAGTTCTTGACCCCGATTGGCAGCCATTGGGGGAACAGGGTGCAGGCGGCAGCAGTTCTGAAGCGGAGGAGGAGGGGCCGCAGCAGGCATCAACATCGAAACAGGTTCCATCTGCCAGGCCCGTATCTTGCCCAAAACGCGTGGCAAAGTCAAAACCTGTTGGAGGACAGCGTGGCCATCCGGTTAAAGCTCAGTCTGCAATGCCTGAAAAGGTATCCGATGCTAGAATGAGTGCAGTCTGGCATTTTTTTTAAACAACATCCAATTGATCAGCGCAAAGTCATCTGTCAAAAATGTTCAACTACCTTAAGCAGAGGGCAGAATCTGAAAAGTCTCAATACAAGTTGCATGCATAGACATTTAACCACCATGCATTTGCAAGCTTGGACTAACTACCAAATGTCCTTTAAGGTTGTAGCACCCTCGGCCAATGAAGCTAGTCATCAACGCAACATCCCTTCCGGCAGTGTAGGGCCACCATTTTCTGCCCCACCTGCAGTATCTGTGCAGGTTTCTTTGCCAGGCCAAAGCAGTCAGGGTCAGGGAATCACCAGTTTCGTAGTAGGAAACACTGCATCTAGGGCACCGGCGGCAACAATACCATCTCCCACCGTCTCTCAGTCTGCCATGTCCACCGGCACCCCCGCTAGTTCCACGATCTCCAGCTCTCCAGTCCAGCTCACCCTACATGAGACTATGGTTAGAAAAAGGAAGTACTTAGCCTCGCATCCGCGTACACAGGGTTTGAACGCCCACATAGCTAGACTAATCTCATTAGAGATGATGCCCTACCGGTTAGTTGAAAGCGAAGCTTTCAAAGCCCTGATGGACTACGCTGTACCACGCTACGAGCTACCCAGTCGACACTTTTTTTCCAGAAAAGCCATCCCAGCCCTCCACCAGCATGTTAAACAGCGCATCGTCCATGCACTCAGGCAATCTGTGAGCACAAAGGTGCACCTGACAACAGATGCATGGACCAGTAGGCATGGCCAGGGACGTTACGTGTCCATCATGGCACACTGGGTAAATGTGGTGGATGCAGGGTCCACAGGGGACAGCAAGTTTGGGACAGTTCTGCCTAGCCCACGGTCTAGGAAACAGTTGGCTGTAGCCGTTCGCACCCCCTCCTCCTCCTCTTCGTCCTCCTGCAGAAGCGAGAGCTCGTCCACAGACCGCAGTCGCACAACCACTCCATCCGCAGCTGCCACTGTTGCACACCAGGTCTCCCATTATGGGGCAGCTACTGGCAAACGTCAGCAGGCTGTATTGGCTATGAAGTGTTTGGGCGACAACAGACACACCGCTGAAGTTCTGTCCGAGTTCTTGCAGAAAGAAACGCAGTCGTGGCTGGGCACTGTAGATCTTGAGGCAGGCAAGGTAGTGAGTGATAACGGAAGGAATTTCATGGCTGCCATCTCCCTTTCCCAACTGAAACACATTCCTTGCCTGGCTCACACCTTAAACCTGGTGGTGCAGTGCTTCCTGAAAAGTTATCCGGGGTTATCCGACCTGCTCCTCAAAGTGCGTGGACTTTGCTCACATATCCGCCGTTCGCCCGTACACTCCAGCCGTATGCAGACCTATCAGCGTTCTTTGAACCTTCCCCAGCATCGCCTAATCATAGACGTTGCAACAAGGTGGAACTTCACACTGCACATGCTTCAGAGACTGTGTGAACAGAGGCGGGCTGTTATGTTTTTGTGGGAGGATACACATACACGGGCAGGCAGTAGGATGGCAGACATGGAGTTGTCAGGTGTGCAGTGGTCGAAGATTCAAGACATGTGTCAAGTCCTTCAGTGTTTTGAGGAATGCACACGGCTGGTTAGTGCAGACAACGCCATAATAAGCATGAGCATCCCCCTAATGCGTCTGCTGATGCAAAGTTTGACGCACATAAAGGATCAGGCGTCTGCAGCTGAGGAAGAGGAAAGCCTTGATGACAGTCAGCCTTTGTCTGGCCAGGGCAGTGTACAGGACGAGGTAGCGGGCGAAGAGGAGGAGGAGGACGAGGAGGATGATGGGGATGATTATATTTTTAATGAGGAAGCTTTTCCGGGGCCAGTGGAAATTGTTGGCGCGGCAAGGCCGGGTTCTGGTTTTTGGAGGGACACAAGTGACGTGGATTTGCCTGAAACTGCCCCTCAACCAAGCACAACCACAGATTTGAGAACTGGAACTTTGGCCCACATGGCGGATTATGCCTTACGTATCCTCAAAAGGGACACACGCATAACAAAAATGATGAACGATGACGATTACTGGTTGGCCTGCCTCCTTGATCCTCGCTATAAAGGCAAATTGCAAAATATAATGCCACATGAGAACTTGGAACTAATATTAGCAACCAAACAATCAACTCTTGTTGACCGTTTGCTTCTGGCATTCCCTGCACACAGCGCCCGTGATCGTTCTAACACGATCTGCAGGGGCCAGCAGACCAGAGGTGTTAGAGGGGCAGAAATCAGAAGTGGCGTTGGCCAGAGGGGTTTTCTGACCAGGTTGTGGAGTGATTTTGCTATGACCGCAGACAGGACAGGTACTGCAGCATCAATTCAAAGTGACAGGAGACAACATTTGTCCAGAATGGTTACTAACTATTTTTCATCCATTATCGACGTTCTCCCTCAACCGTCATTCCCATTTGATTACTGGGCATCAAAATTAGACACCTGGCCAGAATTGGCAGAATATGCATTGCAGGAGCTTGCTTGCCCGGCAGCTAGTGTCCTATCAGAAAGAGTATTCAGTGCTGCAGGTTCAATACTAACAGAAAAAAGGACTCGTCTGGCTACTCAAAATGTAGATGATCTAACCTTCATTAAAATGAACCACAACTGGATTTTGAAATCTTTTGCCCCACCTTGCCCGGCTGACACCTAGCTTTCCTATGTAAAGGTCTTGCCTGTGGACTATTCTGAACGACTTTTCCAATCTCGTAATTTGCAGCACCTGATTGTCCAGCATCCGACATGTTAACACCTCCCTAAATGGCCAAAGTCCCCACACGGGGCCGTGGTATCGCCACTTGGCGCCAGCACCCGTGAGAGTACTGTTTGTCTGAAGAGGTGGGTGTGCCCGCTTTTGGTCGACGGCACTGCCACTAGGTCCCTCATAGTACAATAAAGTGTCTGGCGGTGGTGGTGCGCACCCAACGTCAGACACACCGTTGTAATATGAGGGCCCCTGGGCCTGTACCGCCGGCCACAAGACAGTCCCCCCCCCCAGGTCAAACAGTGCTCTACCACTTGCAAAATTTTCTCTCACAGCTCCACCAATGTTTAGTCTATGCGCTGACATCCTTCAATGCCTGGCACTGTCAATACCATTGTATTGACATTTTTCTTATGTTAGGCCTTCGAAGCCTGTCTGCGGTCACTCCTTCCACTAGGCCTCCACTGACCTGTCTACTGCCGCCCGTGTTCCCCTGGAACCAATTTTAAATTGCCTACAGCCAGCCCAATTTATTATGTTAGGGCTTCGAAGCCTGTCTGCGGTCCCTCCTTCCACTAGGCCTCCACTGACCTGTCTACTGCTGCCCGTGTTCCCCTGGAACCAATTTTAAATTGCCTACAGCCAGCCCAATTTATTATGTTAGGGCTTCGAAGCCTGTCTGCGGTCCCTCCTTCCACTAGGCCTCCACTGACCTGTCTACTGCCGCCCGTGTTCCCCTGGAACCAATTTTAAATTGCCTACAGCCCAAGTTTTGTTATGTTAGGCCTTCGAAGCCTGTCTGCGGCCCGTTCTTTCCACTACTACTACACTGACCTGGCTACTGCCGCCCGTGTTCCCCTGGAACCAATTTTAAATTGCCTACAGCCAGCCCAATTTATTATGTTAGTGCTTCGAAGCCTGTCTGCGGTCCCTCCTTCCACTAGGCCTCCACTGACCTGTCTACTGCTGCCCGTGTTCCCCTGGAACCAATTTTAAATTGCCTACAGCCAGCCCAATTTATTATGTTAGGGCTTCGAAGCCTGTCTGCGGTCCCTCCTTCCACTAGGCCTCCACTGACCTGTCTACTGCTGCCCGTGTTCCCCTGGAACCAACATCAGAAAATATAAAAATAAGTATTTTGCTTATAAAAAAGAAAATACTGGAGAGATATCAAATGCAGACATTTTAACATTAAAAACAAACACATACAACAAAAATCTGGTACAGTACTAAAAATGGCCACCAGCTACAATAACTTTCTCCTGCAAGTAGTTAACTGAAAGTTTTTTTCAATTTAAAACACAGATATGGCATCCACCGAGTGTTGTCCTGTCGCGTCTTCTTTATATTATTGCCAAGAAGATGCAAAACAATGAAAATAATAAAATCATTATTTACCAAAAAAATAGAGTAAGTCAAAACCACATTGCAAATAAACATTCATTACAAATAAAGAAGCAGGGCGCGTCCGAGGGTGAGTATATACCTAATAAGAATATAATCACCCTCGGACGCGCCCTGCTTCTTTCCGACAGCCTTCCTTCCTAAGAATCAGCCCTTCCGTGGTGTAGAGAGAGGGTGTGTTACACTCCAAGGTGTTCCCCAGGTTGCCTTTCCTGAGCTTCGATCTTCATGCTCTCGTTTAGTAGTTGTCGGAAAGTAGGCTGCATTAGGCCTACAAATTGGGTATGGGGTGGAGAGAGATGGTGTGTTACACTCCAAGGTGTTCCCCAGGTTTCCTTGCCATTGCTTCGGTCTTCCGACTCTCGTTTAGTAGTTGTAGAAAACTACACTGCATTAGGCCTACAAAATGGGTATCGGGTGGAGAGAGATGGTGTGTTACACTCCAAGGTGTTCCCCAGGTTGCCTTGCCATTGCTTCGGTCTTCCGACTCTCGTTTAGTAGTTGTAGAAAACTACACTGCATTAGGCCTACAAAATGGGTATAGGGTGGAGAGAGATGGTGTGTTCCACTCCAAGGTGTTCTCCAGGTTGCCTTTCCTGAGCTTCTATCTTCAGGCTCTCGTTAAATTGTCGTTAAATGGAACAACTGCATTTGGCGTACTAGTTGGTTTGGGGCCTACTAACAGTGTCTGCCGCTCCTTGCTGTTCTCCTGGTTTCCTGTCCTGAAATTCCGTTTTCAGGCGCTCGTTAAGTAGTTGTTAATGTTAGACTGCATTTGGCCTACTAGTTGGGTTGGGGCCTACTATCGGTGTCTGCCACTCCTTGCTGTTCTCCTCCACTGAACAAAGCTGTGCCGCCTGTTTACTACGGTTGCCAATTTTGAACTGCATTTCGACTACTTACTGATTTGGGCCTACTCTCTGTGTCAGCCTCTCATTCCAGTTGTCCTCCACTGCAATGCCCCCTGGTTATTCCTGTGTTACCAATTTTGAACTGCATTTAGCCAACTTTATTCTTTGGGCCTATATCTGTGTTTCCTCCTCATCCTGCCCATTGCCCAGCCAGTGATAGATGAGTCTGCTGGTACATTGACCCATAACGCAACATTCCCCGTGCACGCTACACAACAACATTGTGACCCTGCTGAAAGTCAGGTTGCTCTTCCCGCATACCATACCACCTTACACGGGGACAAAGAGGAAGGTGCAGATGAAAGTGCAGGTTCCTTCATCAGGTGGGGGGAGGAATACTAGTTGGCAACGTCACTGGCACAGGGCCTCTCATAGTACGCAAAAGTGTTGCTGCCGGTGGGAGGCGCCCCCGCCGTGCAAACACACCGCTGTACTTTGAGGGGCCCTGTGCCAGTGCCAATGCCAACGAGTGGGCCCCCCCTGCTTGCTCAGGTTCACAGCACTTGCAAAGTTGAAATACTTACCTCTCCCTGCTCCACTGCCGTGACGTGGTCCAGATTTCCTGGGCCCACTAATTACTTGAACCAGCCCTACCCACCACAACTTTAGCCAAATGACCCCCAATTTCAAATGCCTTCCAATTATTATAAGGTAAATTACGCTTGACAAGCTTCATTAAGAAGAATGGATGGTTTTGACATTAAAATGGGCACTCTAGGTGTTTTCCTGGCCCCCACTCACTGCCGACTATGCTGCCCCATTGACTTGCATTGGGTTTCGTGTTTCGGTCGATCCCGACTTTACGTCATAATCGGCCGATTTCACTCGACCCGACTTTTGAGATAGTCGGGTTTCGCGAAACCCGGCTCGACTCTAAAAAGGTCAAGGTCGCTCAACTCTAATAGGACGTACTTGTACTTCAGACATTGGGTGCTTTGCAATATATATTACCATCACCTGCTTTTAACAGCAGCAATTAGAGTTAGCTTTGATTGCTGCTGGTTAACCATTTAGATGCCACTGTCAATCTCAGACAGCGGCATTTATAATAGTTTTGATCTATGTTCCTGCCTACCCACAATCCTGCAGTGAGATCATGGCGTATCGATGGTTTATCATGGCAAATGGAAGCCTATTGAAGGCTTCCATTGCCGTCATCTTTGTACTTAAAAAGAAAAAAAAACATAGATGAGTTATTGTGTTTAACCCCTTCTTGGCATGTGATGTGCATGATGTCACATGTCGGCTGTGGGTGTATGGAAGATGTTATACAACTGACCCATGCCTCTAACAGCAGCAATTAATCTCTGAAAGTGGCATTACGGTGCCACTATATCTAATATATAAAGGTGTGTGTGTGTGTGTGTGTGTGTGTGTGTGTGTGTGTGTGTGTGTGTGTGTGTGTGTGTGTGTGTCCGGGATTGGCATCTGCACAGTCATAGCTACAGCCACAAAATTTTGCACAGTCACACGTCTGGACCCCGAGAGCGTCAAAGGCTATGTTGTGGGGCAAAATTTTAACCCTGCTCATTCCAATTCACAAAAACAATTTTGCCCCTATCTACATGATGGGGAAAAAGTGAAAGGAAAAGTGTTTGAGGCAAATTGACAGCTGCCAGATGTGAATAAGGGGGACTTAAAGAATGAGAGCGATGGCGCCAAAGAGTATATACCGTACAGTTGCTAAGGTGGGGCCCCGACATGGGATACTCACCACACACAGGGATATGAACACACACACAAAATGCGCCACAGACTACCATGTGCTTGAACATATATACCACCCTCAGCACACATTTCACCACACATACACCAACCTCGCCACATAAAAGTCGAAACACAAAAGTCGATACTCAAAACTCACCATGCACAAAATTTTCCACATGCAAAACTCGCCTCATGCAAAACTAGGCTCACGCAAAACTCGCCACACGTGCAATACTCACCTCATGCAAAACTTGCGCACACGGAAAAATTGCCACATGCACAAAAGTTGCAACTCATGCAAAAGTTACCTCACACAACTTGCACATATTCAAAACGCACCACACAGAAAACTCGCCACGTGCAAAACTTGCTACACTAACCTGTTACATGCAACTCAACACACAAAAAGTTGCTACATGCATTACGCCACACAAAACTCAACACACAACTTGACACATGAAACTCGCCCTAACACACACAGAAGTCTGGTATTATCCTTCAAAAATAAAAATCTGATTAATAAGCTGACAAACTACAAGAGCAACAAGTGTACCATATAGGAAATACGGCAGCTGTCAGTCACATGACCTGTCTATTATGTGTATGTGTGAGCTAATATATACTGCCAGGGTGGAGGGATTCCTGCTGGCTGGGGATTTATCAGGCTGCCAATAGCAACCAATCACAGCTCAGCTTCTATTTTGCTACAGTTAATTAATTTGAGCTCTGATTGGTTAATATAGGCAACAAAGGACATTCTCAGTATAACAAAGCTTGTGTGAGGTAATAGCATGTCAGGTAGGGTGTGTTGGTGGAAAGGCTGATGTCAGTCACATTACCTCTGTGATAGGATACAGAAACTGCCAGTTACAGACTATTTTTACCACAATAATGCCTCATAAGAAAAGGAATTCCCTGGCACGAATGTCAGCTGATGCGAAAAGAAAAGCTGCATTATGGGCCAATGAAAAATGTGAAGACCGAGAAACAAGGCTGACACACATGAGAACAGCAGCTGCTTCCTCAAGAGCCATATCCAACTGAGTTCCTCAATTCCTTGGAGCCACAAGGACTTCCTCCTCATAACCGCTTTCTAAAATCTGGAGCAACTATTCTGCTATTGAGAAATTTGGATCCACCAAAGCTGTGTAATGGAACAAGAATCTTGATTAAGAACCCGTTTCCACATGTAATTGAGGCAACCATTTTGACAGGATGTGCCACAGGAGAAGATGTTTTCATTCCAACAATTCCTCTCATTCCATCTGATTTGCCTTTTGATTTTAAATGCCTCCAGCTTCCTGTTCAACTGGCATTTGCTATGTCCATCAACAAGGCTCAAGGACAGTCCTTGAAAGTAGTTGGAATCGATTTACAATCTCCATGCTTTTCTCATGGTCAACTTTATGTGGCCTGTTTAAGAGTTGGAACAGCAAAAAATCTGTTCGTCTTTTAACCTGGAGGAAAACTAAGAATGTCGTTTATCAAAAGGCTCTCAAATAAGTAGTAGAAGATTACTTCACATTATTTGGCCAATTTAGTTAAATCTGTGTGGAATATCTCTGGTGTTGAAATATATGTTGTGAAATGCTTCTATTAGCTTAGGTTTTGCCTTTTAATAATTACGTATCTATTTGTTTTGTGGTTTGTGTGTGCAGAATACATTTTTGTTAAACACATTCTATTTTTCTAATAGCAGTTATTAACCCGAGCAAAGCCGGGAAGTACAGCCAGTATTTAATAAATATACATACCGAGAGCCCCATTAAGAAAGACAGTTCCCTCGTACGCTTGCGTGACATAGTTACATCATGTGATCAATGTCACCAATCAATAGCCGCTTCACTCCACCTTGTCCAAAGGCGAGGAGAGTGAAGCCAGCACGGATTGGCTGCAGAAGTTGCATGATGTAACGTGAGCCCTGGGAGAGACAGTGCCAACACCGCTGGAACGGCATCGGAGGTGAGTGTAAATGATATTATTTTACTGGGGTCAAACATTCAGATTGAGAAGGGGTGGTCCGAGTAGCAGACAACCCCTGTAAGAGGCACACAACACTTAATGTGTTGCATCCCCTCAGTGGCGTACACCTAACCAGAAATGCTACTCAAGTCAGGAAGTAGCAAGTTATGCCACTGCAGTACTGTATATTTCAAACATACAATATGCACATTACAAACACATTTGCATATTACTACCCACATACCATCTGTCAATTTTTGAGAAGCTATTCAGAATTTATGAAATTGCCCATATAAAGCAGTGCACTTGGTGCATTTGAAACGCCCACCAGGGCCGTGGGGTACTCAGGACCGGGTCTGGTACTTAATGGGATGTGTCACAGCGGCGGCAAACTGGTCCGTGGCCCTGGGCACCCATGTTAAAGTGACGGTCTTGAAAAGGGTTAGTTGAATAATAAAAGTTTGGACTCCACCTGTGGTATTCGGTCAGGGGTGACCAATGCTGCTTAAAGGGGTCCACTGGGGTGATGTTATGGCAGCAGGGATGGTATGGATTCCCACAGGTGATGTAGTAAGAAACGGCTGACACAGGGTTGCAGTCTCTTTACCTCTTTACTTGGTTCAAGGCAGCCACAGTCCAGGGTACTGGATCACAGGTGCTGGTGGTGGTCCGGCTGGCTTGGAAGCGTCTCAGGAATCCCCTAACCAGGTGGAGTTGGAAGCCTTCCTTCTAGCGCTATGTTGTTGTAGTGCCTTGCTGCCTTAGGCCTCACACAAGGTCCCCACGTTTTCTCTCTGTCCCCCTTTAGGTAGGACACAAACCCATACGACAGGTAACTAATCTCTATCACGACCCGGGTTCTATCTGTTACTGTGTCCTCGGGTGTTAGTGGAGGACAGGTAACTTGAAATCTAGCTGTCCGCCGGTTTCTGCCATGAGGCATGAAGTTAGCCCCACAATCTTGGTCTTCCAGCTACCGGTATATACGCTCAGTGTGGAGGAATTTCAGTCACAACTTCTCTCTCCAGCTCTTCACTTTGCCTTTGCTGCTTTCTTTCAGTTTCTTTACAAGTTGCTCTGCTCTCTTTTTCCTTCCCAGGAGCTGCAGAATCACTCATCTGCACGGCCCCAGCTTTCCTTCCTCACTCCTCACTCTCCTCTCACCAACTGTCTCTCTCTAACTGCCTACCAACTGACTCCTCGTCCTGACCAGAGAGAGCAGCTCCCCTGATGTCGGGTGTAGAGCTCCCCCTTCTGGCCTGGAGTCAGAACGGTGTTGTATTTGCTGAATACCTGTTAAAGGGATCCTGCCTCACTTCCAAGCATGACATCACTCTCCCCGTGAGGAAAGCAATGCCACTGTGACAACCGGTTACCTGGGGTGTTACACATGTGCAACATATTTAGCCTTATGCATTGTCCTTTAAAACACCGACGCAACTGAATCCCTTATATGACCTCTTTCATCACATCCCAAAATACAGAAGCAACTGAATCCCTTATATGACCTCTTTCATCACATCCCAAAATACAGAACCCCCCAAACTAATACAGACCCTCAGACCTGAACCACATGCAGCCGTAAACAAATACATGCCCCAGATCAGATTGCCAAACAAATATAGATCTTCTGCAATATATTTGACAGAGTCTCATTTCTTTTTTTTCTGACACCTAGAAATGACACATATATGAATGTTGTTATTCACAATGCAATTATTGCGGAAAACTGATGTTAGATTGTTTTTACTGTTCTGGTTGCGGTCTATCAAGCTTTTACAGAGTGACACAAAAAGTATGTACTACAATGAGCACTCATAGCCAACAGCACTGTGCCTGTTCATTGAACATATTATATAGTAATTTACTTGTCAATAAGACTCTGTACACAGGTAAATTCATTCATAGTATTAACCCTTCATTTCTTGGCACTTACCTCTGAATTATGTTTTAGTAATGTGAGCGGAGCGAGTAGTGAAGTAATTGGGGCTGACTGCAGTCCCCTGCAGAGCTAGCCAGAAACACTGCATGTTAGCACATGATGTTGTGTTGGGCCTTCAAATCACAAGAGGTGCCAGGTAGGAGGCGATTTACAGGGCTCCCATCCGGAACAGCGAAGGTGCGCTCTGATGTGCATCATTTTCGGGAGTGTACACCTACTGGAGCCGGACACTTGGACATTGTAGACTGTGGCTGGTACGCGGCCATCTAGCGTGCACTAATCACAATGTGAAAGCATCTTTAGATTTTGCAGTCAATTGACTCCCATTGATTTATCTCCAATACGGCCTCCCGCAGGGACAGCTTTATAAACCAAAAATAAGCAGCTACAATACAGACTAAGACCTAGAAAAATACCAAAAACGATATTTATCATCTCTATGCTTAAAGAGGTTGTACACTTCTGGACAATCCCAGCCTACTCACTTCAAGGCCCCATTTAAATAAAAACAATGGATACTCCCATCCCAAAGCGGCACCATCAATATTCCGTCCTCTTGATGAAATCGTAAAGGCTGCAGCTTCTTTAAATCTAACTAATAAAACTAAAATTAACTACATGATGCATTCCCTTTAACTAAATGTGTTGATTTCACAAATTGAACATCCTTTCGGTTTCCTTCAACTACTGCTCTGAGATGCACATATACACCATTGCACACTAAACAATTACATTAGTTTTGCCTGGAGCCTCCACATGGGTGAGCTCCTACATAAGCATTCATCTAGCCCTCATAGAACTTAATAGATACAGATATGCACTGAGCTAGCACTACTAGCAAGAGAAAAAGGTCATTTAACTTAACCCTTTAAAAGGTTGTCCAACTTAAAAAGAAAATTGCCTCTTCAGAGAAAAAGAGGACTTGAACTCTATAGCGCCACCTGTTGGAAGTAGCGATCCTACAAGTCACAATCAACCCTTTAACGAGTCTTGCAATATGACTTAGGATAAAAGCCAAATCAGTATCTTAAAAGGAAAAGCCTGCAGTCACTGCAAAGTTTTCTTTTTAGACCTGGCAGCCCCTTAAAGGACTCAGCAATTTTCATCTTTACCTCCATCCATGTGTGTGTCTGCTACACATATAGCTCAATTTTTCCATCGACACAGCCATATGAGCGCTTGTTTTTTTGTGGGACGAGTTGTAGCTTTGCATGACACCATTCATTTTAGCATTTAACATACATGAAATTGGCGAAAAAACTTAAGTGAACTAAAACTGTTTTTTTTTTTTAATTATGCAAATTGTTTTGACAGCATCTATTGTCTGGTAAAAGTGACCTGGCAGCATGATTCTCTAGGCCAGTGTAATTATGGCAAAAAATTAACTTGTCCAATTTTTGTCTATTTTTGCAATGAAAAAAAAATTCCGAAATTTGTAGAAAAAAAAAAAATGTTCTTGTCAACATTTTCCTAAACTGGTGTCTTTTATTTTCTACATCCCTAAAGCTGGGTGAAGACTTTTTTTATCCCCCGTGTTGACGTTTTTATTGATACCAAGTTGGGGTACATATGACACAGCTTTTTATTGCATTTTTGGGGCGGTTGGGAGGACAGTGCAGTAACTGAAAATGACGTTTTAATTTGTTTACTTTTGACTAATGTATGGGTTAAAAAAAATTATATTGATACTGTGGACTTTTTTGGGAACATGGCCTTCCCATATTTCTTTATTTTTACAATTTTTTTTTAATGTCTGCATTTTTAATGGTGGGAAAGGGTGATTAGAATTTTTTTTTATATTTTTCTAAACATTTTTAAAAACTTTTTCTTCCCCTTTTTACTTTTTAATCCCCATAGGCTACTTGAACCTGCCACCTTTCTCCCACTTTTACTACACAATGCAATACTACTGTATCGCAGTACTCTTACGATATTTAACCTGTGGCTGAACTTCTCAAGAAGGCTAAAAGCCCAACAGTTCCCCACAGTCCTCAGGGGAGGCGATGATTGCCAATGTGCATACGCACTGGCTCCCAAGTTATGTTCCTGAGCTGTGGCATGTGGTCCTTACTTCCTGATACACTCCCCCTGTATGTGCATTAAACAGACTGACAGACAAGCTCAGCAAGCAGGAGGCAGGGCTCAACTTGGAGCTCTGAGCTGTGATGATATGGGGGCATGGCCTGCTATCAACAGCTTGTTGGGGATGTGTACAGAAAGGGAGGGTGAGCAGGGAGAGCATAGAGGTAGTATAGGCTCCACAGGGCATGATAATAATCTTATCAACTAGTAACTTTGTCCAGAGAGGATGGTGCTAGGTATTCGAGCAATGACTATATTGCTCCCTTGCAGTACACTAAACCTGTAACATTGCTGACTGCAGGAAAGTCTCTGCACAGTTTAAAGTAATTGAAGGAATGCTAGAAGTGGGAAACTGCAAGGTCAGCGATTTATTCATCTTGAGGCTGTATAGGAGTCTCATGATGGTGCTTTGTAGGAGGGGTGGGCAGGCACTGAGGGTGGGGAGTAGTGGGGTAGATACAGCATAGAAGAGGAGCCAGGGTACACTGTCTACTGGGAAATGTAATCTAGAGGTATAGATAGCTGGAAAGCAATAACAAGGATTCCTGCAGGGGATGAAGGGGGAGCTAAAAATGGAAAATATAGGTAACAAAGGGAGTTGGGAAATAATTATAGGGACAGACAGATTGTTTATGTGCCAGGAAGACTTTTTTAATAGCATTTTCAGAATTTTTTTTTTTTTTGGGTGGGTTCTGGGTACCAGTGCATATTGGGTACTGTGAGCAAATCACTATGGTGGGACACAAATGAGAGAGGTTTTTGTTTTATAAAAAGAGACAAACATAAAAATGATCATGTAGCTATATTTTTATTAACTATTAGAATCACATCCAGTTTTACTTTTCTTCCCTTTGCTTCCCAGCATTGATGATCATTTGACCACAAAACAACTGTCAAATTAAATTACATTTTTTTTAGTGAAACATTCTTCCTATAGTGAGTTATTTGAGTTACATTGGAACCCTTTTACTGATTTTCATACACCATAAAAAATGCTGTTAGGCCAGTCTCACACGTCCAGATAATAAGATAAGCGCTGTCCCCTGCATCTGGTGCTGAAGCCGCCATTCATATCTTCTCTCCAGCAGCGTTCGCTGGGGAGAAGATATGAAAAATCCTTTTTTTTTTTCGTGTTTAAAATAAAGATCTCTGTCCCCACCCCCCTCCCACCCCCTGTGCGCCCGCCCGCTGTTAATAAAATACTCACCCGGCTCCCTCGCTGGCGCTGCTTCCTGTCCTCGCCGCAGCTTCTCCTGTATGTATGGGAGGTGGAGCCGCATATTCATGACTGTAATCGGCGGCACCACGTGACCGCTCATACAGGAGAAGGTGGGGCGCGGAGAGGACGCTGCGAGGGAGCCGGGTGAGTATTTTATTAGCAGCGGGGGGGGGGGGGGGGAGGGGGCGCACAAGGGGTGGGAGGGGGGAGATTACCAAGATCTTTATTTTAAACACAAAGAAAAAAGAGATTTTTCATATCTTCTCTCCAGCGAACGCTGCTGGAGAGAAGATATACGCTGCTGGAGAGAAGATATGAATGACGGCTTCGATGTGTCTACGTGAGTCAGTGTCTCCGGTACGTGAGGAAACTGTCACCTCACATACCGGAGCCACTGACGTGTGAAACCGGCCTTAGGCAGAACTCCTGTTCTATGCAAAATTACCTTCCGTTTTTTTCTTTTTTAACTCATACAGTTAGCAATAAAATGTTCTCAACCATGGTCATTTTTTTTTACCTTGTATAACCTGTCAAAAGGCAGGCATTGTGATAAAAATGTAAGAAAATCCTTTGTACTATTGTTTCAGTGGCAAATTGACCCATCATGTTAATATTCTCTTTCAGTGATATCCTTAAAGCCTAACTCTACTCCAAATTTGAGCGCTCAGACGTGCTTACCGTTAAATTCTGCAGAGCCTCCCCATTGGCACTACTAAGGCCTCATGCATATGGCTTTATTACTGCTTTGTACAATCTCCAAATGGTATAAATAGGTATTCTCCCACAGTGGCATTGCTTATAGTATTAAATATCTGCAAGATGAGGTGTGTTAAGCACCAGCTGCCGGCACGAAGTGCTGCAGTACAACCTCCCGCATAAGACTTTGCAAAGTTAAAACACATTACATCACAGTTATCACATAGCTATTTGAGGTCAGGTATATTAAGAAACCAGAACATGAAAAGCTTATAATAGTTTAGATCTCTGCTCTATTAGCTGTGTCTTTTAATTTTTGCCTTGTTGTCCAGGTGATTTGCACTTAAATTGGTATTGCAGACTTTCCCTCTCTTCCCTCCGTCCTTTAAAGTGATCACTAACTACATGTCCACATATGTCCATGGCTGGAGGACATATTGATGTGAGGCAATGCCACTCCTGAATGTTCTTAAATGAATCATATTTCCCATATTCAGTCTTTAACATTTTATGTATCTACCCTCGTCTCAATTGATGAAACTCCTCTCTACAAAGTCTCATGTATTCCACCATGCTCTACAAACCTCAGGATGGTTGACATTACAGAACCAAAGTGATCTCCCAAAAGAAGGAAACAGGCTGATTGGCTAGCCTTATGGGGTGTTCATGGAACATATAGTGGTCTACATTTACTTAATAGGTAGAGGGGCACATGATACTATTCTGTGCAGGTCCCAACCACAAGAACACAACTGCTTTACTTACAAGGAAACTACCTGTGATCAGCCACACACACAGAAGAGCAGTGATACATAGCTTAGGAGTAAGTCAGCCATGGAGCACTGTTTGACACTGGGGAAAGGAGCACATTAATCATAGGTGTAGCCAATAGAGATAGGAGTATCCATACGTAGGATTCAGTCCATTGACCATGTCAGTAATCTGCAAGGGTATGTTTCCATGGGCCGGATTGGCAGCGCTTTGGACACAGCTGCGTCTAAATGGCTGCCAGCTTTTGTACGCGCGGTGATTCTGCATGTGTTCATTGAACCATGCGGAATCACAGTATCCTATACATAGGACGGTAATATTTATCTTGCGGAGACTGAGCGTCTCCGCAAGATAAATAGACATGCTGCGGTCTAGAAAGACGTGCTGCATGTCAGTCTCCGCAGGGAAGTCAGAGGCATCCGTGCACGCATAGTGGAGATGGAATTTCAAAAAATCCCCTCCACTATGCTGTAACATCTGGCCGCTGTGGATTAGACACTGTGGCTGTACACAGCGTCCAATCCGCAGTGAACACTGACCGTGGAAACATACCCTAACCGCTGGACGGGAGGCTTTACCTCCTGGCATTCCTGGCTTTTTTGACTAGCAGGGCTGGTGTGATGTTATCTGTGCATCACGATTGCATTGTGTCAGCCTGGCTAATCAAAAGAGGAGATGGGAATTTCAGAAGGTATGGGGTGATTAGCACTGCTCCCATCCAGAAGTCACAGATTACTGACCTAGCCGATGGACCGAGTCCTGAAAAATGATTCTCCATATCTCTAGTAGCCGTCTATACACATCGCCTTTGCCGCTGTAGTTTATAGGCATTGTGAAGTTTTGCTGTAGCACAAAAGCCATTTTCTTTATTAGTGGTAGACATATACATGGATGATCCCTACACTTTCAGAGAGTGACTATTGGTGAAGACTAGGATCTCCATTTTCTGAAAAGATGAAAGTCTTGAAAATAGAACCTGAACCTTTTAGACATTTATGACATATAGTTTTCATATGACATAAGTGTCCCAGATGGTAATACTCATGTTTATTCCGACCAACTGTAAGCTTTTCTCTCACAATTTTCACGATTTCTGTGTCTGTCAGTGAACAGAAACATTCTATGTATGCAGTATAAAGCAATCATCTGTGAGCTTAACAGCCTAGACTGCAAATTAAAACATTGGTTAAGGTTAAGTTCACGTTTGCGTATATGTGCGCAGCGTATCATCGGCATGCTTACACAGCATTTTAAATCCGCATCAGCATACGCACGACGGCCAAAAAAAAAATCGCTGCGTGTGCATGCATTTATGCATTTTTTGCCTGCGTTTGCGTTTATGTGCATGCGTTCTATATTTCCAGGAGGGCGTGTCTCAATGGGGGTGTCCTGGACATACGCAGTCCGAAATACACAAGCGCATCGAATGCATGCGTACACAAGGACATGCGTACACATGTATTCCCATAGACAGTAACGTGTTTTTTTAACGGACTCATCCGCATGCGTATGCCTGCGCATATTTGACAGATTTTTGACGCTTCCAAAAATGCAACATGTTGCGTTCGCCAGACCCCGCTGCACACCGAGAAACTACGCATGTGTATGCAGACGCATGCAAACTGATGCAAAGGCATGTCCCTGTGTATGACATGTTAGGCTGGTTTCACATTTGCGGATGGAGGTGCTGTGGAGGGCTGTGTACGTCCTGTGAAGGTCCGCCCACTGCCGCACCTCCTCCGGTCAGCTTCGCCTACGTCGGCGTGCGTACCCTATCTTTACCATTAGGTACGCAGGCCATGCTGATGTATGCGAATGCCTCTGCATGCGTCATTTTGACAGTGCGGCGACCTGCGCTAAACGTAACGAGTTGCAGTTTGGTGCAGATGCCGCACCATCAAAACGACGCATGCGGAGGCATCCGCATACATCGGCATGACCTGCGTACCTAATGGTAAAGATAGGTTACACACGCTACATGCCGACGTAGGCAGAGCTGACCGGAGGAGGTGCGGTGGTGGGCGGAGCTTCACAGAGGACGTGCGCAGTCCTCCTCAGCACTTCCATCCGCAAATGTGAAACCAGCCTTAGCTGTACTGATACATTGTAGTAAATTAGAGCAAGATAAATTTATGAATTGTATACAAAATTAATAAATTTATGAATGAAGCATATGCAGCACACCCACTTATTATGGGACCTCAAATAGGAATCCACTCAAAGATATAAAAAATTTGGCACTCCAGATAATGATGCAAAAATAATTTTTCATGTAGTAACAACTTTGTTGCAAAAAAATTAACGTTTCGGCCACAAACAGCCTTCTTCAGAACGACAAACGTATATATATCACAATAAGTATACATAAAAGCATACAGATCTGTAGAGATGTCATAAATAGTAGTCTCTCATAGCAACAAAAAAACAAACCCAAAAATTAAGGGTTTTTTGTTTTTCTGTTTTTGTTGCTATGAGAGACTACTGTTTGTGACATTTATACGGCTCTGTATGCTTTTATTTTATGTATACTTATTGTGATATATTTTTTTGTAGTTCTGAAGAAGGCTGTTTGTGGCCGAAACGTCAATTTTTTGCAACAGAGTTGTTACTGCATGAAATAAATTATTTTTGCATCATTATCTAGAAAGCCAAATTTCTTATACAAGATAAATTTATGTCATAGAAGATGATATTATATATGACATATCCAGTATAAGAAACAAGCACGGACATCTTGAAAATTGTTAATATCAAACTCACATAAGATCCCGTACGTTCTTCACCAATATTTTGCTCTGTGAGATTTGTGCCAGATTCATCAACCAGCTGTATAAACTCTCCTGACGAATTTGGCAGGTGAAAAATTGGCACGTCGGAGCTAATTTTTTTTTTTTAAATTACCATAAATCTCACATATTATGGATTATATAGATAGCACATCATATACAGGCCCTATGTGTTAAAAGGTTGTGTAAATATATACCTTTCCCATGTTCTTAAGCTGAATTGTTCTTGCATTATGCTTTCAATGTTGAACAGTTGAAGGACTCAGAAGTTGTGGCTTGTTTGCACTCCATTGATAGCCAATGTCAGGAACACCAGCTGTGAATATGTAGAGGAAATACTTTCCCATCCCCCAACACTCAGGCTGGTAGCATGCCATGCAGTCAAAAACTGCATCAAAACTGAACATGATTGACAATTTTGTCAGCCATGTAAACACCCAGCCTCAAAAGGTGTATTCCAGGGTATCAAAATACAGTTCAATGGATAATGTATAGGTTTTCCTATGGTAATGGCATATGACTAAGGTATGCCACTACTTTATGATCGGCGGGGCCCAACTACTGTTTCTGAGAGAAAAGCGAATGCAGCTTTGCATCACAAGCTAATTATTTTCCTGACAGTTATCACTTCCAGTCACCAAGCTATGCCGGGAACAGCAGCCATCTCACTGTAATATTTCCATGCTGCAGTACCCGCGCTAACTGGTGGCCAAGGAAAACCAGTGAAGAGGGCACAGCGTGACACCAGCTGCGCTGTATACCCTTTATTCTCGGGAATATTAGGCCCTTGAAATATTAAGCCTAAATATATTTTATTATATACTGTACTTATCTTGCCACTTCAGCTCTTGTAGGTTCTTCACTACTTTTTGCTGATGTTTGTCCATAACGAGTGTATGATTTGGTTCCATGGACTGGCAGGAGACCAGGAAAGTGGTAAAATCACTCAGCAAACCCTAAAAAAAGGTCATGTTTTGAAGATATTCTGAAGTGCAATCTGTGAGGCACTGATAATAATATCACCTGTGCCATACTAAGGAAATCCTGAAAACCTGGCCTGTTGGGGACCTTGAGGACTGGAGTTGACACACTGGAGTAGAGTCTACCAAGGATTCTCTTTACTTAAAGGGAGGTTTTTACACGCCAAACTAATGTCATCTGTGGAAAATCGCTGTAATCTTGATAAAATCCATAACTTTGTTTTGGAAATTCATGTTTCTGTATTTTAAATATCCATCAGCCAATGTTTATTCAATGAGCCGCAAGTGCTTTCCAGCTTCTCTCCCTATTTCTCTGCTTGTCTTCTGTCTGTGACTGACAAGTCATTCTAATCTCCTCCCCGCCCTAGACATTGCACATGTGCAGTCATTCCCTGGGGTGGAGTAAGGTCCTGATGACGTTGTGAGAGCCAGACTATCAATTTGCGTATCCACTGCCCCAGGGAATAACGGCTAGTGTGCGAGACCTGGCAGCAGACAGGCAAGGAGAGGGCCTCCTAGCTGGAAGTGCAGTGCCACTCCTGCTGCACTAGCAGCTCATTTGCATATGATGGTGAAATGGATTTCTCAAGAATGTAAATGATTTCTAAAACAAAGGTATTGATTTAATCAACCTTGCAGCGACTTTATCGATGACATTAGTTTGGGAAGTGAAAACCTACTGACATCATTCATTTTCTAATGGATATGTAAACATTAAACCCATTTCTCATCCGCTCCTGTTATCTGAACAAGAACAGAACTTTCACACGTTCTTCTAGAGCAGAAAATTTCCCTTCTTTAAAAACATAGTAGCAAAATTTCACTACAGTTTTTTTCTGGGTTAACCAGAACGTACACATGAAAATGCTGTTGACATGGCTTCTTCATAAACGTTCATGCTTATGTCAGCCGAGCCTACATCGGGACTAGGGGTCGTCTTGTAGGGTGCTTTATGTATTCTTAAGAATACTTGCTCAACTATCAGGCTGAGGAATGAGTAAAATACTCCTGCAGGGGGGAGAAATGATCTTTGGTTTGCATCATCGTTTTCATCAGCATTTAAAAAGGACTCACCAAGAACAATGGCAGCCGATGCGCACCAAAAGACCACTGATCGGTAAATATTTACCAATCTGCAATCATTTAATAGCCAGTCCATGTAAATGGACCTCTAGGCTTTGTTCACATTTACAAAACTGATGGCAGTGCCAGATCCGACACATGACTGACCCCAATGGCGTCCAACTGACCCCATTCACTTTTATGGGGTTCACAGAGTTTCCCTTGCTTTTTGTTTCATGCGATGTGAACGCATCCTTATTTGATAAACAGAAGAATTTTCATGAGTGGGCTGATGAACTGACGGTCGATCATGATTGGTTTTCAGTATTAACGCTTCCATGTGTCACGGTTTACGCACATATTGGCCAAGCGTCTCTTGCCCTGAACTTGACAATCTCATATGAATATGTGAAGCTGTCGAGTTCGGGTTATGAGACCCACGGACAGTCCGTGCTCAGACCGTGAGAAAATAGAGCTTGAATGCTCCTGAGCGCTCTTTTTACATCGCCTTCAAACAGTAAGGAGGATTCAATCTCATTATAAATGTAGCTCTATTTGTTTTTTATTAAAGGGCCAGATAGGCAACGTCATGGCAATCATCCAACTGGGTACCCCACTATGGATCATTACAAAAGAGCCTAGGATCTGTTTTTTCCTCCGTATCCTTGGACCATCTCCCCACTACAATAATGCAGTTTCTTCATAGATTGAAGGTTCGTACAGATATTTACTTCCGAATAAGAAAGAAACAAATATGATCATAAAATCGTATAGACCCTAACCTTTCTTAACACAGCTTCATTAGGTTATAGGTTAGATTTGCCATTTTTTATACTTAAATGTATGTATTTTGAGCGCAAATAATTTTTGCCATTCAGTTTCATTAATCAAAATGTGCATCGTTTCACTCTTATAGGCTCTTCGTTTCTCTGCACATTTAACCTTAATGTGGTCTGTAGTCATAAGTCAGCTGAAAAAAAAAAGACAGTTAGAAACTCTGCCATTGGACTGTTGGAATGAGCTTACTGACGGATTCTCAGTTAACCCATGATGCAGCTATCAACAGATATAGTCCAGAGGCTATAGGAGGAAAACGGTGCAATATTTTTAATGAAGCCCACTTACAAAATATGAAAATTTAATTAAGATACAAAAATGTCTCAAAAGCTAGACAACCCCTTTAAGGTGTTTGTTCCACACCTTGCTACTATTTTTCCATACACTATGAGAGTGGAAGAATACTATTTACAACCTGCCCAGATGTCTGGCAACATACTTGATGGCCAATTATAAACAGTGGCATGCGAAAGTATTCACCCCAGAGGCGTAGCTAGGGTTTTGGTTCAGGGGGGGCGAAGCTTCTGAGTGGGCCCCTAACCAGGTAGCCTTGATTACAGCTGGGTGACACACCCTAAGGCCGGCGTCACACACAGCGTAAAACAATACGGTCCGTATATTACGGCCGTAATACGCTGAAAAGTCCCGAAAATAGTGGTCCGTAGCTCCTCCGTAGGCAGGGTGTGTCACCGTTTTTTGCGCATGGCATCCTCCGTATGTAATCCGTATGGCATCCGTACTGCGTGGTTTTCTCGCAGGCTTGCAAAACCAACATACCGCTATAGAAGTGATCCATGTGTCCCAAAAAAAAAAAAATATATATATATATACTGTCTATATATATATATATATATATATATATATATATGTCAGTAGACACATATATGTATATATATTAATATTTTTTCCAGCGCTATACAGCTTGAAAGCCGGTAATTCAATTACCGGCTTTTTCTTTCTCCTTCCTAAACCCGACATGATTTGAGACATGGTTTACATACAGTAAACCATGTCTTCTCTCCATTTTTTTTGCAGATTCCACACTACTAATGTCAGTAGTGTGTATCTGCAAAATTTGGCCGTTCTATCTACTAAATTAAAGGGTTAAATGGCGGAAAAAATTGGCGTGGGCTCCCGCGCAATGTTCTCCGCCAGAGTAGTAAAGCCAGTGACTGAGGGCAGATATTAATAGCCTGGAGAGGGTCCACGGTTATTGGCCCCCCCTGGCTAAAAACACCTGCCCCCAGCCACCCCAGAAAAGGCACATCTGGAAGATGCGCCTATTCTGGCACTTGGCCACTCTCTTCCCATTCCCGTGTAGCTGTGGGATATGGGGTAATGAAGGGTTAGTGCCACCTTGCTATTGTAAGGTGACATTAAGCCAAATTAATAATGGAGAGGCGTCAATTATGACACCTATCCATTATTAATCCAATTGTAGTAAAGGGTTAAATAAAACACAAACACATTATTTAAAATTATTTTAATGAAATAAAAACAATGGTTTTTGGAGTATTTTATTCTACGCCCAATCCAGTCACTGAAGACCCTCATTCTGTAACAAAAAAAACATAATAAACCAACAATATCCTTACCCTCCACAGATCTGTAACGTCCAACGATGTAAATCCATCTGAAGGGGTTAAAATAATTTGCATCCACGAGCTTTGCTAATGCAATGATGCTCATGGCTGCAAAAACCCCGGAAAATGAAGGTAAAGTAGGTCAATGACCTATATTTACCTTCATTTGCGGTGAGGCGCCCTCTGCTGGTTGTTCCTAGATCGTGGGAACTTTCCTAGAAAGCTCCCAGGCTCGAGTTCATATGAGGACAACCAGCAGAGGGCGTCTCTTATGAACTCGAGCCTGGAAGCTTTCTAGGAAAGTTCCCACGATCTAGAAACATCCAGCAGAGGGCGCCTCACCGCAAATGCAGGTAAATATAGGTCATTGACCTACTTTACCTTCATTTTCCGGGGTTTTTGCAGCCATGAGCATCATTGCATTAGCAAAGCTCGTGGATGCAAATTATTTTAACCCCTTCAGATGGATTTACATCGTTGGACGTTACAGATCTGCGGAGGGTAAGGATATTGTTGGTTTATTATGTTTTTTTTGTTACAGAACGAGGGTTTTCAGTGACTGGATTGGGCGTAGAATAAAATACTCCAACAACCATTGTTTTTATTTCATTAAAATAATTTTAAATAATGTGTTTGTGTTTTATTTAACCCTTTACTACAATTGGATTAATAATGGATAGGTGTCATAATTGACGCCTCTCCATTATTAATTTGGCTTAATGTCACCTTACAATAGCAAGGTGGCATTAACCCTTCATTACCCCATATCCCACCGCTACACGGGAATGGGAAGAGAGTGGCCAAGTGCCAGAATAGGCGCATCTTCCAGATGTGCCTTTTCTGGGGTGGCTGGGGGCAGGTGTTTTTAGCCGGGGGGGGGGCCAATAACCATGGACCCTCTCCAGGCTATTAATATCTGCCCTCAGTCACTGGCTTTACTACTCTGGCGGAGAAAATTGCGCGGGAGCCCACGCCAATTTTTTCCGCCATTTAACCCTTTAATTTAGTAGATAGAACGGCCAAATTTTGCAGATACACACTACTGACATTAGTAGTGTGGAAGCTGCAAAAAAAATGGAGAGAAGACATGGTTTACTGTATGTAAACGATGTCTCAAATCATGTCGGGTTTAGGAAGGAGAAAGAAAAAGCCGGTAATTGAATTACCGGCTTTCAAGCTGTATAGCGCTGGAATAAATATTAATATATATACATATATGTGTCTCACTGACATATATATATATATATACCTATTCTATGTGTACACATTTAGTCTACCTATTGGACTGGATGCTGTCAGTGTGATTTTACTGTACACCGCACTGAATTAACGGCTTTTCTCTCTAACACCGCTGCGTATTTCTCGCAAGTCACACTGCTTGTCCGTGTGTAATCCGTATTTTTCACGCTTCCATAGACTTTCATTGGCGTATTTCTTGCGCAGTACGGTGACAAACGCAGCATGCTGCGATTTTCTACGGCCGTAGAAAGCTGTATAATACGGATCAGTTTAATACGGCAGATAGGAGCAGGGGCATAGAGAATAATTGTGCCGTATATTTTGCGAGTTTTACGGACGTAGTTTCTGCGCTCTTACGTCCGTAAAACTCGCAAGTGTGACGCCGGCCTAATAGTGGAGGAGAACCTCAGCAGATGACCGCGATGTTACTGATGATAATCTCTATATAAAGACCAATATTGATATTACCGCCATATGGTCAGTGGTAAATACCAGTCCTACAGAACATATAAGAGATCACAGCACAGTTACAGATGGTGACTTACCGCTGACGTCCTTTCTGATGGAATCGTTAATTTTTCCCGTCTTTTCCATCTGGCCCAGACCGACATGACAACTTCTTCCAGCAATGACTCAGCTGCAGAGAATATAACAAAGACACATTTCACTTCTCACATTCCAACCATCACCATCTATTACCAACCTGCACAAGCTCCTCATCCTGCTGATACCCCAATACTGAGCCGCTGCTGCCCTATGTGACCCTATTACTCCACCTGATACCCCAATACTGAGCCGCTGCTGCCGTATGTGTCCCTATTACTACACCTGATACCCCAATACTGAGCCGCTGCTGCCGTATGTGTCCCTATTACTGCACCTGATATCCCAATACTGAGCCGCTGCTGCCGTATGTGTCCCTATTACTCCACCTGATACCCCAATACTGAGCCACTGCTGCCGTATGTGTCCCTATTACTGCACCTGATATCCCAAAACTGAGCCACTGCTGCCGTATGTGTCCCTATTACTGCACCTGATACCCCAATACTGAGCCGCTGCTGCCGTATGTGTCCCTATTACTCCACCTGATACCCCAATACTGAGCTGCTGCTGCCCTATGTGTCCCTATTACTGCACCTGATACCCCAATACTGAGCCGCTGCTGCCGTATGTGCCCCTATTACTGCACCTGATACCCCAATACTGAGCCGCTGCTGCCGTATGTGTCCCTATTACTGCCCCTGATACCCCAATACTGAGCCGCTGCTGCCGTATGTGTCCCTATTACTGCACCTGATACCCCAATACTGAGCAGCTGCTGCCGTATGTGTCCCTATTACTGCCCCTGATACCCCAATACTGAGCCGCTGCTGCGGCACGTGTCCCTATTACTGCCCCTGATACCCCAATACTGAGCTGCTGCTGCCATATGTGTCCCTATTACTGCACCTGATACCCCTATACTGAGCCGCTGCTGCTGTATGTGTCCCTATTACTGCCCCTGATACCCCAATACTGAGCCGCTGCTGCCGCATGTGTCCCTATTACTGCCCCTGATACCCCAATATTGAGCCGCTGCTGCCGTATGTGTCCCTATTACTGCCCCTGATACCCCAATACTAAGCTGCTGCTGCCGTATGTGTCCCCATTACTGCACCTGATACCCCAATACTGAGCAGCTGCTGCCCTATCTGTCCCTATTACTGCCCCTGATACCCCAATGCTGAGCCTCTGCTGCCGTATGTGTCCCTATTACTGCCCCTGATACCCCAATGCTGAGCCGCTGCTGCCGTATGTGTCCCTATTACTCCTCCTGATACCCCAATACTGAGCTGCTGCTGCGGCACGTGTCCCTATTACTGCCCCTGATACCCCAATACTGAGCTGCTGCTGCCATATGTGTCCCTATTACTGCACCTGATACCCCTATACTGAGCCGCTGCTGCCGTATGTGTCCCTATTACTGCCCCTGATACCCCAATACTGAGCCGCTGCTGCCGCATGTGTCCCTATTACTGCCCCTGATACCCCAATATTGAGCCGCTGCTGCCGTATGTGTCCCTATTACTGCCCCTGATACCCCAATACTAAGCTGCTGCTGCCGTATGTGTCCCCATTACTGCACCTGATACCCCAATACTGAGCAGCTGCTGCCCTATCTGTCCCTATTACTGCCCCTGATACCCCAATGCTGAGCCTCTGCTGCCGTATGTGTCCCTATTACTGCCCCTGATACCCCAATGCTGAGCCGCTGCTGCCGTATGTGTCCCTATTACTCCACCTGATACCCCAATACTGAGCTGCTGCTGTCGTATGTGTCCCTATTACTCCACCTGATACCCAATGCTGAGCCGCTGCTGCCATATGTGTCCCTATTACTGCACCTGATACCCCAATACTGAGCAGCTGCTGCCCTATCTGTCCCTATTACTGCACCTGATACCCCAATACTGAGCCGCTGCTGCCCTGTGTCCCTATTACTGCCCCTGATACCCCAATGCTGAGCCTCTGCTGCCGTATGTGTCCCTATTACTGCCCCTGATACCCCAATGCTGAGCCGCTGCTGCCGTATGTGTCCCTATTACTGCACCTGATATCCCAATACTGAGCCGCTGCTGCCGTATGTGTCCCTATTACTGCCCCTGCTGTGTGGTTCTGTGTGCCCTCTAAATTCTAAGGCACCCTTCTATAATATAGCAATGCCAGGTGCAAGTGCCCTAGAAAACAGTGCCCATATTTTGCCCCCTAGAAAGTAATATTGCCCCTTTGATAGTCATAGTAACCTGAGTTCCCCTATAACATTAAGTGCCCACTTTACATTTAATAATGTCCCAAGTCTGCCCCCCTGTACAGCTTCCCTATACACAGCATGATGCTCTCTTATACACAGTATACTGACCCCTTAGTAGCCTCCAAACTGTTTGATGGCTCCAACACTGTAATCTCCACACTGTATGATGCCCCTCTAGATAGCCTCCATATAGTATAATGCACCAGATCGTCCTCAATATAGTATAATGTACAAGATAGTCCTCAATATATAATATAATGTACCAGATAGTCCTCAATATAGTATAATGCACTCCCCATAGGCCTACTCTATACTGTGTAATGCACCCTCCCATAGGCAGACTCTATAGCACAAGGCAGCACCCCATAGGCAGACCCTGTACTATAAGGCAGCACCCCCATAGGCAGACCCCATACTATAAGGCAGCACCCCTATAGGCAGACCCTGTAGTATAAGGCAGACCCTGTAGTATTAGGCAGACCCCCTCCATAGGCAGACCCTTGTTATAACTAGTCAATTCAGTACCACAGTGGACATAGAGGTCAGAGCACATACAGTGATCTGACAATAACCCAAAAACATAGAACGAGCTCTGAGACGTGGGAACTCTGTTGACCGCAATCCCTGATCCTCTCCAACAAACACTAGAGGCAGGCGTGGATTGCGCCTAACGCTCCCTATGCAACTCGGCACAGCCTGAGAAACTAGCTAGCCTGAAGATAGAAAATAAGCCTACCTTGCCTCAGAGAAATACCCCAAAGGAAAAGGCAGCCCCCCACATATAATGACTGTGAGTTAAGATGAAAAGACAAACGTAGAGATGAAATAGATTTAGCAAAGTGAGGCCCGACTTTCTGAACAGAGCGAGGATAGGAAAGGTAACTTTGCGGTCAACACAAAACCCTAAAAACCACGCAAAGGGGGCAAAAAGACCCTCCGTACCGAACTAACGGCACGGAGGTACACCCTCTGCGTCCCAGAGCTTCCAGCAAACAAATAGAAAAGCTGGACAGAAAAAAAACAAACAAAATAGCAAAGGAAAACTTAGCTATGCAGAGCAGCAGGCCACAGGAACGATCCAGGAGGAAAACAAGTCCAATACTGGAACATTGACAGGAAGCCAGGATCAAAGCACTAGGTGGAGTTAAGTAGAGCAGCACCTAACGAGCTCACCACATCACCTGAGGGAGGAAACTCAGAAGCCGCAGTACCACTTCCCTCCACCAACGGAAGCTCACAGAGAGAATCAGCAGAAGTATCACTTGTGACCACAGGAGGGAGCTCTGCCACAGAATTCACAACAGTACCCCCCCCTTGAGGAGGGGTCACCGAACCCTCACCAGAGCCCCCAGGCCGACCAGGATGAGCCACATGAAAGGCACGAACAAGATCGGGAGCATGGACATCAGAGGCAAAGACCCAGGAATTATCTTCCTGAGCATAACCCTTCCACTTAACCAGATACTGGAGTTTCCGTCTTGAAACACGAGAATCCAAAATCTTCTCCACAATATACTCCAACTCCCCTTCCACCAAAACCGGGGCAGGAGGGTCAACAGATGGAACCATAGGTGCCACGTATCTCCGCAGCAATGACCTATGGAATACGTTATGTATGGAAAAAGAATCTGGAAGGGTCAGACGAAAAGACACAGGATTAAGAACCTCAGAAATCCTATACGGACCAATGAAACGAGGTTTAAACTTAGGAGAGGAAACCTTCATAGGAATATGACGAGAAGATAACCAAACCAGATCCCCAACACGAAGTCGGGGACCCACACGGCGTCTGCGATTAGCAAAACATTGAGCCTTCTCCTGGGACAAGGTCAAATTGTCCACTACATGAGTCCAAATCTGCTGCAACCTGTCCACCACAGTATCCACACCAGGACAGTCCGAAGACTCAACCTATCCTGACGAGAAACGAGGATGGAACCCAGAGTTGCAGAAAAATGGCGAAACCAAGGTAGCCGAGCTGGCCCGATTATTAAGGGCGAACTCAGCCAAAGGCAAAAAGGACACCCAGTCATCCTGATCAGCAGAAACAAAACATCTCAGATATGTTTCCAAGGTCTGATTGGTTCGTTCGGTCTGACCATTAGTCTGAGGATGGAAAGCCGAGGAAAAAGACAAGTCAATGCCCATCCTACCACAAAAAGCTCGCCAAAACCTCGAAACAAACTGGGAACCTCTGTCAGAAACGATATTCTCTGGAATGCCATGTAAACGAACCACATGCTGGAAGAACAATGGCACCAAATCAGAGGAGGAAGGCAATTTAGACAAGGGTACTAAATGGACCATCTTAGAGAAGCGGTCACAGACCACCCAAATGACTGACATCTTTTGAGAGACGGGGAGATCTGAAATAAAATCCATAGAGATATGTGTCCAAGGCCTCTTCGGGACCGGCAAGGGCAAAAGCAACCCACTGGCACGAGAACAGCAGGGCTTAGCCCGAGCACAAATCCTACAGGACTGCACAAAAGTACGCACATCCCGCGACAGGGATGGCCACCAAAAGGATCTAGCCACTAACTCTCTGGTACCAAAGATTCCAGGATGACCAGCCAAGACCGAACAATGAACCTCAGAGATAACTTTATTCATCCACCTATCAGGGACAAACAGCTTCTCCGCTGGACAACGATCAGGTTTATTAGCCTGAAATTTTTGCAGCACTCGCCGCAAATCAGGGGAGATGGCAGACACAATTACTCCTTCCTTGAGGATACCCGCCGGCTCAGACAAACCCGGAGAGTCGGGCACAAAACTCCTAGACAGAGCATCCGCCTTCACATTTTTAGAGCCCGGAAGGTACGAAATCACAAAGTCAAAACGGGCAAAAAACAGCGACCAACGAGCCTGTCTAGGATTCAACCGCTTGGCAGACTCGAGATAAGTCAAGTTCTTATGATCAGTCAATACCACCACGCGATGCTTAGCTCCTTCAAGCCAATGACGCCACTCCTCGAATGCCCACTTCATGGCCAGCAACTCTCGGTTGCCCACATCATAATTTCGCTCAGCAGGCGAAAACTTCCTGGAAAAGAAGGCGCACGGTTTCATCACTGAGCAATCAGAACCTCTCTGCGACAAAACAGCCCCTGCTCCAATCTCAGAAGCATCAACCTCGACCTGGAACGGAAGCGAAACATCTGGTTGACACAACACAGGGGCAGAAGAAAAACGACGCTTCAACTCTTGAAAAGCTTCCACAGCAGCAGAAGACCAATTGACCACATCAGCACCCTTCTTGGTCAAATCAGTCAATGGTTTAGCAATACTAGAAAAATTGCAGATGAAGCGACGATAAAAATTAGCAAAGCCCAGGAATTTTTGCAGACTTTTCAGAGATGTCGGCTGAGTCCAATCATGGATGGCTTGGACCTTAACAGGATCCATCTCGATAGTAGAAGGGGAAAAGATGAACCCCAAAAATGAAACCTTCTGCACACCAAAGAGACACTTTGATCCCTTCACAAACAAAGAATTAGCACGCAGGACCTGAAAAACCGTTCTGACCTGCTTCACATGAGACTCCCAATCATCCGAGAAGATCAAAATGTCATCCAAGTACACAATCAGGAATTTATCCAGGTACTCTCGGAAGATGTCATGCATAAAGGACTGAAACACTGATGGAGCATTGGCAAGTTCGAATGTCATTACAAGATACTCAAAATGACCCTCGGGCGTATTAAATGCAGTTTTCCATTCATCGCTTCGCTTAATTCGCACAAGATTATACGCACCACGAAGATCTATCTTGGTGAACCAACTAGCCCCCTTAATCTGAGCAAACAAATCAGATAACAACGGCAAGGGGTACTGAAATTTAACCGTGATCTTATTTAGAAGGCGGTAATCTATACAAGGTCTCAGCGAACCATCCTTCTTGGCTACAAAAAAGAACCCTGCTCCTAATGGCGACGATGACGGGCGAATATGCCCCTTCTCCAGGGACTCCTTCACATAACTGCGCATAGCGGCGTGCTCAGGCACAGATAAATTAAACAATCGGCCTTTTGGGAACTTACTACCAGGAATCAAATTGATAGCACAATCACAATCCCTATGCGGAGGTAGGGCATCGGACTTGGGCTCATCAAATACATCCCGGTAATCAGACAAGAACTCTGGAACCTCAGAAGGGGTGGTGTCATGATCCCAATGGCAGGGGATCACAAAAGGACAAGCACAAAAACAAAACAAGCTCTAGGGTGATGGAACCTGAGCTGACCGCGATCCTGAACCTAAACACACAACTAGCAGTAGCCGGGGAACGTGCCTACGATGATTCCTAGACGTCTCGCGCCAGCCGAAGGATTAACTTCCCCTATTAGAAGAAACACAGACCTCACTTGCCTCCAGAGAAACACCCCACAGAAATAGCAGCCCCCCACATGTAATAACGGTGAAATGAGAGGAAAGCACATACGTAGTTATGAAAATAGAATCAGCAAAAATGAGGCCCGCTAAAGCTAGATAGCAGAGGATACAAAAGTGAACTGCGCTGTCAGCGAAAAACCCTTAAAAAAACCATCCTGAAATTACTTGAACTCATGTGCCAACTCATGGAACATGAGGAGTAATTTCAGCCCACTAGAGCAACCAGCAGCAAGGAATCACATATCTGCAAGCTGGACTAAGACAAAAATAAAGCAAAACGTGGAACAGGAAAATCAAAACTTAGCTTGTCCTGAAGATAACAGATGCAGGGAGCAGAGGAAAAAGGACACGCTGATTACATTGATAGCCGGCGAGGAAATGACAAAAAAGCCAGGTTAAATAGGAAACTCCCATAACCTGATGGAACAGGTGGACACCAGAGACCGCAGAGAACACAAGTCACCCAGTACCATCAGTAACCACCAGAGGGAGCCCAAAAACAAAACTCACAACAGGGTGTATGACGAAATTGACAGAAATGGAACATCACCATGTACCCCCTGACAACCCCAGCTGGACACCGACATGGATTTCCAATCTAATACTGGATTATGGACTTGTAGCCATGGCAACCCCAACACGACCACATCATGCAGATTATGCAACACCAGAAAGCGAATAACCTCCTGATGTGCAGGAGCCATGCACATGGTCAGCTGGGTCCAGTACTGAGGCTTATTCTTGGCCAAAGGCGTAGCATCAATTCCTCTCAATGGAATAGGACACTGCAAGGGCTCCAAGAAAAACCCACAACGCTTAGCATACTCCACGTCCATCAAATTCAGAGCAGCGCCTGAATCCACAAATGCCATGACAGAATACGATGACAAAGAGCAGATCAAGGTAACGGACAGAAGAAATTTTGACTGTACCGTACCAATGGTGGCAGACCTAGCGAACCGCTTAGTGCGCTTAGGACAATCAGAGATAGCATGAGTGGAATCACCACAATAGAAACACAGCCCATTCAGACGTCTGTGTTCTTGCCGTTCAACTCTGGTCAAAGTCCTATCGCACTGCATAGGCTCAGGTTTAAGCTCAGGTAATACCGCCAAATGGTGCACAGATTTACGCTCACGCAAGCGTCGACCAATCTGAATGGCCAAAGACATAGACTCATTCAAACCAGCAGGCATAGGAAATCCCACCATGACATCCTTAAGGGCTTCAGAGAGACCCTTTCTGAACATAGCTGCCAGCGCAGATTCATTCCATAGAGTGAGCACGGACCACTTTCTAAATTTCTGACAATATAACTCTATCTCATCCTGACCCTGACAAAGAGCCAGCAAATTTTTTTCTGCCTGATCCACTGAATTAGGTTCGTTGTACAGCAATCCGAGCGCCAGGAAAAACGCATCGATATTACTTAATGCAGGATCTCCTGGCGCAAGAGAAAATGCCCAGTCCTGAGGGTCGCCACGCAAAAAAGAAATAATGATCAAAACCTGTTGAACTGGATCACCAGAGGAGCGAGGTTTCAAGGCCAGAAATAGTTTACAATTATTTTTGAAACTCAGAAACTTAGTTCTATCTCCAAAAAACAAATCAGGAATAGGAATTCTTGGTTCTAACATAGATTTCTGATCAATAGTGTCTTGAATCTTTTGTACTCTTGCCGAGAGCTGATCCACACATGAAGACAGACTTCTAATGTCCATTGCTACACCTGTGTCCTGAACCACCCAAATGTCTAGGGGAAAAAAAAGGCAAAACACAGTGCAGAGAAAAAAAAATGGTCTCAGAACTTCTTTTTTCCCTCTATTGAGAATCATTAGTACTTTGGTCTTCCTGTACTGTTATGACTAGGCAATTCAGTACCACAGTGGACATAGAGGTCAGAGCACATACAATGATCTGACAATAACCCAAAAACATAGAACGAGCTCTGAGACGTGGGAACTCTGTTGACCGCAATCCCTGATCCTCTCCAACAAACACTAGAGGTAGCCGTGGATTGTGCCTAACGCTCCCTATGCAACTCGGCACAGCCTGAGAAACTAGCTAGCCTGAAGATAGAAAATAAGCCTACCTTGCCTCAGAGAAATACCCCAAAGGAAAAGGCAGCCCCCCACATATAATGACTGTGAGTTAAGATGAAAAGACAAACGTAGAGATGAAATAGATTTAGCAAAGTGAGGCCCGACTTTCTGAACAGAGCGAGGATAGGAAAGGTAACTTTGCGGTCAACACAAAACCCTAAAAACCACGCAAAGGGGGCAAAAAGACCCTCCGTACCGAACTAACGGCACGGAGGTACACCCTCTGTGTCCCAGAGCTTCCAGCAAACAAATAGAAAAGCTGGACAGAAAAAAAACAAACAAAATAGCAAAGGAAAACTTAGCTATGCAGAGCAGCAGGCCACAGGAACGATCCAGGAGGAAAACAAGTCCAATACTGGAACACTGACAGGAAGCCAGGATCAAAGCACTAGGTGGAGTTAAGTAGAGCAGCACCTAACGAGCTCACCACATCACCTGAGGGAGGAAACTCAGAAGCCGCAGTACCACTTCCCTCCACCAACGGAAGCTCACAGAGAGAATCAGCAGAAGTACCACTTGTGACCACAGGAGGGAGCTCTGCCACAGAATTCACAACAGACCCTGTACTATAAGGCAGCACCCCTATAGGCAGACCCTGTAGTGTAATACAGTACCCCATAGGCAGATCCCGTAGTATAAGACAGCACCCCCATAGGCAGACCCTGTAGTATAAGGCAGGCCCCCCTATAGGCAGACCCTGTAGTATTAGGCAGACCCCCCATAAGCAGACCCTGTAATATTAGGCAGACCCCCATAGGCAGACACTGTAGTATTAGGCAGACCCCCATAGGCAGACCCTGTAGTATTAGGCAGAGCCCCCATAGGCAGACCCTGTAGTATTTGGCAAACCCCCATAGGCAGACCCTGTAGTATTAGGCAGACCCCCACAGGCAGACACTGTAGTATTAGGCAGACCCCCCATAGGCAGACCCTGTAGTACTAGGCAGAACCCCCATATGCAGACCCTGTAGTATTAGGCAGACTCCCAATAGGCAGACCCTGTAGTATTAGGCATACCCCCCATAGGCAGACCCTGTAGTATTAGGCAGACCCCCATAGGCAGACCCTGTAATATAAGACAGCACCCCCCATAGGCAGATTCTATAGTATAAGGCAGCATCCCTTTAAAAAAAATACCTCTCTTCTTCCTGGTTCCTGCGCTGCTCTGAGCTCCCGCTTGTCTCGGCGCCGGGCAGTGACTCATCACGCCCGCTGTCAGCGTCGCCGATGTCAGACGCTGACAGGGGGATGATGGGGGAAGGAGCGCTGTGCAGTGCTCATTCCCTCATCATTGCGGTCAGCTGTATCGGCTAATTGCCAGTACAGCTGACCCTGCGATGACAGGCGGGGGGCCCACTGCTGGCACCGGACTCCCCGGTCTGCTCAGGGGCCCCATAGCGGCAGATCAGGGAGATCGATTCTCCCTGCTCTGCCGCAGAAGGTAACTGTATCGTCACGCTGCGCCCGCACCCTCTGCCTCCCCGGTAGCTACACTACTGATTCACCCCCTTGGCTTTTTACCTATTTTGTTACATTACAACCTCTGTCTAAATATTTTTGTAATTCAATCTGTGTGTGACGCATCAGCACTAATTAGTCTAAGTTAGTGAAGTGAGAAAAACATAGGCATATATTACATTTATGGAATAAAATAACTAGAAATTGGCATGTGCATATTTATTCACCCCTTTTGCTATGAAGCCCCTAAACATTTCTAGTGCAAGCAATTACCTTCATAAGTCACATGCTTAATGAAAGGAAGTCCAATGTGTGTAATGTAAGTGTCACATGTCTGTCAGTGTATACACACCTTTTCTGAATGGCCACAGCGGCTGCAACACCATTAACCCCTTAATGATCAAGGCACTTTGTCAGTTAATGACCAGGCATCGTTTTCCAAATCTGATCAGTGTCACTTTATGTGATAATAACTCTGGAACGCTTTAACATATCCAAGTGATTCTGAGATTATTTTTTCTTGACATGTTATGCTTCATGTTTGTGGTAAACTTTGATCGATATGAGTTGCATTTATTTATGAAAATATCGTAAATTTTACACAAAATTTGAAAACTTTGCAGTTTTCAAGCTTTAAGATTTTATGCCCTTAATCAATCAGATAGTTAAACCACAACAATAGTTAATAAATAACATTTCCCACATGTCTACAGCAGCACAATTTTTGAAACATATTTTTTTTGTTAGGAAATTAGAAGGTTTAAAAGTTTATCAGCAATTTCTCAAAATTTACAAAACCATTTTTAGGGACCACCTCATATTTGAAGTGACTTTGGGGGGCCTATTTGACAGAAAATACCCAAAAGTGACATCATTCCATAAATGACACTCCTCCAAATGCTCAAAACCACATTAAAAAAGTGTTTTAACCCTTCAGGTTCTTCACAGAAATTAAAGGAGCGTGAAAGGAAAAAAAAATCACGTTTTTACTTTTTTTTTTCGCAAAAAATTGACTTGACCTCAAATTTTCTATTTACTTCATATGTGGGGAAAACTACTGTTTGGGTGTACGGCAGGGCTCAGAGGGCAAGGAACACAGTTTGAATTTTTGAAAGCAAAATTGACTGGAATCAAGATCAGATGCTTTGGAAATCCCCCAAAAGTGACATTTTGGAAACTACACCCCTCAAGGACCTTATCTAGGGGTATAGTGAGTACCCTGAACCCACAGGTTAAGAATTTTATAACATTGAGCAACCAAAATGAAAAAATATATTTTTCCTGCAAAAATGTTGCTACAGACCCAAAATTGTCACTTTCACAAGGCTAACAGCAGAAAATAGTCCACACAATTTGTTGTGCAATTTGTCCTGAGTACGCCGATACCCAATATGTGGAGGAAAACTACTGTTTGGGTGTATGGCAGGGCTCAGAAAGGAAGGAGCGCTATTTGACTTTTGGAGAACAAATTTTCTTAAAATAGTTTGCGGACCCCATATACAGAGCCCCTTAGTGCCAGAAGAGCAAAATAACCGTAAGTTGATCCTAATTTGGAATTTATCTACAGGTGTGGTGATGATTTTGACTCCATGGGTATTTTCCAGAAACGAGCACCAATGGATGTTGTTAAGTGAAAATGTAAATATGCCATTGTAGTGCCCAGTACATTTTAAAGGGGTTGTCCATTACCAGAACAACCCCTTACTGAAACAAATGGTTGGCCCCCATAAAATAATAAAGCTTATACTCACCTCCTGTGCCGATGCTGTTCCCACAGTGTCAGCACTTGCGGTCTCCGGACTCCGGTGCTGCTTTTGTGACTCGTGACGGCGGCAACAATGTCTCCGTCTTATGACAAATCGAACATGAAGAGAAAGTCCAGGCTGCAGCTGATCCCTGACTTCCTCTGCCTGGTCAATTAGACAGGAGGAGGGGACAGTGACACCAGAGCTCATTGGGCACTGGCATCACGTGTCACAACAACAGCACAGAAATGGTGCCAGCACAGGAGATGAGTATTAGCTTTATGATTTTATGGGGGCAAGAGCGGGGTATGAGAAGAAATTGTCCAAGCAATGCCTGTACATTGTGTAGTGCCTGTACATTGTGTCCAGCACGTGCTTCTGGAGACACATCCCATAAATTTAGTGGGCTCTCCTCTCCTTGACTCTCCCTGACGAAGGCAGGCCACTGAAACGCACGTAGGGGAAGTGGATCCACCATCTGGGTTTAGGTAAGGCAACTTTTCACTACCATTTAAGGTTTTTTCAATCCTTTTTTCTGGCAACATTGGAGTCTTTTTGCACTAATCCTGAAACTTTCATCCTCATGTCTTATGACTGTAATTATGTATTGCCATTGATATGGATTACCAATTGTTTCAGGATGCATTTATTTGTCTATGTCACAGACACTTAGTATAACATCGCCATTCCTTACCATTTAGTTGTACTTGTGCAGCGCCCCAGAGACCTGGTCGTTGCAGTATGACGCTCTGCCACTAAGGGGAGTGATGGTACGTCTGATGGCACTAAAGGAGTTCTCCTGACCAGGTATCACCAGAACACATTACACTTCACACTCCGGCCACTAGGGGGAGCAAAAGGCTTTATTTATTGGGCCACTCCTCACACTGGTAAAACTAGGGGTCGGGGAGGAAGTTAGTTAGAAGCTGACTGGGTTGGATTCAGGCAACATCCCGTGGCAGGGGGTGTTGCAGGGAGAAGACACAGGGGGGTCCCTGTCAGGCGTGGGAACCTGGCAGGTGCCTAGCGAACAGAGCAGAACGTAACGGAACCGCACCTGCACACCCCGCGGCGGTATCCAAGAGAGAGACATGAAGGAAAGGATATTGTGGAACAGTGTAAACGAGATCAAGCACAAAGGAGTACCAGTAGGAGTCGTGCCGTGAGACCGAGGAAACATCCTACTGAGGCGCGTAGCCGGTGGCCGGAACACCGCGGGAGTAACTGACTCTAGGCCTTACTTCGAACTCCGCAGGACAGTTAATCATAGGTTGGCTGTCTACCTTACTACACCTACGAAGACATAGGGGGCAACGCGTGGAGAGCGGCATCTCTAGGGTCCCGGAAGAGCTCCGAGCCTTCCCGTCATACGGATGCGTCCTAGCCATAATATACCTGGGGGACGTTGAACTAGAAAGATCTGGAACCAAAGAGAGAGAGAGCTGTAGAGAACGAACGAACGAACGAACGAGAACAGCAGTTGTGAGGACTATTCCGAATGCTCAGCAGGGTAGGACTACAACACAGGTGCTAGTGGTAGGCAACGATTTCCATCTGCGAAGGAAACTCTGGATGTGCCCATCGGACCGGCTGGTCTCAGATAGCCCTGTTAAGCATGCTCTGGATTGAGGATCCTGAATTCTTCAGTAAAGAGGTAAAGAGACTGCAACCCTGTGTGTTATGACCTGGTGGTTAGGACAATAATGGACCTGGTGGTTAAGAGCACACGGAAAGACCTGATAGTTACAATAATACAGGACCAGCTCTGGGACGTGGGAACTCTGCTGACCGCAATTCCTAATCCTATCAGACACACTAGAAATAGCCGTGGATTGCTCCTAACGCTCCCTATGCAACTCGTCACAGCCTAAGGAACTAGGTAGCCCTAAAGATAGAAAAATAAAGCCTACCTTGCCTCAGAGGAATTCCCCAAAGGAAAAGGCAGCCCCCCACATATAATGACTGTGAGTTAAGATGAAAATCACAAACACAGAGATGAACTAGATTTAGCAAAGAGAGGCCCGACTTACTGAACAGACAGAGGATAGGAAAGGAGACTTTGCGGTCAGCACAAAAACTACAAAAAAAAAACACGCAGAGGGCGCAAAAAGACCCTCCGCACCGACTCACGGTGCGGAGGCGCCCCTCTGCGTCCCAGAGCTTCCAGCAAGCAAGACAAAAATCAAAATAGCAAGCTGGACAGAAAAATAGCAAACAAGAGAAAAACAAGCAGGAACTTAGCTTCTGCTGGAGAAGACAGGTCACAAGATCCAGGAGCGAACAGACCAATACTGGAACATTGACAGGTGGCATGGAGCAATGATCTAAGTGGAGTTAAATAGAGCAGCCAGCTAACGAATTAACCACGTCACCTGTGGAAGGAAACTCAGAAGCCGCAGCCCCACTCACAACCACCAGAGGAAGCCCATGGACAGAACCAGCCGAAGTACCATTCATGACCACAGGAGGGAGCTTGACAACAGAATTCACAACACCTGTGTCCTCGTTATTGACTGCACCCTACACCATTACCATCTACCTTACTGGGAAGCCCTGGGGACATACTTCAGCTGTGGGAAGGTATACCATCCAGCTGCCATTCCATCACCCCAGCGGACCCCACAACAGCGTCGGTCACCCTGACCACAGGTGGCATCACGAATCCCTGACAGACTGTACCACCTTTATTGGACACCCCTTAGCAGGGTCGCGGACTGGGTCTAGCCATCGTGACAGCCTCAGAACCGAACCAGAGAGACCCGGTACCGAGAAATCGTGGCCCTGTATCTGGGGGCGATCCAACTTGGCGTCACGAACAGGATCCTACTTAAGCCTGAGAAGCAGGTCATGTGTGCCTTGGAACTGTGATTGAAACGTGTTGGACTGTGATTTATTGCAAGGACTGTGTATTGCTATCTGCCACAAGATTCCCGCCAAAACTGCCGCCATTATAGCGCCACGAGGAGCGCAAGAGTAGAAGAAGGGCGTGGAAGTGGGCGTGAGTAAGCTGGAGGGCGCGAAAGATAATGGCCGCCCAGTCTAAATATTTCTGTACCTTGAGGACGTGTCCGTCAGCAGCTGAGATCCGCCTCCTGATCCTCAATGGGGGCGGAGGAACAAGAAACGAAACCACCCACGAAGAAGAGAGCGGGAAAGAGATCAGGGAGTGACCCACGTGGAGGATGCCATGGCCGGCCGCTCAGACGCAGACTGCGGGGTTGAAGCAGAGGGCTCCCCCAGCTACTCGGACGAGCACGGCAGCCAGAACCTCACATCTGGGACCGGTCTCCTGCAGGGTGAGATGGAGGACCTTGTGGAGCACCTTCTCCAGTGGCGGCTGGAGACCAAGGCCTTGTGCCAGGAGGCACCAGCGGAGGAACTCCCGACCCCGGATCCTTACCCATCCTTGGAGTCGGCTGCAGCGGAGGAAGTCGTGTTGGTCGGTGAGTCTGCTGACCCCGTCCCGCCGGCGGAGGATCTGCTGATAGGCCCCGTTGCGGCGCCCCCTTCCCCCGGGCCCCATGCTCGCCAGCCTCTTCCACATTGGGACCGAGCCATCGGCATGGAGCATTTCTACAAGGCCCCGATCTCGCCGACCATCATGCCAGGCAAGGTCTACGCTGAACGCACCATCTGTCGCTGGGTGAACCCAGGGTCGAATATTATGGGGTTCCCGGGGGTGAAGATGCGAGAAGGGGAGATGGTGGAGGCCCTTAGCTGGGAAGAGTACCAGTCCCAGCTGGATCGGCAGTGGGAGGAGCAGGAGAAACAGCACCAGGCCCAGCGAGAAGCCCACTACCGGTGGGACCTCGAGGTGAAGGATCGGGCCCGCAAGGACCGCACTGCCCACCAGGCCCCGCGCAGGCAGGGCACCGTTGTGGACTTGAAGCTCCGTGGGGGATGGGGCTTCATTAAGGAGCCAGACCTGTATTCTGAGGTTTTCGTAAACCGGAGGGATGTGGAGTCCCATCTCAAGGAAGGCCACCCAGATCGGGATCTATACAAGGGGGACGAAGTCACCTACACCCGGCATTTTGGGGAGAGGGGGTGGTTCGCCCTGAATGTGCGCAAGCGGCCAGTCCCCATGACATCACCAATCAAAGCGGCGGAGAAGCCGTCCCCCATAGCGAGGGTGCCCCCTTGTGACCGGACCACGACCGTCACCAAGACCACGGTGGTGACCCCTACATGCACCATTGTGAAAACCACCACTTGCACCGTGGACACTGCTACTATGGTGGTGGCGGAGAGCTCGACCTCAGGAGTGGTTGGCACCTCGGTTGCTGCGAGGTCCAGGACAATTGCCACACAGACCCCTGACTGGAGCCCGGGATCTCCTGTGACCACACCGAGTGCCCGCGAGTACCCGGCGGGGTGGCCCCACCCACTGCTGCCGGTGGAGTTGTCACGACCACTAACGCCGAGGAAATAAACCTAGGAAGCCCGCAATTGTACATAGTTATTTAACCCCTTCCCGGCCCATGACGCCACGTAGGCGTCATGAAAGTCTGTGCCAATCCGACCCATGACGCCTATGTGGCGTCATGGAAAGATCGCGTCCCTGCAGATCGGGTGAAAGGGTTAACTCCCATTTCACCCGATCTGCAGAGACAGGGGGAGTGGTAGTTTAGCCCAGGGGGGGTGGCTTCACCCCCCCCCTCCCCCCCGTGGCTACGATCGCTCTGATTGGCTGTTGAAAGTGAAACTGCCAATCAGAGCGATTTGTAATATTTCACCTATTATAACGGGTGAAATATTACAATCCAGCCATGGCCGATGCTGCAATATCATCGGCCATGGCTGGAAACACTAATGTGCCCTTACCCCACCCCACCGATTGCCCCCAGCCCCCCGATCTGTCAGATACACTGCTGCGGCTCCCCTCCATTGTGTGTGCCGCTCCCCCCGTGCTGTTGTCAGCTCCCCCCGTGCTCCGATCACCCTCCCCCGTGCTCCAACCACCCCCCCTGCACTCCGATCCACCCCCCTGCAGTCCGATCCACCCCCCCTGCAGTCCGATCCACCCCCCCTGCAGTCCGATCCACCCCCCGATGCTCCAATGCACCCCCCTCCGTGCTCCGTTCCACCCCTCCCGCGCTCCGATCCCCCCCCCGTGCTCCCCCCACCCCATCATACTTACCGATCCTGCCGGGGTCCCTCCGTCTTCTCCCTGGGCGCCGCCATCTTCCAAAATGGCAGGCGCATGCGCAGTGCGCCCGCCGAATCTGCCGGCCGGCAGATTCGTTCCAAAGTGCATTTTGATCACTGAGATAGATTATATCTCAGTGATCAAAATAAAAAAAATAATAAATGACCCCCCCCCTTTGTCACCCCCATAGGTAGGGACAATAAAAAAATAAAGAATTTTTTTTTTCCACTAATGTTAGAATAGGGTTAGGGGTAGGGTTAGGGGTAGGGTTAGGGGTAGGGTTAGGGGTATGGTTAGGGGTAGGGTTAGGGGTAGGGTTAGGGTTAGGGGTAGGGTTAGGGGTAGGGTTAGGGCTAGGGTTAGGGTTTTGGTATGTGCACACGTATTCTGGTCCTCTGCGGATTTTTCCGCTGCGGATTTGATAAATCCGCAGTGCTAAACCGCTGCGGATTTATGGCGGATTTACCGCGTTTTTTCTGCGCATTTCACTGCGGTTTTACAACTGCGATTTTCTATTTGAGCAGTTGTAAAACCGCTGCGGAATCCGCAGAAAGAAGTGACATGCTGCGGAATGTAAACCGCTGCATTTCCGTGCAGTTTTTCCGCAGCATGTGTACAGCGATTTTTGTTTCCGATAGGTTTACATTGAACTGTAAACTCATGGGAAACTGCTGCGGATCCGCAGCGTTTTGCGCAGCGTGTGCACATACCTTTAGAATTAGGCTATGTGCACACGGTGCGGATTTGGCTGCGGATCCGCAGCGGATTGGCCGCTGCGGATTCGCAGCAGTGTTCCATCAGGTTTACAGTACCATGGAAAACCAAATCCGCTGTGCCCATGGTGCGGAAAATACCGCGCGGAAACGCTGCGTTGTATTTTCCGCAGCATGTCAATTCTTTGTGCGGATTCCGCAGCGTTTTACACCTGTTCCTCAATAGGAATCCGCAGGTGAAATCCGCACAAAAAACACTGGAAATCCACAGAAAATCCGCAGGTAAAACACAGTGCCTTTTACCCGCGGATTTTTCAAAAATGATGCTGAAAAATCTCACACGAATCCGCAACATGGGCACATAGCCTTAGGGTTAGGGTTGGAATTAGGGTTGTGGTTAGGGTTGTGATTAGGGTTATGGCTACATTTGGGATTAGGGTAAGGGGTGTGTTGGGGTTAGTGTTGGAGGTAGAATTGAGGGGTTACCACTGTTTAGGCACATCAGGGGTCTCCAAACGCAACATGGCGCCACCATTGATTCCAGCCAATCTCGTATTCAAAAAGTCAAATGGTGCTCCCTCACTTCCGAGCCCTGACGTGTGCCCAAACAGTGGTTTACCCCCACATATGGGGTACCAGCATACTCAGGATAAACTGCGCAACAATTACTGGGGTCCAATTTCTCCTGTTACCCTTGTGAAAATAAAAAATTGCTTGCTAAAACATCATTTTTGAGGAAAGAAAAATGATTTTTTATTTTCACGGCTCTGCGTTGTAAACGTCTGTGAAGCACTTGGGGGTTCAAAGTGCTCACCACATATCTAGATAAGTTCCTTGGGGGGTCTAGTTTCTAAAATGGGGTCACTTGTGGGGGGTTTCTACTGTTTAGGCACACCAGGGGCTCTGCAAACGCAACGTGACGCCCGCAGACCATTTCATCAAAGTCTGCATTTCAAAAGTCACTACTTCCCTTCTGAGCCCCGACGTGTGCCCAAACAGTGGTTTACCTCCACACATGGGGTATCAGCGTACTCAGGAGAAACTGGACAACAACTTTTGGGGTCCAATTTCTCCTGTAACCCTTGGGAAAATAAAAAATTCTGGGCTAAATAATTATTTTTGAGGAAAGAAAACGTATTTATTATTTTCACGGTTCTGCTTTATAAACTTCTATGAAGCACTTGGGGGTTCAAAGTGCTCACCACACATCTAGATAAGTTCCTTTCGGGGTCTAGTTTCCAAAATTGGGTCACTTGTGGGGGGTTTCTACTGTTTAGCCACATCAGGGGCTCTGCAAACGCAACGTGACACCCGCAGAGCATTCCATCAAAGTCTGCATTTCAAAACGTCACTACTTAAATTCCGAGCCCCGGCATGTGCCCAAACAGTAGTTTACCCCCACATATGGGGTATCACCGTACTCAGGAGAAACTGGACAACAAATATTGGGGTCAAATTTCTCCTGTTACCCTTGGGAAAATTAAAAAATTCTGAGCTAAATAATTATTTTTGAGGAAAGAAAACGTATTTATTATTTTCACGGCTCTGCATTATAAACTTCTGGAAGCACTTGGGGGTTCAAAGTGCTCACCACACATCTAGATAAGTTCCTTTCGGGGTCTAGTTTCCAAAATGGGGTCACTTGTGGGGGGTTTCTACTGTTAAGCCACATCAGGGGCTCTGCAAACGCAACGTGACGCCCACAGAGCATTCCATCAAAGTCTGCATTTCAAAACGTCACTACTTCACTTCCGAGCCCCGGCATGTGCCCAAACAGTGGTTTACCCCCACATATGGGGTATCAGCATACTCAGGAGAAACTGGACAACAACTTTTGGGGTCAAATTTCTCCTGTTACCCTTGGGAAAATAAAAAATTGCAGGCTAAAAGATCATTTTTGAGAAAATATTTTTTTTTTTTTTATTTTCATGGCTCTGCGTTATAAACTTCTGTGAAGCACTTGGGGGTTCAAAGTCCTCACCACACATCTAGATTAGTTCCTTTGGGGGTCTAGTTTCCAAAATGGGGTCATTTCTTGGGGATCTCCAATGTTTAGGCACACAGGGGCTCTCCAAACGTGACATGGTGTCCGCTAATGATTGGAGCTAATTTTCCATTTAAAAAGCCAAATGGCGTGCCTTCCCTTCCGAGCCCTGCCGTGCGCCCAAACAGTGGTTTACCCCCACATATGGGGTATCAGCGTACTCAGGACAAACTGGACAACAACATTTGGGGTCCAATTTCTCCTATTACCCTTGGCAAAATAGGAAATTACAGGCTAAAAAATCATTTTTGAGGAAAGAAAAATTATTTTTTATTTTCATGGCTCTGCGTTATAAACTTCTGTGAAGCACCTGGGGGTTTAAAGTGCTCAATATGCATCCAGATAAGTTCCTTGGGGGGTCTAGTTTCCAAAATGGGGTCACTTGTGGGGAAGCTCCAATGTTTAGGCACACAGGGGCTCTCCAAACGCGACATGGTGTCCGCTAACAATTGGAGCTAATTTTCCATTCAAAAAGTCAAATGGCGCGCCTTCCCTTCCGAGCCCTGCCGAGTGCCCAAACAGTGGTTTACCCCCACATATGAGGTATCGTCGTACTCGGGAGAAAATGCCCAACAAATTTTATGATCATTTTATCCTATTGCCCATGTGAAAATGAAAAAATTGAGACGAAAATAATTTTTTTGTGAAAAAAAAGTACTTTTTCATTTTTACAGATCAATTTGTGAAGCACCTGAGGGTTTAAAGTGCTCACTAGGCATCTAAATAAGATCCTTGGGGGGTCTAGTTTCCAAAATGGGGTCACTTGTGGGGGAGCTCCAATGTTTAGGCACACAGGGTCTCTCCAAACGCGACATGGTGTCCGCTAACGATGGAGATCATTTTTCATTTAAAAAGTCAAATGGCGCTCCTTCCTTTCCGAGCCTTACCATGTGCCCAAACAGTGGTTTACCCCCACATGTGAGGTATTGGTGTACTCAGGAGAAATTGCCCAACAAATTTTAGGATCCATTTTATCCTGTTGCCCATGTGAAAATTAAGAAATTGGGGCTAAAAGAATTTTTTTGTGAAAAAAAAGTACTTTTTCATTTTTACGGATCAATTTGTGAAGCACCTGGGGGTTCAAAGTGCTCACTATGCATCTAGATAAGTTCCTTGGGGCGTCTAGTTTCCAAAATGGGGTCACTTGTAGGGGAGCTCAAATTTTTAGGCACACGGGGGCTCTCCAAACGTGACATGGTGTCCGCTAAAGAGTGGAGCCAATTTTTCATTCAAAAAGTCAAATGGCGCTCCTTCCCTTCTAAGCCCTGCCGTGCTCAGGGCAAATTGGACAACAACTTTCGTGGTTCAGTTTCTCCTTTTACCATTGGGAAAATAAAAAAATTGTTGCTAAAAGATAATTTTTGTGACTAAAAAGTTAAATGTTCATTTTTTCCTTCCATGTTGCTTCTGCTGCTGTGAAGCACCTGAAGGGTTAATAAACTTCTTGAATGTGGTTTTGAGTACCTTGAGGGGTGCAGTTTTTAGAATGGTGTCACTTTTGGGTATTTTCAGCCATATAGACCCCGTAAACTGACTTCAAATGTGAGGTGGTCCCAAAAAAAAATGGTTTTGTAAATTTCATTGTAAAAATGAGAAATCGCTGGTCAAATTTTAACCCTTATAACTTCCTAGCAAAAAAAAATTTTGTTTCCAAAATTGTGCTCATGTAAAGTATACATGTGGGAAATGTTATTTATTAACTATTTTGTGTCACATAACTCTCTGGTTTAACAGAATAAAAATTCAAAATGTGAAAATTGCGAAATTTTCAAAATTTTCGCCAAATTTCCGTTTTTATCACAAATAAACGCAGAATTTATTGACCTAAATTTACCACTAACATGAAGCCCAATATGTCACAAAAAAACAATCTCAGAACCGCTAGGATCCGTTGAAGCGTTCCTGAGTTATTTCCTCGTAAAGGGACACTGGTCAGAATTGCAAAAAACGGCAAGGTCTTTAAGGTCAAAATAGGCTGGGTCATGAAGGGGTTAACTGTTCCTGTTTGCTGCTTTAAACCCGTCCAGGGTTATCTCTTAAAGGGGTCCCTTTGTTTACCCGGGATCCCTATTGTTTATAGTTCTTTTTCTATTTTTGTACCAAGTTCATCAGTGTTTCCAAAGACTGCCGGATCATGAACAGTGAATGATTCAAAACGGTTTTGTATATAGTTTGCACCTTCTTAAAGGTGCTCCCTACTGGTTTTACAAGCGAAAGAAGACTTTGCGAAGATAATGCTTCTGGACATGATGCAGAAGGTCTTGCTTTCAGTGGACTTGCAGACAGAGAGAATCTGCATTACTGCCTAGAGACTTGGTTCCCTCTTAAAGGGAATGTTCACATGTTGCCTTAAGAAAAGTTAAACTGTTAATAATGTTGTGATTTAGAAAAAGTTTGATAATGTTGTTAGAAAATGAGGACAGGAAAGCTTGAAGTGAACCCATAGGGGTTAGAGAGAGAGAGTCGTCCTGAGAACCGTAGAATGATGGTCGGTACAATGACAGTAGGCCCAGCCAAGGAGCTAGGCGGTCCTGCATTGGTGAAGCTAGAACGGAAAGAAAAGTTGAGTTATGTATATAGTATTTTATAGTAGGCCTTTAGTGGGTTCAGCTTATACGCCCTTAAAGGAAAAGTTAAATTATTGTTCAGAGTTTGCACTTGGTAGAATACCCGGCTGGGTACTGAGAGTTATTTATAGTCAGAATGTTATTTAAAAATATTTAACCTTGTTTTTGTTTGTAACGTTCAAGTGTTCTCACCTCCCATAAAGGGAAGCATTATTCTAATTACCTGTTTTAAGCATTTCAAAATTTTGTATGTTTTTTGCTGCAATGTATTGTTGTTCTTCTTCCCAGTCCAGTCCAGGGAGTGCAGCGCCCCAGAGACATGGTCATTGCAGTATGACGCTCTGCCACTAAGGGGAGTGATGGTACGTCTGATGGTCCTGATCAGGTATCACCAGAACACATTACACTTCACACTCCGGTCACTAGGGGGAGCAAAAGGCTTTATTTATTGGGCCACTCCTCACACTGGTAAAACTAGGGGTCGGGGAGGAAGTTAGTTAGAAGCTGACTGGGTTGGATTCAGGCAACATCCCGTGGCAGGGAGAGTTGCAGGGAGAAGACACAGGGGGGTCCCTGTCAGGCGTGGGAACCTGGCAGGTGCCTAGCGAACAGAGCAGAACGTAACGGAACCGCGCCTGCACACCCCGCGGCGGTATCCAAGAGAGAGACACGAAGGGAAGGATATTGTGGAACAGTGTAAACGAGATCAAGCACAAAGGAGTACCAGTAGGAGCCGTGCCGTGAGACCGAGGCAACATCCTACTGAGGCGCGTAGCCGGTGGTCGGAACACCGCTGGAGTAACTATCTCTCTTTGCATCTAGTAAGGATACTTTTTTATACTATTATAAGTTTCTAACCATATCAAATATTGAGGTAGTGCTTCAGATTGTGCAATTTATATCTTTCAAGTAAATCAATATCATTAATACTCTAAACGACAGTCACAATATGGTTGACCCGGTTCTGATAACCCCCAACGTAGGTCTTGGGCAGGCTACAAGGCGTATCTCCAGACCCTTGTCTTTGGCCATGCAGAAAAGGATTTTTCTTCAGGTCACTGTAAGTGAAACAATATTTAAAGGCAACATTTTGAAACTGTCCCTTTAAGAGCTTCATGTAAAACAAGTAGAAAGCACCTTAAGAAGTGCCAACTATTTACAAGAAAGTTTTTGGATCATTCACTGCCCATGATCTCACTGTCTCTTTAAATTAATTTTTAAACTTGAAGGAACAGTCATTTCAACTTTCCAAAACAATCATTATAACTTTCAAATAGAAACCTGGCTAGATTAAACAAAAACTTTTGAACTTTCATAATAGTCCACAGTCACATTATTTATTCAGATTTATGGCTTTTTCTTCCAAAGTAGTACCTGTGCATTTGGACATTTGCCAGGTACCACATAGAGTTCGTCAATACTCTGGATAGGAGTCTGGGTACTCCTGGAATTTTGTGCAATTTCTGTTTGAGTGGCTTTTGAGCACATGGTGACTGGTGCGCTGCTGAAGGCAGGGATAGATGTCACCTTGCCAGGTGAAGATGCTGATGAGGGAAGCGGGGCTGTTTGTGGTGGCTCAGGGTCACATACAGCTGACCGGGTTACCTTTGGAGCACATTTATGCACATGCAGGGCATACCACCCTTTGTCTCCCCAGTGCCTGGTGTAGGTGACACGGTCACCGATGTAGAGGTCCCTGTCTGGGTGTCCCTCTTGTAGGTGGGGTTCCACATCACGCCTGGTGACAAAGATCTCCTGCTGCATGCATTGTTCTTTAATGAACCCCCAGCCGGTGTTAATGCGGAAGGCCACCACAAGCCCAAGTCTCCGTGGGCCCCTGTTCTCGTGGCTAGCTCTCCTATTCTTCCCTTTAGCCTGCAGGTCTTTCTCTTTTGCTGCTCTACGCTGGAGATCCCACTCTCTGTCCTCCTGCTCCTGCTTGCGTGCCTGCTCCTGGCAATACTCCCTCTGGCTGACGACTTCTAGAGTCATCCATTCTTTATGTACGTCTGGGGCCTCCCTCATCGGCTGCAGCGGGGCTTCAGCGGTATGTACTGTCTCCCAGGGCTGCTCCCACTCGATCAGTCTGCACACCCGGCCAGGTGGTAGGGGTGGTGGAGCGTCTATGGGCCCTAGCAGGGTGTCCTCGGCTACTGGGGCAGGGTTGGTGTTCTTACCTGCCGCTGCGGCGTCTCCGGTGTCGGGCTCCTCCACTGTGGGTTGGGATTTCGGAAGCTGGCTGTGCTGCTGCTCCCAGACATTTGCGGCTGCGCGGAACCAGGACTGCCAGAGCTGGCTGCACAGCTTCTCCACTTCTGTGCCGAGAACCTCTGAGTTCATCAGTGATGGCAGGGCCTTTTCTCCCTCCGATTGGTGGGGACAGCTGCGGGCTTTCTCCCTCTCCTCCGGGTGACCTCCGCTTGCCATCTTGCAAACCAGGTCCTCTTTCCTGTTGTTTCTCTTCTGCCTCCCTCCGTGGGCGGGTTCTTCTCCTCTCCCGCCATCCCAGACTAGGAGGCGGACCTCTTTCATTGATGGGCATATCTCTCGAACATTATAGTACCTATGAGGGGCGGCCATTATTTCCAAGCTCCGCCCACAATAATACGCCCCACTCCTCCTGCACGCCACATGAGGCTGTAATGGCGGCGGTTTTGGTGGTATTTCACAATGCACAGTCTCTCAGTAAAGCACAGTTAGGCAAGTCTCTTAGGCACACATGACCCGATTCCCAGGGTCGGTCCATCCTGTTCGTGATGCCAAGTTGAGTCGCCATGTTTTGAGAGCTATAATTTTTCCACATTTCAGGCAACAGTAATGTGAGGGCTTGTTTTTTTGCAGGACGAGTTGTCGTTTTTATTGTTACCATTTTCAGACACATGACAATTTTTGATCACTTTCTATTCTGATTTTTGTGAGGCAGAATGAACAAAAACAAGCAATTCAGGAATGGTTTTTTTATGCCTTTCTTCGTATGGTAAAATTGATAAGGCAGCTTTATTTTTCTGGTCAGTATGATTACAGCAATACCACATTTATATATGTTCAGATTTCTTTTTTATTAAATTTGCAAAAATTACTACATTTCTGTTTTTTCAGTCAAGATGGTGTGCAAAGTGTACAATAATGAGAAAAAAATGAACTTTTTTGAATTTACCAAATGGCTGCAATGAAACAAAGAGTGAAAAATTTAAAGAGGTATTAATACTTTCCGTACCCACTGTATATTTTTTTATGGTTTGTCGCTTCTACACAAACAATTTTATAGGAAAAATATTGTTTTTATTCTGAGAGCTATAACTATTTTTATGTTTCCACTTTTATTTTTCCATGGAGCTGTATGGTGGCTTGTTTGGAGATCTATAACTTTTTCTTATTTCAGCCGACAATCATTTAAGGGCTTGTTTTTTGTGGGACAAAATTACGTTTTCAGTTACGCAATTTTTATTTACATTGGTCTTTTTTATTGCAATTTAATTCACTTTTTTCCAGTGGTATGGTGAAAATCCATAGGTTTTTGCCACATTATTTTTCTTTTAGTGTTCACTGAAGGGGTTAACTAGTGGGATAGGTTTGTAGGTCAAGACATTCCGGAAGTGGCCATACCAAATGTATGTACTGTTGTTTGGTTTATTTTTGTTTTTACATCATGCATTGTAATGCAACGACATGGTACCACAACAAACTTGCCAAGAGAGGGGCGCCCACTAAAACTCTCAGACCGGGCAAGGAAAGCATTAATCAGAGAAGCAGCACGGAGACCAAAGGTAAACCTGAAGGAGCTACAGAGTTTCCAATCAGACACTGGAGTATCTATCCATATGACCACAATAAGCCATACACTGCATAGAGGTGGCCATTATTTAAAAGTGGCAGAAAAAAGCCTTTACTTACACACAAAAATTATAAGTTTCCTTTTGAGTTTGCCAAAAGACACGTGGTAGACTCCCAAAATCTATGGAGGAAGGTGCTGTGGTCAGGTGAGACCAAAAATTTTACTTTTTGGCCACCAAGGTAAACAATATGGCTGGTGCCAAGCCACCACAGCTCATAAACCCAAGAACACCATCCCCACAGTGAAACATGTTGGTGGCAGCATCATGTTGTGGGGATATTTTTCGGCAGCACTCACAGGGAAAATGGTCCGAGTCAAGGGCAAGTTGGATGTTGAAATATAGTGATATTCTTGAGCAAAACCAGTTTCAGTCTTTCAGTGATTTGAGGTTCAACTTCCAACAAGACAACCACCCAATCACACTGCTAAAGCATAATGAAAGTGGTCTAACCCCTTCACCCCAAAGCCTGTTTTCACCTTCCTAACCAAGCCAATTGTTTTCAATTCTGACCAGTGTCACTTCATGAGGTAACAACTCTGGAATGCTTCAACAGATCCGAGTGATTCTGAGATATTTTTCTTGTGGCATATTGTACTTCATGATAGTGGTAAAAAAAATTTGATATGAATCGCGTTTATTTGTGAAAATATCAGAAATTTTTTGAAAATTTTGCAATTGTCAAAATTTTATTTTTTATGCCCTTAAACCAGAGAGTTATAAAACACAAAATAGTTAATAAATAACTTTTCCCACATGTCTACTTTATATCAGCCCATATGAAGCTGAGACAGTTTAGCCCTGGAGATGAGGTTTTGCTGTTGAGCCCTACGGTGGAAGGTAAATTTCTGGTAAGGACCATAGGAAATGGTCAAGAAGCTGAGTGATGTCAACTACAAGGTCCATCAACCTTCTTAAACGATAGCTTCCACCAGTTCCCTTTCTTGCTATGTGCCTGGGGGTCACTCCTGAAGCAAAGGTCGAGGATCTCATAGGGGCAGAGATGCTGTCAGCAGCCCAGAAACAACAATGCCGAGATCTGCTTTGTATGTTTGTATGTTTGTATGTTCTCTCCGTGTTTGCGTGGGTTTCCTCCGGGTTCTCCGGTTTCCTCCCACATTCTAAAGACATACTGATAGGGAATTTAGATTGTGAGCCCCAACGGGGACAGCGATGATAATGTGTGCAAACTGTAAAGCGCTGCAGAATATGTTAGCGCTATATAAAAATAAAGATTATTATTATTATTATCTGCTTCAGCGGAACCGGGACCTGTTTTCCAAGTTGCCATGATGTACACAGGTTGTTGAGCATGAAATCCTGATGAAGCCGCATGTGTGGTTGAACCAAAAGCTATATGGACTTCCCGAAGCCCACTGTGAGATGATCTTGAAGGAGGTGAGGAGAATGGTTAGCCTGGGCATCATTGAGGAGTCAAAGAGCGGCCGGCCCAGTTACATTGTCCTTGTGTAGAATCTCGATGGAGAATGGCGTTTCTGTAATGACTACAAGAAACTAAATGAGGTGTTAAAATTCAACGCATATCCGCTGCCCCAGGTTGATGAACTCATTGAGAGGCAAGGGTCAGCCAGATACATAACCTCTCTGGACCTAACGAAAGGGTACTGGCAAATTCTCCTGTCTCAAAGTGCCAAGAAGAAGACGGCCTTCTCTACACATGACCGCTGCTTCAAAGATATCAGAATGCCTTTCAGCCACCAGTGAGCCCTGACTAACTTCCAGAGGGCTATGGACCAGGTCCTAGCCAATCACAAAAAGCATGCTGCAACTTACCTCGACGATATTGTCATATGTAGCCCCGATTGGGGAAGTCATCTGCAGGAAGTTCAGGTTGTACTGGATGCGCTGAGGAAGATGAGGTTTACCATAAATCCAAAAAAGTGTGTCGTGGGGATTGAGGAGGCAAAATACTTGGACTTCATCATCGGAAGAGGCGAAATAAGGCCGCAAGTAAATAAAGTAGAACCAATCCAAAATTGGCCACAACCGGTCTGACTGACCTTCTTAAGAGCATGAAGACGTCTTTGGCCAAATGGTCTTTTGAAGTGGAGATGGCGTTCCAAGAGTTTAATTTCTTCCTGTGTAAGCAGCCGGTCTTGATTGCATCTGACTTCAGTAAGGAATTTGTGGTGCAGAAAGACGACTCAGAGGTTGAGTAGGGAGCGTGTTGCTCCAGGAAGTAAACGAGGAGGGACATTCAATCCTGCATCAAAGTAGGAAACTCTCCTCATTTGAGAAAAACAATGCCATTGTAAAAAAAGAATGCTTGGCCATCAAATGGGCAATTGACACCCTGTGGTACTTACTACCTGTTGGGCCGGAAGTTCAGGATAGTGTCAGATCATACGCCCCTGAGATGTATGAGGAAAGGAAGTGGAAGAATTCCCGGGTGACTAGATGGTTTCTAGGGTTTCAAGACTTTATATTTCATGTGTAGCACAGGCCTGTGAAGCTACACGGAAACACAGATGCCCTATCTAGACTTCCCTGTTTGGTGACCGAACGTGCCAAAACCCTCGACTTTGGGCAGTGAGTGGGGTATGTGACAGAGTCACTGGAAAAGTAATGCAGGGCAGATATGTGTCACTGATGTTGTTATTTTCACTTACATGAACCTAGGAAAATGCTCCAGCACACTAAGTGCTGAGAGGGTTAATCTGCAGGTTATAGGCCAGGTTGTAGTGAATAGCTGAAGAGTGGGTGGAAGGTTGTTCACCATGCCTACAAATGTTCACAGTTGTAGGCATGTTCTTTACATGAACTGATGCAAATCCTCAAAATACAGTGAAATTCCAGCTTGTTAGGTAGCAAAACAAGAAAAATGACAAGCTAATGTATGTGTTTAGTTATACTGAATAATATACAGGTGCTTTTCACAAAATTAGAATATCATCAAAAAGTTAATTTATTTCTGTTCTTCAATAAAAAAGTGAATCTCATATATTATATAGAGTCATTACAAACTAAGTGATCTCTTTCAAGTGTTTACGTTGATGATTGTGGCTTACAGTCAATGAAAACCCAAAAGTCATTATCTCAGTAAATTAGAATGCTTTATAAAACCAGCTGGAAAAATGATTTTAATACCTGAAATGTTGGCCTACTGAAATGTATGTTCCGTAAATGCACTCAATACTTGGTCAGGGCTCCTTTTGCATCAATTACTGCATCAATGTGGCTTGGCATGGAGGCAATCAGCCTGTGGCACTGCTGATGTGTTATGGAAGTCCAGGTTGCTTTGATGGCAACCTTCCTTCAGATCGTCTGCATTGTTGGGTCTGATGTCTCTTATCTTCCTCTTGTCAATACCCCATAGATTCTCTATGGGGTTAAGGTCATGCGAGTTTACTGGACAATTAAGCACAGTGATACTGTTGTCTTTTAACCAGGTATTGGTACTTTTGGCAGTGTGGACAGGTGCCAAGTCATGCTGGAGAATGAAATTTCCATCTCCAAAAAGCTGAGGGAAGCATAAAGTGCTCTAAAATTTCCTGGTAGACGGCTGCTCTGACTTTGGTCTTGATAAAGCAGAGTGGATCTGTACTAGCAGATGACATGGCTCCCCAAACCATCCCTAATTGTGGAAACTTCAACCTAGACCTCCAGTACCTTGGATTGTGGCCTCTCCACTCTTCCTCCAGACTCTGGGACCTTGATTTCCAAATGAAATATAAAGTTTACTTTCATCTGAAAACAACACCTTGGACCACTGACCAACAGTCCAGTTCTTTTTCTCCTTGGCCCAGGTAACACGCTTCTGGCCTTGTCTATTGGTCATGAGTGGCTTGACACAAGGAATGTGACACTTGTAGCCCATGTCCTGGATACGTCTGTGTGTGGTGGCTCTTGAAGCAATGACTCCAGCAGCAGTCTACTCCTTGTAAATCTCCCCCCAAAAAATGTATGGCATTTTCTTAACAATCCTTTCAAGGCTACAGTTATCCCGGTTGCTTGTGCATCTTTTTTTTTCTACCACACTTTTTCCTTCCACTCGACTTTCCATTAATATGCTTGGATACAGCGCTCTGTGAACATCTAGCTAGCTTCTTTAGTAATGACCTTTTGTGGCTTACTCTCCTTGTGGAATGTGTCAATGACTGCCTTCTGTACATCTGTCAAGTCAGCAGTCTTTCCCATGATTGTTGAGTCTGCTGAAACAGACTAAGGGACCCTTTTAAACGCTTAGGAAACATTTTCAGGTGTTTTTTGCTAATTATTCCAATTTACTGAGATAGTGACTTTTGGATTTTCATTGGCTGTAAGCCATACTCATCAACATTAACAGAAATAAACACTTGAAATAGATCACTCTGTAATGACTCTATATAATATACAGTACAGACCAAAAGTTTGGACACACCTTCTCTGTTGGGGGTTTATTCAAAATTGAAGGCATACTGAACCAGCATGGCTACCAGAGCATCTTGCAGCGGCATGCTATGCCATCCGGTTTGCGTTTAGTTGGACGATCATTTATTTTTCAACAGAACAATGACCCCAAACACACCTCCAGGCTGTGTAAGGGTGATTTGACCAAGAAGGAGAGTGATAGGGTGCTACGCCAGATGACCTGGCCTCCACAGTCACCAGACCTGAACCCAATCGAGATGGTTTGGGGTGAGCTGGACCGCAGAGTGAGGGCAAAAGGGCCAACAAGTGCTAAGCATCTCTGGGAACTCCTTCAAGATTGTTTGAAGACCATTCCCGGTGACTACCTCTTGAAGCTCATCAAGAGAATGCCAAGCGTATGCAAAGCAGTCATCAAAGCAAAAGGTGGCTACTTTAAAGAACCTAGAATATAGGACATAATTTCAGTTGTTTCACACTTTTTTGTGAAGTGTGTTAACACATGTGTTAATGTGTTAATTCATAGTTTTGATGCCTTCAGTGTGAATGTGCAATTTGCATAGTTATGAAAATACAGAAAAATCTTTAAATGAGGTGTTACCAAACTTTTGGTCTGTACTGTATGAGTTTCACTTTTTGAATTGAATAACTGAAATAAGTTGACTTTTTGATGATATTCTAATTTTGTGAGAAGCACCTGTAGAAACCTGCACTTGAAAGGAATAGGAAGGATTGCCAGACAATACTGGAGCAAGACATTATAGGCAACCTGGCGGCAGAAAAAGTGACTAAGGGCTTACTCGGATGTTTGTGAAAATTGTTCCCAGTATGGACCACAATGCACGGACTAGGGGCAGATCTCCTGATCAGAGCATCATGTCCGCTTCAAATATTTCTATGAAGCTGTTGTGCTCAGTTGAAGGGAGTCGCAGGCAGTCCGTACATTGCTTTCCTTGCTGGGAACAATTTGCATGGAGGTCTTAATGAGTCCTAAGGGCAGGGCCGGTTTTAAGCAAAGTGGGACCCTAGGCAAAAGTTTAAAATGGGGCCCCATATGCATTGCTAACATATCGCACCATCACACAGAAACATCTGGGTTGTATTTACATGCGCTGATTTTAGGCCATTAACCCCTTCATGACCTTGGGATTTTCCATTTTTCCGTGTTCGTTTTTCGCTCCCCTCCTTCCCAGAGCCAAAACTTTTTTATTTTTGCGTCAATTTGGCCATGTGAGGGCTTATTTTTTGCGGGACGAGTTGTACTTTTGAACGACATCATTGGTTTTACCATGTCGTGTACTAGAAAACGGGAAAAAAATTCCAAGTGCAGTGAAATTGCAAAAAAAGTGCAGTCCCACACTTGTTTTTTGTTTGGCTTTTTTGCTAGGTTCACTAAATGCTAAAACTGACCTGCCATTATGATTCTCCAGGTTGCTACGAGTTCATAGACTCCTAACATGTCTAGGTTATTTTTTACCTAAGTGGTGAAAAAAAATTCCAAACTTTGCTAAAAAAAAAAAAAAAATTGCGCCATTTTCCGATACTCGTAGCGTCTCCATTTTTCATGATCTGGGGACGGTTGAGGGCATATTTTTTGCGTGCCGAGCTGGCGTTTTTAATGATTCCAATTCGGTGCAGATAAGTTCATTTGATCGCCCGTTATTGCATTTTAATGCAATGTCGCAGCGACCAAAAAACGTAATTCTGGCGTTTCGATTTTTTTTCTCGTTACGCCGTTTAGCGATCAGGTTAATGCTTTATTTTATTGATAGATCGGGCTATTCTGAATGCGGCGATACCAAATATGTGTAGGTTTGATTTTTTTTTATTGATTTATTTTGATTGGGGCGAAAGGGGGGTGATTTAAACTTTTATATTTATTTATTTTTTTCACATTTTTTTTTTACTTTTTTTTTTTAACTTGGGAGGCTAGAAGCAGGCACAACCCGATCGCCTCTGCTACATAGCAGCTATCTTATGTTGTTGTAGCAGAAAATCAGGTGTGCTGTGAGCGCCGGCCAGAGGGTGGCGCTCACAGCCACCGGCGATCAGTAACCATAGAGGTCTCAAGGACCTCTATGGTTACAATGGAGAAGCATCGCCGACCCCCGATCATGTGACGGGGTCGGCGATGCGCTCATATCTGTCCGCCCGGCCGGATGCGGTTGTTAAATGCCGCTGTCTGCGTTTGACACCGGCATTTAACTAGTTAATAGTAGCGGGTGAATATTGTTCAAAACAGCTGACATGTCCCGGCTTTGATGCGGGCTCACCGCGGAGCCCTGCATCAAAGCAGGGGAGCTGACCTCGGACGTACTATCCCGTCCGAGGTCAGTAAGGGGTTAAACTAGTGTGATCAACAATATTCAAGTCATTCGCCACTTGTTTCCCAGCCTCTTTACACTGGCTGAGGAATAATGATGGGGACAGAATGATCACTAGTAAATCAATCTGTCCCCATACAGTATCATCTTAGCAGAATATCTGCAGTTTTAACTGGGTGATGTGCTGATGAGAACAATGATTTTTGTTCCGGCATAACCAGTCCAATTACTTGATAAATATCCTGCATTTTACACTCTATCTAGTCCTCCATATAGTATAATGCACCCCCATAGTCCTCCATATAGTATAATCTACTCCCCCTAGTCCTCCATATAGTATAATACACTCGCCATAGTCTTCCATATAGTATAATACACTTGTCATAGTCCTCCATATAGTATAATGCACCCCCATAGTCCTCTATATAATAAACTGCACAGTTCATAGTCATCTGTATAGTATAATACACTCGCCATAGTCCTCCATATAGTATAATACTCACCATAGTCCTCCATATAGTATAATAGACTCCCCCTAGACCTCCATAGAGTATAATACACTCCCCATAGTCCTCCATAGAGTATAATGCAGTCCCCATATAGAATATAATTCTGACCTCATATAGTATAACGCAACCCTACATAGAATGTAATTCAGCCCCCCCATAGAATATAATGCACTCGCTCATAGATTATAATTTAGTTCTACAGTATTATGGCCACCATGTACTCACTCCCTCACTGATATATACCGTGTTCATGGGCGTGCAGAGCAGTGAATATTCATTCCCTTTAGTAGCGAGCACATGTGATTGCCCAGCAGCAGGAAGCCTGCAGCTGCGGCTACTGTGCCCGCTATTAAAGTGAAATGAATATTCACTGCTCTCCACTCATATAGTCCCACCCATCTCTCGTCGCCGGCTTCAGTGAATAGTGGTGGGAGGGACTATGGGCATGGGGAGCAGTGTGTCAGGACTCTGGATTCCCTGTCTTCATTTGTGGTACTTTTCGCCCTTTTCCAAGATGGCATATGATGCCTCGCTTCTGCTCATGTGATCCGCCTTCCCTGTCTTTATAACCCTGGTTCACATCCAATTCCTTGCTTGTGTATTCTGCTGGAATTCCTGGCTTGTGCTGCAAGAGACTTTCCTCTTCAGATTCTCCGGCTCTGCCTCCTCAGCAAACCTTCCCAGCTCTCAGTCAGTGGTGTCTGTGCTGCAAGCTGTTTTTGCCTGTGTCTATCTGCAATGTTCTCCTGCCTGCTAGAACACGTAAGCTCTGCCTGCTACAGCCAATCTAGTTTGGTATCCGCAGCCAGTTTGACTGTTTCTGGACTCGAAGCTCTACACTGCTTCTGGACTCTTTTCTAGTGACTGCCAAACCTAGTATGAACTGTGTCTTATTATCTGCTTCACCAAAGAGGGTGCTACACCCATAAGACTTTTCCCGCAGCAGAGTGGCAAATAAACTACTCCTAAGAAGGACCTTGTTTGCTATTTACTTGAACTTTTGTGCACATGCTGCATCCACGTTTGTTCATATAAACACTGACTCTGCCTGCAGCAGAGCTGCTAAGGCACTTCTCCTAATATCATCTTGTTTGCTGTGTTTGAACTTGCTCACACCTTGCACCTGTGTTCATTTGAATAATACAAACTTTACACTGCACTATGGTCAGCTGCCCTATTAGTTTCAAGCCAAGAGATTCCTGAGTGTATCACTATAATTGTTACAAGATACACAGGCCAAATAAGGAATCTGCTGAGACAATGGCTACTGACCCTAAAGGTACCGTCACATTTAGCGACGCTGCAGCGATCTAGACAACAATGCCGATCGCTGCAGCGTCGCTGTTTGGTCGCTGGAGAGCTGTCACACAGACAGCTCTCCAGCGACCAACGATCCCGAAGTCCCCGGGTAACCAGGGTAAACATCGGGTTACTAAGCGCAGGGCCGCGCTTAGTAACCTGATGTTTACCCTGGTTACCATTGTAAATGTAAAAAAAATAAACACTACATACTTACATTCCGGTGTCTGGTCACATCCTTCGCGTTCAGCTTCCTGCACTGACTGAGCGCCGGCCGTAAAGCACAGTGGTGACGTCACCGCTGTGCTCTGCTTTACGGCTGGCCGGCGCTCACAGTCAGTGAGTTTCCCACCTGAAGAAGACGGTGTTTACCGTTGAAACGCGTTGTGGCAAATGACATATGTTGTCGGAGTTTCCTTCAGCGCTCCTGGGACTGATTTCTGTTTGACACACATCCAGAATAGATATCCTTTGCCTTTGATTCCAGAACTGTTGGAAAGAATCCGTCAGGCCAAGGTGTTTTCTAATTTGGATCTTCGCGGGGCATACAATCTGGTACGTATCCTTCCTGGTGATGAATGGAAGGCTGTTTTCAGATGTCGGTATAGACACCTTGAATACTTGGTGATGCCTTTTGGGCTGTGCAATGCCCCTGCAACCTTTCAACATCTTGCCAATGATATCTTTAGAGATTTAATGGACCAGTTTGTCGTGATCTATCTGGACGACATCCTAATTTTTTTCTGATTCTCTACAGGAACATCAAGAACACGTCAAGGTGGTTTTGAGACGTTTGCAAGAAAACCATCTTTATATCAAGCCAGAGAAGTGTGATTTCCATTGTTCTGAAATACAATTCTTGGGGTATGTCATCTCTCCTCAAGGGATAAACATGGAATCTGGTAAGATTCAAGCAATCCTTGATTGGCCGGCACCCAAAAATGTTAAAGAAGTTCAACGCTTTATCGGCTTTGCAAATTTCTATAGACTTTTTATCCGAAATTTTTTGGAGATTGTCCGTCCCATCACTTCTCTGACTAGGAAGGAGAAATCCTTTAAGTGGTCTTCACAGGCTCAGGAAGCCTTTGATCGGCTGAAATCATGTTTCACTTCAGCTCCGCTCTTGATTCATCCAGATCCAGCAATTCCTTTCATCGTGGAGGTGGACACTTCTGATTGAGCGTTGGGGGCCATTCTCTCTCAAAGAACTGGAGAGAAGGCCCTGTTACATCCTTGTGCTTTCTTTTCCCGTAGGCTTATCCCTGCAGAGAGGAACTACGACATGGGAGATAAGGAACTTCTAGCGATTATTGCAGCCTTCAAGGAATGGAGGCACCATCTGCAAGGGGCCGCACAACAGATCATAGTGCTGACCGATCATCGCAATTTAGAGTTCCTCAGATCTGCGAAATGTCTATCTCCACATCAGGCTCGGTGGAATTTATTTTTTAACCAATTTAATTTTGTGATTTTGTACCATCCAGGTTCACGTAATGGGAAGGCTGATGCTTTGTCCTGAATCCATTCTGCGGATTCCGTACCTGGAGCCCCACCCGAGACCATTTTATCGGATGCCAACTTCATTGGAGTAATCCATGATCCGGACCTGTGGACGGAGATCAAGGAGGCCTATGATGGTGATGTATATCTTGCTAATTTGCCTGTGGATCTCAATCTTGTCCTTAAGGGAGGCTTGTGGTTCCGTGATTGGCGTATCTACATACCTGAGGCCGTATGTTTGCAGATTCTCAAGTTGGTACATGATTCCAAGTTGGCTGGTCATAGGGGGGTACAGAAGACACAGGAACTGAAACAATGTGGAAGGAAAAAATGAACATTTAACTTATTTTTGCAAACATTTTACTTCAGAACCATTTTTTATTTTCTCAAGTGTAAAAACAGAACTTTAACCATAAATTTTGTTGTGCAATTTCTCCTGAATACGCCGACACCCCATATGTGGGGGTAAACCACTGTTTGGGCGCACCACAGAGCTTGGAGGAGAAGGAGTGTCGTTTTACTTTTTCAATGTAGAATTGGCTTGAATTGAGATCGGACACCATGTCCCGTTTGGAGAGCCCCTGATGTGCCTAAACAGTAGAAGCTTCCCACAAGTGACCCCATTTTGGAAACTAGACCCCTTAAGGAACTTATCTAGATATGTGGTGAGCGCTTTAAACCCCCATGTGCTTCACAGAAATTTATAAAGTAGAGCCATGAAAATAAAAAATCCTTTTTTTTCCTCACAAATGATTTTTTAGCCTGCAATTTTTTATTTTCTCAAGGGTAACAGGAGACATTGGACCCCAAAATCTGTTGACCAGTTTGTCCTGAGTATGCTGATACCCCTTATGTGGGGGGGGGGCACTGTTTGGGCACCCATCGGGGCTCGGATGGGAAGAAGCGCCGCTTGGAATGCAGACTTTGATGGGATGGTCTGCGGGCGTTATGTTGCATTTGCAGACCCCATTTTGGAAACTAGACCCCCAAAAGAGCATATTTAGATGTGTGGTGAGCACTATGAACCCCCCACTGCTTCACAAAAGTTTATAATGTAGAACCATGAAAATAAAAAAATCATATTTTTTCCACAAAAATGATCTTTCCACCCCAAAATTTTTATTTTCACAAGGGTAACAGGAGAAATTGGACCCCAAAATTTATTGTGCAATTTATGCTGAGTAGGCTGATACCCCATATATGGGAGGGACCACTGTTTGGGCGCATGGCAGAACTCAGAAGGGAAGGAGCGCCGTTTTGGAATGCAGACTTTGATAGAATGGTCTGCAGGCGTTATGTTGCATTTGCAGAGCCCTTGAATTGTCCAATTTATCCCGAGTACGCTGATGCCCCATATGTGGGAGTAAACCACTGTTTGGGTGCACGGCAGAGCTCAGAAGGGAGGGAGCACCATTTGACTTTTTGAGCGCAAAATTGGCTGTCGTGTTTGGAGACCCCTGATGTACCTAAACAGTGGAAACCCCCCAATTCTAATTCCAACCCTAATCCCAACACACCCCTAACCCTAATCCCAACCCGATCCATAATCCTAATCACAACCCTAACGATAATCACAAACCTAATCCCAAAACAACCCTAATCTCAACCCTAATCAAAACCCTAAATCCAACACACCCCTAATCCTAATCTCAACCCTAAACTCAAACCTAACCCTAATCCCAATACACCCCTAACCCTAATCCCAACTCTAACCTTAACCCTAATCCCAAACCTAACCCTAATCCCAAGCGTAACCCTAATGCCAACCCTAACCCTAATACCAACCCTAATCCAAACCCTAATCCCAACTCTAACCCTAACTTTAGCCCCAACCCTAACCCTAGCCCTAACCCTAACTTTAGCCCAACCCTAACCCTAACCCTAAATTTAGCCTCCACCCTAGCCCTAACTTTAGCTCCAACCCTAACCATAGCCCAACCCTAACCCATGCCCTAACTTTAGCCCCAACCCTAACCCTAGCCCTAAGGCTACTTTCACACGTGCGTCGTGTGGCATCTGTCGCAATCCGTCATTTTGGACAAAAAGCGGATCCTGCAAATGTGCCCACAGGATGCGTTTTTTGCCCATAGACTTGTATTGCCGACAGATCGCGACGGATGGCCACACGTCGCGTCCATCGTGCACTGGATCCGTTGTGTTTTGGCGGACCGTCGTCACAAAAAAAGTTCAATGTAACGTTTTTTTGTACGTCGCGTCCGCCATTTCCAACCGTGCTTGTGTGGCCGTAACTCCGCCCTAGGACATAGACTGGGCAGCGGATGCATAGAAAAACTGCTTCCGCTGCCCACGTTGTGCACAATTTGCCCCGTACCGCCGCAAGTGTGAAAGAAGCCTATCCCTAGCCCTAACCCTAAATTTAGCCCCAACCCTAACCCTAGCCCCAACTCCTCCAGCTGCCGGCTGGCAGATCATTGCGGGCGCCATTTTCTTACTGGATGAAGAAGCCGGGGAGCAGGAGGGGACGCAGGAGGACCCAGGGACACCAGTAAGTATAGCAGGGTCCCCAGAATCCCCCTATTTCTCTGTCCTCTGATGTGCAATTACATCAGAGGACAGACATTGACAGATCGCTTTTTTTTTTTTTTTTTTGCGGCCGCCGGTAAAAGTTAATTACCGGCGATCGCAAAAAACAGGGGTCGGTAAAAACCGACCCTGATCATGTTCTTTGGGGTCTCGGCTACCCCCGGCAGCCGAGACCCCAAAGATTTTCCAGGTGTCGGCCGGCGGGCGCACTGTGCATTCGCCCGCCATTTTTTGGCCGGAACAAGATGGCAGCGCCCATTGGGAGCCACGAGGAGCACCGGGGGAGACAGGTGAGTATCGGGGACCCCATTTCTCTGTCCTCTGATGTGCGATCACATCGGAGGACAGAGAAATTAAATGGGAAATCGCAGTGGTTTTTTTTGCGACCGCCGGTAAACGGTTAATTACCGGCGATCACAACCCGGGGGTCGGTAAAAACCCCCCGAATCATGTTCTCTGGGGTCTCAGCTACCCCCGGCAACCGAGACCCCAGAGAAAATCCGACTCTGGGGGGCGCTATTCACTTTTTCCACAGCCGGCACTGTGGTTTAAGTACCCTTAACTGCTGTCGTTAAAAGGCGTATCGGCGGTCATTAAGGGGTTAATCATCTGTTTACACCCTCCAAGAGCTTAATATCCCTCTGTATCTGTACTTGTATACATACTGGTTGGTGATCAGTTCATGCAGCGTTATGTGAATAACCCATTTATTATCTTGATCTTTTTACCTTGTGTGTCTCCCTATTTCCTCATAGATTGTAGCTTGCGAGCAGCAGGGCCCTCACTCCTCTTGGTATCTGATTTATGTATTATTCTGTACTGTATTGTTGGCACAAGTACCGTCTGTAATGTAAAGTGCTGCGGACTATGTTGGAGCTATAGAAATACAATTAGTATTATTATTATTACTAGATCCTTGACCAAAAACTCAGCTCTCAGTGACAATTAGACAAGCACTGCCACAAAGATTTGTTTTTAAATATGTGTATTTGCATAATGTATTATGATTGCATTAATATACTCACTGCCGTCTTCTCCGATGTCCAGCACAGTTGTTCTCCTTTTCGTAGTGATGTCACCTCACCACTCTCTACAGACTCTTCGGGTCACTCTGTGCTCTGTGTGACGCAGAAATGGCTTTTACAATGGAAGCCTATAGAGTGTCAGAACGACTTTCCATTGTCTTACTCTGTAAAAGAGACTTGTAGCTTATACAAAGTGCATAGAGTGAGCTGGACAGTCTGAAGTATGGCAATGTCACTGACAAGAGGAGCAGACTAGCACTGGATCACGGAGAAGGTGGATTTAGGTGAGTATATTAACACATACAGACTACATTGCATACAGATATACACAGATGTATGAAAAAAATTTTCTTGACAGTGCTTCTTTAATATTTTCAAGTGCTTGGAGAAACAAGAGGACTAACTTAAAGGCACCAGGACACACGGTAACTAAATGCCCTGGTGCACACAGGCAATGAACAGTCAGGCATACATTTACAGTGGGGAAAAAAGTATTTAGTCAGCCACCAATTGTGCAAGTTCTCCCACTTAAAAAGATGAGAGGCCTGTAATTGACATCATAGGCAGATCACAACTTTCAGAGTCAAAATGAGAAAACAAATCCAGAAAATCACCTTGTCTGATTTGGCAAGATTTATTTTGCAAATTATGGTGGAAAACAAGTATTTGGTCATTAACAAAAGTTCATCTCAATTTTTTGTTATATACCCTTTGTTGGCAATGACAGAGGTCAAACTTTTTCTGTAAGTCTTCACAAGGTTGGCACACACTGTTGATGGTATGTTGGCCCACTCCTCCATGCAGATCTCCTCTAGAGCAGTGATGTTTTGGGCCTATCGCTTGGCAATATGGACTTTCAACTCCCTCCAAAAGTTTTTTTATGGGGTTGAGATTTGGAGACTGGCTAGGCCACTCCAGGACCTTCATATGCTTCTTATGAAGCCACTCCTTCATTGCCCGGGCGGTGTGGTTGGGATCGTTATCATGCTGAAAAACCCATCCATATTTCATCTTCAATGTCCTTGCTGATGGAAGGAGGTTTGCACTCAAAATCTCACGATACATGGCCCCATTCATTCTTTCATGTAAACGGATCAGTTGTCCTGGTTCCTTTGCAGAGAAACAGCCCCAAAGCATGATGCTGCAACCCCCATGCTTCACAGTAGGTATGGTGTTCTTTGGATGCAACTCAGCATTCTGTCTCCTCCAAACACAATGAGTTTTGTTTCTTCCAAACAGTTCTACTTTGGTTTCATCAGACCATATGACATTCTCCCAATACTCTTCTAGATAATCCAAATGTTCTCTATTAAACTTCAGATGGGTACCGACATGTACTGGCTTAAGGAGGGGGCACGTCTGGCACTACAGGATCTGATTCCCTGGCGGTGTAGCGTGTTACTGATGGTAACCTTTGTTACGGTGGTCCCAGCTCTATGCAGGGCCGGTTTTAGACAAAGTGGGGCCGTAGGCAAAAATTTAAAGTGGGGCCCCAAATGCTAACATTGTAATATCACACAAACATTTAGATTACAGTTCATGAGCAGGATGCGGATACAGTTGGTGGAGGGGCCTGGAGCCAGTGCTCACACTGTGGCCCCCATATTTAGGGGCCTAATATCAGCCAACAGGTCTGCCACTATTAGCTGTATGCAGGGGCGTTGCTAAGGTCAGAAAAGATTGGGGGCCCAAGCCCCAAGACAAAGAGTTGTCCCCAACCCCCTCTTAATTTATTTTTTAACTCTTCAGATAAAACAGTGCTAACTCTCTGAGAACAGATAATGTAGTAGATGTCACCTGCAGTCATATGTAACACCAGAGATAGCAGTGATAATTCTCTGAGTACATATAATTTAGTATACATCACATGCAGTCCTATGTAACACCACAGATAGACATAGCGTTTCAGAGTAAGGCCGGCGTCACACTTGCGAGTTTTACGGACGTAAGAGCGCAGAAACTACGTCCGTAAAACTCGCAAAAAATACGGCACAATTATTCTCTATGCCCCTGCTCCTATCTGCCGTATTTTACTGATCAGTATTATACGGCTTTCTACGGCCATAGAAAATCGCAGCATGCTGCGTTTGTCACCGTATTGCGCAAATAAAACGTCAATGAAAGTCTATGGAAGCCCCAAAAATACGGATTACACACGGACCAGCAGTGTGACTTGCGAGGAATACGCAGCGGTGTTAGCGAGAAAAGCCAGCAATTCAGTGCGGTGTACAGTAAAATCACACTGACCGCTTACAGTAGAATAGGTAGAATAAATGTGTACACATAGAATATATATATATATATACAGTGGGGCAAAAAAGTATTTAGTCAGTCAGCAATAGTGCGAGTTCCACCACTTAAAAAGATGAGAGGCGTCTGTAATTTACATCATAGGTAGACCTCAACTATGGGAGACAAACTGAGAAAAAAAAATCCAGAAAATCACATTGTCTGTTTTTTTAACATTTTATTTGCATATTTTGGTGGAAAATAAGTATTTGGTCAGAAACAAACAATCAAGATTTCTGGCTCTCACAGACCTGTAACTTCTTCTTTAAGAGTCTCCTCTTTCCTCCACTCATTACCTGTAGTAATGGCACCTGTTTAAACTTGTTATCAGTATAAAAAGACACCTGTGCCCACCCTCAAACAGTCTGACTCCAAACTCCACTATGGTGAAGACCAAAGAGCTGTCAAAGGACACCAGAAACAAAATTGTAGCCCTGCACCAGGCTGGGAAGACTGAATCTGCAATAGCCAACCAGCTTGGAGTGAAGAAATCAACAGTGGGAGCAATAATTAGAAAATGGAAGACATACAAGACCACTGATAATCTCCCTCGATCTGGGGCTCCACGCAAAATCCCACCCCGTGGGGTCAGAATGATCACAAGAACGGTGAGCAAAAATCCCAGAACCACGCGGGGGGACCTAGTGAATGAACTGCAGAGAGCTGGGACCAATGTAACAAGGCCTACCATAAGTAACACACTACGCCACCATGGACTCAGATCCTGCAGTGCCAGACGTGTCCCACTGCTTAAGCCAGTACATGTCCGGGCCCGTCTGAAGTTTGCTAGAGAGCATTTGGATGATCCAGAGGAGTTTTGGGAGAATGTCCTATGGTCTGATGAAACCAAACTGGAACTGTTTGGTAGAAACACAACTTGTCGTGTTTGGAGGAAAAAGAATACTGAGTTGCATCCATCAAACACCATACCTACTGTAAAGCATGGTGGTGGAAACATCATGCTTTGGGGCTGTTTCTCTGCAAAGGGGCCAGGACGACTGATCCGGGTACATGAAAGAATGAATGGGGCCATGTATCGTGAGATTTTGAGTGCAAACCTCCTTCCATCAGCAAGGGCATTGAAGATGAAACGTGGCTGGGTCTTTCAACGTGACAATGATCCAAAGCACACCGCCAGGGCAACGAAGGAGTGGCTTCGTAAGAAGCATTTCAAGGTCCTGGAGTGCCTAGCCAGTCTCCAGATCTCAACCCTCTAGAAAACCTTTGGAGGGAGTTGAAAGTCCGTGTTGCCAAGCGAAAAGCCAAAAACATCACTGCTCTAGAGGAGATCTGCATGGAGGAATGGGCCAACATACCAACAACAGTGTGTGGCAACCTTGTGAAGACTTACAGAAAACGTTTGACCTCTGTCATTGCCAACAAAGGATATATTACAAAGTATTGAGATGAAATTTTGTTTCTGACCAAATACTTATTTTCCACCATAATATGCAAATAAAATGATAAAAAAACAGACAATGTGATTTTCTGGATTTTTTTTTCTCAGTTTGTCTCCCATAGTTGAGGTGTACCTATGATGTAAATTACAGACGCCCCTCATCTTTTTAAGTGGTGGAACTTGCACTATTGCTGACTGACTAAATACTTTTTTGCCCCACTGTATATATATATATATATGTCATTGAGACACATATATGTATATATATTAATATTTCATCCAGCGCGATATAGCAGAAAGCCGGTAATTCAATTACCGGCTTTTGCTTTCTCCTTCCTGAAACCCGACATGATATGAGACCTGGTTTACATACAGTAAACCATCTCATATCCCCATTTTTTTTGCATATTCCACACTACTAATGTTAGTAGTGTGTATATGCAAAATTTGGCCGTTCTAGCTAGTAAATTAAGGGGTTAAATGGCGGAAAAAATTGGCGTGGGCTCCCGCACAATTTTCTCCGCCAGAGTGGTAAAGCCAGTGACTGAGGGCAGATATTAATAGCCTGGAGAGGGTCCATGGTTATTGGCCCCCCACTGGCTAAAAACACCTGCCCCCAGCCACCCCAGAAAAGGCACATCTGTAAGATGCGCCTATTCTGGCACTTGGCCACTCTCTTCCCATTCCGGTGTAGCGGTGGGATATGGGGTAATGAAGAGTTAATGCCATCTTGCTATTGTAAGGTGACATTAAGCCAAATTAATAATGGAGAGGCGTCAATTATGACACCTATCCATTATTAATCCAATACTAGTAAAGGGTTAAAAAAACACACACACACATTATTAACCCCTTCAAGTCGCGGCCCTTTTTCATTTTTGCGTTTTCGTTTTTCACTTCCCTCCTTCCCTGAGCCATAACTTTTTTATTTTTCTGTCAATATGGTCATGTGAGGGCTTATTTTTTGCGGGAAAAGTTGTACTTTTGAACGACACCATTGGTTTTACCATGTCTTTTACTAGAAAACGGGAAAAAAATTCCAAGTGCGGTGAAATTGCAAAAAAAGTGCAATCCCACACTTGTTTTTTGTTTGGCTTTTTTGCTAGGTTTACTAAATGCTAAAACTAACCTGCCATTATGATTCTCTAGGTCATTACGAGTTCATAGACACCTAACATGACTAGGTTATTTTTTATCCAAGTGGTGAAAAAAAATTCCAAACTTTGCTTAAAAAAAAAAAAAAAAAAAAAAAAAGTGCCATTTTCCAATACCCGTAGCGTCTCAATTTTTCATTATCTGGGGTCAGGTGAGGGCTTATTTTTTGCGTGCCGAGCTGATGTTTTTAATGATACCATTTTTGCGCAGATACGTTCTTTTGATTGCCCGTTATTGCATTTTAATGCAATGTCGTGGCGACCAAAAAAACGTAATTCTGGCGTTTCGGATTTTTTTCTCGCTACGCCGTTTAGCGATCAGGTTAATGCTTTTTTTTAATTGATAGATCGGGCGATTCTGAATACGGCGATACCAAATATGATTTTTTTTGATTGTTTTATTTAGGATGGGGCGAAAGGGGGGTGATTTAAACTTTTATATTTTTAATATTTTTTTTCATATTTTTAAAAACATTTTTTTTTAGTTGTGCCATGCTTCAATAGCCTCCATGGGAGGCTAGAAGCTGGCACCACTTGATCGGCTCTGCTACATAGCAGCGATCATCAGATCGCTGCTATGTAGCTGAAATGCAGGTGTGCTGTGAGCGCCGACCACAGTGGGGCGCTCACAGCAGGCCTGCATCAGTAACCATAGAGGTCTCAAGGACCTCTATGGTTACCTTCCTGATGCATCGCCGACCCCCGATCATGTGACGGGGGTTGGCGATGACGTCATTTCCGGCCGCCCGGCCGGATGCGGTAGTTAAATGCCGCCGTCTGTGTTTGACAGCGGCATTTAACAGGTTAATAGCGGCGGGTGAATAGCGATTTCACCCGCCGCTATTGCACGCACATGCATGTCAGCTGTACAAAACAGCTGACATGTCGCGTCTTTGATGTGGGCTCACCGCCGGAGCCCACATCAAAGGGGGTGACACGGCATGCGCAGTACTAGTACGGCGCATGTCGTGAAGGGGTTAAAAATTAATTTAATGAAAAAAACACAAAGGTTGTTGTATTAATTTATTCTACTCTCAATCCACTCACTGAAGACCCTCGATCTGTAAATAAAAAAAAAATAATAAACCAAGAATATACATACCTTCCGAGGATCTGTAAGGTCCAACGATGTAAATCCATCTGAAGGGGTTAAAATATTTTGCAGGCAGGAGTTCTGTTAATGCAGCGCTACTCCTGCCTGCAAAACCCCAGCGAATGAAGGTAAAGTAGGTCAATGACCTATATTTAGCTTCGTTTGCGGTGAGGCGCCCTCTGCTGGCTATTCCTAGATCGGTGGGAACTTTCCTAGAAAGCTCCCAGGCTCGAGTTCATATGAGGACAACCAGCAGAGGGCGCCCTCTTATGATCTCGAGCCTGGGAGCTTTCTAGGAAACTTCCCACGATCTAGGAACAGCCAGCAGAGGGCGCCTCACCGCAAATGAAGCTAAATATAGGTCATTGACCTACTTTACCTTCATTCGCTGGGGTTTTGCAGGCAGGAGTAGCGCTGCATTAACAGAACTCCTGCAAATAAGAAGTTTACAGCATTTTACAGCACAAGCAAAAACTGAGATTTTCAGAAATCTCCTGCACACCCTTTTATTTTCCCCTGACTGAATTTCACAACTGCAGCGTGTCGCTTTCAGCAATTTTTTTCACCCATAGAAAGCAATGAAAAAGTTTAAAAAATGCTGCAAATGTTGCAACGTTGTTTTTTGTGAATAACACTAACTTCATTAAATATGTACTGTTGTCAAAATACAAACTGTAAGAAACAAACAGCAAAAGCTCTAAGGGTGTGTGTCCACAATCAGTAAACGCTGCGGGGCAGCGTCTAACCCGCAGCGGCCAGATGTTACAGTATAGTGGATGGGATTTCAAGAAACCCCATCTCTACTATGTGTGCACTATCACCTGCACCTCACCTGCAGAAACGGACATGCGGCGCGTCTCTCCAGACCTCAGCATGCCAATTTATCTGGTGTAGACGTGAGTCTCCACAAGAGAAATCTCACCCCTGCAATGTATAGGACGTGGTGATTCCACACAGTTCAATGAACACATGCGGAATCATCTGTGTTCAAAACATGGCAGCACTTTGGACGCAGCACATGTCCACTGCGTCCAAGGTGCTGCCATTTCCAGATCCTCTGCACATACCCTAAAAAATGGGTGTTTTGAAAGCAGTGTTTTTACTTCCAAGAGAGCAGGCTTTGGCTGCAAAAAAAATGCACCAAAAACGCTGATTCCTATGCACACCTGTACTATATATGTGTATAGTTTACCCTTATTGTTTCACATGGGAATTCATTTATTTCTATATAATAAATACCCTGATCCAGCAGACAATATTCCTGCCTTGTGTCATCCAGACAGTAGTGACAGCAGGTCGCCCTGTCAGATTACAAGCAGTGACTGTGGTCAGAGCCTATGCTGATGGCTGCTGTATGTGACTGTGAAACCTGATCCTACAGCAAACAGCACAGAGCTCCAGGACCACATGAGTAAATCACTGCAATGAGGGGGACTCAAGGGGGGTTTGGGAGAGACGCTCTGGGACTGCTGCTTCACTGCTGTACACCCTCTGGGCACTTCATACAGGGGTTGCAGATGCAGGGGGCCCCCTTTGAAGGTGGGGGCTTCAGGCGTCTGCCTGGTCTGCCTGTGCCAAATGCCGGCCCTGGCTCTATGCAGGTCATTCACTAGGTCCCCAAACCTGTTGGGCATGCGCAAACCACTACGTCACCAACGGAAAGATATGCAAGATCTGGGGGAAGAAACAGCGATGTCACAACGCCCATCTGACCAGACCAGCCTGATTGACAGGCGAAAACGGCGACTTTGGTAAGGTATTTCGGCAGCATAGGTGGGGAATCAGGGTACACAAAATACACTATTGTAACGCACAGCTCAGGCCCTATTTAACAGTATTTTTATCTCATACTGAAAAAACGGGGTGACAGGTTCCCTTTAAGTGGGATAACTTGCACAATTGGTGGCTGACTAAATACTTTTTTTCCCCACTGTATGCCATTGTTTTTTAATGTGGTCGATCAACAATTTACAACTCATCGATTTGCCAGCGAGCTCTTGTAGATACTTGACCTCACTTTCATTATAGTGGGCTTTTCTACAAATGTTCTCCTGTTTCTCCTGTTTACACAGAGTGATGTGCTGTCAATAAGAATGATTTTAGTTAAATGATATACAAAGTTAAAGACGGATAATAATGCTATACAGTGGCCGCATAGTGGTAGATACCAGTTCTGAAGATCATGTTAAGAGATTACAGTGCAAATATAGATAGCGTCTATGGAGTCATAAACCTTTCCTGTGTCTTCCATCTGGCTCAGATTAACATAACTTCTGCAGTAATGAGTGTCTGTAAAGTTTACAACAGAGACATATGACTTCTCACATTTCCAGCATTGTTCCCATATATTTCCAGTCTGCACAAACTCTCCATATTACTGATACGCCAATCCTGAGCTGCTGCATTTATCCCTGCTACCTACCATACCTGCTGTCTGACATAGTAATATTGAACCTCTTACTGCTCCACTATTATGTCACAAACATAGCAAAACACCCCATTTTGTGCTCTCTATATGGTAAAATTGCCCCTTAGAAAATATTAAAGCTCTCTGTGAGTGTCTTAAAAAGTAATAGTGTTCATATTTTGCCCCTAGAAAGTAATAATGCATGTGTGTCCCTGTGACAGTTATAAATTGTGAGTGCCCCTATAACATCATGATGCCTCTGAAATGCCCAGTTAACAATTAATATTCTGCTCTGAATGCCCCTAAAATGTAATAATGTCCACTAATGCCCGAACAGCCCCCAATATACAGTATGATGACCCCACAGCTTCCCTATATACAGTATGATCCACACACCGCTACCTATGCACAGTATAATGGCCCCAAAGCTACCTATATACATTATGATGATCCCACATCTCCTTATTTACAGGATTATGGTCCCAGAGCGTCCTAAATACAGTATTATGTTTACATTGTTCCCTATATACACTGGCAGATCATTCCCTATGGCAGATCTACGCACTGTTGTTTTAAAACACCCTAACACACCAGGTTGGGGGACTGTGACTCCCAGGCAACCGTTAGTGCAGCCCAAGATCGCTTTGCATGACAGGTACTCTGGTGGGCGTGACAAGTTTGTAGTTTTCATGGTGGCCTGTAAACTATAGTTCAGGTTACGTCTTTGTTTCTCAGCAACCGAGGAGCAATGGGTGGGGATAATACTCTCTCTCCTTCAGGGTGACACCCAAGCATGGGCATTCAATCTCCCATCTGACTCCCAGTCGCTCCAGATGGTGGAGGATTTTTTTGGGGCACTGGGTCATATATACGAAGTCAGCTTCGGCAGGGAGACCGACTTGCGGAGGTGTATTGCTCCGAATTTCAGAGGGGGTCCACTGACACTAAGTGCAACAATCTCGTGCTCTGTAACCAGTTCTGTAAAGGGCTGTCAGCAAGGGTGAAGGATGCTTTAGCCCTGTATGAGTAGTATAGTAAACGATAAGCACAGCCCAAGGGTGGAGGTGCCAAAGAAATAGGTGCCCAGACCTTGTGATTACTATAGAGTATATACTTGGCACACTCTCGTGGGTCTGATGCAAAAGTGTTTATTATAATACATACAGTATCACAATGTTCAAACGTTTCGGTCAACAGAGGACCCTCATCAGTGTGCTCTATATATGTGAAAATAGGGGGGAGGGGGTTTATGACCCAGACCCTTAGAGAGCCATTGCCAGCAGATCCGCGGCGGATACTGCATCTGTCTCCTTCCCTCCAGCCTCATTTATGGCTTGATCAGCTGGTCATAGTCCTCTTATTTCAGGATATCCCGCTCAGTTTACGATTTTGATGCAATATTCTCTCTAAGGGTTATAAACCCCCTCCCCCCTATTTTCGCATATATAGAGCACACTGATGAAGGTCCTATGTTGACCGAAACGTTTGAACATTGTGATACTGTATGTATTATAATAAACGCTTTTGCCTCAGACCCACGAGAGTGTGCCAAGTATATACTCTATAGTTAGCCCTGTATTAGACTCTAGCTTCCCTTGAGATGGCCATGTCTCTAGCTATCTGGGTGGATTGCCGCCTTTGCCAGAGACATAAAGAGACACCCCAATGTGCAGTAGATCCCGGGCAAATGAAAACCTGGCGTGAGTCAGCTGAGGAACCTATGCAGTTGGATGGGGCAACTCGTTCTGGAAAGCAGTCTGTTGTTTGGCGCAAAGGGGAGTATGTTTTTACTGTGGTAGAAAGGGCTATTTCATGGGCACGTGTCCTTCCTTATCTCACTGTATATAGCCGCCGGGGAGGTTAGCAACCCGGGTGTACATATCTACTCAGTGGGTAATACACATTTTTTTGCGCCTGCTGAAATCCATCTGGGCAAAAATAAGGTGGTTATTTCTGCCTTTCTGGACAGTGGGGCGGGGTTTAACTTGATCAACGCTAGGTTCTTCCACGTTCAGGGTCTCAAACCACATGTACTGTCCAGACATATATCTTCATTGACTCCACACCCTTGAGACAGATGTATTTTACTTAAGTTGTCCGAGGGTTACATCTACAGGTAGGGGCCATGCACTCAGAAGGTATTGGCTGTTACTTGCTTAGAGGGTCGCCCTCTCCTGTAGTTCTTAGACTTCCTTGGCTTAGGGTACCGTCACACTATAACATTTCGATCGCTACGACGGTACGATTCGTGACGTTCCAGCGATATCGTTACGATATCGCTGTGTCTGACACGCAGCAGCGATCAGGGATCCTGCTGAGAATCGTACGTCGTAGCAGATCGTATGGAACTTTCTTTCATCGCTGGATCTCCCGCTGTCATCGCTAGATCGGTGTGTGTGACACCGATCTAGCGATCTAGCGATGCGATCCAGCGATGCGTTCGCTTGTAACCAGGGTAAACATCGGGTAACTAAGCGCAGGACCGCGCTTAGTTACCCGATGTTTACCCTGGTTACAAGCGTTAAACTAAAAAAAAACAAACAGCACATACTTACATTCTGGTGTCCGTCAGGTCCCTTGCCGTCTCTGCTTCCCGCACTGTGACTGCCGGCCGTAAAGTGAAAGCAGAGCACAGCGGCTGTGCTTTCACTTTCACTTTACGGCCGGCAGTCACTGAGTGCGGGAAGCAGACTGCAAGGGACCTGACGGACACCAGAATGTAAGTATGTGCTGTTTGTTTTTTTTAGTTTAACGCTTGTAACCAGGGTAAACATCGGGTAACTAAGCGCGGTCCTGCGCTTAGTTACCCGATGTTTACCCTGGTTACCCAGGGACCTCGGCATCGTTGGTCGCTGGAGAGCTGTCTGTGTGACAGCTCCCCAGCGACCACACTACGATTTACCTACGATCACGGCCAGGTCATATCGCTGGTCGTGATCGTAGGTAAATCGTATAGTGTGACGGTACCCTTACTCTGCCCAACCCTGTGGTAGATTGGCAAACTCGGGAGGTGGTAAAGTGGAGTGAGTATTGTCAAGGATACTGCTTGGGCACCTGGTTTGCAAAAGGGGATACCCAGTCTGTGTTTTCAGACCAGGGGTGGCATGAACTTCCTCCCAATCATCTTTATGACTGAGCCGTTAATCTTTTCCCTGGGGGCAAGCTGCCAAAGAGCAGACTATACAATATCTCTTGTCCAGAGAGGCAGGCCATGAAGGATGATGTTGTGGAAAGTTTGACATAGGGTCATATCAGACCATCGTCATCCCCCATTGCTGTGGGGTTGTTCTTTGTAAAGAAGAGGTTATGCCCCTGCCTAGATTTCTGCTAACTCAATCAGATAACAGGATCCGTATTTGCTCCCCCTCATCCCGGACGTCTTTAATCAGATTGTAGGAGCAAAATGGTTTTCTAAACTGGATCTCAAGGGATCATATAATTTCATTTGTATTAAAGAGGGGGATGAGTGGAAAACATATTTCAATATACCTAAGGGACACTGTGAGAACCTTGTGATGCCATTTAGGTTGACTGATGCTCCTGCCGTCTTTCAGCACTTTGTGAATGACATCTTTAGTCACCTGGTAGGTAGTTTTGTTGTAATCTATCTTGATGACATATTAATTTATTCATCTGACCTTGAGTCACATCAGGTACATGTCAGACAGATCTTACAGATACTCAGAGACAATAATTTATTTGTCAAACCAGAGATATGTATGTTCTCTGTTGAGGATATCTCTTTTCTAGGATATATCTTATTGTCCACAGGTTTTTGCATAGATCCGGCAAAAGTCCACGTGGTACTGGATTGGGATCGTCCTAAGGATTTGTAGGCGTTACAAGGATTTTGGGGTTTCACCAACTACTACTGTAAGTTCATCAAAAACATTTCGGTAGTGGCCAGGCCTCTGACGAATATCACCAGGAGAGGGACTGACTTTTCTAAGTGGCCCAGTCTGGCCAGGGAAGCATTTGATACCTTGAATTAACATTTTGCATCTGTGGCAATTCTTATACAGCCTGACATCACTCAGCCTTTTATTGTAGAAGTTGATGTGTCTAAAGTGGGAGCTGTATTGTCGCAGGGTCCGTCTGCTGGTAAATGCCGTCTATGTGCATACTTTTCCAAAAACTGTGATTTGCGGAGAGAAACTATGATATTGGTAACAGGGAAACCTTGGAAATCAAGTGGGCCTTTGAAGAGTGGCATCATTTTTTGGAGGGGGCAGTTCATCCGGTTATAGTAATCACAGATCATAAGAATCTCATATATCTAGAGTCTGCAAAATATCTAGCGCCTCGACAGGCAAGATGGGCAATGTTCTTCACCAGGTTTAACTTTTTTGTTACATATAGGGCGGATGCCTTATCTCATTTTCCTGGGGGTGGAGATAATTGTGAACCGGTTCCTATACTACAAAAAGGGTTGGTTATTGTATCTATATGCTCCAATCTTGAGAAAGAGGTTGAGGCTCCTGCTGCCTGTCTGTTAGGGAAACTGTACCTGTGAATCTCCATCTGAGCGTTCTTAGTGAGCGTTCATGATCTGGTCTTGGCCTGACATCCTGATAATAAAACCACCACAGATCTTCTTACTTGGCGTTTTTGGTGGTCAGAAGAACATCAGTATGTAACTGCCTGCAGTGTCTGTGCACATTCTAAAACCTCTCATACTCATTCGTCTGGGTTTCTCCAACCATTGGCGAATCCTGGTAGATCTTGGACTCATTTATCAGTCGATTTTATCACTGATCTACCCATGTTGGCAGGTAATACTGTAATTTTGGTGGTGGTGGACAGATTCAGTGAAATATCACATTTTATTGTGCTTCCCGCTATACCTAACACTAAGAGCTTGGAGCAAATTTTCATCAGAGAGACTGTAAAATTACATGGGATCCCTACCGATATTGTTTCTGACAGGGGTGCAGTTTATTTCCAAATTTTGGAGGACGTTTTGCACTCTTCTGGGGGTCCAGCTGTTGTCCAGCTATGTCCACCAACAGCCTAATGATCAAACTGAACTGGTTAATCAGAATCTTGAGACTTACAGGTGGATCTCACAAAATTACAATATCATCAAAAAGTTAATTTATTTCAGTTCTTCAATACAAAAAGTGAAACTCCTATATTTTATATAGAGTCATTACAAACAGAGTAATGTACTTCAAGTGTTTATTTCTGTTAATGTTGATGATTATGGCTTACAGTCAATGAAAACCCAAAAGTCATTATCTCAGTAAATTAGAATACTTTATAACACCAGCCTGAACAATTATTTTAAAATCTGAAATGTTGGTCTACTGAAATATAAGTTCAGTAAATGCAGTCAGTACTTGGTTGGGGTTCCTTTTGCATCAATTACTGCATCAATGAGGCGCAGCATGGAGGTAATCAGCATGTGGCAATGCTGAGGTGTTATAGAAGCCCAGGTTGCTTTGATAGCAGTCTTCAGCTCATTTGCATTGTTGGATATGGTGTCTCTCATCTACCTCTTGACAATACCCCATAGATTCTCTATGGTGTTAAATTCAGGCGAGTTTGCTGGCCAATCAAGCACAATGATACTGTTGTTCTTAAACCAGGTATTGGTAGTTTTGGCAGTGTCAACAGGTGCCAAGTGCTGCTGGAGAATGAGATTTCCATCTCCAAAAAGCTTGTTGGCAGAGGGAAGCATGAAGTGCTCTAAAATTTCCTGGTAGATGGCTGCACTAACTTTGGTCTTGATAAAACACAGTGGACCTACATCAGCAGATGACATGGATCTCCAAACCATCACTAATTATGGAAACTTCATACTAGACCTCAAGCAGCTTGGATTCTGTGCCTCTCCACTCTTCCTCCAGACTCTGGGACCTTGATTTCCAAATGAAATTAAAAATTTACTTTCATCTGAAAACAACACTTTGGACCACTGAGCAACAGTCCATTTTTTTTCTCTTTGGCCCAGGTAAGACGCTTCTGGCATTGTCTATTGGTCATTAGTGGCTTGACACAAGGAATTCGACATTTGTAGCCCATGTCCTGGATATGTCTCTGTGTGGTGGCTCTTGAAGCAATGACTCTAGCAGCAGTCCACTCCTTGTGAATCTCCCCTAAATTTTTGAATGACCTTTTCTTAACAATCCTTTCAAGGCTGTGGTTATTCTGGTTGCTTGCACACCTTTTTCTATCACATTTTTTCCTTCTACTCAACTTTCCATTAATATGCTGGGGAACAGCAATTTGTGAACAGCCAGCTTCATTAGCAATGACCTTTTGTGGCTTACCCTCCTTGTGGAGTGTGTCAATGACTGCCTTCTGGACATCTGTCAAGTCAGCAGTCTTCCCCATGATTGTATAGCCTACTGAAACAGACTAAGGGACTTTTTTTAAGTGTTTGGGAAGCCTTTGCAGTTTTTTTTTGTTAATTATTCTAATTTACTGAGATAATGACTTTTGGGTTTTCATTGCCTGTAAGCCATAATCATCAGCATAAACTGAAATAAACACTTGAAATAGATCACTCTGTTTGTAATATCTCTATATAATATATGAGTTTCACTTTTTGTATTAAGTTTTTGATGATATTCTAATTTTGTGAGAAGCACCTGTATCTTAGGTGTTTTGTCTCTGAAAATCAGGAGGATTGGGTTACCTACTTACCTCTAGCTGAATTTGCAGTAAATAATCATTGTCCTGAGTCTACTGGTAAGTCCCCATTTTTCTGGGCATACGGGTTTCATCCTCAGTTCAGCTCATTTAATAGGAATGGTTCTTCTGGAATACTTGAAGAATGATTTTTCATCATCAATTATGTCTGTGTGGCAAGGGGTTCTTGATAATTTGAGGAAGATGGGGGTCCAAATATAATAGTGTGGCTGATCGGAGACATTTGGTGGATCCAGACCTGTGAGTTGGTGACTTGGCTTGGTTGTACTCAAGGAACAGTAAGTTGAAGGTTCCCTCTTGGAAACTGGGTCCCAGGTTCATTGGTCCTTATAAGATTTTGACTGTCCTCAATCCTATAGCATTCCACCTTGCTTTGCTTTGCTTGCGTCCTCTGTACCATCACAGCTACCGCCATCTCTAGTGATTGTGGATGGAAATTTGGAATTATAGATAACTAAGATCATTGATTCTGACTAAGTTCGTCAGTCGCTTCAGTATCAGGTACACTTGAAAAGATACGATCCTGAAGAGAGCATGTGGGTCAAGGTGGCCAGGCTGATCCAGTCTTTTCACATGGCACACCCTGATAAATCCGATTCTGAGGTTCTGGAGGTCCCTCGTGTAAGGAATGTGGCTGTCATGGGTTTACATCGACAGAGACAAGCCAGAAGACCGCAGCGTCTGATTTCTTCTACTCCTGCACTGATTACAAGCACTTCACCTTAATATTAAACTGTACAGGTTTATTTTAGAAGTGCAGGGGTTAATATGTTCAGCTGGGAGCTCCTGTAAGCTTTCCTCACATTAAGGCTCAGCTGTTCACTGTTAACCACACCCATCTCCTATATAACCTGGGCCTTGGCTAGCACACATTGTCAGATAAGGCTTTTGGCTGGAGGTTGTTGGTGGTTGTTATTTGAGAAGGTGTTTGGTGGATTTATCTGTGACTGTTGCTAGGTTTTGGGTGTATTATAATTCCCCTTCTTCTCCTACTTTGGTTTTACCCCATCTTCAACTCCCCGGTGTTTACCTCTGTTGTTTGAGTGAGTATATTTGTATGATTTGTATTTTCCTTTATCCCTGTTTGCATTACCTTCTTAGTCTGGTTGGGGTAATACGGTACACTACTACTCCCCTCTTCCCTGGGTGGGGAAGGGTACTGGCTTAGGATGGATTCAAAAGCTAAGGCAAAATACATGGCCCCGGCATCTTCATCTTCAGTAATAATCCGGGAAACAGGGAAACAGGGAGAGGAAGGGTCATGACAGACAATTTTGGGGGGCCCACATCCCATTTGAAGTGACTTTCAGGGGCCTCTGTGTCAGAAAATACCAAAGGTTACACCAGTTTAAAAACTACACCCTTCAAAATGCTCAAAACCACATTCAGGAAATCTATTAACCCATCAGGTGCTTCACAGGAATTAAAACAATGTGGAAAGAAAAAATGAAATTTTTTTTTTCCCACAAAAATATTGCTTTAGCCCCACATTTTGCATTTTCAAAAGCGTAACAGAAGAAACTCGACCATACAATTTGTTGTGCAGTCTGAGAACACCAATACCCCATACGTTGTGGAAAACTACTATTTTTACACACAGCAGGGCTTGGAAGGTAAGGAGCACAATTCAACATTTGGATCGCAAAATTGAAATAGATAGTGGACGCCATGACACGTTTCCAGAGCCCCAGATCTGCCTAAATAGTGGAAATACACCACAAGTGACTCCATTTTGAAAACTACACCCATCAAAGAATTTATCTAGGTGTATGGTGAGCACCTTGAACCTGCAGGTGCTTCATAGAATTTTATAATGTTGAGCCGCAAAATGAAAAAAAGCACATTTTTTCCTCAAAAATTTAGCCCCAATTTTTTAATTTTCCTAAAGGTAACATGAGAGATTGGTCATACAATTTGTTGCGCAATGTCTCCTGAGTACACCGATACCCCATATATGGTGGAAAACTACTGTTTGGGCGCACAATAGGGCGGAAGGAGGGAAGGGAGCACAAATTAACTTTTGGAGCGCAAAATTGGCTGGACTAGATAGGGGACTCCACATTGCATTTGCATAGTCCCTGATGTGTGTAAGCAGTGGAAAGCTTCTACAAGTGACCCCTCATTTGGAAAATACACCCCTCACTGAAATTATCTGGAGGTGTGGTGAGCACCTTGAACACACAGGTGCTTCACAGAATTTTACAGTAAGAGGTATTAGTTAGGCTTGTGCTAGTCCACTTAGTTTCACATTTGCGTTAGAATCCGCAGCGTTTAATCCACATCCGCAAGTGCAGGAAAACGCATAGAAACACGTACAAACGCGGTGTATTTTAGACGCATGCGGGAACGCATGCGGTTAAAAAACGCAGCGTTTGCACGCTTTTCCATGCATTTTTCCTGCGTTTGCGTTTTTGGTGCGCATGGTGACAAATTTTACCGGAGAAAAATCTAGATAACCAGACACAGCCAATGTGACTACATAGGGCGTGTATTATGGGATCTCTATATATAGACCCTAGGACTGCTGAAACCTTAACAGTGTGCTACTGTATCCTGTGTCATGATGAATCTTCGCATGGAGAGCTTTTATTTCAACCTGGATTTAAGCATCAAGCTGTTAGAACAATAGTGCCGGTGCACCATTAGATAGTAACTAATAAATTTAAGGGGGGTGCAGGGAAGTGGCTAATGAAGGACCATCAAAGAGAGAAAAAGAGGCCACAACATGATCCGCACACCACCAATGCAATGTATGAAAAAAGAACAAACTTTATTGGTAACAATGACTAAAACCAATTAAAAACAATACAAAAAAGAGAGCTCCCCCAATATGCCTGTTCATAATACGACATGCAACATGCATACATAGCCAAAATAACCCACCTGGCACAACATAGTACAGTAATATACTGCTGGGTAGAACCTGCAGACTATAATGAGAATGCAAGTCCCTATATATGAATACTCCCGGCAAATATAGAGACAAAAAATAGAAGTCCCTTACGAATATGATGGACTGACTCTATGTGCGTGCTACCCTATATATGGAATCACCCAGCCACAATAAGGAGTAGTTTAGCTATATCAGGGATGGACAGGAGGGGTCCCACAGCCGTGGAAACCCCTAGAAAGTCCACAGAGGCACAGCACAAAATAGCCTGGGAGTGCCCAGTAGGAGACAGCTTCGTCAGCATCAAGCTGTTTCTTGCCTGTGCGTTTGCTTCGGAGCAAGACAGAAATAGTGAAAGATGGAGAAGGAGACGGTGTAGGCGTTTTTGGAGACACCCCATTATCAAACTACGTGCAAGACGTGGAGCCTATCACACGCTGTATGGCGAGCTTAATGCCAACCCGGACAAATTCCCGGAATATACAAGGATGTCACAAGACTCGCTCTTGGATTTGTCCAAGGAGCCATACGGAGACAGGACACCCAGCTCCGTAGAGCGATTCCACCAGAGGAACGTCTGCTGGTTACATTAAGGTACGTAACAAATCTAAACAAATGCCAGTGCTAATTTTGGGTGTTCTGACATGTAATTTTTTTGTATTTTCCTTTATGTCTTTAGCATAACAACACCATAAATAGAATTGATTGTAATGTTTTTTTCTTCCAGATTTCTGGCAATCGGAGAGAGTTTATCATTCCTCTACTTCCAATACCGGCTTGGAATTTCCACCCTGTCTGGAATAGTTGCGGACACCTGCCGGGCTTTGTGGAATGTTCTCCGGGATGAGTTTATACCCCTACCCACCGCAGACATGTGGATTTAAATTGCTGAAAAATTCTGGAGTGTGTGTGATTTCCCCAACTGTTTGGGAGCGGTGGATGGAAAGCACATCCGAATTATCAAACCAGCCAGAACAGAATCGGGGTACTTCAATTATAAAAAAATATTTTTCTGTTGTGCTCATGGCAATAGCCGATGCGGACTGTCGCTTCATCGCCGTTGACAGACTGCATATCAAATATAAGGGTTGGGGGTCACTTGGGGAATAGTGATCACAAAATAATAAGTTTTCATGTATCCTTTAATAAGATGTGTAGTAGAGGGGTTACAAGGACACTAAACTTCAGGAGGGCAAATTTCCAACGGATGAAAGAGGATCTTGGTGCAATTAACTGAGACGATGTCCTGAGACATAAAAATACACAAAGAAAATGGGAGACGTTTATTGGCATCCTAGATAGGACCTGTGCACAGTATATACCGTATGGGAATAAACATACTAGAAATAGGAGGAAACCAATATGGCTAAATAGAGCTGTAATGGGCGCAATAAGTGACAAAAAGAAAGCATTTAGAGAATTAAAGGAAGTTGGTAGTGATGAGGCATTATATAAATACAGAAAATTAAATAAATTCTGTAAAAAGCAAATCAAGGCAGCAAAGATTGAGACAGAGAAACTCATTGCCAGAGATAGTAAAAATAATCCCAAAATATTCTTTAACTACGTAAATAGTAAGAAACTAAAAAATGATAGTGTTGGCCCCCTTAAAAATAGTCTGGATGAAATGGTGGATGAGGATGAGGATGAGGAAAAAGCCAATATGCTGAATGACTTTTTTCATCAGTATTTACACAAGAAAATCCCATGGCAGACAAAATGACTAGTGATAAAAATTCCCCATTAAATGTCACCTGCTTAACCCAGCAGGAAGTACGGCGGCGTCTAAAAATTACTAAAATTGACAAATCTCCGGGCTCGGATGGGATACACCCCCGAGTACTGCAGGAACTAAGTACAATTATTGATAGACCATTATTTTTAATCTTTAAAGACTCCATAATAACAGGGTCTGTACCACAGGACTGGCGTATAGCAAATGTGGTGCCAATATTCAAAAAGGGGACAAAAACTGAACTCGGTAAATATAGGCCAGTAAGCTTAACCTCTACTGTGGGTAAAATCCTGGAGGGTATTCTAAGGGATGCTATACTGGAGTATCTGAAGAGGAATAACCTCATGACCCGGTATCAGCACGTGTTTACTAGGGATCGTTCATGTTAGACTAATCTGATCAGCTTCTATGAAGAGGTAAGTTCCGGACTGGACCAAGGGAACCCAGTGGACGTAGTGTATATGGACTTTTCAAAAGCTTTTGATACAGTGCCACACAAAAGGTTGATACATAAAATGAGAATAATGGGGATAGGGGAAAATATGTGCAAGTGGGTTAAGAGCTGGCTCAGGGATGGGAAGCAAACGGTGGTTATTAATGGAGCACACTCGGACTGGGTCACGGATAGCAGTGGGGTACCACAGGGGTCAGTATTGGGCCCTCTTCTTTTTAACATATTTATTAATGACCTTGTAGGGGGCATTCAGAGCAGAATTTCAATATTTGCAGATGACACTAAACTCTGCAGGGTAATCAATACAGAGGAGGACAATTTTATATTATAGGATGATTTATGTAAACTAGAAGCTTGGGCTGATAAATGGCAAATGAGCTTTAATGGGGATAAATGTAAGGTCATGCACTTGGGTAGAAGTAATAAGATGAATAACTATGTGCTTAATTCCAAAACTCTGGACAAAACTGTCAATGAAAAAGACCTGGGTGTATGGGTGGATGACAAACTCATATTCAGTGGCCAGTGTCAGGCAGCTGCTACAAAGGCAAATAAAATTATGGGATGCATTAAAAGAGGCATAGATGCACATAAGGAGAACATAATTTTGCCTCTATACAAGTCACTAGTTCGACCACACTTAGAATACTGTGCACAGTTCTGGTCTCCGGTATATAAGAAAGACATAGCTGAACTAGAGCGGTGCAGAGAAGAGCGACCAAGGTTATTAGAGGACTGGGGGAGTCTGCAATACCAAGAAAGGTTATTAAACTCGGGGCTATTTAGTTTGGAAAAATGAAGACTAAGGGGTGATCTTATTTTAATGTATAAATATATGAGGGGACAGTACAAAGACCTTTCTGTTGATCTTTTTAATCATAGACCTGAGACAGGGACAAGGGGCATCCTCTGCGTCTGGAGGAAAGAAGGTTTAAGCATAATAACAGACACGGGTTCTTTACTGTAAGAGCAGTGAGACTATGGAACTCTCTGCCATATGATGATGTAATGAGTGATTCATTACTTAAATTTAAGAGGGGACTGGATACCTTTCTGGAAAAGTATAATGTTACAAGGTATATATACTAGATTCCTTGATAGGGCGTTGATCCAGGGAACTAGTCTGATTGCCGTATGTGGAGTCGGGAAGGAATTTTTTTCCCCAAAGTGGAGCTTACTATTTGCCACATGGCTTTTTTTTGCTTTCCTCTGGATCAACATGTTAGGGCATGTTAGGTTAGGCTATGGGTAGTGTTGAGCATTCCGATACTGCAAGTATCGGGTATCGGCCGATATTTGCTGTATCGGAATTTTGATACCGAGTTCCAATATTTTTGTGATATCGGAAATCGGAATCGGAAGTTCCCAGTCATCTTCGGCGTGTGCGGTGCTTATGGTTCTCAGGATCTGAGGAGAGGAAACTCTCCTTCAGGCCCTGGGATCCATATTAATGTAAAAAATAAAGAATAAAAATAAAAAACATGGATATACTCACCCCTCCGGCGAACCCTGGCTGTCACCGCTGCAAGCGTCTGCCTCCGTTCCTGAGAATGCAGAGAGTGAAGGACCTTCGATGACGTCGCGGTCACATGAGCGGTCAGGTGAGTGGTCAGGTGACCGGTCACCTGATCACGACGTCATTGAAGGTCCTTCACTCACAGCATTCTTAAGGACGGAGGCAGACGCTCGCAGCGGTGACAGCCAGGGTTCGTCCGAGGGGTGAGTATATCCATATTTTTTATTTTTATTCATTATTTTTTACATTAATGTGGATCCCAGGGCCTGAAGGAGAGTCTCCTCTCCTTCAGACCCTGGGAACCATCCAGGATACCTTCCGATATTTGTGTCCCATTGACTTGCATTGGTATCGGGTATCGGTATCGGCGAGATCCGATATTTTGCCGGTATCGGCCGATACCATCCGATACCGATACTTTCAAATATCAGAAGGTATCGCTCAACACTAGCTATGGGTTGAACTAGATGGACTTAAAGTCTTCCTTCAACCTTAATAACTATGTTACTATGACATTGGAGCTTTTGGCCGTGGCAACGATTCCCAGACTTTTAAGAACTCGGATATGGGCCGCCGTGTGTATGGCAAAAATTTTAATTTTCCATGGCCACGACCTCTACTCAACACTCAAGGTCCACCGATGCCATTTGTTATGGTTGGGGATGAGGCCTTTCAGATGTGTGAAAACCTACTGAAGCCATATTCCAGTCAGGACTTGAACCACACTAAAAGGATCTTTAACTACAGACTGACCAGGGCCCGAAGAACAGTAGAGTGTACCTTTGGGATTCTAGTCTCAAAATGGCACATTCTTGCAACAGCCATTAATCTAAAAATAGAGACAGTCGACAAGGTGGTCAAAGCCTGTGTGGTTCTGCACAATTACATAATGGCTAAGGAGCGACCCAACATTGAACTGGAAGAACCAGTTGCAAACCCATTGCCCAATTACCAGCATCACCTGCTGCGGTCAACTTCTAAAGTTGGCCACATGCGGGACCAATTTGCTGCCTTTTTTTAATCAGATATTGGACGTGTGTCATGGCAGGACAATGTTGTGGAAATGTCCTGTTGGGATTTTGTCTGTACCAGTTATTTTCTTAAATGTTACTAATATTTGTTGTTAATAAACTTTATTTTTTGGTATCTTGACCGTGTCTCCTATGTATTTCCTCTACAAACCAAGGCTGCCGTCACACTAGCAGTATTTGGTCAGTATTTTATATCACTATTTGTAAGCCAAAACCAGGAGTGGGTGATAAATGCAGAAGTGCTAAATCTACTATATAATTGTCTAAGGGTCACTTCCGTCTGTCCTTCTGTCTTTCTGTCTGGTTCGGATATTCATTGGTCACGGCCTCTGTCTGTCATGGAAATCCAAGTCGCTGATTGGTCTCGCTAGCTGCCTGTCATGGCTGCCGCGACCAATCAGCGATGATCACAGTCCGATTAGTCCCTCCCTATTCCCCTGCAGTCAGTGCCCAGTGCCCGCTCCATACTCCCTGCAGTCAGCGCCCGCTCCATACTCCCCTCCAGTCACCGCTCACACAGGGTTAATGCCAGTGGTAACGGACCGCGTTATGCCGCGGGTAACTCCGTTACTGCCACTATTAATCCTGTGTGACCGAGTTTTTACTATTGATGCTGCCTATGTAGCATCAATAGTAAAAAGATCTAATGTTAAAAATAATAATAATAAAAAAAAAAACCTGCTATTCTCACCTTCCGTAGTCTGACGATGTGCTCGCGCCTGCCGCCATCATCCGGTCCCAGAGATGCATTGCGAAATTACCCAGAAGACTTAGTGGTCTCGCGAGACCGCTAAGTGATCTGGGTAATTTCGCAATGCATCCTGGGAATGCAAGATAGCAGCAGCCGCGCACGCATCGCCAGAGGTTCGCTAGATCTACGCTGGATCCTGCCGGCGGGTGAAGATACTATGTGGGCTGTGCTATATATTACGTGGTCAGTGTTACATACTACGTGGGCTGTGTTATGTACTGCGTGGCTGCTATATACTGCGTGGCTGCTATATACTGTGTGGGCTGTGTTATATACTACGTGGGCTGTGTTATTTACTGCGTGGCCTATATAAACGCATCGGATATTCTACAATATGTATGTATGTATATAGCAGCCACATGGTATATACCACAGGCCACGAAGTACTCCTATATACTACGTGGCCTGTGCTATATACTATGTGGCTGCTATATACATACATACATATTCTAGAATACCTGATGCGTTAGAATCGGGCCACCATCTAGTATGTTAATATTATACTTTTCCTCTAATTGTTCCACTCCTGGTTTTGGCTTACAAATACTGATGTAAAATACTGATCATATACTGCTAGTGTGACGTCAGCCAGGTTGTTAGTGGTAAGGTTGTTGACGTCATTGCGTCCTGATTCTGTTCTGCAGTATCCATTGGATGCAGACTGAAGAGACGATGGCTGTTTAATACAAAACAGATCTATACTCATCTATAGGGTTGAGCGAAACGGGTCGAACATTTTCAAAAGTCGCCGACTTTTAACAAAGTCGGGTTTCATGAAACCCGATCCGACCCCTGTGCGGGGTCGGCCATGCGGTACGCGACTTTCGCGCCAAAGTCGCGTTTCAATGACGCGAAAAGCGCCATTTCTCAGCCAATGAAGGTAAACGCAGAGTGTGGGCAGCGTGATGACATAGGTCCTGGTCCCCACCATCTTAGAGAAGGGCATTGCAGTGATTGGCTTGCTGTCCGCGGCGTCACAGGGGCTATAAAGGGGCGTTCCCGCCGACCGCCATGTTACTGCTGCTGATCTGAGCCTAGGGAGAGGTTGCTGCTAGAGTTGAGCGACCTTGACCTTTTTAGAGTCGAGCCGGGTTTCGCGAAACCCGACTATCTCAAAAGTCGGGTCGAGTGAAATCGGCCGATTATGACGTAAAGTCGGGATCGACCGAAACACGAAACCCAATGCAAGTCAATGGGGCAGCATAGTCGGCAGTGAGTGGGGGCCAGGAAAACACCTAGAGTGCCCATTTTAATGTCAAAACCATCCATTCTTCTTAATGAAGCTTGTCAAGCGTAATTTACCTTATAATAATTGGAAGGCATTTGAAATTGGGGGTTATTTGGCTAAAGTTGTGGTGGGTAGGGCTGGTTCAAGTAATTAGTGGGCCCAGGAAATCTGGACCACGTCACGGCAGTGGAGCAGGGAGAGGTAAGTATTTCAACTTTGCAAGTGCTGTGAACCTGAGCAAGCAGGGGGGGCCCACTCGTTGGCATTGGCACTGGCACAGGGCCCCTCAAAGTACAGCGGTGTGTTTGCACGGCGGGGGCGCCTCCCACCGGCAGCAACACTTTTGCGTACTATGAGAGGCCCTGTGCCAGTGACGTCGCCAACTAGTATTCCTCCCCCCACCTGATGAAGGAACCTGCACTTTCATCTGCACCTTCCTCTTTGTCCCCGTGTAAGGTGGTATGGTATGCGGGAAGAGCAACCTGACTTTCAGCAGGGTCACAATGTTGTTGTGTAGCGTGCACGGGGAATGTTGCGTTATGGGTCAATGTACCAGCAGACTCATCTATCACTGGCTGGGCAATGGGCAGGATGAGGAGGAAACACAGATATAGGCCCAAAGAATAAAGTGGGCTAAATGCAGTTCAAAATTGGTAACACAGGAATAACCAGGGGGCATTGCAGTGGAGGACAACTGGAATGAGAGGCTGACACAGAGAGTAGGCCCAAATCAGTAAGTAGTCGAAATGCAGTTCAAAATTGGCAACCGTAGTAAACAGGCGGCACAGCTTTGTTCAGTGGAGGAGAACAGCAAGGAGTGGCAGACACCGATAGTAGGCCCCAACCCAACTAGTAGGCCAAATGCAGTCTAACATTAACAACTACTTAACGAGCGCCTGAAAACGGAATTTCAGGACAGGAAACCAGGAGAACAGCAAGGAGCGGCAGACACTGTTAGTAGGCCCCAAACCAACTAGTACGCCAAATGCAGTTGTTCCATTTAACCACAATTTAACGAGAGCCTGAAGATAGAAGCTCAGGAAAGGCAACCTGGAGAACACCTTGGAGTGGAACACACCATCTCTCTCCACCCCATACCCATTTTGTAGGCCTAATGCTGTGTAGTTTTCTACAACTACTAAACGAGAGTCGGAAGACCGAAGCAATGGCAAGGCAACCTGGGGAACACCTTGGAGTGTAACACACCATCTCTCTCCACCCGATACCCATTTTGTAGGCCTAATGCTGTGTAGTTTTCTACAACTACTAAACGAGAGTCGGAAGATCGAAGCAATGGCGAGGAAACCTGGAGAACACCTTGGAGTGTAACACACCATCTCTCTCCACCCCATACCCATTTTGTAGGCCTAATGCAGCCTACTTTCCGACATCTACTAAACGAGAGCATGAAGATCGAAGCTCAGGAAAGGCAACCTGGAGAACACCTTGGAGTGGAACACACCATCTCTCTCCACCCCATACCCATTTTGTAGGCCTGATGCTGTGTAGTTTTCTACAACTACTAAACGAGAGTCAGAAGACCGAAGCAATGGCAAGGCAACCTGGGGAACACCTTGGAGTGTAACACACCATCTCTCTCCACCCCATACCCATTTTGTAGGCCTAATGCAGCCTACTTTCCGACATCTACTAAACGAGAGCATGAAGATCGAAGCTCAGGAAAGGCAACCTGGAGAACACCTTGGAGTGGAACACACCATCTCTCTCCATCCCATACCCATTTTGTAGGCCTAATGCTGTGTAGTTTTCTACAACTACTAAACGAGAGTCAGAAGACCAAAGCAATGGCAAGGCAACCTGGGGAACACCTTGGAGTGGAACACACCATCTCTCTCCACCCGATACCCATTTTGTAGGCCTAATGCAGTGTAGTTTTCTACAACTACTAAACGAGAGTCGGAAGACCGAAGCAATGGCAAGGCAACCTGGGGAACACCTTGGAGTGTAACACACCATCTCTCTCCACCCCATACCCATTTTGTAGGCCTAATGCAGCCTACTTTCCGACAACTACTAAACGAGAGCATGAAGATCGAAGCTCAGGAAAGGCAACCTGGGGAACACCTTGGAGTGTAACACACCCTCTCTCTACACCACGGAAGGGCTGATTCTTAGGAAGGAAGGCTGTTGGAAAGAAGCAGGGCACGTCCGAGGGTGATTATATTCTTATTAGGTATATACTCACCCTCGGACGCCCCCTGCTTCTTTATTTGTAATGAATGTTTATTTGCAATGTGGTTTTGACTTACTCTATTTTTTTGGTAAATAATGATTTTATTATTTTCATTGTTTTGCATCTTCTTGGCAATAATATAAAGAAGACGCGACAGGACAACACTCGGTGGATGCCATATCTGTGTTTTAAATTGAAAAAAACTTTCAGTTAACTACTTGCAGGAGAAAGTTATTGTAGCTGGTGGCCATTTTTAGTACTGTACCAGATTTTTGTTGTATGTGTTTGTTTTTAATGTTAAAATGTCTGCATTTGATATCTCTCCAGTATTTTCTTTTTTATAAGCAAAATACTTATTTTTATATTTTCTGATGTTGGTTCAAGGGGTACACGGGCAGCAGTAGACAGGTCAGTGGAGGCCAAGTGGAAGGAGGGACCGCAGACAGGCTTCGAAGCCCTAACATAATAAATTGGCCTGGCTGTAGGCAATTTAAAATTGGTTCCAGGGGAACCCGGGCAGCAGTAGACAGGTCAGTGGAGGCCTAGTGGAAGGAGGGACCGCAGACAGGCTTCGAAGCCCTAACTGTTATGTTTGCTAATGACAGGTGTTATGAAGGCAATCCAGAAACACAGTGTGCTTAGCGATCAGAGCGCACACAGTGATCTGACAAATACCCAAAAATACAAGAACGAGCTCTGAGACGTGGAAACTCTGTAGACTGCACACCTGATCCTATCCTAAACACAACTAAAAGCGGCTGTGGATTGCGCCTAACAACTACCTAGGCAACTCGGCACAGCCTAAGAAACTAGCTAGCCTGAAGATAGAAAAATAGGCCTGACTTGCCCCAGAGAAATTCCCCAAAGGAAAAGGCAGCCCCCCACATATAATGACTGTGAGTAAGATGAAAAGACAAAACGTAGGGATGAAATAGATTCAGCAAAGTGGGGCCCGATATTCTAGGACAGAGCGAGGACAGTAAAGCGAACTTTGCAGTCTACAAAAAACCCTAAAGCAAAACTACGCAAAGGGGGCAAAAAAAACCCACCGTGCCGAACTAACGGCACAGCGGTACACCCTTTGCGTCTCAGAGCTTCCAGCAAAACAAAAGACAAGCTGGACAGAAAAAAAGCAACAAAAAAGCAAAAAGCACTTAGCTATACAGAGCAGCAGGTCACAGGAACAATCAGGAGAAGCTCAGATCCAACACTGAAACATTGACAAGGAGCAAGGATAGCAGCATCAGGCGGAGTTAAGTAATGAAGCAGTTAACGAGCTCACCAGAACACCTGAGGGATAAAGCTCAGAAGCTGCAGTACCACTTGTGACCACAGGAGTGAATTCAGCCACAGAATTCACAACAGTACCCCCCCTTGAGGAGGGGTCACCGAACCCTCACCAGAGCCCCCAGGCCGACCAGGATGAGCCGCATGAAAGGCACGAACAAGATCGGAAGCATGAACATCAGAGGCAAAAACCCAGGAATTATCTTCCTGAGCATAACCCTTCCATTTAACCAGATACTGGAGTTTCCGTCTAGAAACACGAGAATCCAAAATCTTCTCCACAATATACTCCAATTCCCCCTCCACCAAAACCGGGGCAGGAGGCTCAACAGATGGAACCATAGGTGCCACGTATCTCCGCAACAACGACCTATGGAATACATTATGTATGGAAAAGGAGTCTGGGAGGGTCAAACGAAAAGACACAGGATTGAGAACCTCAGAAATCTTATACGGACCAATAAAACGAGGTTTAAATTTAGGAGAGGAAACCTTCATAGGAATATGACGAGAAGATAACCAAACCAGATCCCCAACACGAAGTCGGGGACCCACACGGCGTCTGCGATTAGCGAAAAGTTGAGCTTTCTCCTGGGACAAGATCAAATTGTCCACTACCTGAGTCCAGATCTGCTGCAACCTATCCACCACAGAATCCACACCAGGACAGTCCGAAGACTCAACCTGTCCTGAAGAGAAACGAGGATGGAACCCAGAATTGCAAAAAAATGGAGAAACCAAGGTAGCCGAGCTGGCCCTATTATTAAGGGCGAACTCAGCCAACGGCAAAAAGGACACCCAATCATCCTGGTCTGCAGAAACAAAACATCTCAGATATGTTTCCAAGGTCTGATTGGTTCGTTCGGTCTGGCCATTAGTCTGAGGATGGAAAGCCGAGGAAAAGGATAGGTCAATGCCCATCCTACCACAAAAGGCTCGCCAAAACCTTGAAACAAACTGGGAACCTCTGTCAGAAACAATATTCTCAGGAATGCCATGCAACCGAACCACATGCTGAAAGAACAAAGGTACCAAATCAGAGGAGGAAGGCAATTTAGCCAAGGGCACCAGATGGACCATTTTAGAAAAGCGATCACAGACCACCCAAATGACTGACATCTTTTGAGAAACGGGAAGGTCAGAAATGAAATCCATCGAAATATGTGTCCAAGGCCTCTTTGGGACCGGCAAGGGCAAAAGCAACCCACTGGCACGAGAACATCAGGGCTTAGCCCTAGCACAAATCCCACAGGACTGCACAAAAGTACGTACATCCCGTGACAGAGATGGCCACCAGAAGGATCTAGCCACTAACTCTCTGGTACCAAAGATTCCAGGATGACCAGCCAACACCGAACAATGAAGTTCAGAGATAAGTTTATTAGTCCACCTATCAGGGACGAACAGTTTCTCTGCTGGACAACGATCAGGTTTATTCGCCTGAAATTTTTGCAGCACCCGCCGCAAATCAGGGGAGATGGCAGACACAATGACTCCTTCCTTGAGGATACCCGCTGGCTCAGATAAACCCGGAGAGTCGGGCACAAAACTCCTAGACAGAGCATCCGCCTTCACATTTTTAGAGCCCGGAAGGTACGAAATCACAAAGTCGAAGCGGGCAAAAAATAACGACCAACGGGCCTGTCTAGGATTCAAGCGCTTGGCAGACTCGAGATAAGTCAAGTTCTTATGATCAGTCAATACCACCACGCGATGCTTAGCTCCTTCAAGCCAATGACGCCACTCCTCGAATGCCCACTTCATGGCCAGCAACTCTCGATTGCCCACATCATAATTACGCTCAGCGGGCGAAAACTTCCTGGAAAAGAAAGCACATGGTTTCATCACTGAGCAATCAGAACCTCTCTGTGACAAAACCGCCCCTGCTCCAATCTCAGAAGCATCAACCTCGACCTGGAACGGAAGAGAAACATCTGGCTGACACAACACAGGGGCAGAACAAAAACGACGCTTCAACTCCTGAAAAGCTTCCACAGCAGCAGAAGACCAATTAACCAAATCAGCACCCTTCTTGGTCAAATCGGTCAATGGTTTGGCAATGCTAGAAAAATTACAGATGAAGCGACGATAAAAATTAGCAAAGCCCAGGAACTTTTGCAGACTTTTCAGAGATGTCGGCTGAATCCAATCCTGGATGGCTTGGACCTTAACTGGATCCATCTCGATAGTAGAAGGGGTAAAGATGAATCCCAAAAATGAAACTTTCTGCACACCGAAGAGACACTTTGATCCCTTCACAAACAAAGAGTTAGCACGCAGGACCTGAAAAACCATTCTGACCTGCTTCACATGAGAGTCCCAATCATCTGAGAAGATCAAAATGTCATCCAAGTAAACAATCAGGAATTTATCCAGATACTCACGGAAGATGTCATGCATAAAAGACTGAAACACAGATGGAGCATTGGCAAGTCCGAACGGCATCACTAGATACTCAAAATGACCCTCGGGCGTATTGAATGCAGTTTTCCATTCATCTCCTTGCCTGATTCTCACCAGATTATACGCACCACGAAGATCTATCTTAGTGAACCAACTAGCCCCCTTAATCCGAGCAAACAAGTCAGATAACAATGGCAAGGGATTCTGAAATTTAACAGTGATCTTATTAAGAAGGCGGTAATCAATACACGGTCTCAGCGAACCATCCTTCTTGGCTACAAAGAAGAACCCTGCTCCCAGTGGTGATGACGATGGGCGAATATGTCCCTTCTCCAGGGATTCCTTCACATAACTGCGCATAGCGGCGTGTTCGGGCACGGATAAATTAAATAATCGACCTTTAGGGAATTTACTACCAGGAATCAAATTGATAGCACAATCACAATCCCTATGCGGAGGTAGAGCATCGGACTTGGGCTCTTCAAATACATCCTGATAATCAGACAAGAACTCTGGGACCTCAGAAGGGGTGGATGACGAAATCGACAAAAATGGAACATCACCATGTACCCCCTGACAACCCCAGCTGGATACCGACATGGAATTCCAATCCAATACTGGATTATGGGTTTGTAGCCATGGCAACCCCAACACGACCACATCATGCAGATTATGCAACACCAGAAAGCGAATAACTTCCTGATGTGCAGGAGCCATGCACATGGTCAGCTGGGCCCAGTATTGAGGTTTATTCTTGGCCAAAGGTGTAGCATCAATTCCTCTCAATGGAATAGGACACCGCAAAGGCTCCAAGAAAAACCCACAACGTTTAGCATAATCCAAATCCATCAGATTCAGGGCAGCGCCCGAATCCACAAACGCCATGACAGAAAACGACGACAAAGAGCATATCAAGGTAATGGACAGAAGGAATTTGGACTGTACAGTACCAATGACGGCAGACCTAGCGGACCGCTTAGTGCGCTTAGGACAATCAGAAATAGCATGAGTGGAATCACCACAGTAGAAACACAGACCATTCAGACGTCTGTATTCCTGCCGTTCAACTCTAGTCATAGTCCTATCGCACTGCATAGGCTCAGGTTTAACCTCAGGCAGTACCGCCAAATGGTGCACAGATTTACGCTCGCGCAAGCGTCGACCGATCTGAATGGCCAAAGACAAAGACTCATTCAAACCAGCAGGCATAGGAAATCCCACCATGACATCCTTAAGAGCCTCAGAGAGACCCTTTCTGAACAAAGCTGCCAGCGCAGATTCATTCCACTGAGTGAGTACTGACCATTTCCTAAATTTCTGACAATATACTTCTATATCATCCTGACCCTGGCACAAAGCCAGCAAATTTTTCTCAGCCTGATCCACTGAATTAGGCTCATCGTACAGCAATCCGAGCGCCAGGAAAAACGCATCGACACTACTCAATGCAGGGTCTCCTGGCGCAAGAGAAAATGCCCAGTCTTGAGGGTCGCCGCGCAAAAAAGAAATAATAATCAAAACCTGTTGAATAGGATTACCAGGAGAATGAGGTTTCAAGGCCAGAAATAGCTTACAATTATTTTTGAAACTTAGAAACTTAGTTCTATCTCCAAAAAACAAATCAGGAATAGGAATTCTTGGTTCTAACATAGATTTCTGATCAATAGTATCTTGAATTTTTTGTACATTTATAACGAGATTATCCATTGAAGAGCACAGACCCTGAATATCCATGTCCACACCTGTGTCCAGAATCACCCAAATGTCTAGGGGAAAAAAAAAAGTGAACACAGAGCAGAAAAAAAAAAAAAATGATGTCAGAACTTTTTCTTTCCCTCTATTGAGAATCATTAGTGGGGCTCCTTGTACTGTTATGTTTGCTAATGACAGGTGTTATGAAGGCAATCCAGAAACACAGTGTGCTTAGCGATCAGAGCGCACACAGTGATCTGACAAATACCCAAAAATACAAGAACGAGCTCTGAGACGTGGAAACTCTGTAGACTGCACACCTGATCCTATCCTAAACACAACTAAAAGCGGCTGTGGATTGCGCCTAACAACTACCTAGGCAACTCGGCACAGCCTAAGAAACTAGCTAGCCTGAAGATAGAAAAATAGGCCTGACTTGCCCCAGAGAAATTCCCCAAAGGAAAAGGCAGCCCCCCACATATAATGACTGTGAGTAAGATGAAAAGACAAAACGTAGGGATGAAATAGATTCAGCAAAGTGGGGCCCGATATTCTAGGACAGAGCGAGGACAGTAAAGCGAACTTTGCACTCTACAAAAAACCCTAAAGCAAAACCACGCAAAGGGGGCAAAAAAAAACCCACCGTGCCGAACTAACGGCACGGCGGTACACCCTTTGCGTCTCAGAGCTTCCAGCAAAACAAAAGACAAGCTGGACAGAAAAAAAGCAACAAAAAAGCAAAAAGCACTTAGCTATACAGAGCAGCAGGTCACAGGAACAATCAGGAGAAGCTCAGATCCAACACTGAAACATTGACAAGGAGCAAGGATAGCAGCATCAGGCGGAGTTAAGTAATGAAGCAGTTAACGAGCTCACCAGAACACCTGAGGGATAAAGCTCAGAAGCTGCAGTACCACTTGTGACCACAGGAGTGAATTCAGCCACAGAATTCACAACACCTAACATAATAAATTGGGCTGGCTGTAGGCAATTTAAAATTGGTTCCAGGGGAACACGGGCAGCAGTAGACAGGTCAGTGGAGGCCTAGTGGAAGGAGGGACCGCAGACAGGCTTCGAAGCCCTAACATAATAAATTGGCCTGGCTGTAGGCAATTTACAATTGGTTCCAGGGGAACACGGGCGGCAGTAGACAGGTCTGTGGAGGCCTAGTGGAAGGAGGGACCGCAGACAGGCTTCGAAGCCCTAACATAATAAATTGGGCTGGCTGTAGGCAATTTAAAATTGGTTCCAGGGGAACCCGGGCAGCAGTAGACAGGTCAGTGGAGGCCTAGTGGAAGGAGGGACCGCAGACAGGCTTCGAAGCCCTAACATAATAAATTGGGCTGGCTGTAGGCAATTTAAAATTGGTTCCAGGGGAACACGGGCAGCAGTAGACAGGTCAGTGGAGGCCTAGTGGAAGGAGGGACCGCAGACAGGCTTCGAAGCCCTAACATAATAAATTGGGCTGGCTGTAGGCAATTTAAAATTGGTTCCAGGGGAACACGGGCAGCAGTAGACAGGTCAGTGGAGGCCTAGTGGAAGGAGGGACCGCAGACAGGCTTCGAAGCCCTAACATAATAAATTGGGCTGGCTGTAGGCAATTTAAAATTGGTTCCAGGGGAACACGGGCGGCAGTAGACAGGTCAGTGGAGGCCTAGTGGAAGGAGGGACCGCAGACAGGCTTCGAAGCCCTAACATAATAAATTGGCCTGGCTGTAGGCAATTTACAATTGGTTCCAGGGGAACACGGGCGGCAGTAGACAGGTCAGTGGAGGCCTAGTGGAAGGAGGGACCGCAGACAGGCTTCGAAGCCCTAACATAATAAATTGGGCTGGCTGTAGGCAATGTAAAATTGGTTCCAGGGGAACCTGGGCAGCAGTAGACAGGTCAGTGGAGGCCTAGTGGAAGGAGGGACCGCAGACAGGCTTCGAAGCCCTAACATAATAAATTGGGCTGGCTGTAGGCAATGTAAAATTGGTTCCAGGGGAACACGGGCAGCAGTAGACAGGTCAGTGGAGGCCTAGTGGAAGGAGTGACCGCAGACAGGCTTCGAAGGCCTAACATAAGAAAAATGTCAATACAATGGTATTGACAGTGCCAGGCATTGAAGGATGTCAGCGCATAGACTAAACATTGGTGGAGCTGTGAGAGAAAATTTTGCAAGCGGTAGAGCACTGTTTGACCTGGGGGGGGGGGACTGTCTTGTGGCCGGCGGTACAGGCCCAGGGCCCCTCATATTACAACGGTGTGTCTGACGTTGGGTGCGCACCACCACCGCCAGACACTTTATTGTACTATGAGGGACCTAGTGGCAGTGCCGTCGACCAAAAGCGGGCACACCCACCTCTTCAGACAAACAGTACTCTCACGGGTGCTGGCGCCAAGTGGCGATACTACGGCCCCGTGTGGGGACTTTGGCCATTTAGGGAGGTGTTAACATGTCGGATGCTGGACAATCAGGTGCTGCAAATTACGAGATTGGAAAAGTCGTTCAGAATAGTCCACAGGCAAGACCTTTACATAGGAAAGCTAGGTGTCAGCCGGGCAAGGTGGGGCAAAAGATTTCGAAATCCAGTTGTGGTTCATTTTAATGAAGGTTAGATCATCTACATTTTGGGTAGCCAGACGAGTCCTTTTTTCTGTTAGTATTGAACCTGCAGCACTGAATACTCTTTCTGATAGGACACTAGCTGCCGGGCAAGCAAGCTCCTGCAATGCATATTCTGCCAATTCTGGCCAGGTGTCTAATTTTGATGCCCAGTAATCAAATGGGACTGACGGTTGAGGGAGAACGTCGATAAGGGATGAAAAATAGTTAGTAACCATACTGGACAAATGTTGTCTCCTGTCACTTTGAATTGATGCTGCAGTACCTGTCCTGTCTGCGGTCATAGCAAAATCACTCCACAACCTGGTCAGAAAACCCCTCTGGCCAACGACACTTCTGATTTCTGCCCCTCTAACACCTCTGGTCTGCTGGCCCCTGCAGCTCGTGTTAGAACGATCACGGGCGCTGTGTGCAGGGAATGCCAGAAGCAAACGGTCAACAAGAGTTGATTGTTTGGTTGCTAATATTAGTTCCAAGTTCTCATGTGGCATTATATTTTGCAATTTGCCTTTATAGCGAGGATCAAGGAGGCAGGCCAACCAGTAATCGTCATCGTTCATCATTTTTGTTATGCGTGTGTCCCTTTTGAGGATACGTAAGGCATAATCCGCCATGTGGGCCAAAGTTCCAGTTCTCAAATCTGTGGTTGTGCTTGGTTGAGGGGCAGTTTCAGGCAAATCCACGTCACTTGTGTCCCTCCAAAAACCAGAACCCGGCCTTGCCGCGCCAACAATTTCCACTGGCCCCGGAAAAGCTTCCTCATTAAAAATATAATCATCCCCATCATCCTCCTCGTCCTCCTCCTCCTCTTCGCCCGCTACCTCGTCCTGTACACTGCCCTGGCCAGACAAAGGCTGACTGTCATCAAGGCTTTCCTCTTCCTCAGCTGCAGACGCCTGATCCTTTATGTGCGTCAAACTTTGCATCAGCAGACGCATTAGGGGGATGCTCATGCTTATTATGGCGTTGTCTGCACTAACCAGCCATGTGCATTCCTCAAAACACTGAAGGACTTGACACATGTCTTGAATCTTCGACCACTGCACACCTGACAACTCCATGTCTGCCATCCTACTGCCTGCCCGTGTATGTGTATCCTCCCACAAAAACATAACAGCCCGCCTCTGTTCACACAGTCTCTGAAGCATGTGCAGTGTTGAGTTCCACCTTGTTGCAACGTCTATGATTAGGCGATGCTGGGGAAGGTTCAAAGAACGCTGATAGGTCTGCATACCGCTGGAGTGTACGGGCGAACGGCGGATATGTGAGCAAAGTCCACGCACTTTGAGGAGCAGGTCGGATAACCCCGGATAACTTTTCAGGAAGCACTGCACCACCAGGTTTAAGGTGTGAGCCAGGCAAGGAATGTGTTTCAGTTGGGAAATGGAGATGGCAGCCATGAAATTCCTTCCGTTATCACTCACTACCTTGCCTGCCTCAAGATCTACAGTGCCCAGCCACGACTGCGTTTCTTTCTGCAAGAACTCGGACAGAACTTCAGCGGTGTGTCTGTTGTCGCCCAAACACTTCATAGCCAATACAGCCTGCTGACGTTTGCCAGTAGCTGCCCCATAATGGGAGACCTGGTGTGCAACAGTGGCAGCTGCGGATGGAGTGGTTGTGCGACTGCGGTCTGTGGACGAGGTCTCGCTTCTGCAGGAGGACGAGGAGGAGGAGGAGGTGCGAATGGCTACAGCCAACTGTTTCCTAGACCGTGGGCTAGGCAGAACTGTCCCAAACTTGCTGTCCCCTGTGGACCCTGCATCCACCACATTTACCCAGTGTGCCGTGATGGACACGTAACGTCCCTGGTCATGCCTACTGGTCCATGCATCTGTTGTCAGGTGCACCTTTGTGCTCACAGATTGCCTGAGTGCATGGACGATGCGCTCTTTAACATGCTGGTGGAGGGCTGGGATGGCTTTTCTGGAAAAAAAGTGTCGACTGGGTAGCTCGTAGCGTGGTACAGCGTGGTCCATCAGTGCTTTGAAAGCTTCGCTTTCAACTAACCGGTAGGGCATCATCTCTAACGAGATTAGTCTAGCTATGTGGGCGTTCAAACCCTGTGTACGCGGATGCGAGGCTAAGTACTTCCTTTTTCTAACCATAGTCTCATGTAGGGTGAGCTGGACTGGAGAGCTGGAGATCGTGGAACTAGCGGGGGTGCCGGTGGACATGGCAGACTGAGAGACGGTGGGAGATGGTATTGTTGCCGCCGGTGCCCTAGATGCAGTGTTTCCTACTACGAAACTGGTGATTCCCTGACCCTGACTTCTTTGGCCTGGCAAAGAAACCTGCACAGATACTGCAGGTGGTGCAGAAAATAGTGGCCCTACACTGCCGGAAGGGATGTTGCGTTGATGACTAGCTTCATTGGCCGAGGGTGCTACAACCTTAAGGGACGTTTGGTAGTTAGTCCAAGCTTGCAAATGCATGGTGGTTAAATGTCTATGCATGCAACTTGTATTGAGACTTTTCAGATTCTGCCCTCTGCTTAAGGTAGTTGAACATTTTTGACAGATGACTTTGCGCTGATCAATTGGATGTTGTTTAAAAAAAATGCCAGACTGCACTCTTTCTACCATCAGATACCTTTTCAGGCATTGCAGACTGAGCTTTAACCGGATGGCCACGCTGTCCTCCAACAGGTTTTGACTTTGCCACGCGTTTTGGGCAAGATACGGGCCCGGCAGATGGAACCTGTTGCGATGTTGATGCCTGCTGCGGCCCCTCCTCCTCCGCTTCAGAACTGCTGCCGCCTGCACCCTGTTCCCCCAATGGCTGCCAATCGGGGTCAAGAACTGGGTCATCTATTACCTCTTCTTGTAGCTCGTGTGCAACTTCGTCTGTGTCACCTTGTCGGTCGGTGGTATAGCGTTCGTGATGGGGCAACATAGTCTCATCAGGGTCTGATTCTTGATCAGCACCCTGCGAGGGCAATGTTGTGGTCTGAGTCAAAGGACCAGCATAGTAGTCTGGCTGTGGCTGTGAATCAGTGCACTCCATGTCAGATTCAACTTGTAATGGGCATGGACTGTTAACTGCTTCACTTTCTAAGCCAGGGACGGTATGTGTAAAGAGCTCCATGGAGTAACCCGTTGTGTCGCCTGCTGCATTCTTCTCTGTTGTTGTTTTTGCTGAAGAGGACAAGGAAGCGACTTGTCCCTGACCGTGAACATCCACTAACGACGCGCTGCTTTTACTTTTACCAGTTTCACGAGAGGAGGCAAAAGAGCTAGAGGCTGAGTCAGCAAGATAAGCCAAAACTTGCTCTTGCTGCTCCGGCTTTAAAAGCGGTTTTCCTACTCCCAGAAAAGGGAGCGTTCGAGGCCTTGTGTAGCCAGACGACGAACCTGGCTCCACAGCTCCAGACTTAGGTGCAATATTTTTTTTCCCACGACCACCTGATTCTCCACCACTACCACTACCCTCATTACCAGCTGACAATGAACGCCCCCGGCCACGACCTCTTCCACCAGACTTCCTCATTGTTTTAAAAACGTTACCAAACTAACGGTATTTGTTGCTGTCACACAACTTACACGGTGAGCTATAACTTCAGTATGATTTAGCTACCCCTTTACAGGTGGGTGAGACCACAACGAAAATCAGGCACAATGTTACACACTCTGTTGTTGGTGGCAACAAATGAGAGAGATGCCACACACGCAGGACTGTCACTGAAGCGCAAATGTAAATATTAATCTCCCACTGATTTGTGTTTTTTTTTTTAAAAGGGAGACTTTAGAAAAAAAAATAAAAAAAAATGATTTTTTCAGGAAGAATTTATAAACCAAATAAAATGAAATGATTGTTTCAGGGAGAATTTAGAAAACAAATTAAAAAAAAATAGGCTTTCTATGGCCCACTGAGTGAGAGAGAACGCACACAGGAGTCAGGAGTGGCACACAAGCCCAGAGGCCAATACTTATCTCCCACTGATTGATTAAGTGATTTTTTTCAGGTAGATATTGGAACCCAAATCAAGCAAAAAAATTAATAGGCTTTCTATGGCCCACAATTGGAGAGAGAGAGATGGCACACCCAGGAGTCAAGACTGGCACACAAGCAGAAAGGGCAATATTAATCTCCCACTGATTTGTTTTTTTGTTTTTTTTCAGGGAGACTTTAGAAAAAAAAAATACAAAAAAAATGATTTTTTTCAGGAATAATTTAGAAACCAAATAAAATAAAATGATTTTTTCAGGGAGAATTTAGAAAACAAATAAAACAAAAAATAGGCTTTCTAGGGCCCACTGAGTGAGAGAGGACGCACACAGGAGTCAGGAGTGGCACACAAGCCCAGAGGCCAATACTTATCTCCCACTGATTGATTAAGTGATTTTTTCAGGTAGATTTTGGAACCCAAATCAAGCAAAAAAATTAATAGGCTTTCTATGGCCCACAATTGGAGAGAGAGAGATGGCACACCCAGGAGTCAAGACTGGCACACAAGCAGAAAGGGCAATATTAATCTCCCACTGATTTGTTTTTTTTTTTTTTTTTCAGGGAGACTTTAGAAAAAAAAATACAAAAAAAATGATTTTTTTCAGGAATAATTTGGAAACCAAATAAAATAAAATGATTTTTTTAGGGAGAATTTAGAAAACAAATAAAACAAAAAATAGGCTTTCTAGGGCCCACTGAGTGAGAGAGGACGCACACAGGAGTCAGGAGTGGCACACAAGCCCAGAGGCCAATATTTATCTCCCACTGATTGATTTAGTGATTTTTTCAGGTAGATTTTGGAACCCAAATCAAGCAAAAAAATTAATAGGCTTTCTATGGCCCACAATTGGAGAGAGAGAGATGGCACACCCAGGAGTCAAGACTGGCACACAAGCAGAAAGGGCAATATTAATCTCCCACTGATTTGATTTTTTTTTTTTTTTTCAGGGAGACTTTAGAAAAAAAAAAAAAAATGATTTTTTCAGGAATAATTTAGAAACCAAATAAAATGAAATGATTTTTTCAGGTAGAATTTAGAACCCAAATCAACCAAAAAAATAAATAGGCTTTCTATGGCCCACTATTTGTGAGAGAGATGGCACGCTCAGGACTGGCACACAAGCCCAGAGGCCAATATTAATCTCCCACTTTTTTTTTTTTTTCCAGGGAAAATTTATAAACCCAATAAAAAAAATAATAAATAGGCTTTCTATGGCCCACTATCTGAGAGAGAGAGATGGCACGCTTAGGACTGGCACACAAGCCCAAAGGCCAATATTAATCTCCCACTGATTGATTTATTGATTTTTTCAGGTAGAATTTAGAACCCAAATCAACCAAAAAAATAAATAGGCTTTCTATGGCCCACTATTTGTGAGAGAGATGGCACGCTCAGGACTGGCACACAAGCCCAGAGGCCAATATTAATCTCCCACTTTTTTTTTTTTTTTCCAGGGAAAATTTATAAACCCAATAAAAAAAATAATAAATAGGCTTTCTATGGCCCACTATCTGAGAGAGAGAGATGGCACGCTTAGGACTGGCACACAAGCCCAAAGGCCAATATTAATCTCCCACTGATTGATTTATTGATTTTTTCAGGTAGATTTTGGAACCCAAATCAAGCAAAAAAATAAATAGGCTTTCTATGGCCCACAATTGGAGAGAGAGAGATGGCACACCCAGGAGTCAAGACTGGCACACAAGCAGAAAGGGCAATATTAATCTCCCACTGATTTGATTTTTTATTTTATTTTTTCAGGGAGACTTTAGAAAAAAAAAAAAAATTAATTTTTCAGGAAGAATTTAGAAACAAAATAAAATAAAATGATTGTTTCAGGGAGAATTTAGAAAACAAATGAAAAAAAAATAGGCTTTGTAGGGCCCACTGAGTGAGAGAGGACGCACACAGGAGTCAGGAGTGGCACACAAGCCCAGAGGCCAATATTTATCTCCCACTGATTGATTTAGTGATTTTTTCAGGTAGATTTTGGAACCCAAATCAAGCAAAAAAATAAATAGGCTTTCTATGGCCCACTGAGAGATGGCACACACAGGAGTAAGGAGTGGCACACAAGCCCTGAGGCCAATATTTTTCTCCCACTGATTGATGTAGTGATTTTTTCAGGTAGATTTTAGAACCCAAATCAAGCAAAAAAATAAATAGGCTTTCTATGGCCCACTGAGTGAGAGATGACACAGACAGGGATGGCACTCTAGCAGAAATGCCAATCTTAATCTCCCACAAAAAAAAAAAAAAAAAAAGGAACTGTCCTTCAATTACTATCTCCCTGCAGGAAAGAAATATATCTTGGTACCGTGTTAGCCAGTGGATAGAAAAATATTTAGAATTGAGAGTCCTCAGTGGTTGATACCTTTTAATGGCTAACTGAAAAGATGGTAACAAATTGCAAGCTTTCGAGACTACACAGGTCTCTTCATCAGGCAAAGACTAAAACAAATTCTGAAGAATCACATATTTATGCACAACATAGTATAGGAAAAAAAAAAAAAAAAACCATGGATAAGCCAGGTGACATGAAGCAGAATTACCATGGGTGATAAACAGTTACGTCCATAAATATTGGGCCAATTCTTAGATAAGGATTGTTTTATTGTCCTGTGATTAGGGTCTCTGTTTTAATGACCCTTCATGGTCTGAGGGGCAAGTTCCTTAGTTGATGTAAAAAGACATAAATCCATGTGACACATTCATTCCTGCATTAAGAGTGTCAAAGGTCATCATCAGTTTATATTCCCAGACTCTCCTGTCTTTCTGCGATTTGAAGTTTCCTTTCAATACAAGTAATTTCATGTCCATAATGTTATGATTTGGGAGACAGAAATGTATTGCCACCGGTAGATCCATTCTTTTTTCTCTTATTGTATGGCGATGGGAGTTCATTCTTGTTCTAAGCTTCTGCCCTGTCTCCCCCACATACAGACCCCCAGTTGGACATTTAGTACCTTTTAGTAACTTTTTGGACACCATCATTAGGCTGCAGAAAAATGAAATAGAGACATCCCTGTATCAGAAGCCAATCGACTGCCCAACATACCTTAAATGGGACAGTTTCCATCCAAAACACATAAAAAACTCTATTGTCTACAGCCAAGCCATCAGATACAATCGTATATGTTCCAACCCCATGGATAGGGATGAGCACCTTGGTCGCCTCAGAAAGATCTTTTTGAATCAGGGCTACCATCCAAGAACAATTGAAAATCAGATCACAAGAGCCACCAGAATATCAAGGAATCACCTGCTACATTACAAAACTAAAGAAGAAAATAACCGGGTACCTCTAGTGGTTACCTACAACCCAAATCTGGAGGTGCTAAGGGGAGCTGCACGGAAATTACAACCTTTACTGCAAAAAGATGCCCGATTACAATCCATTTTTCCAGACCCCCCACTACTGTGTTTTAGGCAGCCCCCAAATCTAAGAAGCATCATTGTCAGGAGCTCCCTGTCCTCTCCAACAGCTGCAGGAACCTTTCCTTGCAACCAGAAAAAATGTAAAACCTGTCCATTTATAATGACCACGGACAAGATAAAGATCCCCAATTCACATCAGGACTACAAGATCCCAGGTACTTTCAGCTGTGTCACTTCTAATGTGGTGTACCTAATTATATGTACTAAATGTCCAACTGGGGGTCTGTATGTGGGGGAGACAGGGCAGAAGCTTAGAACAAGAATGAACTCCCATCGCCATACAATAAGAGAAAAAAGAATGGATCTACCGGTGGCAATACATTTCTGTCTCCCAAATCATAACATTATGGACATGAAATTACTTGTATTGAAAGGAAACTTCAAATCGCAGAAAGACAGGAGAGTCTGGGAATATAAACTGATGATGACCTTTGACACTCTTAATGCAGGAATGAATGTGTCACATGGATTTATGTCTTTTTACATCAACTAAGGAACTTGCCCCTCAGACCATGAAGGGTCATTAAAACAGAGACCCTAATCACAGGACAATAAAACAATCCTTATCTAAGAATTGGCCCAATATTTATGGACGTAACTGTTTATCACCCATGGTAATTCTGCTTCATGTCACCTGGCTTATCCATGGTTTTTTTTTTTTTTTTTTCCTATACTATGTTGTGCATAAATATGTGATTCTTCAGAATTTGTTTTAGTCTTTGCCTGATGAAGAGACCTGTGTAGTCTCGAAAGCTTGCAATTTGTTACCATCTTTTCAGTTAGCCATTAAAAGGTATCAACCACTGAGGACTCTCAATTCTAAATATTTTTCTATCTCCCTGCAGTAATCTCAGCCAGGTATGGCAGGCAGCAATAAGGAGTGGACTGATGCACAAATTAAATAAAAAGTGTGGACAAACAAACAAGATAGCTGTGCAGAAAGGAAGGAACAAGAGGATTTGTGCTTTGAAAAAAGCAGTTGGTTTGCACAGCGGCGTACACACAGCAATGCAGCTATCAGGGAGCCTTCTTGGGCAGCCCAATGAGCTACAGCGCTGAGGGAAAAAAAAAAAAAAAAATGTAGCTTCCACTGTCCCTGCACACCGAAGGTGGTGTTGGGCAGTGGAAATCGCTACAGCACAAGCGGTTTGGTGGTTAATGGACCCTGCCTAACGCTATCCCTGCTTCTGACGAAGCGGCAGCAACTAGGGATGAGCGAAACGGGTCGAACATTTTCAAAAGTCGCCGACTTTTGGCAAAGTCGGGTTTCATGAAACCCGATCTGACCCCTGTGCGGGGTCGGCCATGCGGTACGCGACTTTCGCGCCAAAGTCGCGTTTCAATGACGCGAAAAGCGCCATTTCTCAGCCAATGAAGGTAAACGCAGAGTGTGGGCAGCGTGATGACATAGGTCCTTGTCCCCACCATCTTAGAGAAGGGCATTGCAGTGATTGGCTTGCTGTCTGCGGCGTCACAGGGGCTATAAAGGGGCGTTCCCGCCGACCGCCATGTTACTGCTGCTGATCTGAGCCTAGGGAGAGGTTGCTGCCGCTTCGTCAGAAGCAGGGATAGCGTTAGGCAGGGTCCATTAACCACCAAACCGCTTGTGCTGTAGCGATTTCCACTGCCCAACACCACCTTCGGTGTGCAGGGACAGTGGAAGCTACATTTTTTTTCCCTCAGCGCTGTAGCTCATTGGGCTGCCCTAGAAGGCTCCCTGATAGCTGCACTGCTGTGTGTACGCCGCTGTGCAAACCAACTGCTTTTTTCAAAGCACAAATCCTCTTGTTCCTTCCTTTCTGCACAGCTATCTTGTTTGTTTGTCCACACTTTTTATTTAATTTGTGCATCAGTCCACTCCTTATTGCTGCCTGCCATACCTGGCTGAGATTACTGCAGGGAGATAGTAATTGAAGGACAGTTCCTTTTTTTTTTTTTTTTTTGTGGGAGATTAAGATTGGCATTTCTGCTAGAGTGCCATCCCTGTCTGTGTCATCTCTCACTCAGTGGGCCATAGAAAGCCTATTTAATTTTTTGCTTGATTTGGGTTCTAAAATCTACCTGAAAAAATCACTACATCAATCAGTGGGAGAAAAATATTGGCCTCAGGGCTTGTGTGCCACTCCTTACTCCTGTGTGTGCCATCTCTCAGTGGGCCATAGAAAGCCTATTTATTTTTTTGCTTGATTTGGGTTCCAAAATCTACCTGAAAAAATCACTAAATCAATCAGTGGGAGATAAATATTGGCCTCTGGGCTTGTGTGCCACTCCTGACTCCTGTGTGCGTCCTCTCTCACTCAGTGGGCCCTACTAAGCCTATTTTTTTTTTCATTTGTTTTCTAAATTCTCCCTGAAACAATCATTTTATTTTATTTTGTTTCTAAATTCTTCCTGAAAAATTAATTAATTTTTTTTTTTTCTAAAGTCTCCCTGAAAAAAAAAAAAAAATCAAATCAGTGGGAGATTAATATTGCCCTTTCTGCTTGTGTGCCAGTCTTGACTCCTGGGTGTGCCATCTCTCTCTCTCCAATTGTGGGCCATAGAAAGCCTATTTATTTTTTTGCTTGATTTGGGTTCCAAAATCTACCTGAAAAAATCAATAAATCAATCAGTGGGAGATTAATATTGGCCTTTGGGCTTGTGTGCCAGTCCTAAGCGTGCCATCTCTCTCTCTCAGATAGTGGGCCATAGAAAGCCTATTTATTATTTTTTTTATTGGGTTTATAAATTTTCCCTGGAAAAAAAAAAAAAAGTGGGAGATTTATATTGGCCTCTGGGCTTGTGTGCCAGTCCTGAGCGTGCCATCTCTCTCACAAATAGTGGGCCATAGAAAGCCTATTAATTTTTTTGCTTGATTTGGGTTCCAAAATCTACCTGAAAAAATCACTAAATCAATCAGTGGGAAATAAATATTGGCCTCTGGGCTTGTGTGCCACTCCTGACTCCTGTGTGCGTCCTCTCTCACTCAGTGGGCCCTAGAAAGCCTATTTTTTGTTTTATTTGTTTTCTAAATTCTCCCTGAAAAAATCATTTTATTTTATTTGGTTTCTAAATTATTCCTGAAAAAAATCATTTTTTTTGTATTTTTTTTTCTAAAGTCTCCCTGAAAAAAACAAAAAAAAACAAATCAGTGGGAGATTAATATTGCCCTTTCTGCTTGTGTGCCAGTCTTGACTCCTGGGTGTGCCATCTCTCTCTCTCCAATTGTGGGCCATAGAAAGCCTATTAATTTTTTTGCTTGATTTGGGTTCCAAAATCTACCTGAAAAAATCACTTAATCAATCAGTGGGAGATAAGTATTGGCCTCTGGGCTTGTGTGCCACTCCTGACTCCTGTGTGCGTCCTCTCTCACTCAGTGGGCCATAGAAAGCCTATTTTTTTTTTATTTGTTTTCTAAATTCTCCCTGAAACAATCATTTCATTTTATTTGGTTTATAAATTCTTCCTTAAAAAATCATTTTTTAAATTTTTTTTATTTTTTTCTAAAGTCTCCCTTTTAAAAAAAAAAACACAAATCAGTGGGAGATTAATATTTACATTTGCGCTTCAGTGACAGTCCTGCGTGTGTGGCATCTCTCTCATTTGTTGCCACCAACAACAGAGTGTGTAACATTGTGCCTGATTTTCGTTGTGGTCTCACCCACCTGTAAAGGGGTAGCTAAATCATACTGAAGTTATAGCTCACCGTGTAAGTTGTGTGACAGCAACAAATACCGTTAGTTTGGTAACGTTTTTAAAACAATGAGGAAGTCTGGTGGAAGAGGTCATGGCCGGGGGCGTTCATTGTCAGCTGGTAATGAGGGTAGTGGTAGTGGTGGAGCATCAGGTGGTCGTGGAAAAAAAAATATTGCACCTAAGTCTGGAGCTGTGGAGCCAGGTTCGTCGTCTGGCTACACAAGGCCTCGAACGCTCCCTTTTCTGGGAGTAGGAAAACCGCTTTTAAAGCCGGAGCAGCAAGAGCAAGTTTTGGCTTATCTTGCTGACTCAGCCTCTAGCTCTTTTGCCTCCTCTCGTGAAACTGGTAAAAGTAAAAGCAGCGCGTCGTTAGTGGATGTTCACGGTCAGGGACAAGTCGCTTCCTTGTCCTCTTCAGCAAAAACAACAACAGAGAAGAATGCAGCAGGCGACACAACGGGTTACTCCATGGAGCTCTTTACACATACCGTCCCTGGCTTAGAAAGTGAAGCAGTTAACAGTCCATGCCCATTACAAGTTGAATCTGACATGGAGTGCACTGATGCACAGCCACAGCCAGACTACTATGCTGGTCCTTTGACTCAGACCACAACATTGCCCTCGCAGGGTGCTGATCAAGAATCAGACCCTGATGAGACTATGTTGCCCCATCACGAACGCTATACCACCGACCGACAAGGTGACACAGACGAAGTTGCACACGAGCTACAAGAAGAGGTAATAGATGACCCAGTTCTTGACCCCGATTGGCAGCCATTGGGGGAACAGGGTGCAGGCGGCAGCAGTTCTGAAGCGGAGGAGGAGGGGCCGCAGCAGGCATCAACATCGCAACAGGTTCCATCTGCCGGGCCCGTATCTTGCCCAAAACGCGTGGCAAAGTCAAAACCTGTTGGAGGACAGCGTGGCCATCCGGTTAAAGCTCAGTCTGCAATGCCTGAAAAGGTATCCGATGCTAGAAAGAGTGCAGTCTGGCATTTTTTTTAAACAACATCCAATTGATCAGCGCAAAGTCATCTGTCAAAAATGTTCAACTACCTTAAGCAGAGGGCAGAATCTGAAAAGTCTCAATACAAGTTGCATGCATAGACATTTAACCACCATGCATTTGCAAGCTTGGACTAACTACCAAACGTCCCTTAAGGTTGTAGCACCCTCGGCCAATGAAGCTAGTCATCAAAGCAACATCCCTTCCGGCAGTGTAGGGCCACCATTTTCTGCACCACCTGCAGTATCTGTGCAGGTTTCTTTGCCAGGCCAAAGAAGTCAGGGTCAGGGAATCACCAGTTTCGTAGTAGGAAACACTGCATCTAGGGCACCGGCGGCAACAATACCATCTCCCACCGTCTCTCAGTCTGCCATGTCCACCGGCACCCCCGCTAGTTCCACGATCTCCAGCTCTCCAGTCCAGCTCACCCTACATGAGACTATGGTTAGAAAAAGGAAGTACTTAGCCTCGCATCCGCGTACACAGGGTTTGAACGCCCACATAGCTAGACTAATCTCGTTAGAGATGATGCCCTACCGGTTAGTTGAAAGCGAAGCTTTCAAAGCACTGATGGACTATGCTGTACCACGCTACGAGCTACCCAGTCGACACTTTTTTTCCAGAAAAGCCATCCCAGCCCTCCACCAGCATGTTAAAGAGCGCATCGTCCATGCACTCAGGCAATCTGTGAGCACAAAGGTGCACCTGACAACAGATGCATGGACCAGTAGGCATGGCCAGGGACGTTACGTGTCCATCACGGCACACTGGGTAAATGTGGTGGATGCAGGGTCCACAGGGGACAGCAAGTTTGGGACAGTTCTGCCTAGCCCACGGTCTAGGAAACAGTTGGCTGTAGCCATTCGCACCCCCTCCTCCTCCTCCTCGTCCTCCTGCAGAAGCGAGACCTCGTCCACAGACCGCAGTCGCACAACCACTCCATCCGCAGCTGCCACTGTTGCACACCAGGTCTCCCATTATGGGGCAGCTACTGGCAAACGTCAGCAGGCTGTATTGGCTATGAAGTGTTTGGGTGACAACAGACACACCGCTGAAGTTCTGTCCGAGTTCTTGCAGAAAGAAACGCAGTCGTGGCTGGGCACTGTAGATCTTGAGGCAGGCAAGGTAGTGAGTGATAACGGAAGGAATTTCATGGCTGCCATCTCCATTTCCCAACTCAAACACATTCCTTGCCTGGCTCACACCTTAAACCTGGTGGTGCAGTGCTTCCTGAAAAGTTATCCGGGGTTATCTGACCTGCTCCTCAAAGTGCGTGGACTTTGCTCACATATCCACCGTTCGCCCGTACACTCCAGCGGTATGCAGACCTATCAGCGTTCTTTGAACCTTCCCCAGCATCGCCTAATCATAGACGTTGCAACAAGGTGGAACTCAACACTGCACATGCTTCAGAGACTGTGTGAACAGAGGCGGGCTGTTATGTTTTTGTGGGAGGATACACATACACGGGCAGGCAGTAGGATGGCAGACATGGAGTTGTCAGGTGTGCAGTGGTCGAAGATTCAAGACATGTGTCAAGTCCTTCAGTGTTTTGAGGAATGCACATGGCTGGTTAGTGCAGACAACGCCATAATAAGCATGAGCATCCCCCTAATGCGTCTGCTGATGCAAAGTTTGACGCACATAAAGGATCAGGCGTCTGCAGCTGAGGAAGAGGAAAGCCTTGATGACAGTCAGCCATTGTCTGGCCAGGGCAGTGTACAGGACGAGGTAGCGGGCGAAGAGGAGGAGGAGGACGAGGAGGATGATGGGGATGATTATATTTTTAATGAGGAAGCTTTTCCGGGGCCAGTGGAAATTGTTGGCGCGGCAAGGCCGGGTTCTGGTTTTTGGAGGGACACAAGTGACGTGGATTTGCCTGAAACTGCCCCTCAACCAAGCACAACCACAGATTTGAGACCTGGAACTTTGGCCCACATGGCGGATTATGCCTTAAGTATCCTCAAAAGGGACACACGCATAACAAAAATGATGAACGATGACGATTACTGGTTGGCCTGCCTCCTTGATCCTCGCTATAAAGGCAAATTGCAAAATATAATGCCACATGAGAACTTGGAACTAATATTAGCAACCAAACAATCAACTCTTGTTGACCGTTTGCTTCTGGCATTCCCTGCACACAGCGCCCGTGATCGTTCTAACACGAGCTGCAGGGGCCAGCAGACCAGAGGTGTTAGAGGGGCAGAAATCAGAAGTGTCGTTGGCCAGAGGGGATTTCTGACAAGGTTGTGGAGTGATTTTGCTATGACCGCAGACAGGACAGGTACTGCAGCATCAATTCAAAGTGACAGGAGACAACATTTGTCCAGTATGGTTACTAACTATTTTTCATCCCTTATCGACGTTCTCCCTCAACCGTCATTCCCATTTGATTACTGGGCATCAAAATTAGACACCTGGCCAGAATTGGCAGAATATGCATTGCAGGAGCTTGCTTGCCCGGCAGCTAGTGTCCTATCAGAAAGAGTATTCAGTGCTGCAGGTTCAATACTAACAGAAAAAAGGACTCGTCTGGCTACCCAAAATGTAGATGATCTAACCTTCATTAAAATGAACCACAACTGGATTTCGAAATCTTTTGCCCCACCTTGCCCGGCTGACACCTAGCTTTCCTATGTAAAGGTCTTGCTTGTGGACTATTCTGAACGACTTTTCCAATCTCGTAATTTGCAGCACCTGATTGTCCAGCATCCGACATGTTAACACCTCCCTAAATGGCCAAAGTCCCCACACGGGGCCGTGGTATCGCCACTTGGCGCCAGCACCCGTGAGAGTACTGTTTGTCTGAAGAGGTGGGTGTGCCCGCTTTTGGTCGACGGCACTGCCACTAGGTCCCTCATAGTACAATAAAGTGTCTGGCGGTGGTGGTGCGCACCCAACGTCAGACACACCGTTGTAATATGAGGGGCCCTGGGCCTGTACCGCCGGCCACAAGACAGTCCCCCCCCCAGGTCAAACAGTGCTCTACCACTTGCAAAATTTTCTCTCACAGCTCCACCAATGTTTAGTCTATGCGCTGACATCCTTCAATGCCTGGCACTGTCAATACCATTGTATTGACATTTTTCTTATGTTAGGCCTTCGAAGCCTGTCTGCGGTCACTCCTTCCACTAGGCCTCCACTGACCTGTCTACTGCTGCCCGTGTTCCCCTGGAACCAATTTTAAATTGCCTACAGCCAGCCCAATTTATTATGTTAGGGCTTCGAAGCCTGTCTGCGGTCCCTCCTTCCACTAGGCCTCCACTGACCTGTCTACTGCTGCCCGGGTTCCCCTGGAACCAATTTTACATTGCCTACAGCCAGCCCAATTTATTATGTTAGGGCTTCGAAGCCTGTCTGCGGTCCCTCCTTCCACTAGGCCTCCACTGACCTGTCTACTGCTGCCCGGGTTCCCCTGGAACCAATTTTACATTGCCTACAGCCAGCCCAATTTATTATGTTAGGGCTTCGAAGCCTGTCTGCGGTCCCTCCTTCCACTAGGCCTCCACTGACCTGTCTATTGCCGCCCGTGTTCCCCTGGAACCAATTGTAAATTGCCTACAGCCAGGCCAATTTATTATGTTAGGGCTTCGAAGCCTGTCTGCGGTCCCTCCTTCCACTAGGCCTCCACTGACCTGTCTACTGCTGCCCGTGTTCCCCTGGAACCAATTTTAAATTGCCTACAGCCAGCCTAATTTATTATGTTAGGGCTTCGAAGCCTGTCTGCGGTCCCTCCTTCCACTAGGCCTCCACTGACCTGTCTACTGCTGCCCGTGTTCCCCTGGAACCAATTTTAAATTGCCTACAGCCAGCCCAATTTATTATGTTAGGGCTTCGAAGCCTGTCTGCGGTCCCTCCTTCCACTAGGCCTCCACTGACCTGTCTACTGCTGCCCGTGTTCCCCTGGAACCAATTTTAAATTGCCTACAGCCAGCCCAATTTATTATGTTAGGGCTTCGAAGCCTGTCTGCGGTCCCTCCTTCCACTAGGCCTCCACTGACCTGTCTACTGCTGCCCGGGTTCCCCTGGAACCAATTTTAAATTGCCTACAGCCAGCCCAATTTATTATGTTAGGGCTTCGAAGCCTGTCTGCGGTCCCTCCTTCCACTATGCCTCCACAGACCTGTCTACTGCCGCCCGTGTTCCCCTGGAACGAATTGTAAATTGCCTACAGCCAGGCCAATTTATTATGTTAGGGCTTCGAAGCCTGTCTGCGGTCTCTCCTTCCACTAGGCCTCCACTGACCTGTCTACTGCTGCCCGTGTTCCCCTGGAACCAATTTTAAATTGCCTACAGCCAGCCCAATTTATTATGTTAGGGCTTCGAAGCCTGTCTGCGGTCCCTCCTTCCACTAGGCCTCCACTGTCCTGTCTACTGCTGCCCGGGTTCCCCTGGAACCAATTTTAAATTGCCTACAGCCAGGCCAATTTATTATGTTAGGGCTTCGAAGCCTGTCTGCGGTCCCTCCTTCCACTAGGCCTCCACTGACCTGTCTACTGCCGCCCGTGTTCCCCTGGAACCAATTGTAAATTGCCTACAGCCAGGCCAATTTATTATGTTAGGGCTTCGAAGCCTGTCTGCGGTCCCTCCTTCCACTAGGCCTCCACTGACCTGTCTACTGCTGCCCGGGTTCCCCTGGAACCAATTTTAAATTGCCTACAGCCAGCCCAATTTATTATGTTAGGGCTTCGAAGCCTGTCTGCGGTCCCTCATTCCACTAGGCCTCCACTGACCTGTCTACTGCTGCCCGGGTTCCCCTGGAACCAATTTTAAATTGCCTACAGCCAGCCCAATTTATTATGTTAGGGCTTCGAAGCCTGTCTGCGGTCCCTCCTTCCACTAGGCCTCCACAGACCTGTCTACTGCCGCCCGTGTTCCCCTGGAACGAATTGTAAATTGCCTACAGCCAGGCCAATTTATTATGTTAGGGCTTCGAAGCCTGTCTGCGGTCCCTCCTTCCACTAGGCCTCCTCTGACCTGTCTACTGCTGCCCGTGTTCCCCTGGAACCAATTTTAAATTGCCTACAGCCAGCCCAATTTATTATGTTAGGGCTTCGAAGCCTGTCTGCGGTCCCTCCTTCCACTAGGCCTCCACTGACCTGTCTACTGCTGCCCGGGTTCCCCTGGAACCAATTTTAAATTGCCTACAGCCAGGCCAATTTATTATGTTAGGGCTTCGAAGCCTGTCTGCGGTCCCTCCTTCCACTAGGCCTCCACTGACCTGTCTACTGCTGCCCGTGTACCCCTTGAACCAACATCAGAAAATATAAAAATAAGTATTTTGCTTATAAAAAAGAAAATACTGGAGAGATATCAAATGCAGACATTTTAACATTAAAAACAAACACATACAACAATCTGGTACAGTACTAAAAATGGCCACCAGCTACAATAACTTTCTCCTGCAAGTAGTTAACTGAAAGTTTTTTTCAATTTAAAACACAGATATGGCATCCACCGAGTGTTGTCCTGTCGCGTCTTCTTTATATTATTGCCAAGAAGATGCAAAACAATGAAAATAATGAAATCATTATTTACCAAAAAAATAGAGTAAGTCAAAACCACATTGCAAATAAACATTCATTACAAATAAAGAAGCAGGGTGCGTCCGAGGGTGAGTATATACCCAATAAGAATATAATCACCCTCGGACGCGCCCTGCTTCTTTACGACAGCCTTCCTTCCTAAGAATCAGCCCTTCCGTGGTGTAGAGAGAGGGTGTGTTACACTCCAAGGTGTTCCCCAGGTTGCCTTTCCTGAGCTTCGATCTTCATGCTCTCGTTTAGTAGTTGTCGGAAAGTAGGCTGCATTAGGCCTACAAAATGGGTATGGGGTGGAGAGAGATGGTGTGTTACACTCCAAGGTGTTCCCCAGGTTGCCTTGCCATTGCTTCGGTCTTCCGACTCTCGTTTAGTAGTTGTAGAAAACTACACTGCATTAGGCCTACAAAATGGGTATTGGGTGGAGAGAGATGGTGTGTTACACTCCAAGGTGTTCTCCAGGTTGCCTTGCCATTGCTTTGGTCTTCTGACTCTCGTTTAGTAGTTGTAGAAAACTACACAGCATTAGGCCTACAAAATGGGTATGGGGTGGAGAGAGATGGTGTGTTCCACTCCAAGGTGTTCTCCAGGTTGCCTTTCCTGAGCTTCGATCTTCATGCTCTCGTTTAGTAGATGTCGGAAAGTAGGCTGCATTAGGCCTACAAAATGGGTATGGGGTGGAGAGAGATGGTGTGTTACACTCCAAGGTGTTCCCCAGGTTGCCTTGCCATTGCTTCGGTCTTCTGACTCTCGTTTAGTAGTTGTAGAAAAGTACACAGCATTAGGTGTTGTGAGTTCTGTTTTTGGGCTCCCTCTGGTGGTTACTGATCGTACTGGGTGACTTGTCTTTCCTGGGTCTCTGGGTTCCACCTGTTCCATCAGGATATGGGAGTTTCCTATTTAACCTGGCTTTGCTGGCATTTCCTCGCCGGTTAGCAATGTATCCAGTGTGTCTTGTTACCTCTGCTCCCTGCTCCTAGAACCTTCTGGTCAAGCTAAGTTTGGATTTTCCTGTTTTGGTGTTTTGCTTAATTTGGTTTTTAGTCCAGCCTGCAGATATGTGATTCTTGCTGCTGGTTGCTCTAGTGGGCTGAAATTGCTCCTCATGTACCATGAGTTGGCACATGAGTTCAAGTAATTTCAGGATGGTTTTTTGAAGGGTTTTTCGCTGACCGCGCAGTTCACTTTTGTATCCTCTGCTATCTAGCTTTAGCGGGCCTCATTTTGCTGAAACTGTTTTCATACTGCGTATGTGCTTTCCTCTCATTTCACCGTCATTATATGTGGGGGGCTGCTATTTCTGTGGGGGATTTCTCTGGAGGCAAGAGAGGTCTGTGTTTCTTCTAATAGGGGAAGTTAGATCTTCGGCTGGAGCGAGACGTCTAGGATCATCGTAGGCACGTTCCCCGGCTACTTTTATTTGTGTGTTAGGTTCAGGGTCGCGGTCAGCTCAGGTTCCATCGCCCTAGAGCTTGTTTGTATCTGTGCTTGTCCTTTAGTGATCCCCTGCCATTGGGATCATGACAGTATAACCGGCCCACAAAGTGTTAATTGTATTGGCTGAAGTAGGAGGATAAGTAGTCTGAGGAAGTTTTTTTTTTTTTTTTTCTTTCTCTTTCCCTCAGAGTTCGCTGCCTAGCCTTATTGCAGCCTGGCTACTTCCTCCTCCTCTTAATCTTTGAATGGCTCTGATCCCAGCTGTTTATCATGGACGTCCAGAGTTTGACTTCCAGCCTGAATAATCTTGCCACTAAGGTTCAAAATATACAGGATTTTGTTGTACATGCTCCTATGTCTGAACCTAGAATTCCTGTCCCAGAGTTTTTTTCTGGAGATAGATCTCGTTTTCTGAATTTTAGGAACAATTGCAAGTTGTTTCTTTCTTTGAAATCTCGCTCCTCTGGAGACCCTGCTCAGCAAGTCAAGATATTTATATCTTTCCTGCGGGGTGACCCTCAGGATTGGGCATTTGCATTGGCACCAGGGGACCCTGCGTTGCTTAATGCGGATGCGTTTTTTCTGGCATTGGGTTTGCTCTATGAGGAACCTAACCAAGAGATTCAGGCTGAAAAAGCTTTGTTGGCCCTCTCTCAGGGGCAAGATGAAGCAGAAATTTATTGTCAAAAATTTCGGAAGTGGTCGGTGCTTACTCAGTGGAATGAGTGCGCTCTGGCTGCAAAGTTCAGAGATGGCCTTTCTGAGGCCATTAAAGATGTTATGGTGGGGTTCCCTGCGCCTGCTGGTCTGAATGAGTCTATGACTATGGCTGTTCAGATTGATCGGCGTTTACGGGAGCGCAAACCTGTGCATCATTTGGCGGTGTCGTCTGAACCGTCACCTGAGATAATGCAATGTGATAGAATTCAGTCCAGAAGTGAACGGCAAAAGTATAGGCGGAAAAAAGGGTTGTGCTTTTATTGTGGTGATTCAGCTCATGTTATATCAGCATGCTCTAAACGCACAAAAAAGGTTGATAAGCCTGTTGCCATTAGTACTTTACAGTCTAAGTTCATTCTGTCTGTGACTCTGATTTGTTCATTATCATCCATTTCCGTCGATGCCTATGTGGATTCAGGCGCTGCCCTGAGTCTTATGGATTGGTCATTTGCCAATCGCTGTGGGTTTAGTCTGGAGCCTCTGGAAGTCCCTATTCCTTTGAAGGGAATTGACTCTACACCTTTGGCTATGAATAAACCTCAGTACTGGACACAAGTGACCATGCGTATGACTCCCGTTCATCAGGAGGTGATTCGCTTCCTGGTACTGTATAATTTGCATGATGTTCTAGTACTTGGTCTGCCATGGTTACAAACTCATAATCCAGTCCTTGACTGGAAATCAATGTCTGTGTTAAGCTGGGGTTGTCAGGGGGTTCATGATGATGCACCTCCGATTTCTATCGCTTCATCTACTCCTTCTGAGATTCCTGTGTTTTTGTCGGATTATCGGGATGTTTTTGAGGAGCCTAAGCTCAGTTCGCTTCCTCCTCACAGGGATTGCGATTGTGCTATAGATTTAATTCCTGGTAGTAAATTTCCTAAAGGTCGTTTGTTCAATCTGTCAGTGCCAGAGCATACTGCTATGCGGGATTATGTTAAGGAGTCCTTGGAAAAGGGACATATCCGTCCATCTTTGTCCCCTTTGGGAGCAGGTTTTTTTTTCGTGGCCAAAAAAGATGGTTCCTTGAGGCCTTGTATAGATTATCGTCTTTTGAATAAGATTACCGTAAAATATCAGTATCCTTTGCCATTGTTGACTGATTTGTTTGCTCGCATTAAGGGGGCTAAATGGTTCACTAAGATTGATCTTCGGGGTGCGTATAATCTTATACGAATAAAGCAAGGTGATGAGTGGAAAACCGCATTTAATACGCCTGAGGGCCATTTTGAGTATTTGGTAATGCCTTTTGGACTTTCTAATGCTCCTTCAGTCTTCCAGTCCTTTATGCACGATATTTTCCGTGAATATCTGGATAAATTTATGATTGTGTATTTGGATGATATTTTGGTTTTTTCTGATGACTGGGAGTCTCATGTTCAGCAGGTCAGGAAGGTGTTTCAGGTCCTGCGGGCCAATTCCTTGTTTGTAAAAGGCTCAAAGTGTCTCTTTGGAGTCCAGAAGATTTCTTTCTTGGGGTATATTTTTTCCCCTTCTAATATTGAGATGGATCCCGTCAAGGTTCAGGCTATTTGTGACTGGACGCAGCCTACATCTCTTAAGAGTCTACAGAAGTTCTTGGGCTTTGCTAATTTCTATCGTCGTTTTATAACTAATTTTTCTAGTGTTGTTAAGCCTTTGACGGATTTGACTAAGAAGGGTGCTGATGTTGCTAATTGGTCTCCTGCGGCTGTGGAGGCCTTTCAGGAACTTAAGCGCCAGTTTTCTTCTGCTCCTGTGTTGCGTCAGCCAGATGTTTCGCTCCCTTTTCAGGTTGAGGTTGATGCTTCCGAGATTGGAGCGGGGGCGGTTTTGTCACAGAGAAGCTCCCATGGCTCAGTGATGAAGCCATGCGCGTTTTTTTCTAGAAAGTTTTCGCCAGCTGAGCGGAATTATGATGTTGGTAATCGGGAACTTTTGGCCATGAAGTGGGCATTTGAGGAGTGGCATCATTGGCTAGAGGGTGCTAGACATCGTGTGGTGGTCTTGACTGATCACAAAAATTTGATTTACCTTGAGTCTGCCAGGCGTCTGAATCCTAGACAGGCTCGTTGGTCACTGTTTTTCTCTCGTTTCAATTTTGTGGTTTCATACCTGCCAGGTTCAAAGAATGTGAAGGCGGATGCTCTTTCTAGGAGTTTTGTGCCTGACTCCCTTGGAAATTCTGAGCCCTCTGGTATCCTTAGGGATGGGGTGATTTTGTCTGCTGTCTCCCCAGACTTGCGACGTGCTTTGCAGGAGTTTCAGGCGGGTAAACCTGATCGTTGTCCGCCTGAGAGACTGTTTGTTCCGGATAATTGGACCAGTAGAGTCATCTCCGATGTCCATTCTTCTGCGTTGGCAGGTCATCCTGGAATATTTGGTACTAGAGACTTGGTGGCCAGGTCTTTTTGGTGGCCTTCCTTGTCGAGGGATGTGCGTTCTTTTGTGCAGTCTTGTGAGGTTTGTGCTTGGGCTAAGCCTTGCTGTTCTCGGGCCAGTGGATTGTTGTCACCTTTGCCTATCCCGAAGAGGCCTTGGACGCACATTTCCATGGACTTTATTTCGGATCTCCCTGTCTCTCAAAAAATGTCCGTCATCTGGGTTGTGTGTGATCGCTTTTCTAAAATGGTTCATCTGGTACCCTTGCCTAAGTTGCCTTCCTCCTCTGAGTTGGTCCCTCTGTTTTTTCAGAATGTGGTTCGTTTGCATGGGATTCCTGAGAACATCGTTTCTGACAGGGGATCCCAGTTTGTGTCTAGATTTTGGCGGACGTTCTGTGCTAAGATGGGCATTGATTTGTCCTTTTCGTCTGCATTCCATCCTCAGACGAATGGCCAGACTGAACGAACTAATCAGACCTTGGAAACTTATTTAAGGTGTTTTGTTTCTGCTGATCAGGATGACTGGGTTACCTTTTTGCCGCTGGCCGAGTTTGCCCTTAATAATCGGGCTAGTTCTGCTACCTTGGTTTCTCCTTTCTTTTGTAATTCGGGGTTTCATCCTCGTTTTTCCTCTGGTCAGGTGGAACCTTCTGATTGTCCTGGAGTGGACATGGTGGTGGATAGGTTGCATCGGATTTGGAGTCATGTGGTGGACAATTTGAAGTTGTCCCAGGAGAAGGCTCAGCAGTTTGCTAATCGCCGTCGCCGCGTGGGTCCTCGACTTCTTGTTGGTGACTTGGTGTGGTTGTCTTCTCGTTTTGTTCCTATGAAGGTCTCTTCTCCTAAGTTCAAGCCTCGGTTCATCGGTCCCTATAGGATCTTGGAAATTCTTAACCCTATGTCGTTTCGTTTGGATCTCCCGGCATCGTTTGCTATTCATAATGTGTTCCATCGGTCGTTGTTGCGGAAGTATGAGGTACCTGTTGTTCCTTCGCTTGAGCCTCCTGCTCCAGTGCTGGTGGAGGGAGAATTGGAGTATGTTGTGGAGAAGATCTTGGATTCTCGTGTTTCCAGACGGAAACTCCAGTATTTGGTCAAGTGGAAGGGTTATGGTCAGGAGGATAATTCTTGGGTGGTTGCCTCGGATGTTCATGCTGATGATTTGGTTCGCGCTTTTCATAGGGCTCATCCTGGTCGCCCTGGTGGTTCTCGTGAGGGTTCGGTGACCCCTCCTCAAGGGGGGGGTACTGTTGTGAGTTCTGTTTTTGGGCTCCCTCTGGTGGTTACTGATGGTACTGGGTGACTTGTCTTTCCTGGGTCTCTGGGTTCCACCTGTTCCATCAGGATATGGGAGTTTCCTATTTAACCTGGCTTTGCTGGCATTTCCTCGCCGGTTAGCAATGTATCCAGTGTGTCTTGTTACCTCTGCTCCCTGCTCCTAGAACCTTCTGGTCAAGCTAAGTTTGGATTTTCCTGTTTTGGTGTTTTGCTTAATTTGGTTTTTAGTCCAGCCTGCAGATATGTGATTCTTGCTGCTGGTTGCTCTAGTGGGCTGAAATTGCTCCTCATGTACCATGAGTTGGCACATTAGTTCAAGTAATTTCAGGATGGTTTTTTGAAGGGTTTTTCGCTGACCGCGCAGTTCACTTTTGTATCCTCTGCTATCTAGCTTTAGCGGGCCTCATTTTGCTGAAACTGTTTTCATACTGCGTATGTGCTTTACTCTCATTTCACCGTCATTATATGTGGGGGGCTGCTATTTCTGTGGGGGATTTCTCTGGAGGCAAGAGAGGTCTGTGTTTCTTCTAATAGGGGAAGTTAGATCTTCGGCTGGAGCGAGACGTCTAGGATCATCGTAGGCACGTTCCCCGGCTACTTTTATTTGTGTGTTAGGTTCAGGGTCGCGGTCAGCTCAGGTTCCATCGCCCTAGAGCTTGTTTGTATCTGTGCTTGTCCTTTAGTGATCCCCTGCCATTGGGATCATGACAATTAGGCCTACAAAATGGGTATGGGGTGGAGAGAGATGGTGTGTTCCACTCCAAGGTGTTCTCCAGGTTGCCTTTCCTGAGCTTCGATCTTCATGCTCTCGTTTAGTAGATGTCGGAAAGTAGGCTGCATTAGGCCTACAAAATGGGTATGGGGTGGAGAGAGATGGTGTGTTACACTCCAAGGTGTTCCCCAGGTTGCCTTGCCATTGCTTCGGTCTTCTGACTCTTGTTTAGTAGTTGTAGAAAAGTACACAGCATTAGGCCTACAAAATGGGTATGGGGTGGAGAGAGATGGTGTGTTCCACTCCAAGGTGTTCTCCAGGTTGCCTTTCCTGAGCTTCGATCTTCATGCTCTCGTTTAGTAGATGTCGGAAAGTAGGCTGCATTAGGCCTACAAAATGGGTATGGGGTGGAGAGAGATGGTGTGTTACACTCCAAGGTGTTCCCCAGGTTGCCTTGCCATTGCTTCGGTCTTCCGACTCTCGTTTAGTAGTTGTAGAAAACTACACTGCATTAGGCCTACAAAATGGGTATCGGGTGGAGAGAGATGGTGTGTTCCACTCCAAGGTGTTCCCCAGGTTGCCTTGCCATTGCTTCGGTCTTCCGACTCTCGTTTAGTAGTTGTAGAAAACTACACTGCATTAGGCCTACAAAATGGGTATTGGGTGGAGAGAGATGGTGTGTTACACTCCAAGGTGTTCCCCAGGTTGCCTTGCCATTGCTTCGGTCTTCCGACTCTCGTTTAGTAGTTGTAGAAAACTACACAGCATTAGGCCTACAAAATGGGTATGGGGTGGAGAGAGATGGTGTGTTACACTCCAAGGTGTTCTCCAGGTTTCCTCGCCATTGCTTCGATCTTCCGACTCTCGTTTAGTAGTTGTAGAAAACTACACAGCATTAGGCCTACAAAATGGGTATCGGGTGGAGAGAGATGGTGTGTTACACTCCAAGGTGTTCCCCAGGTTGCCTTGCCATTGCTTCGGTCTTCCGACTCTCGTTTAGTAGTTGTAGAAAACTACACAGCATTAGGCCTACAAAATGGGTATGGGGTGGAGAGAGATGGTGTGTTCCACTCCAAGGTGTTCTCCAGGTTGCCTTTCCTGAGCTTCTATCTTCAGGCTCTCGTTAAATTGTGGTTAAATGGAACAACTGCATTTGGCGTACTAGTTGGTTTGGGGCCTACTAACAGTGTCTGCCGCTCCTTGCTGTTCTCCTGGTTTCCTGTCCTGAAATTCCGTTTTCAGGCGCTCGTTAAGTAGTTGTTAATGTTAGACTGCATTTGGCCTACTAGTTGGGTTGGGGCCTACTATCGGTGTCTGCCACTCCTTGCTGTTCTCCTCCACTGAACAAAGCTGTGCCGCCTGTTTACTACGGTTGCCAATTTTGAACTGCATTTCGACTACTTACTGATTTGGGCCTACTCTCTGTGTCAGCCTCTCATTCCAGTTGTCCTCCACTGCAATGCCCCCTGGTTATTCCTGTGTTACCAATTTTGAACTGCATTTAGCCCACTTTATTCTTTGGGCCTATATCTGTGTTTCCTCCTCATCCTGCCCATTGCCCAGCCAGTGATAGATGAGTCTGCTGGTACATTGACCCATAACGCAACATTCCCCGTGCACGCTACACAACAACATTGTGACCCTGCTGAAAGTCAGGTTGCTCTTCCCGCATACCATACCACCTTACACGGGGACAAAGAGGAAGGTGCAGATGAAAGTGCAGGTTCCTTCATCAGGTGGGGGGAGGAATACTAGTTGGCGACGTCACTGGCACAGGGCCTCTCATAGTATGCAAAAGTGTTGCTGCCGGTGGGAGGCGCCCCCGCCGTGCAAACACACCGCTGTACTTTGAGGGGCCCTGTGCCAGTGCCAATGCCAACGAGTGGGCCCCCCTGCTTGCTCAGGTTCACAGCACTTGCAAAGTTGAAATACTTACCTCTCCCTGCTCCACTGCCGTGACGTGGTCCAGATTTCCTGGGCCCACTAATTACTTGAACCAGCCCTACCCATCACAACTTTAGCCAAATGACCCCCAATTTCAAATGCCTTCCAATTATTATAAGGTAAATTACGCTTGACAAGCTTCATTAAGAAGAATGGATGGTTTTGACATTAAAATGGGCACTCTAGGTGTTTTCCTGGCCCCCACTCACTGCCGACTATGCTGCCCCATTGACTTGCATTGGGTTTCGTGTTTCGGTCGATCCCGACTTTACGTCAAAATCGGCCGATTTCACTCGACCCGACTTTTGAGATAGTCGGGTTTCGCGAAACCCGGCTCGACTCTAAAAAGGTCAAGGTCGCTCAACTCTACTCATCTATACTCATCAAGTCAGGTGTCAGAAATAATGAATTCATGATGCACATATAACAGCCTCATGAATTCACTATTTCTGACACATGTGCAGGTGAGCATAGATATGCCTTGTATGACCGCCATCGTCCCTTCACTTTGTGTGTAATAGATTACGTACACAGAAGAGAAAATGGAGGTTATACAATGCACTTCTCTACTCACCATGTCAGGTGTCCTAACTAATGAGGTTTTGGACATCTGACCTGTTGAGTATAGTTCTGCATTGTATTGCCACCATTTTATCTTCAGTCTGCAACACTAGTCACAGACTAAGCAGAATGAAGAGATTATGGAGAAAATACAAGTATAAATGTTTTGGTCCACCTCATATCTCTATACTAAAGACACACAAAGTGTTGTACTTGCTAACTACTGGAGCTATGATGTGGCCAAAAAATAAAGTGTGCGGCGCAGTGTTTTTTTTGGCGCACGGTGTGTGTTGCCGGCTGCGAAAGACACAATTAACCAAACATAATTGGGGGCAAAAAACTGTTGAATTTATTTTAGAACAACAAAAATATTTTTTTAACTGCGCCTGCTTGGGGTAGAGTGATGGAAATGGGGTGTGTGAAGCTGTGAGGCCTGTCTAAGTGTGGACGATGCAAGGGTGGCAGGAGAAGGGGCAATTAAACTAGTGGGGTCTGGTAGTTCGGAGATGGGGCTTGACACATGAGAGGCCTGATACGCGCTGGAAGGGTGAGACAATCCTGACATTACAGACACACTGGGAGGTGAGGGGGAGGAATACTGATAGTATTTTTTTTTTCCCTTTCTGGGATCGACGTGTTCTGGAAAGCCTCGGTGGGCTCATTTGTCATGGCATGGTTGTGGTGGGTGACCTGTCAGGGTCCGGCTGCACTGTGCTTGTAGAGCATGCAGCCATGCCAGAGTCGATAGTGCTCGTAGAGCATGCAGCCATGTCAAAGTCCATAGTGCTCATAGAGCATGCAGCCATGCCAGAGTCCATAGTGCTCGTAGAGCGTGCAGATATGCCAGAGTCCTCAGTGCTCATAGAGCGGAAGGCCATGCCAGGGTCCATAGTGCTCGTAGAGCAGAAGGCCATACCAGGGTCCATTGTGCTCATAGAGCAGAAGGCCAACCCTGGGTCCTGCTGCTTCATGGTGGTGGTAGAGCGGAAGGCCATGCCTGGGTCCTGCTGCATTGTGGTGGTGGTGGAGCGGAAGGCCATGCCTGGGTCCTGCTGCATTGTGGTGGTGGTGGAGCGGAAGGCCATGCCAGGGTCCTGCTGCTGCATCGTGGTGGCGGTGGAGTAGAAGGCCATGCCAGGGTCCTGCTGCTGCATCATGGTGGCGGTGCGGAAGGCCATGCCAGGGTCCTGCTGCTGCATCACGGTGTCAGTGGAGGAGGTCCAACCAGGAGCAGCGGTTGTCATGGTGGTGGCGGTGGGCTGTCCTACAGCACTCGGCATGGTGGTGGTGCTGTAGTGGTGTCAGGCAGTGCTAGGAATGGAGGTGGCTGTGCAGTGGTATGCAGCAGAGGTCGGCATTGAGGTCAATCGTGACAGTGTTGGCACAGGTGGATATGCCGCCTCTGTCTGCTGAAAATATCGACTCTGCTGCATAGCCTGCACGTAAGCAGCATTGCAGGCCTGCATGACACTAAGCTGGAGATCAGGAGTAAGGTGTTCCGACATGCCCTGTTCAATTTGGTTAAAAAAATGATGTGCTGACCTCTGGAGGTCGGCTTTTGCTTGGTCAAGGCTTTTGGTGACCTCCTAGATACGTGTATTCATATGGCTAATGGCAGTATCCAGTCGGTCACCCAAAGCCTTGAGTCCATCGTGAAAAACCGAGCTCAAGTGCAAAAATTCGGGTATGAGTGACCTGTCCGATGCCCGCTGCCGCTGCTGGGAGGAGCCCAAAAAAAGGGGCAGAGGCAGAGGACTGGGAAAGGGGAACACCTGATGGACCAGCTTCCTGGTCTCCAGGTAGTGTGGCAGGCCCACTTGCTGCAGCGCTGCAGGATGGCTGGGACGGGTCCATGGCTGTCGGATGAAGGACCACTCCAGAACCTGGGTCAACAGTGGTGCTCCATGTGCTGTGAAGAAAGGAAAAAAAAATTAATACCAAAAACTGAATAAACGCCAACTCCTGTTGAATAGAAACATACAGATTGTGGCAGTACAACACAATCTAATGCACAGGAGAAATACTTCCGTTCTCTGGGCAAGGACCGGTCTTAAAAATGCCAGAATGTGATGGTATTTATACTTTCGGATCCTTGCTCCAGAACCACTGAGAACATGGCTCTCTTGATGCAGGTCCTTGTTGAAGCGGTCCTTCATCGAACGCCAATGTGTTTTGACTTTGAGCACTGTTGAAAAAACAAAAAATAATTGTTAGACAATGTACTTTTGGTCGTGCTCACACAACTGTGTGTGATGAGAAAAACTCCTGAGAGTTTGTGTCATCACACACAGTTGTGTGAGTACGGCCAAGGTCTCTGCTGCTTCACACTGCATTGCAATACTTACAAAATGCAGTTCGGACCCGAGTCGGGGCGTTGTCCCAGCCATCCCACATCGCTTTGGCCACCTCATTGCATAGGCGCCGGATCATCACGTTGTCCGAGTGCTGTGGAACCCGGGTGTCCCACAACGGGACTCGCTCATGGACCAGGGAGATGAGGATATCGTTGTCATTGAGGTCTTCATTCCGTTCTGGAACCTAAAACATAAATGAAGACATTAAATGTTATATACATTAACATAAGGAAAAGAAAGAAAACAGAGGCTCAGAAATGGCATGAATAAGGAAAGTCAAGATAAAAAATGAGTCCAGAAGGAAAATGTAAAGAAAGAGGAAAGTAAAGAAAGGAAGATTCAAGAATACTCAAGTGAGGATACAGTAAACAGTCAGCCAGGTATACTTACACGCTGCCGCCTTGACACCCGACCGTGACCCCGCTGCTCCTGCTCACCCTCTGCCGCAGTGGAAGAAGTGCTCTCAAAAAAGGAAAAAAAATTGACATATGTGTAGATGTGACAGTGAATACTTACCAATCTGAGGAGGTTAGTACTCACTTCACTGTCTTGTTCGGCTTGAGAAGGCCCATGACGTTGCTCCTCATCAGAAGAAGAAGACATTCTGATGCATACAGAAAGAAAGAAATGGCAGAAATTAGGACATGTAGAGACAGAAAGTAGAGAATAAAGACATTGGCTAGGATATACTCATATTGTTCAGAGTCTTGCTTCCTCCAAGGTATTTTGTCTGTCTGCTCTGCTTCTCTGTCTGCTAAGTAGTAACCTGCAACTGTCCACTCTCCCCCTTTATCATCTTTTAATGGGGGGGTGGCTTATCAGTGTCTAGACATGTTTTTCTCTGGTGCAACGCATGCGTTCACGAACGCAAGCAAACGCATGTGCTTGCGGCCGCACATGAGTTCACATAGACAGCAATGCGTTTTTTTGCCGCATTTCTTCCGCTAACAACCGCATACGTTTCTAGGTGGCAAATTGACGCCTGCAAAATTACTACATGTGGCGTTTACCGCACCAAACCGCAGACGACGAAACGACGCATGCGTCGTCAACGCGGCAAAACGCAATCAAACGCAGACACATGCGTCCCTAATGTTAAATATAGGAATACACAACGCATGCGGATTATTGTGGAAGAAACACTGCGGACACAACCGCAAATGTGAAACCGGCCTAAGTCTAAATTGTGATCTAGGACTGAATTAGCTTTTTTTTTTCGGGGAAGGCAGGTGCAGAAGCATATCTGGCGGGGGTTTGGCAGCCAGGGCATGTGCCCCAGGCGTAGCCTGCAGGGGGGCGCAGTCGGGCTGCCTAATACGGTGGTCCGCAGTGTCTTCCCCGGCAGCTACATTCTGCCGCCCCCCGGACTGAGAGTCGGCTGTTTTCTATGCCGACTGTCAAGATGACAGCTGACACAGGGAAGCTGCAGCATGCCGGCTCCCAGGGGTCAATTGTACTTGCGTCTTTCAGGCACGAATACATTTGAAGCTCTGACTGCTGGGTCAGCACGACACCAGCAGCATGATCATGTCACATGATCACGCTGCTGACGTCACTCGCCATCACTCGCCGGTGCTGCAGAGCCAGGGATGCAAACAGATCGGTGGTAAGTGCTCCAGTGGAGCTGAAAACACCGAGGGTGCAGGGAGAGAGATTTAATGTTAGTGGGGATGGGGGATTTATTGTGGGGGGAATTTAGTGTGACTGGGGATGGGGGATTTATTGTGGGGGGAGATTTATTGTGGGGGTGGGACATTTAATGTGAGTGGGGGGAGATTTAATGTGAGTGGGGATGGGGGAATTTATTGTGGGGGGGGGATTTGAGTGGGGATGGGGGATTTATTGTGTGGTGGGAGAATATGAGTGGGAATGGGGGGATTTGTGTGTGGGGAAAATTGGAGTGGGGATGGGGGATTTAATGTGTGTGGGGGAGATTTGTCATGGGGATGGGGGTGTTTAATGTGTGGGGGAGATTTGGAGTGAGGATGGAGGATTTAATGTGTGGGGGGAGATTTGGAGTAGAGACGGGGTTATTTATTGTGTGGGGGGAGATTTGGAGTGGGGATGGTGGATTTAATGTGTGGGGAAGATTTGGAGTGAGGATGGAGGATTTAATGTGTGGGGGGAGATTTGGAGTGGGGATGGTGGATTTAATGTGTGGGGGAGATTTGGAGTGAGGATGGAGGATTAAATGTGTGGGGGGAGATTTGGAGTAGAGACGGGGTTATTTATTGTGTGGGGGGAGATTTGGAGTGGGGATGGTGGATTTAATGTGTGGGGAAGATTTGGAGTGAGGATGGAGGATTTAATGTGTGGGGGGAGATTTGGAGTGGGGATGGTGGATTTAATGTGTGGGGGAGATTTGGAGTGGGGATGGTGGATTTAATGTGTGGGGGAGATTTGGAGTGAGGATGGAGGACTTAATGTGTGGGGGGAGATTTGGAGTGAGGATGGGGAATTTAATGTGTGGGGGAGATTTGGAGTGGAGATGAAGTTATTGTTTATGGGGAGATTTGTAGTTGGGATGGTGGATTTAATGTGTGGGAGGAGATTTGAGGACCCAAAATGAAGAGCTAAAGGGGAGATGAGGGGCATGCATGAGGAAACCGTACAGGGGAATGGGGGGCATGGATGAGGAAACAGTAAGGGGAAATGGTGGCATGTATGGGGAAACAGTACGGGGGAATGGGGGCATGTATGAGGAAACAATACTGGGGAATGGGGGCATGTATGAGGAAACAGTACAGGGGGAATGGGAGGCATGTATGAGGAAACAGTACAGGAGAATGGGGGTATGTACAGTTATATGAAAAAGTATGGGCACCCCTATTAATCTTAAGCTTAATGTTTTATAAAAATTGTTTTTTTTGCAACAGCTATTTCAGTTTCATATATCTAATAACTGTTGGACACAGTAATGTTTCTGCCTTGAAATGAGGTTTATTGTACTAACAGAAAATGTGCAATCTGCATTCAAACAAAATCTGACAGGTGCATAAATATGGGCACCCTTATCATTTTCTTGTTTTAAATACTCCTACCTACTTTTTACTGACTTACTAAAGCTCTTTTTTTAGTTTTCTAACCTCATTGAGCTTTGAACTTCATAGCCAGGTGTATGCAATCATGAGAAAAGCTACTTAAAGTGGCCACTTTCAAGTTGTTCTCCTGTTTGAATATCCTCTGAAGAGTGGCATCATGGGCTCCTAAAAACAACTGTCTAATGATCTGAAAACAAAGATTATTCAACATAGTTGTTCAGGGGAAGGATACAAAAATCTGTCTCAGAGATTTAACCTGTCAATTTCCACTGTGAGGAACATAGTAAGGAAATGGAAGAACACAGGTACAGTTCTTGTTAAGGCCAGAAGTGGCAGGCCAAGAAAAACATCAGAAAGGCAGAGAAGAAGAATGGTGAGATCAGTCAAGACAATCCTCAGACCACCTCCAGAGAGCTGCAGCATCAACTTGCTGCAGATGGAGTCACTGTGCATCGGTCAACTATACAACGCACTTTGCACAAGGAGAAGCTGTATGGGAGAGTGATGCGAAAGAAGCCGTTTCTGCAAGCACGCCACAAACAGAGTCGGCTGAGGTATGCAAAAGCACATTTGGAGAAGCCAATTTCTTTTTGGAAGAAGGTCCTGTGGACTGATAAAACCAAGATTGAGTTGTTTGGTCATACAAAAAGGTGTTATGCATGGCGGCCAAAAAACACAGCATTCCAAGAAAAACACTTGCTACCCACAGTAGAATTTGGTGGAGGTTCCATCATGCTTTGGGGCTGTGTGGCCAATGCCAGCACCGGGAATCTTGTTAAAGTTGAGGGACGCATGGATTCCTCTCAATATCAGCAGATTCTTGACAATAATGTTCATCAATCAGTGACAAAGTTGAAGTTACGCAGGGGATGGATCTTTCAGCAAGACAATGATCCAAAACACCGCTCCAAATCTACTCAGGCATTCATGCAGAGGAACAGTTACACTGTTCTGGAATGGCCATCCCAGTCCCCAGACCTGAATATCATTTAACATCTGTGGGATCATTTGAAGAGGGCTGTCGATGCTCGGCGACCATCAAACTTAACTGAACTGGAATTGTTTTGTAAAGAGGAATGGTCAAAAATACCTTCATCCAGGATCCAGGAACTCTTTAAAAGCGACTCAGGAAGCGACTAGAGGCTGTTATTTTTGCAAAAGGAGGATCTACTAAATATTAATGTCACTTTTCTGATGGGGTGCCCATACTTATGCACCTGTCAAATTTTGTTTGAATGCAGATTGCACATTTTCTGTTAGTACAATAAACCTCATTTCAAGGCAGAAACATTACTGTGTCCAACAGTTATTAGATATATGAAACTGAAATAGCTGTTGCAAAAAAACATATAAGCTTAAGATTAATAGGGGTGCCCAAACTTTTTCATATAACTGTATGAGGAAACAGTACGGGGACTGGGGGTATGAGGAAACAGTACAGGGGAATGGTGGGCATGTATGAGGAAACAGTACAGGGGAATGGGGGGCATGTGTGAGGAAACAGTACAGGGGAATGGGGGGCATATATAAGGAAACAGTATGGGGAAATGGGCATATATGAGGAAACAGTATGGGGGATGGGTGCATACAGCATGGGGAGCGAACGGGGGAATGTATGCAGACACAGTATGAGTAGCGATGTGGAAAATGTATGTGGACTGAGTACGGGGAGTGAGGGTGATGGGATGTGTGCATGGAGAGACAGTGTAAGGGTACAGCCAGGAGGGGACAGTATACCAAGGAGGGGGAGTGTGATGAGAGGGTACAGTATAAATACTGGGCCCTATAGGGGGACATGGTGTGAGATGACAGTGTGAAGAGGGGGCCGGTATGGAACGGAGAGGTCAGTGTAAAGAGCATGTACCAAGAGAGGGACAGTGTGGGGGTCATATTTTGTGCAGACAATATAGTGAGGGGCAATTTTTTTTATTCAGGAGCATTATAATGACACATATCTTTAAGGGCATCATGTGGACATTTTCTACAAAAGAAAGGAGAAGATGGAAGTCTGCAGAGACGAGCTGTGGATGAGAAAACTCATCATGAGGTCTGGACAAGATGAAGAAAAGATGGAGAACGGCTCCAGAAACGATGTAATCCATAAGGTACCTGGATGTAAATGTTATTTGTGATACTAACTAACTCTCATGCTTTTATTTATGTTAGGAGCATTAAAGTAACATAGTAACATAGTAACATAGTTAGTAAGGCCGAAAAAAGACATTTGTCCATCCAGTTCAGCCTATATTCCATCATAATAAATCGCCAGATCTACGTCCTTCTACAGAACCTAATTGTATGATACAATATTGTTCTGCTCCAGGAAGACATCCAGGCCTCTCTTGAACCCCTCGACTGAGTTCGCCATCACCACCTCCTCAGGCAAGCAATTCCAGATTCTCACTGCCCTAACAGTAAAGAATCCTCTTCTATGTTGGTGGAAAAACCTTCTCTCCTCCAGACGCAAAGAATGCCCCCTTGTGCCCGTCACCTTCCTTGGTATAAACAGATCCTCAGCGAGATATTTGTATTGTCCCCTTATATACTTATACATGGTTATTAGATCCATCCAAAACCAGGGATTCAAGCTTCAGGAGGCTAATTTGCATATTCCAGGTGCCTTCTGGGAGAAGCGAAGTCTCCCTAAGCTAGAAGATCGCTGGGTACAGCCGGGACCAGCTGCTTCGAAAGCATCACCAAACCAGGGATTCAAGCTTCAGGAGGCTAATTTGCATATTCCAGGTGCCTTCTGGGAGAAGTGAAGTCTCCCTAAGCTAGAAGATCGTTGGGTACAGCCGGGACCAGCTGCTTCGAAAGCATCACCAAACCAGGGATTCAAGCTTCAGGAGGCTAATTTGCATATTCCAGGTGCCTTCTGGGAGAAGCGAAGTCTCCCTAAGCTAGAAGATCGTTGGGTACAGCCGGGACCAGCTGCTTCGAAAGCATCACCAAACCAGGGATTCAAGCTTCAGGAGGCTAATTTGCATATTCCAGGTGCCTTCTGGGAGAAGCGAAGTCTCCCTAAGCTAGAAGATCGTTGGGTACAGCCGGGACCAGCTGCTTCGAAAGCATCACCAAACCAGGGATTCAAGCTTCAGGAGGCTAATTTGCATATTCCAGGTGCCTTCTGGGAGAAGCGAAGTCTCCCTAAGCTAGAAGATCGTTGGGTACAGCCGGGACCAGCTGCTTCGAAAGCATCACCAAACCAGGGATTCAAGCTTCAGGAGGCTAATTTGCATATTCCAGGTGCCTTCTGGGAGAAGCGAAGTCTCCCTAAGCTAGAAGATCGTTGGGTACAGCCGGGACCAGCTGCTTCGAAAGCATCACCAAACCAGGGATTCAAGCTTCAGGAGGCTAATTTGCATATTCCAGGTGCCTTCTGGGAGAAGCGAAGTCTCCCTAAGCTAGAAGATCGTTGGGTACAGCCGGGACCAGCTGCTTCGAAAGCATCACCAAACCAGGGATTCAAGCTTCAGGAGGCTAATTTGCATATTCCAGGTGCCTTCTGGGAGAAGCGAAGTCTCCCTAAGCTAGAAGATCGTTGGGTACAGCCGGGACCAGCTGCTTCGAAAGCATCACCAAACCAGGGATTCAAGCTTCAGGAGGCTAATTTGCATATTCCAGGTGCCTTCTGGGAGAAGCGAAGTCTCCCTAAGCTAGAAGATCGTTGGGTACAGCCGGGACCAGCTGCTTCGAAAGCATCACCAAACCAGGGATTCAAGCTTCAGGAGGCTAATTTGCATATTCCAGGTGCCTTCTGGGAGAAGCGAAGTCTCCCTAAGCTAGAAGATCGTTGGGTACAGCCGGGACCAGCTGCTTCGAAAGCATCACCAAACCAGGGATTCAAGCTTCAGGAGGCTAATTTGCATATTCCAGGTGCCTTCTGGGAGAAGCGAAGTCTCCCTAAGCTAGAAGATCGTTGGGTACAGCCGGGACCAGCTGCTTCGAAAGCATCACCAAACCAGGGATTCAAGCTTCAGGAGGCTAATTTGCATATTCCAGGTGCCTTCTGGGAGAAGCGAAGTCTCCCTAAGCTAGAAGATCGTTGGGTACAGCCGGGACCAGCTGCTTCGAAAGCATCACCAAACCAGGGATTCAAGCTTCAGGAGGCTAATTTGCATATTCCAGGTGCCTTCTGGGAGAAGCGAAGTCTCCCTAAGCTAGAAGATCGTTGGGTACAGCCGGGACCAGCTGCTTCGAAAGCATCACCAAACCAGGGATTCAAGCTTCAGGAGGCTAATTTGCATATTCCAGGTGCCTTCTGGGAGAAGCGAAGTCTCCCTAAGCTAGAAGATCGTTGGGTACAGCCGGGACCAGCTGCTTCGAAAGCATCACCAAACCAGGGATTCAAGCTTCAGGAGGCTAATTTGCATATTCCAGGTGCCTTCTGGGAGAAGCGAAGTCTCCCTAAGCTAGAAGATCGTTGGGTACAGCCGGGACCAGCTGCTTCGAAAGCATCACCAAACCAGGGATTCAAGCTTCAGGAGGCTAATTTGCATATTCCAGGTGCCTTCTGGGAGAAGCGAAGTCTCCCTAAGCTAGAAGATCGTTGGGTACAGCCGGGACCAGCTGCTTCGAAAGCATCACCAAACCAGGGATTCAAGCTTCAGGAGGCTAATTTGCATATTCCAGGTGCCTTCTGGGAGAAGCGAAGTCTCCCTAAGCTAGAAGATCGTTGGGTACAGCCGGGACCAGCTGCTTCGAAAGCATCACCAAACCAGGGATTCAAGCTTCAGGAGGCTAATTTGCATATTCCAGGTGCCTTCTGGGAGAAGCGAAGTCTCCCTAAGCTAGAAGATCGTTGGGTACAGCCGGGACCAGCTGCTTCGAAAGCATCACCAAACCAGGGATTCAAGCTTCAGGAGGCTAATTTGCATATTCCAGGTGCCTTCTGGGAGAAGCGAAGTCTCCCTAAGCTAGAAGATCGTTGGGTACAGCCGGGACCAGCTGCTTCGAAAGCATCACCAAACCAGGGATTCAAGCTTCAGGAGGCTAATTTGCATATTCCAGGTGCCTTCTGGGAGAAGCGAAGTCTCCCTAAGCTAGAAGATCGTTGGGTACAGCCGGGACCAGCTGCTCCGAAAGCATCACCAAACCAGGGATTCAAGCTTCAGGAGGCTAATTTGCATATTCCAGGTGCCTTCTGGGAGAAGCGAAGTCTCCCTAAGCTAGAAGATCGTTGGGTACAGCCGGGACCAGCTGCTTCGAAAGCATCACCAAACCAGGGATTCAAGCTTCAGGAGGCTAATTTGCATATTCCAGGTGCCTGAGCTTGGCTCAGTAGATTACACAAGAAGGAAAACACACAGCAAGTCAGCAGGATCTAGGAGCAACATGGCAGATGTGACAACCTACATGGTGAGCTGCAGCATGTGCTACATGTTCACAGATCGACCAGAAGAAGAATCCAATTTCACCTGTCAGAAGTGTAGACTAGTGGCCCTTTTAGAAGAAAAGGTGCGGGGTCTGGAAGAAAGAATAGCAACTTTGAAACTCATCAAAGAGAATGAAGACTTTCTAGACAGAACAGAAGCATCTCTACTGGTCACAGAAGGTGAAAAAAGTGTCAGAGAACCTCCAAAAGCAGATGAGTGGAAGCATGTGACCAAAAGAAGCAAGAAGACCATGGAGAAATCACCAACCACACAACTGAAGAACCGATATCAAATCTTTGTAGAGGATGAAGATGGCACACCTAAGAATGAAGCAATACCAGCAAGCAAAAAAGAAAAGGGCACACAGCAACAAGTGACAGCAAAAAGTACAGCCAAGAAGCAACGAAGAGTGGTGGTGGTGGGAGACTCACTACTGAGAGGCACAGAAGCAGCCATCTGCAGACCGGACATAACTGCAAGAGAAGTATGCTGCCTTCCAGGTGCGATGATCAAGGATGTGACCGATAGGATACCAAAGCTCTTCAGCTCCAAGGACGTCCACCCATTTCTTCTGATACATGTTGGCACCAATGACACGGCAAGGAAGGACCTACCGACAATCTGCAAGGACTTTGAAGAGTTGGGGAAGAAAGTAAAGGAACTGGATGCACAGGTAGTTTTTTCTTTTATCCTTCCAGTAGACGGGCATGGCACCAGGAGATGGAACAGGATCCTTGATGCAAACAACTGGCTAAGACGATGGTGCAGACAACAAGGATTTGGATTCCTGGACCACGGTGTGAATTACTGGTATGATGGACTCCTCGCCAGAGACGGACTACACCTCAACAAACCTGGGAAACACACATTCGCCAGAAGACTCGCTACACTCATCAGGAGGGCGTTAAACTAGAAGAAGAGGGGACGGGAAGAATAGCATTAGACTCGAACAAAGACGACCCAGGAAAACATACTCAGAAGGGAGGTAAGAACATTTCTAAAACAATCCACAGTGAGGAGATTGGAACAAAACAAAATCCTCTAAACTGCATGCTCGCAAACGCCAGAAGCCTGACAAACAAGATGGAAGAACTAGAAGCAGAAATATCTACAGGTAACTTTGACATAGTGGGAATAACCGAGACATGGTTAGATGAAAGCTATGACTGGGCAGTTAACTTACAGGGTTACAGTCTGTTTAGAAAGGATCGTAAAAATCGGAGAGGAGGAGGGGTTTGTCTCTATGTAAAGTCTTGTCTAAAGTCCACTTTAAGGGAGGATATTAGCGAAGGGAATGAGGATGTCGAGTCCATATGGGTTGAAATTCATGGAGGGAAAAATGGTAACAAAATTCTCATTGGGGTCTGTTACAAACCCCCAAATATAACAGAAAGCATGGAAAGTCTACTTCTAAAGCAGATAGATGAAGCTGCAACCCATAATGAGGTCCTGGTTATGGGGGACTTTAACTACCCGGATATTAACTGGGAAACAGAAACCTGTAAAACCCATAAAGGCAACAGGTTTCTGCTAATAACTAAGAAAAATTATCTTTCACAATTGGTGCAGAATCCAACCAGAGGAGCAGCACTTTTAGACCTAATACTATCTAATAGACCTGACAGAATAACAAATCTGCAGGTGGTTGGGCATTTAGGAAATAGCGACCACAATATTGTGCAGTTTCACCTGTCTTTCACTAGGGGGACTTGTCAGGGAGTCACAAAAACATTGAACTTTAGGAAGGCAAAGTTTGAACAGCTTAGAGATGCCCTTAATCTGGTAGACTGGGACAATATCCTCAGAAATGAGAATACAGATAATAAATGGGAAATGTTTAAGAACATCCTAAATAGGCAGTGTAAGCGGTTTATACCTCTTGGGAATAAAAGGACTAGAAATAGGAAAAACCCAATGTGGCTAAACAAAGAAGTAAGACAGGCAATTAACAGTAAAAAGAAAGCATTTGCACTACTAAAGCAGGATGGCACCATTGAAGCTCTAAAAAACTATAGGGAGAAAAATACTTTATCTAAAAAACTAATTAAAGCTGCCAAAAAGGAAACAGAGAAGCACATTGCTAAGGAGAGTAAAACTAATCCCAAACTGTTCTTCAACTATATCAATAGTAAAAGAATAAAAACTGAAAATGTAGGCCCCTTAAAAAATAGTGAGGAAAGAATGGTTGTAGATGACGAGGAAAAAGCTAACATATTAAACACCTTCTTCTCCACGATATTCACGGTGGAAAATTTAATGCTAGGTGAAATCCCAAGAAACAATGAAAACCCTATATTAAGGGTCACCAATCTAACCCAAGAAGAGGTGCGAAACCGGCTAAATAAGATTAAAATAGATAAATCTCCGGGTCCGGATGGCATACACCCACGAGTACTAAGAGAACTAAGTAATGTAATAGATAAACCATTATTTCTTATTTTTAGTGACTCTATAGCGACAGGGTCTGTTCCGCAGGACTGGCGCATAGCAAATGTGGTGCCAATATTCAAAAAGGGCTCTAAAAGTGAACCTGGAAATTATAGGCCAGTAAGTCTAACCTCTATTGTTGGTAAAATATTTGAAGGGTTTCTGAGGGATGTTATTCTGGATTATCTCAATGATAATAACTGTTTAACTCCATATCAGCATGGGTTTATGAGAAATCGCTCCTGTCAAACCAATCTAATCAGTTTTTATGAAGAGGTAAGCTACAGGCTGGACCACGGTGAGTCATTGGACGTGGTATATCTTGATTTTTCCAAAGCGTTTGATACCGTGCCGCACAAGAGGTTGGTACACAAAATGAGAATGCTTGGTCTGGGGGAAAATGTGTGTAAATGGGTTAGTAACTGGCTTAGTGATAGAAAGCAGAGGGTGGTTATAAATGGTATAGTCTCTAACTGGGTCCCTGTGACCAGTGGGGTACCGCAGGGGTCAGTATTGGGACCTGTTCTCTTCAACATATTCATTAATGATCTGGTAGAAGGTTTACACAGTAAAATATCGATATTTGCAGATGATACAAAACTATGTAAAGCAGTTAATACAAGAGAAGATAGTATTCTGCTACAGATGGATCTGGATAAGTTGGAAACTTGGGCTGAAAGGTGGCAGATGAGGTTTAACAATGATAAATGTAAGGTTATACACATGGGAAGAGGGAATCAATATCACCATTACACACTGAACGGGAAACCACTGGGTAAATCTGACAGGGAGAAGGACTTGGGGATCCTAGTTAATGATAAACTTACCTGGAGCAGCCAGTGCCAGGCAGCAGCTGCCAAGGCAAACAGGATCATGGGGTGCATTAAAAGAGGTCTGGATACACATGATGAGAGCATTATACTGCCTCTGTACAAATCCCTAGTTAGACCGCACATGGAGTACTGTGTCCAGTTTTGGGCACCGGTGCTCAGGAAGGATATAATGGAACTAGAGAGAGTACAAAGGAGGGCAACAAAATTAATAAAGGGGATGGGAGAACTACAATACCCAGATAGATTAGCGAAATTAGGATTATTTAGTCTAGAAAAAAGACGACTGAGGGGCGATTTAATAACCATGTATAAGTATATAAGGGGACAATACAAATATCTCGCTGAGGATCTGTTTATACCAAGGAAGGTGACGGGCACAAGGGGGCATTCTTTGCGTCTGGAGGAGAGAAGGTTTTTCCACCAACATAGAAGAGGATTCTTTACTGTTAGGGCAGTGAGAATCTGGAATTGCTTGCCTGAGGAGGTGGTGATGGCGAACTCAGTCGAGGGGTTCAAGAGAGGCCTGGATGTCTTCCTGGAGCAGAACAATATTGTATCATACAATTATTAGGTTCTGTAGAAGGACGTAGATCTGGGTATTTATTATGATTTATTATGATGGAATATAGGCTGAACTGGATGGACAAATGTCTTTTTTCGGCCTTACTAACTATGTTACTATGTTACTATGTTAGATCGCCCCTCAGTCGTCTTTTTTCTAGACTAAATAATCCTAATTTCGCTAATCTATCTGGGTATTGTAGTTCTCCCATCCCCTTTATTAATTTTGTTGCCCTCCTTTGTACTCTCTCTAGTTCCATTATATCCTTCCTGAGCACCGGTGCCCAAAACTGGACACAGTACTCCATGTGCGGTCTAACTAGGGATTTGTACAGAGGCAGTATAATGCTTTCATCATGTGTATCCAGACCTCTTTTAATGCACCCCATGATCCTGTTTGCCTTGGCAGCTGCTGCCTGGCACTGGCTGCTCCAGGTAAGTTTATCATTAACTAGGATCCCCAAGTCCTTCTCCCTGTCAGATTTACCCAGTGGTTTCCCATTCAGTGTGTAATGGTGACATTGATTCCTTCTTCCCATGTGTATAACCTTACATTTATCATTGTTAAACCTCATCTGCCACCTTTCAGCCCAAGTTTCCAACTTATCCAGATCCATCTGTAGCAGAATACTATCTTCTCTTGTATTAACTGCTTTACATAGATTTGTATCATCTGCAAATATCAATATTTTACTGTGTAAACCTTCTACCAGATCATTAATGAATATGTTGAAGAGAACAGGTCCCAATACTGACCCCTGCGGTACCCCACTGGTCACAGCGACCCAGTTAGAGACTATACCATTTATAACCACCCTCTGCTTTCTATCACTAAGCCAGTTACTAACCCATTTACACACAATTTCCCCCAGACCAAGCATTCTCATTTTGTGTACCAACCTCTTGTGCGGCACGGTATCAAACGCTTTGGAAAAATCAAGATATACCACGTCCAATGACTCACCGTGGTCCAGCCTATAGCTTACCTCTTCATAAAAACTGATTAGATTGGTTTGACAGGAGCGATTTCTCATAAACCCATGCTGATATGGAGTTAAACAGTTATTCTCATTGAGATAATCCAGAATAACATCCCTCAGAAACCCTTCAAATATTTTACCAACAATAGAGGTTAGACTTACTGGCCTATAATTTCCAGGTTCACTTTTAGAGCCCTTTTTAAATATTGGCACCACATTTGCTATGCGCCAATCCTGCGGAATAGACCCTGTCGCTATAGAGTCCCTAAAAATAAGAAATAATGGTTTATCTATTACATTACTTAGTTCTCTTAGTACTCGTGGGTGTATGCCATCCGGACCCGGAGATTTATCTATTTTAATCTTATTTAGCCGGTTTCGCACCTCTTCTTGGGTTAGATTGGTGACCCTTAATATAGGGTTTTCATTGTTTCTTGGGATTTCACCTAGCATTTCATTTTCCACCGTGAATACCGTGGAGAAGAAGGTGTTTAATATGTTAGCTTTTTCCTCGTCATCTACAACCATTCTTTCCTCACTATTTTTTAAGGGGCCTACATTTTCAGTTTTTATTCTTTTACTATTGATATAGTTGAAGAACAGTTTGGGATTAGTTTTACTCTCCTTAGCAATGTGCTTCTCTGTTTCCTTTTTGGCAGCTTTAATTAGTTTTTTAGATAAAGTATTTTTCTCCCTATAGTTTTTTAGAGCTTCAATGGTGCCATCCTGCTTTAGTAGTGCAAATGCTTTCTTTTTACTGTTAATTGCCTGTCTTACTTCTTTGTTTAGCCACATTGGGTTTTTCCTATTTCTAGTCCTTTTATTCCCACAAGGTATAAACCGCTTACACTGCCTATTTAGGATGTTCTTAAACATTTCCCATTTATTATCTGTATTCTTATTTCTGAGGATATTGTCCCAGTCTACCAGATTAAGGGCATCTCTAAGCTGGTCAAACTTTGCCTTCCTAAAGTTCAGTGTTTTTGTGACTCCCTGACAAGTCCCCCTAGTGAAAGACAGGTGAAACTGTACAATATTGTGGTCGCTATTTCCTAGATGCCCGACCACCTGCAGATTTGTTATTCTGTCAGGTCTATTAGATAGTATTAGGTCTAAAAGTGCTGCTCCTCTGGTTGGATTCTGCACCAATTGTGAAAGATAATTTTTCTTGGTTATTAGCAGAAACCTGTTGCCTTTTTGGGTTTCACAGGTTTCTGTTTCCCAGTTAATATCCGGGTAGTTAAAGTCCCCCATAACCAGGACCTCATTATGGGTTGCAGCTTCATCTATCTGCTTTAGAAGTAGACTTTCCATGGTTTCTGTTATATTTGGGGGGTTTGTAACAGACCCCAATGAGAATTTTGTTACCATTTTTCCCTCCATGAATTTCGACCCATATGGACTCGACATCCTCATTTCCTTCGCTAATATCCTCCCTTAAAGTGGACTTTAGACAAGACTTTACATAGAGACAAACCCCTCCTCCTCTCCGATTTTTACGATCCTTTCTAAACAGACTGTAACCCTGTAAGTTAACTGCCCAGTCATAGCTTTCATCTAACCATGTCTCGGTTATTCCCACTATGTCAAAGTTACCTGTAGATATTTCTGCTTCTAGTTCTTCCATCTTGTTTGTCAGGCTTCTGGCGTTTGCGAGCATGCAGTTTAGAGGATTTTGTTTTGTTCCAATCTCCTCGCTGTGGATTGTTTTAGAAATGTTCTTACCTCCCTTCTGAGTATGTTTTCCTGGATCTTCTTTGTTCAAGTCTAATGTTTTTCTTCCTGTCCCCTCTTCTTCTAGTTTAACGCCCTCCTGATGAGTGTAGCGAGTCTTCTGGCGAATGTGTGTTTCCCAGGTTTGTTGAGGTGTAGTCCGTCTCTGGCGAGGAGTCCATCGTACAAGTAATTCACACCGTGGTCCAGGAATCCGAATCCTTGTTGTCTGCACCATCGTCTTAGCCAGTTGTTTGCATCAAGGATCCTGTTCCATCTCCTGGTGCCATGCCCGTCTACTGGAAGGATAGAAGAAAAAACTACCTGTGCATCCAGTTCCTTTACTTTCTTCCCCAACTCTTCAAAGTCTTTGCAGATTGTCGGTAGGTCCTTCCTTGCTGTGTCATTGGTGCCAACATGTATCAGAAGAAATGGGTGGACGTCCTTGGAGTTGAAGAGCTTTGGTATCCTATCGGTCACATCCTTGATCATCGCACCTGGAAGGCAGCATACTTCTCTTGCAGTTATGTCCGGTCTGCAGATGGCTGCTTCTGTGCCTCTCAGTAGTGAGTCTCCCACCACCACCACTCTTCGTTGCTTCTTGGCTGTACTTTTTGCTGTCACTTGTTGCTGTGTGCCCTTTTCTTTTTTGCTTGCTGGTATTGCTTCATCCTTAGGTGTGCCATCTTCATCCTCTACAAAGATTTGATATCGGTTCTTCAGTTGTGTGGTTGGTGATTTCTCCATGGTCTTCTTGCTTCTTTTGGTCACATGCTTCCACTCATCTGCTTTTGGAGGTTCTCTGACACTTTTTTCACCTTCTGTGACCAGTAGAGATGCTTCTGTTCTGTCTAGAAAGTCTTCATTCTCTTTGATGAGTTTCAAAGTTGCTATTCTTTCTTCCAGACCCCGCACCTTTTCTTCTAAAAGGGCCACTAGTCTACACTTCTGACAGGTGAAATTTAATTCTTCTTCTGGTCGATCTGTGAACATGTAGCACCTGCTGCAGCTCACCATGTAGGTTGTCACATCTGCCATGTTGCTCCTAGATCCTGCTGACTTGCTGTGTGTTTTCCTTCTTGTGTAAAGGAGATGTTCAGGTTTGTAATGAGTCTGCAGTCATTCTATGTGACTGGAGACTTCTGAATTCTCACAGTGCTCACTGCATGCTGTCCAGGATTCTCTCATGCTGGCGATTTACATACATCCGGTCACGTGCTGACTAGACATGTGTGGCCTCACTCAATGAAAATGAACTGAGCGAGGCCGGGCACGTTTAGTCAGAATGTGGTCAGAAGTATATGCAGCGCCCCAGAGATCTGGTCGTTGCAGTATGACACTCTGCCACTAAGGGGAGTGATGGTACGTCTGATGGCACTGAAGGAATTCTACTGACCAGGTATCACCAGCACACATTACACTTCACACTCCGGCCACTAGGGGGAGAAAAAGGCTTTATTTATTGGGCCACTCCTCACACTGGTAAAACTAGGGGTTGGGGAGGAAGTTAGTCAGAAGCTGACTGGGTTGGATTCAGGCAACATCCCGTGGCAGGGGGTGTTTCAGGGAGAAGACACAGGGGGGTCCCTGTCAGGTGTGGGAACCTGGCAGGTGCCTAGCGAACAGAGCAGAACATAACGGAACCGCGCCTGCACACCCCGCGGCGGTATCCTAAGTGAGAGACACGAAGGGAAGGATATTGTGGAACAGTGAAAAAAAGATCAAGCACAAAGGACAACCAGTAGGAGTCATGCCGTGAGACCGAGGCAACATCCTACTGAGGCGTATAGCCGGTGGCCGGAACACCGCGGGAGTAACTGACTCTAGGCCTTACTTTGAACTCTGCAGGACAGTTAATTATAGGTTGGCTGTCTACCTTAAATTTCCTACGAAGACAGGGGGCAACGCGTGGAGAGGGGCGTCTCTAGGGTCCTGGAAGAGCTCCGAGCCTTCTCGTCATGGGGGACGAGAAACTAGTAACATCTGGAACAAGCGAGAGAGAATTAGAAATAACGAACGAACGAGAACAGCAGTTGTGAGGACTATTCCGAATGCTCAGCAGGGTAGCACTACAACACGCAGGCGCTAGTGGTAGGCACTGATTTCCACCTGCAAAGGGAACTCTGGAAGTGCCCATCGGACCGTCCGGTCTCAGATAGCCCTGTTAAGCGTGCTCTGGATTGAGGATCCTGAAGTCTACAGTAAAGAGGTAAAGAGACTGCAACCTTGTGTCCTCGTTATTGACTGCACCTCACACCATCACCATCCACCTTACTGGGAAGCCCTGGGGACATACTTCACCTGTGGGAAGGTATACCATCCAGTTGCAATTCCATCACCGCAGCAGACCCCACAGCAGCGTCGGTCACCCTGACCGAACACCACAGGTGGCGTCACGAATCCCTGACAGACTGTACCACCTTTATTGGACGCCCCTTAGCAGGGTCGCGGACCGGGTCTAGCCACCGTGACAGCCTCAGAACCGAACCAGAGAAGCCCGGTACCGAGAACTCGTGGCCCTGTGTCTGGGGGCGCTCCATATACAAATTGCATGCTTGTGCTGACATGACCGTCCACCGGCAAGGGAAAATCCTAAAAGTGTACAGTGCACTAGCTGTGAGAGTTCAGAAGCTTGCAGTGTCAGGATTCAGTTCTGCAGGTTCCAGTAGCCATCACATGGACACTTCACTCATATGCGATTTTCATACTTGTGGTACTGTGACAACGGGCTTCTCTTCCTGCTTCTCTCAGTTTTTCACTGATCAGTGAGAGCATTAGGGCGAGTGGCTCGTGGGTACATGACTAAGTTTGCAAATTGAATATGTTGGGGGGGGGGGGGGGTTGGGAGTCTGGGGGCGGCAAACTGATTTCTTGCCCTGGGTGCTAGAAACCCTAGATACACCTCTGGGCTGGTGTGCGGGAGGCTGGATTGTTATTTTTCCTTACAAAAGAAATAAAGTTTGCTAGAAGCTTGAGTGAATGACAAAAAGCATCTTGAGTTGCTGCATAATGGCTTATCTAGTGTGCTTTCTTGGGATCCATATGCAATATGTGCTAATGAAATATTGCCTAGCAGTATTGGAGAACTCACTTAGCATAGAGAGATCACTGGACCTGATGCCATTTCAGCAGAAGGACACATTTATGGGTATTTTTATGGTCTGTTACACACTGTGCAACCAATCATTGTAAAGTATATATTGACCTTCTTATTTTCGGTGTTTTGTTAATCTTTCGTGACTTAAAGTCCATTTACACTGCCCAATAATTATGAACAAACATTTGTAGGAATGCTGATGGACTAGCAAAATGCTTGTCTGTGCTCGTTCGTCAGGTGAAATGATCTTTGGTTTGAAAATGTCCATCATTCTCAGCAGCACATCATCCTGTGTAAGGCTACTTTCACACTAGCGTTAACTGCAATACGTTAAAATGCGTCGTTTTGCCGAAAAAACGCATCCTGCAAAATATTTTGCTGGATGCGTTTTTTCCCCATAGACTTGTATTGGCGACGCATTGCGACGGATTTGCATACGTCGGTATACGTCTTTCGACGGATGCGTCGAAATTAGGCGCCACGTCATCTGGAAAAACGTAGATTGTAACGTTTTTTGGCTCCGACAAAAAAACGTGTCGCGGCGCATCCTGCGGCATGCGTCTTTGGCTACAATGAAAGTCTATGAGCGACGGATGCGTCGAGACACGTCGTACGACGCAATGCAGCGCTGCAATACGTTTTTTTCTACTGAGCATGCTCAGAATCAGGATTTTGTAGTTAATTGGCCAGACATCCCCAAATCTATATAAACCTGGCCTGGGCCTTCAATCCCACATATGCCAGCAAGACACAGAGAAGATTTGAAGCCTGCAAGACTGCCAGCAAGACCCCAGCCTGATATCAAGACCCCAGCCTGCCATCAAGACCCCAGCCTGCCATCAAGACCCCAGCCTGCCATCAAGACCCCAGCCTGCCATCAAGACCCCAGCCTGGCAGCAAGGACCTTCCAGCCACACTCCAACAGTGTGAGTATTGCCATTTTTGTGTGTGTGTGTGTGTGTGTGTGTGTGTGTGCGCATTTGTGTGTGTGTGTGTGCATTTGTGTATGATGTACTGACTACAGCAAGAGCTTAAAACCTGAAGACAACCTGAGGCCTGCCGTCGTCCTGCAACAGCCAGTGCCCTGCTACAGTCCAGATCCACCCTGAGGCCTGCCACTGTGAAGACATCCAGCTCCAGCCGGAGGACTGATGGCCGTGTGTGTGTATTTTTGTACTGCTGTGTGCTTTTGTATGTATGTGTTCACGTGCCTGCACCTTATTATGCCTTCGCCAATATTATGCCTGTTCATGTGTTATTATGCTTGTGTTATGACTCTGCTTGCAGGTATGTTTGTGTGCGTCTTGTTGGTTGCATGTGCATTTGTCAATGCCATATTGTTAATGTTGATTTTTGATGTATTTACTAAAGGTACCGTCACACTGAGCGACGCTGCAGCGATACCGACAACGATCCGGATCGCTGCAGCGTCGCTGTTTGGTCGCTGGAGAGCTGTCACACAGACAGCTCTCCAGCGACCAATGATGCCGGTAACCAGGGTAAACATCGGGTTACTAAGCGCAGGGCTGCGCTTAGTAACCCGATGTTTACCCTGGTTACCAGCGAACACATCGCTGAATCGGCGTCACACACAGCGATTCAGCGATGTCTGCAGGAAGTCCAGCGACGAAATAAAGTGCTGGACTTTCTGCAGCGACCAACGACATCACAGCAGGATTCTGATCGCTGCTGTGTGTCAAACTGAACGATATCGCTAGCCAGGACGCTGCAACGTCACGGATCGCTAGTGATATCGTTCAGTGTGACGGTACCTTTAGTATACTGGTTTGTGCAGCATGTGTGATTTTTTTTTTTTTTTATAACCGGATGTATTATTGCAAAGTCTAGTGGTCTGCAGCTTGTGGTTAGAATGTGTGAGTGCTTTTTTTTTAAAAAAAGTGTTGATTTTTTTAATTTACTGTTGAAACCATTCCCAGTTGATGTACTTGTATTTAAAATAAAGAGCATTTCAGCTCCATTGCGATTTAAAAAAAAAAAAAGAAAAGAAAAAAAATTAAAATGTTTATTAAAAAATTGTCCGTAGTATAATTTCATAAAGGTAAATTTTAAAACAGGTGTATGTACCAATGGTTACACATGCAATACAGAGTTGGTTGAAGGCTCATTTTTTACTAAAGGTTATCCTTTGAAAGGTTTTTTGGGGGAGGTTCTTTTTTTAAAAAAAATAACTTAAAAATATTTTTCAAGGTGTCTCACATTTTAAAAGTTTTTTTTTTTGGGACATGGAAATGAATGGTATAACGTGCACCTGTTTTTGGGTTTTGGTGTTCACCTATTTCTTACATTTTAACAGGGTGTTTATTGTTAAACATTATCTAGTTCTGGGGTGGTCTAACTATAAATCCATTATACTTATTATATTACAGATACACTAGGGACCACAGCCACCGGCCGTAGCCACCAGGACCACATCCTCAAATTTTTAAAAGTAAGTTTTGAAGACCCCAAATCTGCTACTTCAATGTGTAGAGCAGATTGCAAGTGTCTTTTAACTTACAGACCCACCAGGACCACAGCCACCGGCCGTAGCCACCAGGACCACAGCCACCAGCTGTAGCCACCAGGACCACAGCCACCAGCCGTAGCCAACAGGACCACATCCTCAAATTTTTAAAAGTAAGTTTTGAAGACCCCAAATCTGCTACTTCAATGTGTAGAGTAGATTGAAAGTGTCTTTTAACTTACAGACCCACCAGGACCACAGCCACCGGCCGTAGCCACCAGGACCACAGCCACCAGCCGTAGCCAACAGGAACAAAATGTTCTCTTCTGACAGCCCTCCTCCACAGCAACAGCGCGTATCGGTAAGTAAACAAATTTTTTTTTTTTTTAAATTTACATCATTTTTATTCACTACATGCATTTATTATGTTTAAACAGGAATCAGAATCCGATGAGGAGCTGTCAGAAGGGACCGAGACGGATGGAGACATCCAAGTGGAGGAGGAACCAAGTGTAAGTAGTGGTGAAACACTTGCTTCACACTTCACACTGCACCATACACAAAACATAATTTCATATATAACGTAACACAGAAAACATATACATACATTAAAGCTAATTTTTTTTTATCCTTTATTTCAGTCTCCTGCTGCTGCTGCTGCTGCTGAACTTCCAGCACAGCATGAAGGTTCTCCCAGGCGCTCCCAGAGTCGGCGGACTCGACGCCGCGGTCGGCCATCAGTGAGTTGGTTTTTTGGGGGGCTTCGATTGGTAATTTTTTTGTTTCAGTCTACTAATTTTTATTTTTTTATTTTTTTTTCTCACAGGCTTCACAGTGTGCTCCCGCAGAAGATTCTGATATCGAAATCGAAGCACTAATCGAGGAGGTTCGCGAGTGGGAGCCGCTGTGGAACATGGCTGACCGCAGGCATGCTGATACCAGTGTCACCCGTCGGCTCTGGTTGGAAGTATGCCATAACATCTTTCCAAGGTGGGAGGACCTTCTTCCACAGCAGCAGAGCAAACTATGTAAGTATTCACTTTTCAGTGATGTTTAGCGCTGAATGTAATGTCTTGCATTTACCTTTTTTTTTTTTTTTCTTCATTCCTGTCTTCACAGGTGGCAAGGTTAGGAAGCGGTGGCGGTCACTGAGGGATCGCTTTAAGAGGGAATTTAACAAGGAGATGCAGGCCCCGAGTGGCTCAGCAGGAAGGAAGAAGAGGAGGTACAGATACGCCCCTGCCCTCTCCTTCCTGAGGCAAACCATGCTGAGTAGAGTGTAAGTATTCAACATACCAGTAAGAACCTGTCTAATCACAAAACTTTTGTTTCAGTCCGGGCTTTTTCATATCAATGTATTAATTTTTTTTTTTCTTTCACAGCACCTTCTCCAGCCACCGTGTGCCTGCATCTTCCTCTGCGCCCTCTGGAGCGATCACTCCTGAGTACGCCACCGGGGACCACGTCGGTAGGCCCCACACCTCTGACCCCTCCACTTCATCCACCTCAGGCACTGGAGCGCAGCCTTCATTACTCGCATCTGATGGTCAACAGATAGCGTTCCCTTTACCCCACCCCTCTGACCCTGCCACCTCTACACCACCATTAGGTTTGTGGCGTCAGCGTCAGAGGGGTCAGGAAAGGAGCTATGCTCCTGAGTTCTTACATCTAAATGCATCCTTCCAAAGTTCTTTTAAAATTTTGGGAGAACAAGTGACTGCTGGTTTCAACATGGTGCAATCACGCATCAGTGAAACCCACCAGGAAACCAGCAGTCGCTTGGATAGGCTGCATTTAGATGTAAGTCAAGCTCCGGCAAATCTTTTTTTTCAATCCATGCTTAGGAGCATGGAGAAGCTTTCTTTTGACCAGCAGATGCGGGTAATGAATAGCTGCCATAATGCTCTGCTCAAGGTCCTCCACGAACCCCAATCTACCCCCACACCTCCCCACACATCCCAGTCACCATTTCAACACCATGCCCCCCAATATCAACGTCAGTCCCAATACCAAACCAGGCCCCCAACCCAAATGTATTCCCCAGCGTTTTCTTCTTCCATGCCCAGCTTTCCTTCCCCATTCAGTTATACAAATACTCCAACACAACCCCCCTCTTGTCAGCCTCCTGCTTTTCACCCCCCTTCCACTGCAGACCAAACAAGTAGGGTTTCCCCAATCCCACCTACCGACGTGGTCCAACATTCCAGCCCCTCCTCCCATAGTTACTCCACCCGACACTAACAAGACTTGTAAACTTTTGTTTTGGAAAATTATTAACATGTTATAACAAAATTATATTTTGAAAAGAAAAAAAAAGTTTTTTGAAAATGACACAAAAAAAAAGAAGGTTTTAAATAAAAATCTTTCTGATTTAAAATCTACTCTGTGTGTGTGTGGATTCATTAAGGTAATATGGTAACTATTAAAGGTTAAATGACAATAAACACCAGACGTTTGAAAGGTATAACAATGGTTTTATTACCAAACAAACCACACTTTGGGAATTTTTTTTTTGTTTTTGCCAGAAACACAATTTTTACATAAACAACTAAAGCCATGAAAAAAATGTCACCCAATGATGTCTTGCCATGGAATTCGCCCAACAGGTGTCAAAAAATAATCCGCAAACTGGTCCCTCATCCTAGTAACAGAACCTGTGGAGCGAACAGAGGCACTGCGGTAATCCCACAAGGTTGTCTCCAATTCTTCGTCATCCAAGGTAACAGGCTCCTTTGAAATGACAAAGTTATGGAGCACCACACATGCCTTGACAACATCGTCTACAGTTTTGGTTTCCAGTTTTATTGCCATCAGCAGAACTCTCCACTTTGCCGTCAATATACCAAAAGAGCACTCTACCACTCTTCTTGCTCTAGTAAGACTGTAATTAAATACCCGCTTGGTACGGTGTAATTCACGGCTGCTGTATGGTTTCAGTAGGTGCGGCGACAGTTGAAAGGCTTCATCACCTACACACACATATGGCATGGCTGGTTCACTTGTTCCTGGGAGCGGTCTGGCTGGCGGGAAATCGTATGTATCTCCATACAGGCAGCGACCCATTGGAGAGTTTTTAAAAACTTGTGAATCGTTGGACCGGCCATACGCTCCTATGTCCACAGCAAGGAATCGGCAGTTGGCACCTGCAATAGCCATGAGTACAATGGAGAAATATTTTTTATAATTATAGTACTCGGATCCTGTTCCTGCCGGTTTAGCAATCCTTATGTGTTTGCTGTCCACGACACCAACACAATTTGGGAAATTGCAAATTCTCTCAAATTGTTCGGAACTTCTCAACCAGATTTCCATTGATGGTTGTTTGATATACTCCGGCTGTAAAGTGTCCCAAATCGCACAACATGTGTCCTTCACAATTCCGCCAATAGTGGAAACCCCAGCCTGAATTGGAAATGGAGTGAAGTCAGAGACTCACCCATAGCTAGGAAGCTGCAGAAAAAAAAAATAAAAAAAAAATTGCACAGACCATCAACAAAAAAAACCAGTGGAATGGCCTCAAACAACCCAAAAAATTACATGCTGCAGAAAATGCTGCGCAATGTGTCAGCGCAGTTTTGTCTGCAGCATGTAATAACAATCAATATGAGCAATCACATAAAAAAAACCCAGTGGAATATCCTCAAACAACCCAAAAAATTACATGCTGCAGAAAATGCTGCGCAATGTGTCAGCGCAGTTTTGTCTGCAGCATGTAATAACAATCAATATGAGCAATCACATAAAAAAAACCAGTGGAATGGCCTCAAACAACCCAAAACATTACATGGTGCAGAAAATGCTGCGCAATGTGTCAGCGCAGTTTTGTCTGCAGCATGTAATAACAATCAATATGAGCAATCACATAAAAAAACCCCAGTGGAATATCCTCAAACAACCCAAAAAATTACATGCTGCAGAAAATGCTGCGCAATGTGTCAGCGCAGTTTTGTCTGCAGCATGTTATAACAATCAATATGAGCAATCACATGAAAAAAACCAGTGGAATGGCCTCAAACAACCCAAAAAATTACATGCTGCAGAAAATGCTGCGCAATGTGTCAGCGCAGTTTTGTCTGCAGCATGTAATAACAATCAATATGAGCAATCGCATAAAAAAAAACAGTGGAATGGCCTCAAACAACCCAAAAAATTACATGCTGCAGAAAATGCTGTGCAATGTGTCAGCGCAGTTTTGTCTCCAGCATGTATTAACAATCAATATGAGCAATCACATAAAAAAACAAACCAGTGGAATGGCCTCAAACAACCCAAAAAATTACATGCTGCAGAAAATGCTGCGCAATGTGTCAGCGCAGTTTTGTCTGCAGCATGTAATAACAATCAATATGAGCAATCACATAAAAAAAAACCAGTGGAATGGCCTCAAACAACCCAAAAAATTACATGCTGCAGAAAATGCTGCGCAATGTGTCAGCGCAGTTTTGTCTGCAGCATGTAATAACATTCAATATGAGCAATCACATAAAAAAAAAATGCTTACCGCAGTGTCACCAGGAGCCGCTCCGCCGGTGTGATGGCAAGCCTCATCCTTGTGTCCTGCCTTTGGATGACATCCTCTAGTTTTCCAACCAAAAAATCAAAATGTTCCATCCTCATCCGTACATAATTGTAGAATTTCTGTGGGTTGCACCGCAACTCCAGATAGAGAGTGGACTGGACACCCCTGGTCATCCGCAGCTCATTGATCGGATGTATCCAGAATCGTCGCACTCTCCGTTGCATCCTCCGTCTTTCTGCTGCCGCCTCCTTCTCCCGCACTATGATATCCAGGCGATTCGTCTCAAATATAACGTCAGTAACCAAACTTGCAATCCTCCCAAGTACACCATCCATCCTTGCCACTAAACTAAAACCCTCAAAGATGGGCTGTAAATACAGTCAGTATATAGATTTCCTTATTTTCCAGTAGCCAATTAAATTTTGGTGCCTCCCATTTTAACAACGGATCCATCGTAAAAACGGATGCAACGGATGGTAAAAACGTATGCAACGCATCCAGCATTTCAACGCAACCGTTTATCGGATTTGCGACGGATCCGTCGAAATGCTGTATGCGTTGCATATGTTTTCCACTTTTTTGACGCATCCATTTTTTCGGGAAAAAGACGTTTTTGTGACGGTTTGCAGTTAACGCTAGTGTGAAAGTAGCCTAAACAAGACTTGCTGTTCCAAAAATGTTCGGTCCAGCAATATAATTGCTGGCTAAAAAGTTTAGTCATTTTTTGTGTCTCAGTTATTACAGACATTGTATTTTCTTTTTATATTAATCCTTCCTATATTTTTATATTGTAAGGTAATAGCACCTTCTGCTGGCGGTTTAAAGGGAATCTGTCACCCCAAAAATCGTATATGAGCTAAGGCCACCGGCATCAGGGGCTTATCTACAGCATTCCGTAATGCTGTAGAAAAGCCCCCGATGTAACCTGAAAGGTAAGAAAAACAGGTTATATTATACTCACCCACGGGCGGTCCCGCTGTGGTCCGGTCCGATGGGCGTCGCGGACCAGGTTCGGCGCCTCCCATCTTCATACGATGATTTCCTGTTCTTGTCTTTATGCCGTGGCTCTGGCGCAGGCGTACTTTGTCTGCCCTGTTGAGGGCAGAGCAAAGTACTGCAGTGCGCAGGGAAAGGTCAGAGAGGCTGCTGGAGCTGCAGCGTGAAGACAAGAAGAGGACGTCATCGTATGAAGATAGGAGGCGCCAGACCCGAACCGCAACGCCCATTGGACCAGACCGCAGCGGGACCGCCCCTGGGTGCGTATAGTATAACCTGTTTTTCTTACCTTTCAGGTTACATTGGCGGCTTATCTACAGCATTACAGAATGCTGTAGATAAGCCCCTGATGCCGGTGGCCTTAACTCATATACAATTTTTGGGGTGACTGATTCCCTTTAATGTTTACATTCTAGTTTAATTTGCAATGTATTGTGGGATTATTCCTGTTGCATTGTGGTCTTATTATGATAACGTGAAAGGAGAAGCAGCCATTGTTCCTGTATGCTCCTGAGGAGCAACCAGATCACTCGTTTTTCTGCATGATCCTTATAAACAGCCTGCTCTAAGCATAGTTGGTGAGTCACTATCTATGTTACAGTCCTGTGTTTGTAAGAATGCTTGCTGTATTAAATAGGTAATCATCAGCTTGTAGTACCTCATGTTACTGTGTATAGCAAACATCTGTATTTTATGTACTGTACAGTTATATATTCTGAAATGCTCCTGTTATTGCATCTTATAGTCTCACCCTTTCCTGTCACATCTACAATCAATAAAAGGTTATAACTTTACATGTCTACATGCCTCATTACAGACTGTGCTAGCATGTATGAGGACAGCATAGTGAAACAACTGCTGAGAACAAGCTCAGAAGATCCGATGATACGGAGCCCACCATTATTCAAGCATACAGTTATTGCCTACAGATATTGCAGCAACCTCCTAACAGTCGCACCGAATAATCGGAATATACGGAGCCTGCCATTATCCAAACAGAGCCGAAACAGGGATATCTCAGCGGTCCCCCAATCATTGAGTCATGTCTGAAGGATAAGCATCCTCTGCCAAGATAAGATCACGATGTGGTTCCTCCAAGACGTCATCCATCAGCAATGCCCCCGCCATTGCCTGCGCAAAAGCTGAAGCGGCAAAAGCACAAAGCAACTTTGCCGAGCAAGAGATGCAATTGAAACTACAATAGGCATCCCTGGATGCAGAAAAAGCACACCAACAAGCATCCCTGTATGCAGAAAATGCATGCCAACAAGCATGCATTGAAGCGACATTACAGAAGCTTGCTATTGAAAAGAAACAGCAGCTGCCATAGCGGAAGCAGAAGCCTTAGAAGCTGTCGTATATTTTGATGACGAACACAGATGCAGCAGTGTGCTAGGCCTAAAGCAAGTCACTCACGATCCATTGTAGAGTACTGCAGAGTATGTCCATCAACATTCCAAATCAAATGACGATCCAGACCCACAACTGAAGACAGAGCGTTTTGTCAACGAGTCAAGCCAACCAGATTATTCGGACCTCCAAAAAGCAAGCCATCAGTCTTCCTGCTGCAAGCCACATTGGGATGAGACTGACTGCAATAATCTTTGTCCAGAACAGAAGATCCGGAATCTGTCCCAACTTAAAGAGACTCCCTTCCCTTCAGAAAGGTACTACAGCAATTGGACCAAACCAGAAACTTCTAACAGGTATGATCGTACAGCACACATGTACTCTGTCAACACTCCATCAGCTGGTATCAGCGCCAATGAAGCCACAATGGACTTTGCCAAGTTCCTTGCTCGACATGAGTTGGTCACTAAGGGACTTGTAAAGTTCAGCAATCACGCTGAAAACTATAGAGCTTGGCAAGCCTCCTTCAAAAATGCCATGAGACATAGGTCTATCATGTAGTGAGAAAGTGGATCTCCTGGTAAAATGGCTAGGAAGTGAGTCTGCCGAACATGCAAAGAGAATCAGAGACATTAATGTAAATTATCCAGATGTCGGCCTCAAAAGAATTTGGAATAAACGTGATGAATGCTATTTCTCTGTAGAGGTTATAGAAAGTGCCTTATTTAAAAGAAGAGAAGACTTTCTTAGTATTCCGAACAAGGACTATTAAAAGCTTAGAGAGTTAACTGATTTATTAAAGGGAACCTGTCACCCCCAAAATCGAAGATGAGCTAAACCCACCGGCACCGATGTATCCTGAAAGATGAGAAAAAGAGGTTAGATTATAATTACCCAGTGGCGGTCCCGCTGCGGTCCGGTCTGATGGGCGTTGCGGTCCGGGGCCTCCCTTCTTCTTACAATGACGTCCTCTTGTCTTCACGCTCCGCCGCTGGTGTACTTTGTCTGCCCTGTCGAGGGCAGAGCAAAGTACTGCAGTGCGCAGGTGCCGGGAAAGGTCAGAGAGGCCCGACACCTGTGCACTGCAGTACTTTGCTCTGCCCTCAACAGGGCAGACAAAGTATGCCTGCGCCGGAGCCGCAGCGTGAAGACAAGAAGAGGACATCTGTTATGTTTGCTAATGACAGGTGTTATGAAGGCAATCCAGAAACACAGTGTGCTTAGCGATCAGAGCGCACACAGTGATCTGACAAATACCCAAAAATACAAGAACGAGCTCTGAGACGTGGAAACTCTGTAGACTGCACACCTGATCCTATCCTAAACACAACTAAACGCGGCTGTGGATTGCGCCTAACAACTACCTAGGCAACTCGGCACAGCCTAATAAACTAGCTAGCCTGAAGATAGAAAAATAGGCCTGACTTGCCCCAGAGAAATTCCCCAAAGGAAAAGGCAGCCCCCCACATATAATGACTGTGAGTAAGATGAAAAGACAAAACGTAGGGATGAAATAGATTCAGCAAAGTGGGGCCCGATATTCTAGGACAGAGCGAGGACAGTAAAGCGAACTTTGCAGTCTACAAAAAACCCTAAAGCAAAACCACGCAAAGGGGGCAAAAGAAACCCACCGTGCCGAACTAACGGCACGGCGGTACACCCTTTGCGTCTCAGAGCTTCCAGCAAAACAAAAGACAAGCTGGACAGAAAAAAAGCAACAAAAAAGCAAAAAGCACTTAGCTATACAGCGCAGCAGGTCACAGGAACAATCAGGAGAAGCTCAGATCCAACACTGAAACATTGACAAGGAGCAAGGATAGCAGCATCAGGCGGAGTTAAGTAATGAAGCAGGTAACGAGCTCACCAGAACACCTGAGGGAGGAAGCTCAGAAGCTGCAGTACCACTTGTGACCACAGGAGTGAATTCAGCCACAGAATTCACAACAGACATCATTGTAAGAAGATGGGAGGCCCCGGACCGGACCGCGATGCCCATCGCAGCGGGACCGCCCCTGGGTGAGTATAATCTAACCTCTTTTTCTCATCTTTCAGGATACATCGGGGGCTTATCTACAGCATTACAGAATGCTGTAGATAAGCCCCTGATGCCGGTGGGCTTAGCTCATCTTCGATTTTGGGGGTGACAGGTTCCCTTTAATGGAGTTGTAAGTAGCAAAAGCAGAAGGAGATCTTATGGGGTTGACATACCTTGACACTGCCAGAGGTGTGAACCCCTTAGTTCAAAAACTACCATATAGCCTGCAGGACAAGTGGGTTACATATGGTTCTAGGTATAAACAGACTTACAATGTACCATTTCCACCATTCAATGTGTTTGTAGATTTTGTCTCAGAACAAGCAAAAATTCGAAATGATCCTAGTTTTGATTTCACGCTGTCATGTGCCAATACCTCTGTTATTAAACCTCGTAGAACAACTGTAGAAGTCCACAAAACTAACGTTTCCTCCACAGGTTCAGTTCACAAAGAGTTCAGTTCCCATCAAGGAAAAGACAAATCCAATGACCCAAGCAGACAGTGTCCCTTACACAAGAAGCCACATTCCTTACTTAAGTGCAGAGCTTTCAGAGAAAAGTAATTGGAAGAACGGAAGGCCTTCCTTAAGGAGAACCACATCTGCTATAAATGCTGCTTTTCAACATCCCACTTTGCCAGGGACTGTAAGGTTAGTGCAAAGTGTGCAGAATGTGTCAGACTCAGCACCGAACATAACTCAGCTCTACACCCTGGACCACCATTGGAGACTCTGCCCCAAGACCAAGAGCATAGCGGGGAGCTGAAGAACTCAAATACCGACACTCCAGCAATTACTTCTAAGTGTACAGAAGTTTGTGGAAATCTCATAGGAGCCAAGTCCTGCTCTAAAATTTCCCTTGTGAGAGTCTACCTAGCAGACGAAAGGGACAAAGCCATCAAAGTATAAGCGATTTTAGATGATCAGAGTAACAGGTCATTAGCCAAGTCTGCCTTCTTTGATAGTTTTAATGTCAGAGGACCCATTGCCCTTTATTCTTTAAAAACTTGTGCCGGTATAGTAGAGACAGCTGGTAGGAGAGCAACAGGCTACCTAGTCGAGTCTATAGATGGCCAAATGTGTCTGCCCTTACCAACCATATTGGAATGTAATCAGATTCCTGACAACAGGTCAGAGATCTCTACGCCTGAATTGGCATCCCATCATCCTTATTGGAAGCGTATAGAACTCCTGATTCCTCGCCTTGATCCAGAGGCTCAAATAGCCTTGCTACTTGGAAGAGATATTCTACAATTCCACAAGTTTAGACAACATATCAATGGCTCTCACAACGCTCCATATGCCCAGACACTCGACCATGGGTGGGTCATTGTAGGAGAGGACTGTTTAGGAGGAGCACACAAACTGATAATGGTTAACAACATGCTTACCAGTACGCTCGAGAATGGATGTCCATCTGTCCTTCAACCATGTGAAAATCACTACATCATAAAGGTGTTGCCACACAGCACTTCAGCACCAAGTATCTTAGCAAGTCGTACCTACAATGATTGCATCCTGAATGGCAACCAATATCACCTTGGGTGTACAATCTTCCGCAAGACAAAAGAAGATAATTGTACAGAAATGTCATTTGAAGATAGACTGTTCTTAGAGATGATGGAGCAAGTAATTGTGCAGGACAAAACTAAGAGCTGGATTGCACCTCTACCCTTCAAGCCTCAAAGACAACACTTGTCTAACAGAGAACAAGTTTACAAATAATTTGTCTCCCTCAGGCACAGCTTCTGTAATAAACCAGAGATGAAAGATCATTTCTTTACCTTCATGGAGAAGATATATAAGAAAGGTCATGCAGAGTTAGCTCCTACACTTCAAGACTCTGAAGAGCACTGGCACCATGGTAAATACGCCCACACAGCTCTTGAGCTAGAGCAGTCAAGCAATGTAATTATTCTTGCTGTACCACGGGAAAATTCCACCAAAGAAATCAACTGTGTAACCAACCAATGGCCAATACCAAAAGATTATGTTCTGAGGAAACTCGGAGCAGAACGAGAACTGCAACTTTCTTCCAACTTGGATATGAATGACGTAGAAAAATACCTAAGTGTACAAGGGTGTACTTGGACTTTTTTACCGATCACATTCTTCACACATGGTAGGTGTATGGGAGACAATGATAGGTGTCCCAAGGAGAATCTTCGATTCAATCTTTTTACAAGAAGTATCTGCAAGACTGACGCACAAAAGCTTGACAACATTCATGGCCGAAGTGTCACCCATCTTAAATGCCAGACCGTTGACTCCAATTTCCAGTGATGCTGATGACCAAACTGTTCTCACCCCAACCCTGCTGCTTACGCAGAAGACCAAATCTAATTGCTCTCCACCTGGAGAATTTAATGTTGAAGACCGTTACAGGAGTCGATGGAGACAAGTACAGAGTTTTTTCAATGCTTTTTGGGACAAGTGGAAAAAACAGTACCTGCCTATTTTGCAACATAGGAGAAAGTGGCAAACCAGCAAGCCTAACCTCCAGCCTGGCGATGTAGTATTAATGAGAGACTGTCATTCTCAGAGAAATTAATGGCCATTAGGTCTCTTTACCCAGACGTTCCTGAGTAAGGACAGAATTGTATATAAGGTAGAAGTAAAAATAGGAAAACAAGGCGAGACCAAATTGTTCCTCAGGCCAGTAGGGGAACTCGCTCTGCTGTTCTCGTCAAATAGACATAATAGTGATGTCGGCTGACATCAAGCGGGGAGTATTCCATCCAGCAATATAATTGCTGTCTAAAAAGTTTAGTCATTTTTTTGTGTCTCAGTTATTACAGACATTGCATTTTCTATTTATATTAATCCTTCTTATATTGTATTGTAAGGTAAAAGCATCATCTGCTGGCAGGTTAATGTATACATTCGAGTTTAGTATGCAATGTATTATGGGAAGTTCCTAGGGCATTGTGGGATTGTTCATGTTGCATTGTGGTCTTATTATGACACTGTGAAAGGAGCAGCAGCCATTGTTCCAGTATGTGAGTCGCCCGCCAGGGACATGGGTGTTGTGAATTCCGCTCTTGGGCTCCCTCCGGTGGTTGTAAGTGGCACTTTTGTGAGTTCTGCTCTTGGGCTCCCTCTTGTGGTTTCAAGTGGTATGGCTGCTCCTTGGAGTTAGCTGTCATCAGCTGCCTCCACTTATCGTCTCTTCTGCTCGGCTATTTAGGCCTGGCTGTTCATTCAGCCAGTGCCACTTGTAAATGGTTCCTGGTTGGATTTACATCTCTTTGGATTTCCCTGTTATCCTGACCAGTTCAGCAAAGCTAAGTTTTTGCTTGCGCTCTTCTGTTCACAGATTGTGGACTTATCCGTTCAGTGCTTTCTATGTTTGTCCAGCGTTACCAGTATGAATTAATTCTGTCTTGCTGGAAGCTCTGGGAAGCAGATTTACCCTCCACACCTTTAGTCAGGTGTGGAGATTTTTTTGTAAACTCTGCGTGGATTTTTGTAGTGTTTTATACTGACCGCACAGTATTCCATCCTGTCCTATCTATCAAGCTAGACTGGCCTCCTCTGCTCATCCTGGTTTCATTCTGTGTATGTCTTTTTCCTCTCCACTCACAGTCATTATTTGTGGGGGGCTAATCTATCCTTTGGGGATTTTCTCTGAGGCAAGATAGTTTTCCTGCTTCTGTCTTTAGGGGTAGTTAGCTCTTAGGCTGTGACAAGATGCCTAGGGAGAGTTATGAGCATTCCACGGCTACTTCTAGTGTTGTGTTTAGCTTAGGGACTGTGGTCAGTACAGTTACCACTTCCCTCAGAGCTTGTTCCATGTTGCTCCTAGACCACCGCATCATAACACATGGGGTACCCAATACCGGGTCCGGTGTTCACTGTTACGACGGCTCATACTTACCTGTCTGGCCGGCGCGCTCCCGACGTCCCTCCTGGCTGCATTCTGCCCAGCTTCTCCGGCTCCAGGCGCTTCGTGCATGCGCTGTAGCGCTTCTTCCGCCGCCTGGGATTCTGGGAGGTCGTGACCCGGTGGCTCCGCCTCCAATATGGCGGCATCCACCGGGTATTTCTGTCCGGCGCTTACCCAGGTAAGGCGCATGTGTATCTTCACAGCTGTGACGCCTCTTTGTTTAGGTGTCCTTTCGTCATCCTCAGGCCTTTCCTGTTCTCTCTGTTATCAGCCTTTGTGCCCTTGTCCTTTTGTTTGGTTGATACCAATCCTGAGCATCCCTATTTCTACCCTTTCCCTATCTCGTTCTGTCCATGTCCTATGGTCTTACCCCGTGTCTGTTTTCTTCAGTGTTACCGTCATTTACTGTTTCTGTTTCTTTTACAGCTCTCCATCTCAGCTATCGTTGGTTCCTGCATATTCTGTTTTGTCCTGCTACCTCGTCTTGACCCAGTCGTCCCTTTGGCTCCGGCAGTTGCGGTTTCATCCTCCTAGGGCCTGCTCCTAACGCTCCCTGTATAGGGGGGCATCCACCAGGTTTGCTCGCCCTTGGGGGCTCTGGGGCCGTTACCCAGAGGGTCCACTCCTGGGTTGTTTCCTCTCTCTGTAGCGTGATAGTATAAACAGGCCATGGATCCCGCTGGAGCCTCAGCCGCTCAAAAAGAGTTAGTCTTCTTATGTGAAAACCAGTCCCGTATGATGTCCTTTATGAAGTCTATGGATTCTCGTCTGTCCGCACTTCAGACCTCTGACCCCAGTAATGCTTCTCAGTTGGCCAGCTTACAACAAGAGCTGGCGCAACAGCGAGACACTCAGGCTCATATTTTAAGTTATATGGCTTCTGTAGATACTCGACTTCTCTCTATGCAGAGTGCAGCGTCTGCTGACGCTCCTCCCTCGGCTCCTCACCCTCCTCCCCGTTTGGCCAAGCCACCACACTATAACGGTGATCCCAAATTATGTTGGGGATTCTTAAATCAGTGCCGCCTCCATTTTGAGCTTCTGCCTTTGCAATACCCTACTGATCGGGCCAAGATAGCTTTCATAATTTCTCATCTGGAGGGGGATGCGCTGGCGTGGATGAATCCTCTCTGGGAGCATGATGACCCTGTAGTTACAGTTAGCTAACTTCTTTGAGACCTTCCGTTGAGTATTTGACGAACCTGGTCGTCTGGCCTCTACTACTGAGTCCCTTTTTAATTTACAGCAGGGGTCTTTAACTGTGGGTCAGTACGCCATTCAATTCCGCACTCTAGCCTCCGATTTAGGCTGGAATAATTAAGCGTTGGTAGGAGCATTTTGGCGAGGCTTATCTGGGCGTATTAAAGATGACTTAGCGGGTCACGATACACCAACTAATTTAGTAACATACAGTAGTAACATAGTAACATTGTTAGTAAGGCCGAAAAAAGACATTTGTCCATCCAGTTCAGCCTATTTTCCATCATAATAAATCCCCAGATCTACGTCCTTCTACAGAACCTAATAATTGTATGATACAATATTGTTCTGCTTCAGGAAGACATCCAGGCCTCTCTTGAACCCCTCGACTGAGTTCGCCATCACCACCTCCTCAGGCAAGCAATTCCAGATTCTCACTGCCCTAACAGTAAAGAATCCTCTTCTATGTTGGTGGAAAAATCTTCTCTCCTCCAGATGCAAAGAATGCCCCCTTGTGCCCGTCACCTTCCTTGGTATAAACAGATCCTCAGCAAGATATTTGTATTGTCCCCTTATATACTTATACATGGTTATTAGATCGCCCCTCAGTCGTCTTTTTTCTAGACTAAATAATCCTAATTTCGCTAATCTATCTGGGTATTGTAGTTCTCCCATCCCCTTTATTAATTTTGTTGCCCTCCTTTGTACTCTCTCTAGTTCCATTATATCCTTCCTGAGCACCGGTGCCCAAAACTGGACACAGTACTCCATGTGCGGTCTAACTAGGGATTTGTACAGAGGCAGTATAATGCTCTCATCATGTGTATCCAGACCTCTTTTAATGCACCCCATGATCCTGTTTGCCTTGGCAGCTGCTGCCTGGCACTGGCTGCTCCAGGTAAGTTTATCATTAACTAGGATCCCCAAGTCCTTCTCCCTGTCAGATTTACCCAGTGGTTTCCCGTTCAGTGTGTAATGGTGATATTGATTCCTTCTTCCCATGTGTATAACCTTACATTTATCATTGTTAAACCTCATCTGCCAACTTTCAGCCCAAGTTTCCAACTTATCCAGATCCATCTGTAGAGGATCTTGTCTCTTTAGCTACCCGTATTGACCTTCGATTTCAGGAGGGAGCCCATGAGAGGAGGAATCCTCGGCGTTCCCAGCCTTCTCGTAGACCACCTAGTCCTCGTTCCCGGGTGTCCACCTCCGTACCGGCATTGGAACCGATGCAAGTAGGTCGGCTCAAAATGTCTGAGCAACGTTGCCAGGCGAGATGCACCCAAGGTCTTTGTTTTTACTGCGGCAGTGCCTCCCATCTTCTTCATGCTTGCCCGGATCGTACGGAAAACTCCTCCGCCTATGCCAGGTAAGAGAGGCCTCCCTAGGTGCATGTGGTACCTTTCTACTCTTCGCTCTTTCTGTTTTACTGCACGTTTCTGGTAAATGTTTTTCTTTGCTAGCCTATATTGACTCGGGTGCTGCGGGGAACTTTATTAGGCTAGAAGAGGTAGTTAAATTCTCTGTTCCTGTTAGGACCTTAGAAAATCCTTTATTCCTCGCCTCCGTGGATGGCAAACCTCTGCAGGAGACAGTAACCCCAAATCACGCAGATAGTTGAACTTCAGGTAGGGATTCTGCATAAGGAGAAAATGGCGTTCTATGTTTTGGCCAATATTTCGCATCCAGTACTCCTTGGCCTACCTCGGCTGCAGACCCATGAACCCGCTTTGGATTGGCATAATGGCAACATTCTTCATTGGGGAGATTCCTGTTGGGCTCGGTGTCTGCTGCCAGTGCGTCCTGCTGGTGTTTCTCGCCCTTCCCTCATTCCTTCTGGTTTGCCTTCTGTTTACAGTTCCTTTTCTGATGTCTTTAATAAAAAAGAAGCAGATAATCTTCCTCTGCATCGCTCCTTCGACTGCCCAGTAGAACTTCTTCCGGGAACTATGCCTCTGAGAGGAAGAATCTATCCTCTTTCGCCAGCAGAGACTCAAGCCATGTCTGAGTATGTTCAAGAGAATCTCACTAGAGACTTCATTCGGAAATCCTCTTCTCCTGCCAGTGCTGGCTGCTTTTTCGTCAAAAAGAAGGATGACTCTCTTCATCCTTGTATAGATTACAGAGGTTTGAACAACATACGGTGAAAAATAAATATCCATTACCGTTAATTTCTGAGCTTTTTGACCGTCTTAGAGGGGCATGAATATTTACTAAGCTTGATCTTCGAGGAGCCTACAATCTCGTTCGTATCCGTGCAGGGGATGAGTGGAAGACCGCTTTCAACACCCGTGATGGTCACTACGAATACTTAGTCATGCCTTTTGGTCTCTGTAACGCTCCTGCGGTTTTTCAAGAGTTCGTCAACGATGTTTTCAGAGATCGTCTTTATTCTAGTGTCGTAGTCTATCTGGACGACATTGTCGTCTTCTCTCCGGATCTCTCCACTCATCGACGTGACGTTCGTCTAGTCTAAGGCTATGTGCACATGTTGCGGATTAGGCTTAGGAATTTCTGGTGCGGATTCTGCCTCTCCTGGCAGAAAACGCACCTGCGAATTTGTCGTGTTTTGCGTGTGGTTCCGCAGCGGTTTTTTGTGCGTTTTTACTGCGGTTTTCTTGCGGATTTGCTGCATTTTTTACCCCTGCGGTTTTCTATAATGAAAGATTCACAAAAAAGAAGTGACATGCTACTTCTTTTAAACCATAGCGTATCCGCAGCGGATTTTCCAGAAAGTGTGCACAGCATTTTTTTTCTCATTGATTTACATTGTACTGTAAATCAATTGCGGATCTGCAGCGTTTCTGCACTGCAAAAAACGCTGCGGATCTGCAGAGAATCCGCAACGTGTGCACATACCCTAACAACGTCTGAGGGAGAATCATCTTTTTTGAAATTCTTTATTTAAATTTTCAATAAACATAAGAAAAAACATATTGTAATAAACATAGGCTCTCGTGTCATAAATACAGATGTTTTGTTGCATTACAACAAGTCATAAAATAATCGAGAGAGATTGTATTCGCCAAGATCGAGAAGTGTGTTTTTGAGCAGTCTAGTGTACCCTTTCTTGGATTTATTGTCTCTGATTCTGGTCTGAAGATGGATCCAGCTAAGGTGTCTGCTGTTCTCGATTGGCAATGGCCTGTTGGGGTAAAGGCCATTCAACATTTCCTTGGCTTTGCCAATTATTACAGACAATTTATTCCTCATTTCTCCTCCTTAAGCAGGCCCATCTCTGCTCTCACCCGCAAGGGAGTCCATTCCAACAACTGGCCTCAGGAGGCAGAGGTCGCTTTCCAAACTTTGAAACAAAGATTTGCTGCCTCCCCAGCGTTGCACCATCCGGATGCCAAAAAACCCTTTGTTCTTGAGGTGGATGCATCTTCCGTAGGAGTTGGAGCAGTTCTTCTTCAAAGGTCCCATTCCAGACGCATCGTCACCTGCTGCTTCTTCTCCAAATTCTTCTCCTCCTCTGAACGTAATTATTCCATCGGTGACAAAGAATTGTTGGCCATTAAATTGGCTCAGATGAGTGGCAGTATCATCTCGAAGGTGCTGTTCATCCCTTCATCATTTTCTCGAATTATAAAAATCTGGCTTACATTCAGTCTGCCCAAAGGCTAAACCCTCGGCAAGCCAGATGGTCCCTGTTTTTTGGACGTTTTAACTTTGAGCTCCACTTTCGTCCTGGTGAAAAAACATCAGGGCCGACGCTCTCTCAAGGTCCTTTCAGCCTTTGCATGAGGTGGAGGATTCTGCACATATTATTGATCCTGCTAGGATCATTTCCATGGCTCCTTTAAATGTTGTTTCTCCTCCTCCAGGGAAAACCTTCGTGGCAAGCAGTGTCAGAATGAGAGTGCTGCAGTGGGGTCACTCCTCTAAGTTTGCTGGGCATGCAGGAGGTAAGAAGACTCTCTCTTATTTCACGTCATTATTGGTGGCCGACTCTTTGCCAAGATGTCCTGGATATCGCCGCTTCATGCTCCTCTTGCGCCAGAAACAAGGTTCCTCGACAGTTACCTTCTGGACTCTTGCATCCGCTTCCCGTGCCCTCAGTTCCATGGAGTCATATTGCTATGGATTTTATCACGGATCTCCCTCGCTCCTCGAATTGCACCATTATCTTGGTAGTTGTGGACCGATTTTCCAAGATGGCTCACTTCATTCCTTTGTCTGGATTAATGTCTGCTCCTGAATTGGCAAAAATCTTCGTCCATCATATTTTCCGACTTCATGGCTTCCCTCTGCATATTGTTTCAGATCGAGGAGTCCAGTTTACAGCTCGATTCTGGAGGGCTTTATGTGGACTAATGAAAGTGACTCTTGATTTCTCCTCCGCTTATCATCCTCAATCTAATGGTCAAGTTGAGCGTGTTAACCAAGTTCTCACGTCCTATCTATGATATTTCCCCAATGCTCATCAGAATGATTGGGTTTCCCTGCTGCCATGGGCAGAATTCGCTTACAACAATCATCCCAGCGAATCCTCTTCCAATTCTCCATTTTTTGTGGTCTTTGGGCAACACCCCGGCATTCCTCTTCTTGCACCTCAGGCATACCGGCGGCGGATTCTCTGTCCTTGGAGTTCTCCAAAATTTGGAGTCTTCAATCGTTTTCACTCGTCCCAAACTCATTTCCCCTCATTTTCCGCTACTGATGATATATTCGAGGTTAAGGATATTCTTGCCCAAAAGACTGTTAGGGGTCGAACTTTATTTTTAATTGACTGGAAGTGATTTGGTCCTGAAGAGAGGTCGTGGGAACCCCGGGAGAATATCAATGCACCCCATGTTTTAAAGAGGTTTCTTTCCAGCTCTAAAAAGAGGAGGAGTAAGAGAGGGTGTACTGTCACGACGGCTCATACTTACCTGTCCGGCCGGCACGCTCCCGATGTCCCTCCTGGCTGCATTCTGCCCAGCTTCTCCGGCTCCAGGCGCTTCGGCGGTTCGCGCATGCGTCGTAGCGCTTCTTCCGCCGCCTCGGATTCTGGGAGGTCGTGACCAGGTGGCTCCACCTCCAATATGGCGGCGCCCACCGGGTATTTCTGTCCGGCATTTACCCAGGTAAGGCACCTATGTATCTTCGCAGCTGTGATGCCTCTTTGTTTAGGTGTCCCTTCGTCGTCCTCAGGCCCTTGTTGTTCTCTCTGTTATCAGCCTTCATGCCCTTGTCCTTTTGTTAGGTTGATACCAATCCTGAGCCATCCCTATTTCTACCCTTTCCCTATCTCGTTCTGTCCATGTCCTATAGTCTTACCCCATGTGTTTTCTTCAGTTTCTTTTACAGCTCTCCGTCTCAGCTATCGTTGGTTCCTGCACATTCTGTTTTGTCCTGCTACCTTGTCTTGACCCAGTCGTCCCTTTGGCTCCAGCAGTTGCGGTTCCATCCTCCTAGGGCCTGCTCCTAACGCTCCCTGTATAGGGGCCGCATCCACCAGGTTTTCTCACCCTCGGGGGCTCTGGAGCCGTGACCCAGAGGGTCCACTCCCGGGTTGCTTCCTCTCTCTGTAGCGTGATATTCACAGAGGGATGTCACGGTGGCGACCCAGTCCATGGCCCTGGGCGCCTATGTAAAATGGGAAAGTCTTTAAAGGGATTTAGTGAATAGAGTTTATGTTCGTGATGCCACCTGTGGTTTTCGGTCAGTGGGGACCGACGCTGCTTTAAGGGGTCCTCTGGGGTGATGCTATGGCAGCTAGATGGTATAACTTCCCACAGATGAAGTGTATCCCCAGGGCTCCCGGTGTGTTGATGGAAGATGGTGAATTGGGCAGTAAGGAATGACGACCCAGGTTTGCAGTCTCTTTACCTGGTTTACTGAAGACTTCAGACAGCCACAGTCCAGGGTACCAGATCACAGGGTAGGCAAGGTGTGGCTGGCTTGGCAGCGAATCCAGAGTCCCCTTTACCAGGTGGAGCTAAAAGCCTTCCTTTAGCGCAGTGGTGTTGTAGTCCCTTACTGCCTATGGCTTCACATAAGGTCCTCACAGTTCTTCTCTCTCTCCCCCATATAGGATAGGACATAACCCGTATGACTGGTGACTTGAGCCTTTTTACAAGGACTCTAGCACACCCCGGGCTCTATAGGTGCCTCCTGGGTATTAAGGCGGACAGGTAACTTGCAGGTGGTCTGGCTACTGGTTATCTGCACCTCAGAAGGAGGCAGCCTGCTCTTAGCTGGTCTCCCCTGATATTACTCTCCCGTGCTTCGCTCTCCTTCACGCTCACTGAATGATGCTCGGCTTTCTGTATGTCTCTTTCCAGGAGCTGTAGTACTTCAGACTACACGGCCCCTTCTGACCCTCTAGGTCAGTCTGCTCTCTTCTGTCTCTCTGACAATCTTTATTATTATTTTTTTTTTTTATATAGCGCTAACATATTCCGCAGTGCTTTACAGTTTGCACACATTATCATCACTGTCCCCGATGGGGCTCACAATCTAAATTCCCTATCAGTATGTCTTTGGAATGTGGGAGGAAACCGGAGTGCCCGGAGGAAACCCACGCAAACATGGAGAGAACATGAAACTCTTTGCAGATGTTGTCCTTGGTGGGGTTTGAACCCAGGACTCCAGCGCTGCAAGGCTGCTGTGCTAACCACTGCGCCACCATGCTGTCCCTAATCAATCTAATCTCTTTCCCTCCAAACCACAATATATATAGGGGAGTCACCTAGTAAATAGGATCAAAAGCTCTCCCTTGTGGCCTGGAGTGTGAACATGTTGTGTGTATGGTGGTTACCTGATAAAAGATATCCCTCATCGCTTCCAAAACGTAACATCACTCTCCTCGTGAGGAAAGCAATGCTACTGTGATGACCTGGACCCTGGGGCGCCACATATGCTCCTGAGGAAAAACCAGATCACTCGTTTTTCTGTATGCTCCTTGTAAGCAGCCTACTCTGAGCATAGTTGGTGAGTCACTATGTTACAGTCCTGTGTTTGTAAGAATGTTTGCTGTATTAAATAGGTAAGCTTGTAGTACCTCATGTTACCGTGTATTGTAAACTATCTGTATTTTATGTACTGTACAGTTATATATTCTGAAATGCTCCTGTTATTGCATCCTATAGTTTGACCCTTTCCAGTCACATCTACAATCAATAAAAGAAGGTTACAACTTTACAGCCTCTTTTTCTTAAAGAAGAAAGGGGTTTAGTTACATCTCTCATTAGTGTTGAGCGATACCTTCCGATATCGGAAAGTATCGGTATCGGTTTGGATCGGCCGATATTCAAAAAATATCGGATATCGCCGATACCGATACCCGATCCCAATGCAAGTCAATGGGACCAAAATATCGGAATTAAAATAAACCCTTTCTTTCCTTGTAGGTTCATTCTACCTGAAGGAAAACAACTAAGAATAATGTAGGATGTATGGGGGAGGTGGCGGAGACATTAAAGGCAATGAGGATTAGTCCAATCAAATAGAATAGCATGTTTTTTTTTTTTTTTAAAGAAGTTCGGATTGAAAAAGATATTGAGTATGTAAATTTTTTTTATTTTGTCAGATATTGATGTTTCACTATTCCACGCCCTTCCCCTTCTTTTTTTTCTTTTTTTTTTTTTTTTCTTTTCCCACACTTTCATCTTCATCATCATCAGCATCCTTGACATCAACTTCTTCACCTTATTCATCTTCTTCTTCATCTTCTACCTATTTTTTTTTTTATTACATTCTTCATATTCATTTTCTTCAACTATTATTATTCTTCCTATTCTACATATTCTTTTTATTCCACTGTTATTATTCTTCCTATTCTACTTCTTCATCATATTCTCATTTGTGACAGGCATTCCCGTAGTTGTTGTCTATAAAAGTTGGAAGATTACACCTTCCGTTCTGCCAGTCACAAAAGTTACATTTGTCCGCGTTCAGTTTGGCCTGCAGCATCAGGCTTTATCCAGGGGCACCACGAGGAGGAACGGACTCACCCCCATACACTGCTTAGTCTTCTTCTGCATATAATTTAGATAATATCTTTTGCTCTGATATTAAGTCTTATGCTTAATGTTCTTCTGCTCTTTGTTCTGCAGCCTCTTGTTCTTCTGCTTCTCGGTCTTCCATGTTGTCGTCTCCAGGGTCTTCGTCTCCAGTGTCGTCATCTCCGCCGTCGTCGTCTCAGCCGTCGTCGTCTCCGCCGTCGTCGTCGTCGTCGTCATCGGGGTGGTCTTCCGGGTCGTCGTCATCGGGGTGGTCTTCCGGGTTGTCGACGTTAGGGTCTTCAACTTGGAAATGTAGCAGAAGGTACAAGAAGGCTGAGAAAATGCCAAGAACCAGCTGATGGAACTGGAACTCGGATGGCTACCCGAAGGTTCAAGAGCCTATGGAACTACCGAGGACCAGCTGACGTTACTGGAACCCGGTTACTAAGCAGGAGGTACCCGTGCTAAAAAGCACTACCAAGGACCGCCTGACGTTGGCGGAACTCGGATACCCAGAAGGAGGCACCTAAGCCAAAGGCTCTGCCCGGAACCAGATGACGTTACTGGAACCAGGATGGGGAGCAGAAGGTACAAGAGCAAAAGACACTGCCGAGAACCAGCTGACGGTACTGGAACCCGGATGGGTAGCCGAATGTCCAAGAGCCAATGGAACTACCAAGGACCAGCTGACGTTACTGGAACCCGGTTACTAAGCAGGAGGTACCCGTGCCTGAAAGCACTACCAAGGACCACCTGACATTGGTGGAACTTGGATACCCAGAAGGAGGCACCTAAGCCAAAGGCTCTGCCCGGAACCAGCTGACGGTACTGGAACCAGGATGGGGAGCAGAAGGTACAAGAGCAAAAGACACTGCCGAGAACCAGCTGACGGTGCTGGAACCAGGTGGTGGACCCCAAGGCCCACAGGAGAGGAGAGAACAGCTAGGCCGCGAGGCAGCCGCAGTTACCGAACCCCAACAGTCCTACAGGGGGAGCTGGGCCTACTGGCACTACAGAACCAGCCTTGACTACCAGTTCACGCAGCCCACATAGGAAGCTCCTAAACTGGAGGCACCCTGTAGTTGGCTAACTCGACCGCCCCACGACGGGGCAAGCATAGGCGTCTCAGTGAAGTTGACACAACCCGGAAACAGCTGACGGTGCTGAAACCAGGCTTGGCACGAGGGAGTACCTGTGACAAGAACACTGCCGAGAACCAGCTGGCGGTGCTGGAACCCGGATGCGTTGCCCCAGTGTGCAAGAGCCAATGGCACGACCGAGGACCAGCTGACGGTGCTGGAACCCGGTTACTAAGCTGTAGGTGCCCGCGCTTAAAAGCACTACCAAGGACCGCCTGGCGTTGGCGGAACTCGGCTACCCAGGAGGAGGCACCTAAGCCAAAGGCTCGGCCCGGAACCAGCTGACGGTGCTGGAACCAGGTGGTGGACCCCAAGGCCCACAGGAGAGGAGAGAACAGCTAGGCCGCGAGGCAGCCGCAGTTACCGAACCCCAACAGTCCTACAGGGGGAGCTGGGCCTACTGGCACTACAGAACCAGCCTTGACTACCAGTTCACGCAGCCCACATAGGAAGCTCCTAAACTGGAGGCACCCTGTAGTTGGCTAACTCGACCGCCCCACGACGGGGCAAGCATAGGCGTCTCAGTGAAGTTGACACAACCCGGAAACAGCTGACGGTGCTGAAACCAGGCTTGGCACGAGGGAGTACCTGTGACAAGAACACTGCCGAGAACCAGCTGGCGGTGCTGGAACCCGGATGCGTTGCCCCAGTGTGCAAGAGCCAATGGCACGACCGAGGACCAGCTGACGGTGCTGGAACCCGGTTACTAAGCTGTAGGTGCCCGCGCTTAAAAGCACTACCAAGGACCGCCTGGCGTTGGCGGAACTCGGCTACCCAGGAGGAGGCACCTAAGCCAAAGGCTCGGCCCGGAACCAGCTGACGGTGCTGGAACCAGGTGGTGGACCCCAAGGCCCACAGGAGAGGAGAGAACAGCTAGGCCGCGAGGCAGCCGCAGTTACCGAACCCCAACAGTCCTACAGGGGGAGCTGGGCCTACTGGCACTACAGAACCAGCCTTGACTACCAGTTCACGCAGCCCACATAGGAAGCTCCTAAACTGGAGGCACCCTGGAGTTGGCTAACTCGACCGCCCCACGACGGGGCAAGCATAGGCGTCTCAGTGAAGTTGACACAACCCGGAAACAGCTGACGGTGCTGAAACCAGGCTTGGCACGAGGGAGTACCTGTGACAAGAACACTGCCGAGAACCAGCTGGCGGTGCTGGAACCCGGATGCGTTGCCCCAGTGTGCAAGAGCCAATGGCACGACCGAGGACCAGCTGACGGTGCTGGAACCCGGTTACTAAGCTGTAGGTGCCCGCGCTTAAAAGCACTACCAAGGACCGCCTGGCGTTGGCGGAACTCGGCTACCCAGGAGGAGGCACCTAAGCCAAAGGCTCGGCCCGGAACCAGCTGACGGTGCTGGAACCAGGTGGTGGACCCCAAGTCCCACAGGAGAGGAGAGAACAGCTAGGCCGCGAGGCAGCCGCAGTTACCGAACCCCAACAGTCCTACAGGGGGAGCTGGGCCTACTGGCACTACAGAACCAGCCTTGACTACCAGTTCACGCAGCCCACATAGGAAGCTCCTAAACTGGAGGCACCCTGGAGTTGGCTAACTCGACCGCCCCACGACGGGGCAAGCATAGGCGTCTCAGTGAAGTTGACACAACCCGGAAACAGCTGACGGTGCTGAAACCAGGCTTGGCACGAGGGAGTACCTGTGACAAGAACACTGCCGAGAACCAGCTGGCGGTGCTGGAACCCGGATGCGTTGCCCCAGTGTGCAAGAGCCAATGGCACGACCGAGGACCAGCTGACGGTGCTGGAACCCGGTTACTAAGCTGTAGGTGCCCGCGCTTAAAAGCACTACCAAGGACCGCCTGGCGTTGGCGGAACTCGGATACCCAGGAGGAGGCACCTAAGCCAAAGGCTCGGCCCGGAACCAGCTGACGGTGCTGGAACCAGGTGGTGGACCCCAAGGCCCACAGGAGAGGAGAGAACAGCTAGGCCGCGAGGCAGCCGCAGTTACCGAACCCCAACAGTCCTACAGGGGGAGCTGGGCCTACTGGCACTACAGAACCAGCCTTGACTACCAGTTCACGCAGCCCACATAGGAAGCTCCTAAACTGGAGGCACCCTGGAGTTGGCTAACTCGACCGCCCCACGACGGGGCAAGCATAGGCGTCTCAGTGAAGTTGACACAACCCGGAAACAGCTGACGGTGCTGAAACCAGGCTTGGCACGAGGGAGTACCTGTGACAAGAACACTGCCGAGAACCAGCTGGCGGTGCTGGAACCCGGATGCGTTGCCTTGCCTATTAAAGATTGTCTTCCTAGAGCCCCAACTAGCGGTGTTGGAGCAAAGGGTAAGCAGGGGGAGATGAGTGTAGGCCGAAGCCTGCACTGGAGGCAGCTTTGTGTCTGCGTTGCGTTTGCAGGACACTTTGCCGGCTACACACTGGGGGAACAGCTGGCGTTGCTGAACCCCACTAACACAATGGCGTGTGTTTTTATCTGTGCAGCTAGCACTTGCGGGCAAAAACTTGCGATGTTAGAGCCCGTGTTGAAGCAGGAGGAGGAGGAGAGGAGCAGAGTGTAGGCCGAAGCCTAGTTGAACCAATTTCAAAGGAAACCTTTAACCCCCCCCTCAGGTGTTACAAAGTACAAGAGACACACCTTGTGCAGTATTAATGCTGCACAAGTGAAAGGTTGCTCTATTAATTTGTCTACTTGCACACGCTGAATGAAAGACATACACAATTTACCCCATTCTACAGTCAAACTGTAGTGGATGCGTGACTTGGTTTTTTGATGAGACGCAGCACAGGTGTCCAAAATAACGCCTTGGTGCTTGGCGCAGCTTCCTGAGCGTTGTTATTTGCTGTACAGGAGTCTGCGCTCTTGTGTTATCCCTTGGCAATGCCCTGTTAGCGCTGCCCATCTTATGACCTCATTTCATGTTGGCCGGTGCGGTTAACGATGGCCATAAATCCCAGACCCACAGTGTCTTTTCATAAAGCCACACTGCGGTGCTGGGATTCGTGGCCTTGAGCAGTAAATATTTTGGCCGCTCACACACGTCCTTACACCTGCTTCAGACTGGGCGGCCTCTGCTGATCCCTTCTCGCATGCCGCGGCCATGAGGCTGCACAGTCTGAAGAAGGCGGAAGGAGATGAGTTAAGACAGGCGAAGATATGCACTGCTCGTGCCCATCAATCACACCCTCGCAGTCAAAATAATTAAGACAACGAGGAGCATTTTATTCAGGCAGGGCGGACGAACAGGCGCAAGTAGCCAACCAATGATGTCAGAAGACGGGAAGCGCTACCAAGGGGGGTGCTGCGTATCATTAGAAAGGAAAGTCACACCTCAGGGACAGTGGAATGGTCTCAAAGAGACACATTTTGTACGTGTTGAGTTCCACGTGGGCAAGGAGAAAACGTCAGCCACCTTGTACAAATGCAGCAGTACTGCTGTACAAGGTGGCTGTTATACATAGAAACACCTGGGGGTGGTGGCCAGGCTCCCTTCAATTTCAGTTCATGTGCCTGCGTGGCGTTTGCAGGTCACGTTGCAAGCTGCACAGCAGGGGAACAGCTGGCGGTGCTGAACCCCACTAACACATTGGCTGGTGTTTTTCTCTGTGCAGCTAGCATGTCCGGGCATAAACTGGCGTTGTTTGAGCCCAGGGTCAGCAGGAGGAGGAGAGGAGCAAAGTGTAGGCCGAAGCCTGCACTGGTGGCAGCTTTTGTTCTGTTGTGCCAGCGTGGCTTGTGCTGGACACGTTGCCGACTACACAGCAGGGGAACAGCTGGCGGTGCTGAACCCCACTAACACATTGGCTGGTGTTTTTCTCTGTGCAGCTAGCATTTCCGGGCAAAAACTAGCGGTGTTTGAGCCCAGGGTCAGCAGGAGGAGTAGAGGAGCAGAGTGTAGGCCGAAGCCTAGTTGAACCAATTTCAAAGGTTACCTTTAACCCCCCCCTCAGGTGTTGCAAGGTACAAGAGCCACACCTTGAACAGCATTAATGATGCACAAGTCAAAGGTTGCTCTATTTAATTTTGCTCCTTGCACACGCTGAATTAAACACGTACACTATTTAGCCCATTATACTGTCAAACAGTTGTGGAGGCGTGACTTGTCTTTTTAAGGAGACGCAGCACAGGTGTCAAAATTTGCACCTAGGTACTGGGCGCAGATTCCTGAGCGTTGTTATTTGCTGTACAGGAGTCTGCGCTCTTGTGTTATCCCTTGGCAATACCCTGTTAGTGCAGGCCGTCTCATGACCTCATTTCATGTTGGCCGGTGCGGTTAACGATGGCCATAAATCCCAGACCCACAGTGGCTTTTCCTAAAGTCACACTGCGGTGCTGGGATTCGTGGCCTTGTGCAGTAAATATGTTCGCCGCTCACACATGTCCTTACACCTGCTTCAGACTGGGCGGCCTCAGCTGATCCCTTATCGCATGCCGCGGCCATGAGGCCGCACAGTCAGAAGAAGGCGGAAGGAGGGGAGTGAAAACAGGGGAACATATGCACTGCTCGTGCCCATCAATCACACCCTCGCAGTCAAAATATATGAGACAACGGGGGGCGTTGTGTCGGGCAGGGGGGACGCACAGGCACAGCCAGCCAACCAATGATGTCAGGAGACGGGCAGCGCTAACAATGGGGGTGCTGCGTGTCATTAAAAAGGAAAGTCACACCTCAGGGACATTGTAATGGTCTGTAATGAGACACATTTTGTACTTGTTGAGTTCCACGTGTGCAAGGAGAAAAAGTCAGCCACCTTGTACAAATGCAGCAGTACTGCTGTACAAGGTGGCTGTTATACATAGAAACACCTGGGGGTGGGGGGCAGGCTCCCTTCAATTTCAGTTCATGTGCCTGCGTGGCGTTTGCAGGTCACGTTGCAAGCTACACAGCAGGGGAACAGCTGGCGTTGCTGAACCCCACTGACACATTGACTGGTGTTTTTCTCTGTGCAGATTGCATGTCCGGGCAAAAACTAGCGGTGTTAGAGCCCAGGGTCAGCAGGAGGAGGAGGAGAGGAGCAAAGTGTAGGCCGAAGCCTGCACTGGTGGCAGCTTTTGGTCGGTTGTGCCAGCGTGGCTTGTGCTGGACACGATGCCGGCTACACAGCGGGGGAACAGCTGGCGGTGCTGAACCCCACTAACACATTGGCTGGTGTTTTTCTCTGTGCAGCTAGCATGTCCGGGCAGAAACTGGCGTTGTTTGAGCCCAGGGTCAGCAGGAGGAGGAGAGGAGCAAAGTGTAGGCCGAAGCCTGCACTGGTGGCAGCTTTTGTTCTGTTGTGCCAGCGTGGCTTGTGCTGGACACGTTGCCGACTACACAGCAGGGGAACAGCTGGCGGTGCTGAACCCCACTAACACATTGGCTGGTGTTTTTCTCTGTGCAGCTAGCATTTCCGGGCAAAAACTAGCGGTGTTTGAGCCCAGGGTCAGCAGGAGGAGTAGAGGAGCAGAGTGTAGGCCGAAGCCTAGTTGAACCAATTTCAAAGGTTACCTTTAACCCCCCCCTCAGGTGTTGCAAGGTACAAGAGCCACACCTTGAACAGCATTAATGATGCACAAGTCAAAGGTTGCTCTATTTAATTTTGCTCCTTGCACACGCTGAATTAAACACGTACACTATTTAGCCCATTATACTGTCAAACAGTTGTGGAGGCGTGACTTGTCTTTTTAAGGAGACGCAGCACAGGTGTCAAAATTTGCACCTAGGTACTGGGCGCAGATTCCTGAGCGTTGTTATTTGCTGTACAGGAGTCTGCGCTCTTGTGTTATCCCTTGGCAATACCCTGTTAGTGCAGGCCGTCTCATGACCTCATTTCATGTTGGCCGGTGCGGTTAACGATGGCCATAAATCCCAGACCCACAGTGGCTTTTCCTAAAGTCACACTGCGGTGCTGGGATTCGTGGCCTTGTGCAGTAAATATGTTCGCCGCTCACACATGTCCTTACACCTGCTTCAGACTGGGCGGCCTCAGCTGATCCCTTATCGCATGCCGCGGCCATGAGGCCGCACAGTCAGAAGAAGGCGGAAGGAGGGGAGTGAAAACAGGGGAACATATGCACTGCTCGTGCCCATCAATCACACCCTCGCAGTCAAAATATATGAGACAACGGGGGGCGTTGTGTCGGGCAGGGGGGACGCACAGGCACAGCCAGCCAACCAATGATGTCAGGAGACGGGCAGCGCTAACAATGGGGGTGCTGCGTGTCATTAAAAAGGAAAGTCACACCTCAGGGACATTGTAATGGTCTGTAATGAGACACATTTTGTACTTGTTGAGTTCCACGTGTGCAAGGAGAAAAAGTCAGCCACCTTGTACAAATGCAGCAGTACTGCTGTACAAGGTGGCTGTTATACATAGAAACACCTGGGGGGGTGGGGGGCAGGCTCCCTTCAATTTCAGTTCATGTGCCTGCGTGGCGTTTGCAGGTCACGTTGCAAGCTACACAGCAGGGGAACAGCTGGCGTTGCTGAACCCCACTGACACATTGACTGGTGTTTTTCTCTGTGCAGATTGCATGTCCGGGCAAAAACTAGCGGTGTTAGAGCCCAGGGTCAGCAGGAGGAGGAGGAGAGGAGCAAAGTGTAGGCCGAAGCCTGCACTGGTGGCAGCTTTTGGTCGGTTGTGCCAGCGTGGCTTGTGCTGGACACGATGCCGGCTACACAGCGGGGGAACAGCTGGCGGTGCTGAACCCCACTAACACATTGGCTGGTGTTTTTCTCTGTGCAGCTAGCATGTCCGGGCAGAAACTGGCGTTGTTTGAGCCCAGGGTCAGCAGGAGGAGGAGAGGAGCAAAGTGTAGGCCGAAGCCTGCACTGGTGGCAGCTTTTGTTCTGTTGTGCCAGCGTGGCTTGTGCTGGACACGTTGCCGACTACACAGCAGGGGAACAGCTGGCGGTGCTGAACCCCACTAACACATTGGCTGGTGTTTTTCTCTGTGCAGCTAGCATTTCCGGGCAAAAACTAGCGGTGTTTGAGCCCAGGGTCAGCAGGAGGAGTAGAGGAGCAGAGTGTAGGCCGAAGCCTAGTTGAACCAATTTCAAAGGTTACCTTTAACCCCCCCCTCAGGTGTTGCAAGGTACAAGAGCCACACCTTGAACAGCATTAATGATGCACAAGTCAAAGGTTGCTCTATTTAATTTTGCTCCTTGAACACGCTGAATTAAACACGTACACTATTTAGCCCATTATACTGTCAAACAGTTGTGGAGGCGTGACTTGTCTTTTTAAGGAGACGCAGCACAGGTGTCAAAATTTGCACCTAGGTACTGGGCGCAGATTCCTGAGCGTTGTTATTTGCTGTACAGGAGTCTGCGCTCTTGTGTTATCCCTTGGCAATACCCTGTTAGTGCAGGCCGTCTCATGACCTCATTTCATGTTGGCCGGTGCGGTTAACGATGGCCATAAATCCCAGACCCACAGTGGCTTTTCCTAAAGTCACACTGCGGTGCTGGGATTCGTGGCCTTGTGCAGTAAATATGTTCGCCGCTCACACATGTCCTTACACCTGCTTCAGACTGGGCGGCCTCAGCTGATCCCTTATCGCATGCCGCGGCCATGAGGCCGCACAGTCAGAAGAAGGCGGAAGGAGGGGAGTGAAAACAGGGGAACATATGCACTGCTCGTGCCCATCAATCACACCCTCGCAGTCAAAATATATGAGACAACGGGGGGCGTTGTGTCGGGCAGGGGGGACGCACAGGCACAGCCAGCCAACCAATGATGTCAGGAGACGGGCAGCGCTAACAATGGGGGTGCTGCGTGTCATTAAAAAGGAAAGTCACACCTCAGGGACATTGTAATGGTCTGTAATGAGACACATTTTGTACTTGTTGAGTTCCACGTGTGCAAGGAGAAAAAGTCAGCCACCTTGTACAAATGCAGCAGTACTGCTGTACAAGGTGGCTGTTATACATAGAAACACCTGGGGGGGTGGGGGGCAGGCTCCCTTCAATTTCAGTTCATGTGCCTGCGTGGCGTTTGCAGGTCACGTTGCAAGCTACACAGCAGGGGAACAGCTGGCGTTGCTGAACCCCACTGACACATTGACTGGTGTTTTTCTCTGTGCAGATTGCATGTCCGGGCAAAAACTAGCGGTGTTAGAGCCCAGGGTCAGCAGGAGGAGGAGGAGAGGAGCAAAGTGTAGGCCGAAGCCTGCACTGGTGGCAGCTTTTGGTCGGTTGTGCCAGCGTGGCTTGTGCTGGACACGATGCCGGCTACACAGCGGGGGAACAGCTGGCGGTGCTGAACCCCACTAACACATTGGCTGGTGTTTTTCTCTGTGCAGCTAGCATGTCCGGGCAGAAACTGGCGTTGTTTGAGCCCAGGGTCAGCAGGAGGAGGAGAGGAGCAAAGTGTAGGCCGAAGCCTGCACTGGTGGCAGCTTTTGTTCTGTTGTGCCAGCGTGGCTTGTGCTGGACACGATGCCGGCTACACAGCAGGGGAACAGCTGGCGGTGCTGAACCCCACTAACACATTGGCTGGTGTTTTTCTCTGTGCAGCTAGCATTTCCGGGCAAAAACTAGCGGTGTTTGAGCCCAGGGTCAGCAGGAGGAGTAGAGGAGCAGAGTGTAGGCCGAAGCCTAGTTGAACCAATTTCAAAGGTTACCTTTAACCCCCCCCTCAGGTGTTGCAAGGTACAAGAGCCACACCTTGAACAGCATTAATGATGCACAAGTCAAAGGTTGCTCTATTTAATTTTGCTCCTTGCACACGCTGAATTAAACACGTACACTATTTAGCCCATTATACTGTCAAACAGTTGTGGAGGCGTGACTTGTCTTTTTAACGAGACGCAGCACAGGTGTCAAAATTTGCACCTAGGTACTGGGCGCAGATTCCTGAGCGTTGTTATTTGCTGTACAGGAGTCTGCGCTATTGTGATCCCTTGGCCATGCGCTGTGAGCGCTTCCTGTCTTCTGACCTCATTTCATGTCGGCCGTTGCGGTTAGCGATGGACATGAATCCCAGACCCACAGTGTGTTTTTAAAAAATCACACTGCGGTGCTGGGATTTGTGCCCTGGTGCACTAAATATGTTTGCCGCTCACACATGTCCTTACACCTGCTTCAGACTGGGCGGCCTCATCTGATCCCTTATCGCCTGCCGCGGCCATGAGGACACCCAGTCTGAAGAAGGCGGAAGGAGATGAGTGAACACAGGCAAACATATGCACTGCACATGCCCATCAATCACACCCTCGCTGTCCAAAAAAATAAGACACCGAGGGCCGTTGTTTCGAGCAGGGGAGATGCACAGGCGCAGCCAGCTAACCAATGATGTCAAAAGACGGGCAGCGCTAACAAGGGTGGTGCTGCGTGTCATTACAAAGGAAAGTCACACCTCAGGGACATTGTAATTGTCTCTAATGAGACACATTTTGTACGTGTTGAGTTCCACGTGGGCAAGGAGAAAAAGTCAGCCACCTCGTACAAATGCAGCAGTACTGCTGTACAAGGTGGCTGATATACATAGAAACACCTGTGGGTGGGGGGCAGGCTCCCTTCAATTTCAGTTCATGTGCCTGCGTGGCGTTTGCAGGTCACGTTGCAAGCTACACAGCAGGGGAACAGCTGGCGTTGCTGAACCCCACTGACACATTGACTGGTGTTTTTCTCTGTGCAGATTGCATGTCCGGGCAAAAACTAGCGGTGTTAGAGCCCAGGGTCAGCAGGAGGAGGAGGAGAGGAGCAAAGTGTAGGCCGAAGCCTGCACTGGTGGCAGCTTTTGGTCGGTTGTGCCAGCGTGGCTTGTGCTGGACACGATGCCGGCTACACAGCAGGGGAACAGCTGGCGGTGCTGAACCCCACTAACACATTGGCTGGTGTTTTTCTCTGTGCAGCTAGCATTTCCGGGCAAAAACTAGCGGTGTTTGAGCCCAGGGTCAGCAGGAGGAGTAGAGGAGCAGAGTGTAGGCCGAAGCCTAGTTGAACCAATTTCAAAGGTTACCTTTAACCCCCCCCTCAGGTGTTGCAAGGTACAAGAGCCACACCTTGTGCAGCATTAATGCTGCACAAGTAAAAGGTTGCTCTATTTGTTTTGCTCCTTGCACACGCTGACTAAAACATGTACACTATTTAGCCCATTATACTGTCAAACAGTTGTGGAGGCGTGACTTGTCTTTTTAACGAGACGCAGCACAGGTGTAAAAATTTGCACCTAGGTACTGGGCGCAGATTCCTGAGCGTTGTTATTTGCTGTACAGGAGTCTGCGCTATTGTGATCCCTTGGCCATGCGCTGTGAGCGCTTCCTGTCTTCTGACCTCATTTCATGTCGGCCGTTGCGGTTAGCGATGGACATGAATCCCAGACCCACAGTGTGTTTTCAAAAAATCACACTGCGTGGCTGGGATTCGTGGCCTTGTGCAGTAAATAGGTTTGCCGCTTACACATGTCCTTACACCTGCTCCAGACTGGGCGGCCTCAGCTGATCCCTTATCGCCTACCACGGCCAGGAGGCCGCACAGTCTGAAGAAGGCGGAAGGAGATGAGTTAAGACAGGCGAACATATGCACTGCTCGTGCCCATAAACCACACCCTCGCTGACAAAATAAATATGACAACGAGGGGCGTTGTTTCTAGCAGGGCGGATGCACAGGCGCAGCCAGCTAACCATGATGACAAAAGACGGGAAACGCTACCAAGGGGGGTGCTGCGTATCATTACAAAGGAAAGTCACACCTCAGGGACAGTGGAATGGTCTCAATGAGACACATTTTGTACGTGTTGAGTTCCACGTGGGCAAGGAGAAAAAGTCAGCCACCTTGTACAAATGCAGCAGTACTGCTGTACTAGGTGGCTGTTATACATAGAAACACCTGGGGGGGTGGGGCCAGGTTCCCTTTAATTTCAGTTCATGTGCCTGCGTGGCGTTTGCAGGTCACGTTGCCGGCTACACAGCAGGGGAACAGCTGGCGTTGCTGAACCCCACTAACACATTGGCTGGTGTTTTTCTCTGTGCAGCTAGCACTTCCGGGCAAAAACTAGCGGTGTTTGAGCCCAGGGTCAGCAGGAGGAGGAGAGGAGCAGAGTGTAGGCCGAAGCCTGCACTGGTGGCAGCTTTTGTTCTGTTGTGCCAGCGTGGCTTGTGCTGGACACGTTGCCGACTACACAGCAGGGGAACAGCTGGCGGTGCTGAACCCCACTGACACATCACCTAGTCTTTTTTTCTGTGTAGACAACACTTCCAGGTGGCAACTGACAGTGTTGAAACCCAGGGAATCAAAGAGGAGCAGAGTGTAGGCCGAAGCCTGCAGTGGAGCAAGTTGAAAGGGAACCTTTAACCCCCCCCCCCCCCAGGCATTTGTTGCTGAAAGAGCCATCTTGTACAGCAGTAATACTGCACATGGAAAATGGTGGCTCCGAAAATTATGCTCCTTGCAAACGCTGAAGTACACACTCATATAATGTGTCCCCTCACACCGTCAAACCATCCCGGAAGTGGGACTTTCCTTTGTAATGTGACACAGCACAGCCGTCATTCCAACCCCCTTGGTGCCGGGCACCACCTCCTCAACGTTGTTTGGTTCTGTCACGGAGCCCGCACTGTAATGTTATCCCTTGGCCATGCACAGTTAGCGGTGCCCGTCTTCTGACATCATGTAGGTGTCAGGCTGGCAGTGCCTGTGCGTCCAAGCTGCCCGAGATCCAACCTTGCAGTGTCATCTAATGTAGTCCCACTGCGGGCCAGGGATCCATGGGCATGCGCAGTGCATATCATCGCCTCTCACTCACCTCCTTCCTGCTTCTTCAGACTGTGCGGCGTCACGGCCGTGGCATGCTATTAGGGATCAGCTGACGCCGCCTAGTCTGAAGAAGCGTGAAGAAGGGGAGTGAGAGGCTAGTATATGCACTGCGCATGGCCATGGATACCAGGCCCACTGTGGGATCACATTAGACGACACTGCGAGGTGTGATTTCGGGCAGCGTGGACGCACAGGCGCAGCCAGGACGACAACAAATGATGTCAGAGGACGGGCAGCGCAAACTGTGCATGGCCAAGGGATAACATAACAGCGCAGGGTCCATGACGGAATCAAACAACGCTAAGGAGGCAGCGCACGGTGCCAAGGGGGTAGCAATGACGGCTGTGCTGCGTCACATTACAAAGGAAAGTCCCACCTCCGGGACGGTTGGACGGTGTGAGGGGACACATTACATGAGTGTGTAGTTCAGCGTTTGCAAGGAGCATAATTTCAAGAGCGACCTTTCCCTTGTGCAGTATTAGTGCTGCACATGGTGGCTCTTTCAGTAACAAACGCCTAGGGGGGGGGGGGGGACAGGTCCCCTTACATTTTAGTTGTGCCAGCGTGGCGGTCGCATGACACGTTGCCGGATACACAGCTGGGGATCAGCTGACGTTACTGAACCCCAATAACAGAGGAGCGACTGTTGACTGTGCACACAGCACTTCCAGGCACCAACTGGCGGTGTTAGAGCCCAGGGACAGCAGGAGGAGCAGATTGGAGGTATTGCCGCACACACAGCTGGGGATCAGCTGACGTTACTGAACCCCAATAACAGAGGAGCGACTGTTGACTGTGCACACAGCACTTCCAGGCACCAACTGGCGGTGTTAGAGCCCAGGGACAGCAGGAGGAGCAGAGGAACAGAGTGTAGGCCGAAGCCTGATTGGAGCAAGTTGAAAGGAAACCTTTAACCCCCCCCCCCAAGACGTTTGTAGCTGAAAGAGCCATGTTGTGCAGCACTAAGGATGCAAAAGGAAAAGGTTGCTCTTTTAATTATGCTCCTTGCAAACACCGAAGTAAACACTAAAAATGTGTCCCTTCATACCGTTAAACCGTTCCGGAGGTGCGAATTTCCTTCGTAATGGGACACAGCACAGCTGTCATTCCTATCCCCTTGATGCCGTGCGCTGCCTCCTCAGCGTTGTTTTAAGCTGCCACGGAGCCTGCGCTGTTCTGTTAGCCCTTGGCCATGCCCAATTAGCGCTGCCTGTCTTCTGACATAATTTGGTGTCAGGCTGTCAGTGCCTGTGCGTCCACGCTGCTCCAGATCCCACCTCGCAGTCTCATCTAACGTAATCCCACTGCGGGCCTTGGAACCATGGGCATGCACAGTGCATAACCTCGACTCTCACTCCCCTCCTTCCCTCTTCTTCAGACTGTGCGGTGTCACGGCCGTGGCATGCTAGGGATCAGCTGACGGCGCACAGTCTAAAGAAGGCGGAGGGAAATGAGCGAGAGCCCGAGGGGAAGATATGCACTGCGCATGCCCATGGATCCCAGGCCCGCAGTGTGACTCAATCAGAAGACACTGCGAGGCGGGATCTCGGGCACCGCGGCCGCACAGGCGCAGCCAGCCTGACACCAAATTATGTCAGAAGACAGGCAGCACAAATAGGGCATGCCCAAGGGATAACAGAACAGCGCAGGCTCCGTGACAGCTTAAAACAACGCTGAGGAGGCAGCGCATGGCACCAAGGGGGTAGGAATGACGGCTGTGCTGCGTCACATTACGAAGGAAAGTCCCAGCTCCGGGACGGTATAACGGTATCAGTGAACACATTTTATAAGTGTTAAGTTCTGCGTGTGCAAAGAGCTAAAAAAAAAGAGCTACCTTTTCCTTGTGCAGCATTACTGCTGCACAAGATGGCTCTTTCAGTAACAAACGACGGGGGGGGGGGGGGGACAGGTTCCCTTACATTTAGGTTGTTGTGCCAGCGTGGCGGTCGCAGGACACATTGCCGGCTACACAGCTGGGGATCAGCTGACGTTACTGAAACCCAATAACACTGGGTCGTATGTTTTTACTGTGCAGCCTGCACTTCTGAGCCGCAACTGGCGGTGTTGGAGCCCAGGAATAGCAGTTCAGGTGGTAGAAAGATGAACACAGCAGGAGACCTGGATGACACCCAATTACTTAATCAGGCAGAGGAGTGGCAAATTCCTGCGAGATCCAGGCCTGGTTCATTTTCAGGAAAGTAAGCCGGTCAACGTTATCGGAGGATAGTCGCATGCGACGGTCTGTTAGTACACCACCTGCGGCACTAAAGACACGTTCCGATAAGACACTAGCCGCAGGGCAAGCCAGCACCTCCAATGCATACTGGCTTAGCTCTGGCCATGTATCCAGCTTAGAGACCCAAAACTTGAACGGGGAAGAGCCGTCTGGGAGTACAGTAAGAGGGCAAGCCATGTAGTCTGTCACCATCTGACGGAACCGTTGCCTCCTGCTGACTGGAGCCGCCGGTGATGGTGTAGACATTTGGGGCGGGCACACAAAAGTGTGCCAGAGTTGTGCCATACTGGGCTTGCCTTGGGCAGAGGCACTGCTTCTGCTCCCTCTTTGGACAGAGCCTCCCCCACTGCCTCGACGCACTGAGCTGCTTTGTAAAGCACTAGCAGCACTCCTCTCAGTTGGACAGGAGAAGATGATGGAATTCACCAGTGTGTCGTGGTACTCCCGCAATTTACGCTCCCGGGTCAACGCAGGGATGAGGTTTTGGACGTTGTCCCGGTAGCGAGGATCGAGGAGGGTGAACACCCAATAATCAGGCATGTTGAGAATGTGGTCGATGCGGCGGTCGTTTCTCAGGCACTGCAGCATGAAATCCACCATGTGCTGCAGAGTGCCAACCGGCCCAGAAACGCTGTCCCCTGCTTGAGACATGATCTCTGCCCGCTCGTCATCACCCCACCCTCGCTGTACACACTGACCACTGGACAATTGTGTCGCTCCCTCCTCTGGACGGAGCTCTTCCTCCTCCATTGACTCCTCCTCATCCTCCTCACAAATTGGCCCCTGCGTACCCCTTTGTGAGGAACCACGTGGCGCTGACTCTCCAGAAGCTGATGGAAAAGGTGACTCCTCATCCTCCACCTCTTCCACCACATCATCCCTTAACCCTTGCAAAGTTTGCTGAAGCAGGCAGATAAGGGGGACAGTCATGCTGACTAGTGCATCATCTGCACTTGCCATCCGCGTGGAATAATCAAAAGGACGCAAAACCTGGCAGACGTCCTTCATAGTGGCCCACTCTGTGGTTGTGAAGTCTGATCGGCGCTGACTGCGACTTCTTTGCGCCTGATGCAGCTGGTACTCCATAACTGCTTGCTGCTGCTCACACAACCGCTCCAACATATGTAACGTGGAATTCCACCGGGTAGGTAGGTCACATATGATGCGGTGTTCCGGAAGGCGGAATCGGCGCTGCAGAGCAGCAATGCGGGATCTGGCCAAGCTGGAACGCCGCAAGTGAGCACACTCTAGGCGGACCTTGTGCAGCAGGGCATCAAGATCCGGATAGTCCCTCAGAAAACTCTGCACAACCAAATTGAGCACATGTGCCAGACATGGGATGTGAGTGAGGTTGCCAAGGGCCAAAGCTGCCACCAGATTTCGGCCATTGTCACACACTACCATGCCTGGCTGGAGATTCGCTGGCAGTAACCACACATCGCTCTCCTGCTTTATGGCATTCCAGAGCTCCTGCGCTGTGTGGCTTCGATGCCCCAATGAAACTAGTTTCAAGACGGCCTGCTGACGTTTGGCCACGGCTGTGCTCATGTCGGTCATAGGTAAACGTTCACGGGTCCATGTGGGGGTGGACTGTGACGGATCCTGCAGAGAGGAATCAGAGGAACTGGTGTAAGAGGAGGAGTCGATGCGTACAGACTGGATTCCTGCAATCCTTGGAGTGGGCAGGACACGTCCTGCGCCACTCGCACGATCTGTACCTGGCTCAACAACATTAACCCAATGGGCAGTGAGGGAAACATATCGCCCCTGTCCATGCTGACTGGTCCACGCATCGGTGGTGAGGTGGACCTTGCTACTGACGGCGTTCAGTAGCGCATGTTTTATGTTTGCCTCAACATGCCTGTGCAGGGCAGGGACAGCCTGCCTGCTGAAGTAAAAGCGGCTGGGCACCTTGTACTGTGGGACTGCCAATGCCATCAAGTCACGGAAGCTGTCAGTCTCCACCAGCCTGAACGAGAGCATTTCCAGGGACAACAGTTTGGCAATGCCTGCATTCAGAGCCTGTGCTCGGGGGTGGTTGGCCGAGAATGCCCGCCTTTTCTCCCATGCCTGTACTACCGATGGCTGTAGAGTAGACTGGGAGTGTGAGGATGACTGGGAAGGTGGTGCTGTGGGTGGAATTACACAAGGTCTCTGGGAGGAAGCCAAACCAGCTGTGCGTGAGCTGGAGGAAGAGGCAACACGAGCTGAAGAGGTGGTAGCTGCCGCTGTTGGTTGGCCTACATCTTCAGTGTGTTTCTGTAACTCCACCGCGTGCCTGGTCCGCACATGTTTCCACATATTTGTGGTATTGAGGTTGCTGACATTTTTCCCTCTTTTTACTTTATGATGACACAGCTTGCATTTGACAAAACAAATGTCATCTGCAACTGTGTCAAAAAAGGACCAGGCACTGCAAGTCTTGGGAGCGCCCTTTTTGGCTTTGGAAAGAGACAGGCTCCTAACGGGTGCCAAAGTGGAGGCTACAGGCTCCGCAGTCTTCCCCCTCCCTCTCCCTCTTTGGCCCGTAAGAGGAAGCTCTTCCTCTGAGCTGCTCCCACCACCTTCCTGTTCCTCACGCCACGATGGGTCAAGGACCTCATCATCTCCACTACCCTCTGCCACCAACTGCTCCTCCTGGGTAGTCTCAGCAGCACAGTACGCACGAGAAAGCGGCACCTGAGTTTCATCATCAGATGCGTACTGCGCTGTGGTCACGGGAGGCACTGGCCCACCTGCCTCTTCAGAGTCAGAGAGAAAAAGGTGTTGGGCATCACTGCACACTGCCTCTTCTTCCATTTCTCCAATGCTGCTTGGCTGGCCCCCTGTTTCCAAGCCAAGAGATTCAGAGAACAGAAGTAGAGACGGCTCCTGTCCTGGGCTCTCTGACTGCCTGGCCAATTTGGCAGGTGGTGAAGAGACAGATGGCTGCTCTCCAGTGCTCTGTGCCTGAGAGGATGTGGCACTAACTGAAGTCGATGCCGAGGCGTTAGCTGCCATCCACCCGACAACGGCTTCAATTTGGTCTTCACGCAGCAGCGGTGCACGGCGCTCTCCGACAAAGCTGCGCATGAAGGACTGTTCCCTGCTGAAACTGAGTGACGACGAGTCACCGGCGCCCGCAGCAGGCACAGAATCACCACGTCCTCTCCCTGCTCCTCTCCCTGCTCCGCGCCCACGCCCACGTGCCTTACTCCCTGCCCTCTTCATCTTGGTTGACAGATAAAGATAAGCAGAAAAGTACTAAGGCCTTAGTGTGCTTATTCCTGTAATGCTCCTCCTAACAGGTGTAAGAAACACTAATGTTGTAAATTGTGGACTAAACTTTATTATTTTTCAAATGTGGCCTACACAAGTGTAAGTTGTGTTTGGTGAACTTAACCTTTTTTTTGGTGCAGATCGGGCTACAGAGCTAGTTTAAATCACACGGAGACCGTGCAGACAGCCGTAAACGGCGCTGCAAGGCCAAGAAACCCTCCTCTAGGTTATCCTATATAGTGTTTTTCCACTATTTAGCTGGATACAAGTGGAAAGACACTAATAGGAATTTTTTTTTTCAAATTTTAAACTGGCTGCACTATTTGAAAAAAAGGAAATTGTTTTTCAAGGTATGAGGCAGTAACGCACCCTGAGCTGAATCCAACCGGCTATGGCTGCACACAGACTACAGGGCGAGCTGCGCTCACACAGAGACCGTGCAGACAGCCGTAAACGGCGCTGCAAGGCCCCCAAAAAAACCTCTAGGTTATCCTATGTAGTGTTTTTCCACAATTGAGCTGGAGACTGGTGGAAAGACACTAATAGGAATTTTTTTTTTTTTCAAATTTTAAACAGGCTGCACTATTTGAAAAAAAGGAAAATTTTTCTCAAGGTATGAGCCAGTAACGAACCCTGAGCTGAATCCAACCGGCTATGGCTGCACACAGACTACAGGGCGAGCTGGGCTCACACGGAGACCGTGCAGACAGCCGTAAACGGCGCTGCAAGGCCAAAAAACCCTCCTCTAGGTTATCCTATATAGTGTTTTTCCACTATTTAGCTGGATACGAGTGGAAAGACACTAATAGGAATTTTTTTTTTCAAATTTTAAACAGGCTGCACTATTTGAAAAAAAGGAAAATTTTTCTCAAGGTATGAGCCAGTAACGAACCCTGAGCTGAATCCAACCGGCTATGGCTGCACACAGACTACAGGGCGAGCTGGGCTCACACGGAGACCGTGCAGACAGCCGTAAACGGCGCTGCAAGGCCCAAAAACCCCCCTCTAGGTTATCCTATGTAGTGTTTTTCCACAATAGAGCTGGAGACTGGTGGAAAAACACTAATAGGAAATTTGAGAAAAAATGTGCAGCAGGCTGCACTAAGAGCAAAAAAGAACAACTGTGTGAGGCAGTGTGAACCCCCCCTGAGCTGAATACAACCGGGTATATGGCTGCACACAGACTACAGAGTGAGCTGCACACACACACACACACAGAGACCTTGCAGAACGCTGTTAAAACAGCGCTGCAAGGCAAGAGCAAGGTGAACAGTGAAGAACACACAGCGTTTTGCTAAATTAGCCTTTGGAAAGGAAAATAAAGCAATTAGCAAGCTCAACTGGCCCTCAGTTAGAACACAGCGTCCTGTCCCTAACTGAAATCACAGCAGAGTGAGCGCAAAATGGCGGCAGCGCTTTTTTATAGTGCAGAGTGACATCATTTCAGCAGCCAATCCCAGCCTTGCCAGTACTTACATGCCCACCATGCTAAACAGGATGTGCCCACACTTTCATTCATTCCTCATTGGCTGCTGCGTTCAATTTGAATTCTGGGAACTTCCGATTCCGGTATCCGATACGCGGGAAGTATCGGAATTCAGTATCGGAATTCCGATACCGCAAATATCGGCCGATACCCGATACTTGCGGTATCGGAATGCTCAACACTATCTCTCATTACACACCATGCTAACGTGTATACATACTACCTCTGAGGATTTATTTGTGACTCATGTTTTTAACCCTATCTTGTCTACAGTATGTATTAATTAATAAAAGTGATAGATTTTGTACTACTTTTTGGCTATGCACCATGTTTTATAAATGTGGAGCTTGGAGAGAATCATTAGAGCAGATGGTGAGCTGACTGAGCAAATCACTGCTGTTGCCGAGGAGTGGGCTGGGACAGTCTAGCCACAACATGGGACAACTTGCAGAGATCTATGCATGCAGTCCCTGGAGAGGTATGATCTGAGCTCACTGTTGCCTGGTAGGAGTCAGTTTTGGGAAATCCTTTGGGTGTTCTGAGATGATTTGGGTTGCAAAAAGCAGCAATTCTTGGAGCCTTCTGGGCCTAATAGGAACTTTGTGAGATTTCAGGCTGGGGGTGGGGGCTAGTGACCAGTACAGCCCGTGTGATGGACCTGACAGTTCAGTTTTGTTTTATATCAGATGTTTTGTGTTGCAACAACTGGATTTGGAGATAACTCTAATCTTGGCCATTTAACTCCTTAGATGTTCTTATCAATAACGACTCTGAGATCTAAGTATTTAGAGATAGGAAAAGTGTTTTGTCAGTCACCCAACTGGATCATATGGGTTGTGAATGAGCTGACATGGTAGCCGCTGGCCTAATAAAGTTCCCCTTGTCTGCCATCTTTGTACACCTTTATGCCAACAGTCATATTACACAGCAATAATAACGTTTTGCAGTGTATTACATGATTGATCAAGGTCATACGTTTTTCCTAATTGAATATATATATATATATATATATATATATATATATATATATACTAGCTGAAGAGCCCGGCGTTGCCTGGACATAGTAAATATCTGTGGTTAGTTATAGCACCTCACTTCTCTCATTTTCCCATCATGCCTCTCATTTTCCCAATCACATCTTTCATTTTCCCCCTCACATCTCTCATTTTCTCCCTCACACCTCTCATTTTCTCCCTCACTCCTCTCATTCCCCCCTAACACTTGTCATTTCAACCTCACATCTGTCATTTTCCGATCACTCCACTATTTTCCCTCACTCCTCTCATTTTGCAATCACACCTTTTCATTTTCACCTCACACCTCTCATTTTCACCTCAGTATATACATGTTTGTCATCTCCCTTATATATAGTATACACCTGTATGTCATCTCCTGTATATAGTATATACCTGTTTGTTATCTCCCCTGTATATAGTATATACCTGTTTGTCATCTCCCCTGTATATAGTGTATACCTGCTGTGTGTCATCTCCCCTGTATATAGTATATACCTGTATGTCTTCTCCTTCTATATATAGTATATACCTGTATGTCTTCTCCTTATATATATATAGTGTGATGTTGTAATGAGTGATTCATTACTTAAATTTAAGAGGGGACTGGATACCTTTCTGGAAAAGTATAATGTTACAGGGTATATACACTAGATTCCTTGATAGGGCGTTGATCCAGGGAACTAGTCTGATTGCCGTATGTGGAGTCGGGAAGGAATTTTTTTTCCCCAATGTGGAGCTTACTCTTTGCACATGGGTTTTTTTTGCCTTCCTCTGGATCAACATGTTAGGGCATGTTAGGTTAGGCTATGGGTTGAACTAGATGGACATATAGTCTTCCTTCAACCTTAATAACTATGTAACTATGTATATATCTGTGTGTCATCTCCTCCTGTATATAGTATATACCTGTGTGTCATCTCCTCATGTATATAGTATATACCTGTAGGTCATCTGCTCCTGTTTATAGTATATACCTGTGTGTCATCTCCTCCTGTATATAGTATATACCTGTAGGTCATCTGCTCCTGTATATACCTGTGTGTCATCTCCTCCTGTATATAGTATATACCTGTGGGTCATCTGCTCCTGTATATAGTATATACCTGTATGTCATCTCCCCTGTATATAGTATATACCTGTATGTCATCTCCTCCTGTATATAGTATATATCTGTGTCATCTCCTCCTGTATATAGTATATATCTGTGTGTCATCTCCTCCTGTATATAGTATATACCTGTGTGCCATCTCTCCTGTATATAGTATATACCTGTGTGTCATCTCCTCCTGTATTAGACCGCATTCACACGTTATTTGGTCAGTATTTTTACCTCAGTATTTGTAAGCTAAATTGGCAGCCTGATAAATCCCCAGCCAACAGGAAGCCCTCCCCCTGGCAGAATATATTAGCTCACACATACACATAATAGACAGGTCATGTGACTGAAAGCTGCTGTATTTCCTATATGGTACATTTGTTGCTCTTGTAGTTTGTCTGCTTATTAAACAGATTTTTATTTTTGAAGGATAATACCAGACTTGTGTGTGTTTTAGGGCGAGTTTCGTTTGTCAAGTTGTGTGTGTTGAGTTGCGTGTGGCGACATGCATGTAGCGACTTTTTGTGTGTCAAGTTGCATGTGACAGGTTAGTGTAGCAAGTTGTGTGCAGCAAGTTTTGCGCATGGCGAGTTTTGCGCGTGGTGAGTTTTATGTGTAGTACCTTTTGAGTATGTGCAAGTTTTGTGTGAGGCAACTTTTGCATGTGTTGCAAATTTTGTGCATGTGGCAATTTTTCCGCGTGTGCAAGTTTTGCGTGTGGCGAGTTTTCCATGAGGTGAGTTTTGCACTTGTGGCGAGTTTTGCATGAGCCTAGTTTTTGCATGTGGGAGTTTTGCGCATGGCGAGTTTTGAGCGGCGACTTTTGTGTTTCGACTTTTATGTGGCGAGGTTGGTGTATGTGTGGTGAAATGTGTGCTGAGGGTGATATGTGTTCAAGCACATTTTGTGTGTGTGTTCATATCCCCGTGTGTGGTGAGTATCCCATGTCGGGGCCCCACCTTAGCAACTGTACGGTATATACTCTTTGGCGCCATCGCTCTCATTCTTTAAGTCCCCCTTGTTCACATCTGGCAGCTGTCAATTTGCCTCCAACACTTTTCCTTTCACTTTTCCCCATTATGGAGATAGGGGCAAAATTATTTGGTGAATTGGAAAGCGCGGGGTTAAAATTTCACCTCACAACATAGCCTATGACGCTCTCCGGGTCCAGACGTGTGACTGTGCAAAATTTTGTGGCTGTAGCTGCGACGCCTCCAACACTTTTCCTTTCACTTTTTTCCCCATTATGTAGATAGGGGCAAAATTGTTTGGTGAATTGGAAAGCGCGGGGTTAAAATTTCACCTCACAACATAGCCTATGATGCTCTCGGGGTCCAGACGTGTGACTGTGCAAAATTTTGTGGCTGTAGCTGCGACGCCTCCAACACTTTTCCTTTCACTTTTTTCCCCATTATGTAGATAGGGGCAAAATTGTTTGGTGAATTGGAAAGCGCGGGGTTAAAATTTCACCTCACAACATAGCCTATGATGCTCTCGGGGTCCAGACGTGCGACTGTGCAAAATTTTGTGGCTGTAGCTGCGACGGTGCAGATGCCAATCCCGGACATACATACAAACACACACACACACATACACACATTCAGCTTTATATAGTAGACTAGCTGAAGAGCCCGGCGTTGCCTGGGCATAGTAAATATCTGTGGTTAGTTATAGCACCTCACTTCTCTTATTTTCCCATCACGCCTCTCATTTTCTCCCTCACTCCTCTCATTCCCCCCTAACACTTGTCATTTCAACCTCACATCTGTCATTTTCTGATCACTCCACTATTTTTCCTCACTCCTCTCATTTTGCACTCACACCTTTTCATTTTCACCTCACACCTCTCATTTTCACCTCATCACCTCAGTATATACATGTTTGTCATCTCCCTTATATATAGTATACATCTGTATGTCATCTCCTGTATATAGTATATACCTGTATGTCATCTCCCCTGTATATAGTATATACCTGCTGTGTGTCATCTCCCCTATATATAGTATATACCTGAATGTCATCTCCTTCTATATATAGTATATACCTGTATGTCATCTCCTCCTGTATATAGTATATACCTGTGTGTCATCTCCCCTGTATATAGTATATATCTGAGTGTCATCTCCTCCTGCATATAGTATATACCTGCATGTCATCTTCTATATATAGCATATACCTGTATGTCATCTCCTCCTGTATATAGTATATACCTGTATGTCATCTCCTCCTGTATATATATGTACCTATATGTCATCTCCTCCTCTATATAGTATATACCTGTGTGTCATCTCTCCTGTATATAGTATATATCTGTGTGTCATCTCTCCTGTATATAGTATATACCTGTGTGTCATCTCCTCCTGTATTAGACCTCGTTCACACGTTATTTGCTCAGTATTTTTACCTCAGTATTTGTAAGCTAAATTGGCAGCCTGATAAATCCCCAGCCAACAGGAAGCCCTCCCCCTGGCAGTATATATTAGCTCACACATACACATAATAGACAGGTCATGTGACTGACAGCTGCCGTATTTCCTATATGGTGCAATTGTTGTAGTTTTTCTGCTTATTAATCAGATTTTTATTTTTGAAGGATAATACCAGACTTGTGTGTGTTTTAGGGCGAGTTTCGTTTGTCAAGTTGTGTGTGTTGAGTTGCGTGTGGCGACATGCATGTAGCGACTTTTGTGAGATGAGTTTTGTGTAGCAACATGCGTGTAGCAACTTTTTGTGTGTCGAGTTGCATGTGACAGGTTAGTGTAGCAAGTTGTGTGCAGCAAGTTTTGCGCATGGCGAGTTTTGCGCGTTGCGAGTATTATGTGTGGTGCCTTTTGAGTATGTGCAAGTTTTGTGTGAGGCAACTTTTGCATGTGTTGCAACTTTTGTGCATGTGGCAATTTTTCCGCGTGTGCAATTTTTGCATGTGGCGAGTTCTGCACGTGGCGAGTTTTGAGTGGCGACTTTTGTGTTTTGACTTTTATGTGGCGAGGTTGGTGTATTTGTGGTGAAATGTGTGCTGAGAGTAATATGTGTTCAAGCACGTGGTAGTGTGTGGCGCATTTTGTGTGTGTTCATATCCCCATGTGTGGTGAGTATCCCATGTCGAGGCCCCACCTTAGCAACTGTACGGTATATACTCTTTGGCGCCATCGCTCTCATTCTTTAAGTCCCCCTTGTTCACATCTGGCAGCTGTCAATTTGCCTCCTACACTTTTCCTTTCATTTTTTCCCCATTATGTAGATAGGGGCAAAATTGTTTGGTGAATTGGAACGCGCGGGGTTAATATTTCACCTCACAACATAGCCTATGACGCTCTCGGGGTCCAGACGTGTGACTGTGCAAAATTTTGTGGCTGTAGCTGCGACGCTTCCAACACTTTTCCTTTCACTTTTTTCCCCATTATGTAGATAGGGGCAAAATTGTTTGGTGAATTGGAAAGCGCGGGGTTAAAATTTCGCCTCACAATATAGCCTATGATGCTCTCGGGGTCCAGACGTGTGACTGTGCAAAATTTTGTGGCTGTAGCTGCGACGGTGCAGATGCCAATCCCGGACATACACACACACATACACACACACACACACACACACACATTCAGCTTTATATAGTAGACTAGCTGAAGAGCCCGGCGTTGCCTGGGCATAGTAAATATCTGTGGTTAGTTATAGCACCTCACTTCTCTTATTTTCCCATCACGCCTCTCATTTTCCCAATCACATCTTTAATTTTCCCCCTCACATCTCTCAATTTCTCCCTCACACCTCTCATTTTCTCCCTCACTCCTCTCATTCCCCCCTAACACTTGTCATTTCGACCTCACATCTGTCATTTTCCGATCACTACACTATTTTCCCTCACTCCTCTCATTTTGCACTCACACCTTTTCATTTTCACCTCACACCTCTCATTTTCACCTCAGTATATACAGTACATGTTTGTCATCTCCCTTATATATAGTATACACCTGTATGTCATCTCCTGTATTTAGTATATACCTGTATGTCATCTCCCCTGTATATAGTATATACCTGCTGTGTGTCATCTCCCCTGTATATAGCATATACCTGTATGTCATCTCCTCCTATATATAGTATATACCTGTAAGTCATCTCCTCCTATATATAGTATACAGTTAGGTCCATATATATTTGGACAGAGACAACATTTTTCTAATTTTGGTTATAGACATTACCACAATGCATTTTAAACAAATTAATTCAGATGCAGTTGAAGTTCAGACTTTCAGCTTTCATTTGAGGGTATCCACATTAAAATTGGATGAAGGGTTTACGAGTTTCAGCTCCTTAACATGTGCCACCCTGTTTTTGAAGGGACCAAAAGTAATTGGACAGAGTCAATAATTTTAAATTAAATGTTCATTTTTAGTACTTGGGTTGAAAACCCTTTGTTGGCAATGACTGCCTGAAGTTTTGAACTCATGGACCTCACCAGATGCTGTGTTCTCTCCTTTTTGAAGCTCTGCCAGGCCTTCACTGCGGTGGTTTTCAGTTGCTGTATGTTTGTGGGCCTTTCTGTCTGAAGTTTAGTCTTTAACAAGTGAAATGCATGCTCAATTGGGTTGAGATCAGGTGACTGACTTGGCCATTCAAGAATATTCCACTTCTTTGCTTTTATAAACTCCTGGGTTGCTTTGGCTTTATGTTTTGGGTCATTGTCCATCTGTAGTATGAAACGACGACCAATCCGTTTGGCTGCATTTGGCTGGATCTGAGCACACAGTATGGCTCTGAATACCTCAGAATTCATTCGGCTACTTCTGTCCTGTGTCACATCATCAATAAACACAAGTGACCCAGTGCCACTGGCAGCCATGCATGCCCAAGCCATCACACTGCCTCTGCCATGTTTTACAGATGATGTGGTATGCTTTAGATCATGAGCTGTACCACGCCTTTGCCATACTTTTCTCTTTCCATCATTCTGGTAGAGGTTGATGTTGGTTTCATCTGTCCAAAGAATGTTCTTCCAGAACTGTGCTGGCTTTTTTAGATGTTTTTTAGCAAAGTCCAGTCTAGCCTTTTTATTCTTGATGCTTATGACTGGCTTGCACCGTGCAGTGAACCCTCTGTATTTGCTTTCATGCAGTCTTCTCTTTATGGTAGATTTGGATATTGATACGCCGACCTCCTGGAGAGTGTTGATCACTTGGTTGGCTGTTGTGAAGGGGTTTCTCTTCACCATGGAGATTATTCTGCGATCATCCACCACTGTTGTCTTCTGTGGGCACCCAGGTCTTTTTGCATTGATGAGTTCACCAGAGCTTTCTTTCTTTCTCCGGATGTACCAAACTGTAGATTTTGCCACTCCTAATATTGTAGCAATTTCTCAGATGGGTTTTTTCTGTTTTCGCAGCTTATAGTCCGGTTCACTATGTATTGATTTAGGCCTTCGCCGGATTTTTTTGGAGAGTCTGAAAACTATACATTTTTGGAAAGGTTATAGTATAAGCAATACGAAAAACAATGTTTCCATTTGCCCCGAGTCCCACGTGACCGCCATATTGGATTTGACAAAATGGCTGACGTAAAACCAATTTTCGTTAATATCTCAGCTTATAAATAACATAAAAATAAAATTTGACAGCTAAACATACATTTTAGGGCTAAGAAATGCAATATTACTAGTTGCAGATGTGTTTTAGATATTTACTACAGCAGTTTTTTATAATTAATTAGTATTGACATAATAATACATAATGACAGGAATCACGTTTTTTTTTTCTTTTATTACAGGAGTTGAACATGACAGACAAACCACAAGCTACTGAAGTCACTTGTGAAGGTGAGGCACCTATCAACTGGAAGCTATGTATGCTCTGTCAGTCTTCCAATGGCAATGAGAAGTTGGTGCAAAATCCTCGGCTACAGTCTTACCAGCGCGTTTTGGACATAGTAGCAGAGAGGGCAAGTTTACAAGATGGCAACTATGTTGATATCCATCGACGGATTAGCAACAGGAAAGACACAATCGCTACACATCAGGCAGTCTACCATCGAAGTTGTTACACAAATGCAATTAACAACGACCAAATACAACGAGCCCGGGACCGTTATGCACATGCATTAGCTACTGGTAGCCACATTACCAAGAAACGAGGATTAAAAAGAGGACGTGCTGAAATGGACGAATCAGGTTCATTAACATCTGACTCTTCATCACCATTCACGAGGTCACATACATGGCCACTGGATAAGGAAAAATGTTTCTTTTGTCAGAACGATGAGAATGAGAAGCTTTATAATGTGAGGACAGTCAACGCAGGGAAATCGTTGAAACAAGCTATTGAAACATCAGATAATTTAACACTGAAAACAAGACTGAACACATGCATTGCACCAGGGGATGCACATTCTATTGACGTCCGGTACCACAAAAGCTGTTGGACAAAGCATGTTTTTCATGGACAACGAGAACGTAGTACCAACAGAACAGACCACAAAGAACCCTTATTACAACGTGCAAGTCTGCTAGAGTTGATAAACCTAGTGGATATTCAAACACAGAACCAATCATATCTATCTATACAAGATATCGAAACCACTTATTTGAATATGCTTGGTATAGAAGGCGTGGAAAATCACAAACCTACATTCACTAGAAAGTGGCTCAAAGAAATTATAATGAATGCCTTGCCACATCTGAAATCCTGTCTTTCAAAAAACAGAAGGGAATCAGCAGTTCTTTATTCACCAGAAGCCTGTGAGGAAATCATGGTTAATTCTGCAATGGAATGTCGTAGTGATGATGCAGACAACATGCAGACAATCTACAAAGCAGCACAGTTAATTAGGAAAAGCATTGCTAATTTTACAACGGAAGTCAATGATAAAAACACCATAACGGTCACTAGTGACATAAACGACGTTCCAGCAGAATTATATTCCGCTATCCGTTGGATCATAACAGGGCCGATTGACAGCCTTGAAACTCAAAGAAGGACCAAAATTGTTGACCGAGCAGCACTCACTATGAGTCAGAACATCATGTATGAATTCAAATCAAAACGCCAGGTCAACTACAAGCCAAAAACCGAATCATCAGTATTCAGACAACCCAACGCACGAGAAAACCCACAGGTCCTGGGGCTAGCTCTGACTGTTCATCACACAACTCGCGATAAGAAATTAATGAATCTTCTTAGTTCACATGGGTTTTGTGTTCCCTATGGCCGTACCCTACGAATGGAAACTGCTTTGGCTAATGCTGTTGTAGAAAACACCCGAGAGTTAAAAGGTCTTTACGTGCCACCATTCTTGAAGAAGGGTACCTTTGTGTTCTTTGCAGTTGATAACACAGACTTTGCAGAGGATACCCCTGATGGGAAAGGAACCACACATGGAACTATTACTGCTGTATATCAGCAAGTAGATGCTGTTGGAGAACCAGTTGCACCACCCTTGAAGATAACAGATGCCCACACTTTATCTGTCACTCCATACCATGTACATATGTTGCACTGTGACAAGCCAAAAGTACAACATACCCAAAGATCAGAACACTTTGTCACAAACAAGGAAATATCAGGTTCTTCCCAACTTTCACAATTTGGATGGATTGTTGCTACTGCTGTATCCAGAATGCAGCAACTAGAGAAAGCATCGAGCAAAATTCCTGGATGGTCAGGATACAACTCACTGTTGTCCGAAAGCAAGCGATTTACCAACGTTGGAGCCTTACCACTGCTACCAGAGCTAGCACACGAGTGGTCAACCTTGCTGACTGTGATCATGCAAGCAAGTGAACTGAGGAAGTTGACTGTTGGTGAAGATCATCCCACTGTTATTTCATTTGATATGGCTCTGTATGAGAAGGTTGTCCAACAACTAGATGCAAGACCTGATCTGAAACGCACCGTTGTTCCACAACTGGGAGAGCTACATGTTGTAATGGCTGCCCTGCGCGCTCTGGGTACCTCTACGGAGAACTCGGGTATTGATGATGCATGGATAGAAGGTGATGTGTATGGGTCTGCAACAACAAGGCAAATACTGAAATGTACCCATTACAAGCGTGCTCTTCGTGCTCACACATATACATATGTTGCTCTGTATGAACTGTTGCTGGACGAGTTCTTCATTGATAATCCAGAACTAAAACAGGTGTGTTTGATGGCAACAGAGGGAATTGAAGCTGCCTGTTCTGAGGAAAACAAGAACACAAAAAGTAAGTCAGTGAAACAAGCAAGCACTACCCTACTAGAGGCCTTGACCACTGCTGACATAATCACAGTCTTTCAAACATGGGTGAAACAGAGATCCAAAAATGCAATGTTCAAGTCAATGATGAACTACCTACAGCGAGTGGAAACAATCCTTTTATTTGTTGCTGCAACCAGGAATGCAGACCTTGAGCTTCATCTTCAAGCCGGAGAGCAGCTCAGCAAGCTCTTCTTTGCATTTGACCGGATGAAATACAAGCGATTGTGGCCAAGGTATATCACGGACATGCATGACCTTAAAATAAATCACCCTCAAACATGGGAAGAAATGAAAGCGGGTAACATTTCAGTCACGAAAAGTGCTATCCCATTTGTATCCATTGGGGCGGACCATGCATGCGAGCATCTGAACAAGCTGATGAAAATCCATGCTGGCATAGTCGGCATCTCGAACAATGCCAATGCTCGTCAGAGATTCTTCATGGCCACACCTGAACTCTCCCGAGTTGTCAAAGAATATACCAGACAGTTTGATTTAGAACGTGACAAAACCAGAGAGCATCACGATCTTGGGCCAAGTGCAGTCAAGAAGTGTCATCATGTTATTGACAAGATTAAGGAAGCAATTTTGAAACATGGCAACCCATTTGCTGTTGTAGGTGACAAGTTGCACAATGTAATCACCCATGCCTACATCCCTGATGAGTATGTAAAAATGATCCTGAATGCAGATGAGACAGGTCAAAAGCTGTATGAAGACTATGTGTTGGCGCGAATCAATGGGGATGTTAGCCTATGGGCACCAGTAAAGAAGGAGAACAACAGGATGTTCATGTCGGCAAACAAGAAAACCACAGTAAAACTCCGAGACAAGACTGTTGATCTTAAGGAGACCAAGGACTTGTATGGAAGAATGATGGTTTTGGCAAGGTCCAACAGAGACATAAACCAGAAAGTGGCCATTGGGAACTACGAATTCACTCTGACCCCAAGAGCCTTTTTTGCTCCAGATGGTACAATGTTACCATGCCATGACAAATCGAAACTGATCAGTCTCCTTAACAAGTTGGTTATAGTAGAAACTCCACAGAAAGATCTGCAGCCAGAAGATAGGATGGACACAAGATCAGATGATCCAAGTCGCAAGATAGCCCTGGTAGATGGAATGGTTCTTCTGCAAAAGATGGCCAAGAAACCGGCAACACTAGTGACAGTCAAAGATCTCAGTTACTGCTTCAATGACAGGCTTATGTCTCTCACAGAAAATTACGATGAAATAATCCTTGTGTTTGATACGTATAGGGAAAATTCTCTCAAGGATGCTACCAGGGATAAAAGAAGAAAAGGAAAGGCACCAATTCAGTACCAGGTCAGAGATGAAACAAACATTAATCATATTCCAATGAACAGGTTCCTTTCACATGACAAGACAAAGGCTGACCTGACCAACTATCTTGCTGCAAAGACTCTAGAGTTCAACAGTTCATCACAAAAACTGGTCATCACTTGTTCTTCAGGGTGTACCAGGAGCAACAAAAACTTAGTTTTCGACGACAACAATCACGAAGAAGCAGACACACTGTTGATCTACCAAGCTGTCTTGGCAACACAACGAAACCCACCGGATGCAAGGATGGTTTTCTTCTCCCCTGATACCGATGTACTGGTGTTGGTCATAGCTAACTATGACCTCATGCTGAAGAATACATCGATTTCAATGGTCTCTGGGATGATCGAGATAGAGCCAATAAGGAGAGTCATAGGGGCAGACAGAGCAAAGGCTTTGACAGCCTTCCATGCATTCACTGGTGCTGACACAACTGGAAGGTTCTCTCGAATTGGCAAAGCAATCTGGCTGCAAGCTTACATGAACGCAACACCAGATGTAATCAGTTCTCTGCAGATGCTTTCGACTGAAAAAGAAGTGAGCAAAACTATGTTGTCAACTCTTGCTACCTTCGTATGTTTTGCTTACTCTCCAAAAGGCATTTTTATTAAGAATATTCCCGAACTGCGATGGCATCTATTTTGCAAGCATATGGCAGAAAGTGACAGGTTACCTCCTACACTCGGAGCTCTAAAACAACATGTCCTCAGAGTCCATATCCAAGCCAGAGTGTGGGGACAAGCTAACATTGCTTTGCAGGATTCTCAGCTGGATCCCGAGAAGAATGGCTATCACAAAGGGTTGGATGGACAGTTGAAACCAACCATGACAGATGTTCTTCCAGCTCCAAAAGCAATAATCGAGATGATTAGTTGTCAATGCAAACATGACTGTTCTTCTTCAAGGTGTTCGTGCCGAAAAAATAACTTATCCTGTACCGATCTTTGTCAGTGTGACAGCGAGTGTATGAATGACGAGGACACTCAGACCAAATATGAAACTGATGATGACAGTGATGGTGGCGATATGTAAAGACACTCTGGTTGTTCAAAAGTTAAAAACATTAACTCTCTGCTTTTCGAGTTCGAAAATTTGTTCAAATATAAACCGATACAATTTGTAGTCGTATATAGAGTATTTATTTGGATACCACTGCATTTCTTAGTACTCAAAATGTATGTTTAGCTGTCAAAATTTAAGTTTTACGTTACTTACAAGCTGAGATATTAACAAAAATCGATGTAAATCAGCCATTTTGTAAAATCCAAGATGGCGGCCACTTAGGACTCGGGTCAAATGGAAACATTGTTTTTCTTATTGCTTATACCATAGCCTTTCCAAAAATGTACATATTTGAAACTCTCCAGAAAATTCCGGCGAAATTACATAGTGAACCGGGCTATTAAGGATGGCTTGTTTCACCTGCACCTGCTCCTTTGACCACATGTTTTCTTCCCAGCAAAACCTTGCAAATGCGTGCACCACACCTCAAATCAACTCCAGGCCTTTTATCTGCTTAATTGAGAATTACATAACGAAGGGATTGCCCACACCTGTCCATGAAATAGCCTTGGAGTCAATTGTCCAATTACTTTTGGTCCCTTTAAAAACAGGGTGGCACATGTTACGGAGCTGAAATTCCTAAACCCTTCATCCAATTTTAATGTGGATACCCTCAAATGAAAGCTGAAAGTCTGAACTTCAACTGCATCTGAATTGTTTTGTTTAAAATTCATTGTGGTAATGTCTATAACCAAAATTAGAAAAATGTTGTCTCTGTCCAAATATATATGGACCTAACTGTATACCTGTATGTCAACTCCTCCTATATATAGTATATACCTGTATGTCATCTCCTTCTATATATATAGTATATACGTGTGTCATCTCCCCTGTATATAGTATATATCTGTGTGTCATCTCCTCCTGTATATAGTATATACCTGTATGTCATCTTCTATATATAGCATATACCTGTATGTCATCTCCTCCTGTATATAGTATATACCTGTAGGTAATCTGCTCCTGTATATAGTATATACCTGTGTGTCATCTCCTCCTGTATATAGTATATACCTGTATGTCATCTCCTCCTGTATATAGTATGTACCTGTATGTCATCTCCTCCTCTATATAGTATATACCTGTGTGTCATCTCTCCTGTATATAGTATATATCTGTGTGTCATCTCCCCTGTATATAGTATATACCTGTGTGATCTCCTGTATTAGACCTCGTTCACACGTTATTTGCTCAGTATTTTTACCTCAGTATTTGTAAGATAAATTGGCAGCCTGATAAATCCCCAGCCAACAGGAAGCCCTCCCCCTGCCAGTATATATTAGCTCACACATACACATAATAGACAGGTCATGTGACTGACAGCTGCTGTATTTCCTATATGGTACATTTGTTGCTCTTGTAGTTTGTCTGCTTATTAATCAGATTTTTATTTTTGAAGGCTAATACCAGACTTGTGTGTGTTTTAGGGCGAGTTTCGTTTGTCAAGTTGTGTGTGTTGAGTTGTGTGTGGCGACATGCATGTAGCGACTTTTGTGAGATGAGTTTTGTGTGGCAACATGCGTGTAGCAACTTTTTGTGTGTCGAGTTGCATGTGACAGGTTAGTGTAGCAAGTTGTGTGCAGCAAGTTTTGGGCATGGCGAGTTTTGCGCGTGGTGAGTTTTATGTCTGGTGCCTTTTGAGTATGTGCAAGTTTTGTGTGAGGCAGCTTTTGCATGTGTTGCAAATTTTGTGCATGTGGCAATTTTTCCGCGTGTGCAAGTTTTGCGTGTGGCGAGTTTTCCATGAGGTGAGTTTTGCACTCGTGGCGAGTTTTGCGTGAGCCTAGTTTTTGCATGTGGTGAGTTTTGCGCGTGGCGAGTTTTGAGCGGCGACTTTTGTGTTTCGACTTTTATGTGGCGAGGTTGGTGTATGTGTGGTGAAATGTGTGCTGAGGGTGGTATATGTGTTCAAGCATGTGGTAGTGTGTGGCGCATTTTGTGTGTGTGTTCATATCCCCATGTGTGGTGAGTATCTCATGTCGGGGCCCCACCTTAGCAACTGTACGGTATATACTCTTTTGCGCGATCGCTCTCATTCTTTAAGTCCCCCTTGTTCACATCTGGCAGCTGTCAATTTGCCTCCTACACTTTTCCTTTCACTTTTCCCCATTATGTAGATAGGGGAAAAATAGTTTGGTGAATTGGAAAGCGCGGGGTTAAAATTTCACCTCACAACATAGCCTATGACGCTCTCAGGGTCCAGACGTGTGACTGTGCAAAATTTTGTGGCTGTAGCTGCGACGCCTCCAACACTTTTCATTTCACTTTTTCCCCATTATGTAGATAGGGGCAAAATTGTTTGGTGAATTGGAAAGCGCGGGGTTAAAATTTCACCTCACAACGTAGCCTATGACGCTCTCGGGGTCCAGACGTGTGACTGTGCAAAATTTTGTTTCTGTAGCTGCAACGCTTCCAACACTTTTCCTTTCACTTTTTTCCCCATTATGTAGATAGGGGCAAAATTGTTTGGTGAATTGGAACGCGCGGGGTTAAAATTTCGCCTCACAACGTAGCCTATGACGCTCTCAGGGTCCAGACGTGTGACTGTGCAAAATTTTGTGGCTGTAGCTGCGACGCCTCCAACACTTTTCATTTCACTTTTTCCCCATTATGTAGATAGGGGTGAAATTGTTTGGTGAATTGGAACGCGCGGGGTTAAAATTTTGCCTCACAATATAGCCTATGACGCTCTCAGGGTCCAGACGTGTGACTGTGCAAAATTTTGTTTCTGTAGCTGCGACGCCTCCAACACTTTTCCTTTCACTTTTTTCCCCATTATGTAGATAGGGGCAAAATTGTTTGGTGAATTGGAAAGCGCGGGGTTAAAATTTCACCTCACAACGTAGCTTATGACGCTCTCAGGGTCCAGACGTGTGACTGTGCAAAATTTTGTTTCTGTAGCTGCGACGCTTCCAACACTTTTCCTTTCACTTTTTTCCCTATTATGTAGATAGGGGCAAAATTGTTTGGTGAATTGGAACGCGCGGGGTTAAAATTTCGCCTCACAATATAGCCTATGACGCTCTCGGGGTCCAGACGTGTGACTGTGCAAAATTTTGTGGCTGTAGCTGCGACGGTGCAGATGCCAATCCCGGACATACACACACACATACACACAGTCAGCTTTATATAGTAGATATAAACAACTCATAATCAATGTTGTCATGGAGTAATTTCCTAAACTATAAGTATATTAAAATTGTAATGTTTTTACACTGCAAAGTGAAGTATTTAATGAAAAAAGAAATACAAAATTGTTATTTTTTTGTCTATCTCACCTCTCAAAAATTGTAAAAAAAAAAGCAATCCAAAGTCATATGTACCCCTACATGGTATAATTTGCTAGAATGAAATCAAGTACAGCACTGGGCTTCTCCGGCAGTTCCATAGAAAATGAATGTGCCTGTTGTGTATGGGCAATCACACTCCATTTAGATTAAGGACAATGGAGCGATCGGTGGTGGTTCTTAGTAGTGATGAGCGAGTATACTCGTTGCTCGGGTTTCCCAAGCACAGTCTGGTGATCTCTGAGTATTTGTTAGTGTTCGGAGATTTAGTTTTCATCGCCGCAGCTGAATGATTTACAGCTAACCCAGCCTGAGTACATGTGATGGTTGCCTGGTTGCTAGGGAATCCCCACATGTAATCAGGCTGGCTAGTAGCTGTAAATCATTCAGCTGAGGTGATGAAAACTAAATCTCCGAGCAGTCATAAATACTCGGAGGTCACCCGAGCGTTCTCTGGAAAACCCGAGTAGTGAGTACACTCGCTCATCACTAGTTCTTAGCAATTGGACCTCCGCCAATTATCACCTAACCTGTGCACTTTTTATATTTTTTTCTAGCTCAAAATTTAAAGTGTCATTGCCATCAAAGTTTGTATCCTCTTAATATATTGCAGTCATCATACTATTACTATGTGGCACTTTGTACTTAAAATTGCTTGTTTTGCACTTCTACCCACTTAATTCTTCTCTTTTCCATTAGGTCTATGACCGCACATAATTAAAAACTGGCTAGCGGAATCATTCTAAGCTCTATGGAGAAACAGGAGATCAATTTTCCCTACATGAATCACCACCTCTTTAATTCCTGACAGAGCTGCTCCATTCCTCCCCCCTCACAGGGACTTTTAATTTAATAGAATTATAGTTCTAAAGATGACTCATGTATGTGTGGTTGTCCTGAGTAAGAAGTTGAACTACTTTGAAACGTGTTGACATTAAATCACTTTGAATTATCTTCCTGTCCCTGGATTCTTTACCGGTCATCTCAACAGGGTAAAGGAAGTCCACCATCCCACGTCAAATGAATGACAGGAGAGAGCAGACTGTCAGTCATTACATATCATATTGGTAACATCCAATTAAATTGAAAATAATTCCTGTAGGCAGAATCTCTGAGAGATCTGTGTTCGACCCATAGATCTTAAGAACTCATTTACATATTAAGAAACGTGGATTACTCTGGAATAAGACTTTGTAGGACCTGCGTACCCATATAGATTGCTAATGAGTGTTGAACCTACTGACAGATTTCCTTTAAAGTGAACCAGTCAGCAGGATTTTGCTAAGTAAACTACAGCCATTGTCAGATTGGCAGTGTTAAAGTGATAAAATGATACCTGGGGTGAAGAAATCCGTCTTGTGGTTCTTGTGTAATCAACGTTAGACATTTACAATTAATTAAATGCTCGTATTCCAGGGTGGGACTGAAGGCAGAGTCTTATCTTCCTGCTCTAAGCCAGAGGAACCAAGGAGAGACCTGCCTACAGGCTGCCCCGAAGCATAAACAATCTGTCTCTGTCTCTATGATGAGGAACATGTTTGTGCTTCGGGGCGGCCTGTGGGCAGCTCTTTCCTTGGTTCCTCTGGCCTAGAGCAGGAAGATGAGACTTTGCCTACAGTCCTACACTGGAGCACAGGCGTATCATTAACTGAAAACACTGGTTACACAAGAACCCCAAGACGGATTTCTTCACCCCAGGTATCATTTTAACCCCTTCTCGACCTTTGACGCATACGCTGCGTCATGAAAGTCGGTGCCATTCCGACCCATGACGCAGCATATGCGTCATGGAAAGATCGCATCCCTGCAGATCGGGTGAAAGGGTTAACTCCCATTTCACCCGATCTGCAGGGACAGGGGGAGTGGTAGTTTAGCCCAGGGGGGGTGGCTTCACCCCCTCGTGGCTACGATCGCTCTGATTGGCTGTTGAAAGTGAAACTGCCAATCAGAGCGATTTGTAATATTTCACCTAAAAAAATGGTGAAATATTACAATCCAGCCATGGCCGATGCTGCAATATCATCGGCCATGGCTGGACACACTAATGTGCACCCACTCCACTCCTCCGATCGCCCCCCCAGCCCCCCGATCTGTGCTCCGCTCCCCTCGGTCCTGTGCTCCGCTCCCCCGTCCTCCTGCCCGCTCCCCCCGTGCTCCAATCACACCCCCCGTGCTCCAATCAAACCCCCCCGCACTCCGACCCCCCCCCCCCCGCACAGCGATCCCCCTCGCACAGCGATTCCCCCCCCCGTGCTCCGATCCACCCGCCCGCACAGCGATCCCCCACTCCGTGCTCCAATCCACCCCCCCGTGTTTAGGTCCACCCCCCCGTGCTCCGACGCCCCCCCCCGTGCCCTGATCTCCCCCCCTTATACTTACCTGGCCTCCCGGGGACCGTCCGTCTTCTTTCCTGGGCGCCGCCATCTTCCAAAATGGCGGGCGCATGTGCCGGCCGGCAGATTCGTTCCAATGTGAATTTTGATCACTGAGATAAGTTATATCTCAGTGATCAAAATAAAAAAAAAAAGTAAATGACCCCCCCCCCCCTTTGTCACCCCCATAGGTAGGGACAATAAAAAAAAATAATTTTTTTTTTCCACTAAGGTTGGGGTAAGAACTAGGGTTAGGGTTAGGGGTAGGGGTAGGGTTAGGGTTAGGGGTAGGGGTAGGGTTAGGGGTAGGGGTAGGGTTAGGGGTAGGGGTAGGGGTAGGGTTAGGGGTAGGGTTAGGGGTAGGGTTAGGGGTAGGGGTAGGGGTAGGGTTAGGGTTTCGGTATGTGCACACGTATTCTGTTCCTCTGCGGATTTTTCCGCTGCAGATTTGATAAATCCGCAGTGCTAAACCGCTGCGGATTTATGGCGGATTTACCATGTTTTTTCTGCGCATTTCAATGCGGTTTTACAACAGCGATTTTCTATTGGAGCAGTTGTAAAACCGCTGCGGAATCCGCAGAAAGAAGTGACATGCTGCGGAATGTAAACCGCTGCGTTTCCGTGCAGTTTTTCCGCAGCATGTGTACAGCGATTTTTGTTTCCCATAGGTTTGCATTGAACTGTAAACTCATGGGAATCTGCTGCGGATCCGCAGCGTTTTCCGCAGCGTGTGCACATACCTTTAGAATTAGGCCATGTGCACACGGTGCGGATTGGCCGCTGCGGATCCGCAGCAGAGTTCCATCAGGTTTACAGTACCATGTAAACATATGGAAAGCCAAATCCGCTGTGCCCATGGTGCGGAAAATACCGCGCGGGAACGCTGCGTTGTCTTTTCCACAGCATGTCAATTCTTTGTGCGGATTCCGCAGCATTTTACACCTGTTCCTCAATAGGAATCCGCAGGTGAAATCCGGACAAAAAACACTGGAAATCCGCGGTAAATCCGCAGGTAAAACGCAGTGCCTTTTACCGGCGGATTTTTCAAAAATGGTGCTGAAAAATCTCATACGAATTCGCAACGTTGGCACATAGCCTTAGGGCTAGGGTTGGGTTGGAATTAGGGTTGTGGTTAGGGTTAGGGGTGTGTTGGGGTTACGGGTGTGTTGGGGTTAGGGTTGTGATTAGGGTTACGGCTACAGTTGGGATAAGGGTTAGGGGTGTGTTGGAGTTAGAATTGAGGGGTTTCCACTGTTTAGGCACATCAGGGGGTCTCCAAACGCAACATGGCGCCACCATTAATTCCAGCCAATCTTGTATTCAAAAAGTCAAATGGTGCTCCCTCACTTCCGAGCCCCGACGTGTGCCCAAACAGTGGTTTACCCCCACATATGGGGTACCAGCATACTCAGGACAAACTGCGCAACAATTACTGGGGTCCAATTTCTCCTGTTACCCTTGTGAAAATAAAGAAATGCTTGCTAAAACATCATTTTTGAGGAAAGAAAAATGATTTTTTATTTTCACGGCTCTGCGTTGTAAACGTCTGTGAAGCACTTGGGGGTTCAAAGTGCTCACCACATATCTAGATAAGTTCCTTGGGGGGTCTAGTTTCTAAAATGGGGTCACTTGTGGGGGGTTTCTACTGTTTAGGCACACCAGGGGCTCTGCAAACGCAATGTGACGCCCGCAGACCATTCCATCAAAGTCTGCATTTCAAAATGTCACTACTTCCCTTCTGAGCCCCGACGTGTGCCCAAACAGTGGTTTACCCCCACACATGGGGTATCAGCGTACTCAGGAGAAACTGGACAACAACTTTTGGGGTCCAATTTCTCCTGTAACCCTTGGGAAAATAAAAAATTCTGGGCTAAATAATTATTTTTGAGGAAAGAAAACGTATTTATTATTTTCACGGCTCTGCATTATAAACTTCTATGAAGCACTTGGGGGTTCAAAGTGCTCACCACACATCTAGATAAGTTCCTTTCGGGGTCTAGTTTCCAAAATGGGGTCACTTGTGGGGGGTTTCTACTGTTTAGGCACATCAGGGGCTCTGCAAACGCAACGTGACGCCCGCAGAGCATTCCATCAAAGTCTGCATTTCAAAACGTCACTACTTCAATTCCGAGCCCCGGCATGTGCCCAAACAGTAGTTTACCCCCACATATGGGGTATCACCGTACTCAGGAGAAACTGGTCAACAAATATTGGGGTCAAATTTCTCCTGTTACCCTTGGGAAAATTAAAAAATCCTGGCTAAATAATTATTTTTGAGGAAAGAAAACGTATTTATTATTTTCACGGCTCTGCATTATAAACTTCTATGAAGCACTTGGGGGTTCAAAGTGCTCACCACACATCTAGATAAGTTCCTTTCGGGGTCTAGTTTCCAAAATGGGGTCACTTGTGGGGGGTTTCTACTGTTAAGCCACATCAGGGGCTCTGCAAACGCAACGTGACGCCCACAGAGCATTCCATCAAAGTCTGCATTTCAAAATGTCACTACTTCACTTCCGAGCCCCGGCATGTGCCCAAACAGTGGTTTACCCCCACATATGGGGTATCAGCGTACTCAGGAGAAACTGGACAACAACTTTTGGGGTCAAATTTCTCCTGTTACCCTTTGTAAAATAAAAAATTGCAGGCTAAAAGATCATTTTTGAGAAAATATTTTTTATTTTTTATTTTCATGGCTCTGCGTAATAAACTTCTGTGAAGCACTTGGGGGTTCAAAGTCCTCACCACACATCTAGATTAGTTCCTTTGGGGGTCTAGTTTTCAAAATGGGGTCATTTCTGGGGGATCTCCAATGTTTAGGCACACAGGGGCTCTCCAAACGTGACATGGTGTCCACTAATGATTGGAGCTAATTTTCCATTTAAAAAGCCAAATGGCGTGCCATCCCTTCCGAGCCCTGCCGTGCGCCCAAACAGTGGTTTACCCCCACATATGGGGTATCAGCGTACTCAGGACAAACTGGACAACAATATTTGGGGTCCAATTTCTCCTATTATCCTTGGCAAAATAGGAAATTCCAGGCTAAAAAATCATTTTTGAGGAAAGAAAAATTATTTTTTATTTTCATGGCTCTGCGTTATAAACTTCTGTGAAGCACCTGGGGGTTTAAAGTGCTCAATATGCATCTAGATAAGTTCCTTGGGGGGTCTAGTTTCCAAAATGGGGTCACTTGTGGGGGAGCTCCAATGCATAGGCACACAGGGGCTCTCCAAACGCGACATGGTGTCCGCTAACAATTGGAGCTAATTTTCCATTCAAAAAGTCAAATGGCGCGCCTTCCCTTCCGAGCCCTGCCGTGTGCCCAAACAGTGGTTTACCCCCACATATAAGGTATCGGCGTACTCGGGAGAAATTGCCCAACAAATTTTATGATCCATTTTATCCTACTGCCCATGTGAAAATGAAAAAATTGAGGCGAAAAGAATTTTTTTGTGAAAAAAAAGTACTTTTTCATTTTTACAGATCAATTTGTGAAGCACCTGAGGGTTTAAAGTGCTCACTAGGCATCTTAATAAGTTCCTTGGGGGGTCTAGTTTCCAAAATGGGGTCACTTGTGGGGGAGCGCCAATGTTTAGGCACACAGGAGCTCTCCAAACGCGACATGGTGTCCGCTAACGATGGAAATAATTTTTCATTCAAAAAGTCAAATGGCGCTCCTTCCCTTCCGAGCCTTACCATGTGCCCAAACAGTGGTTTACCCCCACATATGAGGTATCGGCGTACTCAGGAGAAATTGCCCAACACATTTTAGGATCCATTTTATCCTGTTGCCCATGTGAAAATGAAAAAATTGAGGCTAATAGAATTTTTTTGTGAAAAAAAAGTACTTTTTCATTTTTACGGATCAATTTGTGAAGCACCTGGTGGTTCAAAGTGCTCACTATGCATCTAGATAAGTTCCTTGGGGCGTCTAGTTTCCAAAATGGGGTCACTTGTGGGGGAGCTCCAATTTTTAGGCACACGGGGGCTCTCCAAACGTGACATGGTGTCCGCTAAAGAGTGGAGCCAATTTTTGATTCAAAAAGTCAAATGGCACTCCTTCCCTTCCAAGCCCTGCCGTGCGCCCAAACAGTGGTTTACCCCCACATATGAGGTATCAGCGTACTCAGGACAAATTGCACAACAACTTTCGTGGTTCAGTTTCTCCTTTTACCATTGGGAAAATAAAAAAATTGTTGCTAAAATATAATTTTTGTGACTAAAAAGTTAAATGTTCATTTTTTCCTTCCATGTTGCTTCTGCTGCTGTGAAGCACATGAAGGGTTAATAAACTTCTTGAATGTGGTTTTGAGTACCTTGAGGGGTGCAGTTTTTAGAATGGTGTCACTTTTGGGTATTTTCAGCCATATAGACCCCTCAAACTGACTTCAAATGTGAGGTGGTCCCTAAAAAAAATGGTTTTGTAAATTTCGTTGTAAAAATGACAAATCGCTGGTCAAATTTTAACCCTTATAACTTCCTAACAAAAAAAAATTTTGTTTCCAAAATTGTGCTGATGTAAAGTAAACATGTGGGAAATGTTATTTATTAACTATTTTGTGTCACATATCTCTCTGGTTTAACAGAATAAAAATTCAAAATGTGAAAATTGCGAAATTTTCAAAATTTTCGCCAAATTTCCGTTTTTATCACAAATAAACGCAGAATTTATTGACCTAAATTTACCACTAACATGAAGCCCAATATGTCACGAAAAAACAATCTCAGAACCGCTAGGATCCGTTGAAGCGTTCCTGAGTTATTACCTCATAAAGGGACACTGGTCAGAATTGCAAAAAACGGCAAAGTCTTTAAGGTCAAAATAGGCTGGGTCATGAAGGGGTTAAGCAGTTTAACACTGCCAACCTGACAATACCTGTAGCTTACTTTGCAAAATCCTGCTGACAGGTTTGATTTAAGTATGCATGCAAACGCTTACTACGTACATTACATTACTATGTGATATACCTTGTATGCTTCCCATGTTAATATAAAGCACTATGCACTTTACTATTTTGTAACATTATGCTGGGATACCCGTGATCGATCTGATCCCTCTATCTGTACATGCTTTTTACATTTATTTAGCATGGTACTATATGATTGTTCAATAAAATTTGTATACTTTTGTATTTTTTGGACTTAGTACTCCTTTTTTTCTCTGGGTATTATTGCATTTAGGAGTGTCTTCTCGGAAGAGGCTGCCTAAGATACAAACAATGTGTTATGTATGTTTTTGGCATTCATATACCAATAGTGTTCTATTTGGTTTGGTTTCATATTATTGTTTTCTGTGTTTTTACAGCTACCATTAAGGAACATATGGACGTTCGCAAATGCTAAAAAGCATGGCTGACAGACCTTGATAAAGTTTTTAATGAGGGTTCGGGTAGTGGTTTGGAATTCAAGTCTGGTGAATTTGGTGTAATTACTATTAACCCCTTCCCGACATGCGCTGTACTAGTACTGCGGTTTGCGGGAACTCAGCTCCCCCAGAGCAGTACTAGTACGGCGGCACGATTGCGCGGTCTCACATTGAGCACCGCGGTGATCGCGTGTGGGTGTCAGCTGTATGTGACAGCTGACACCCCGCAGCAATGCCCACAATCGGCGCTAGCACTGATCGTGGGCATTTAACCCCTCTGATGCCGCTGTCAGTAGTGACAGCGACATAGAGGGGCATCGTGCAGGGACAGAGGCTCCCTGCGCTCTCCCACCGGAACAACGCGATGCGATTGCATTGTTCTGGTGTTCTGGAAGGAGTCCCCGGATCCAAAATGGCCACGGGGCTCCTTCGGGGTCCTTCACTGAGGTGGCTTGCCGGCGCTTGCTCGCAGCAGGCGCCGGTAAAGCCTCCTGCACTGCCTGTCAGATCGCTGATCTGACACAGTGCTATGCAGAGTGTCAGATCAGTGATCTGATTAAATATAGTGATGTCCCACCCTGGGACAATGTTATAAAGTTTAAAAAAAATATAATGTATAAAAAAATTAAAAAAATCCCCAAATAAAGAAAAAAAAAAAATATTTTGCAATAAGTCCATTTATTTATGTAAATAAAAAAAAAACAATAAAAGTGCACATATTTGGTATCGCTGCGTCCATAACGACCCGCTCTATAAAACTATCCCACTAGTTAACCCCTTCAGTGAACACCGCAAAAAAAATAAATAAAAAAACGAGGCAAAAAACAATGCTTTATCCTCATACTGCTGAACAAAAAGTGCAATAAAATGTGATAAAAAGCACAGATATAAATAACCATGGTACCACTGAAAACATCATTTTGTCCCGCAAAAAAAGCCGCCATACAGCATCATCAGCAGAAAAATAAAAAAGTTATAGCTCTCAGAATAAAGCAATGCAAAAGCAATTATTTTTTATATAAAATAGTTTTTATTGTGTAAAAGCACCAAAACATAAAAAAAGATATAAATAAGGTATCGCTGTAATCGTTACTGACCCAAAGAATAAAGCTGCTTTATCAATTTTATCACACGCGGAACGGTATAGACGCCCCCCTAAAAGAATTTCAGGAATTGCTGGTTTTTGTTCATTGTGCCTTCCAAAAATCGGAATAAAAAGCGATCAAAAATGTCAAGTGCCCGAAAATGGTACCAATAAAAACGTCAACCTGTCCTGCAAAAAACAAGACCTCACATGACTCTGTGGGCCAAAATACGGATAAATTATAGCTCTCAAAATGTGATGCACAAACTATTTTTTGCAACAAAAAGTATCTTTTAGTGTGTTACAGCTGCCAATCATAAAAATCCGCCAAAAATGCTGTAAAAGTAAATCAAACCCCCCTTCATCACCCCCTTAGTTAGGGAAAAATAATAAAATTTTAAAAAATGTATTTATTTCCATTTTCCCATTAGGGTTAGGGTTTGGGTTAGGGTTGGGGCTAAAGTTAGGGTTGGGGCTAAAGTTAGGGTTAGGGTTTGGGCTAAAGTTAGGGTTAGGGTTGGGGCTAAAGTTAGGGTTAGGGTTGGGGCTAAAGTTAGGGTTTGGATTACATTTATGGTTGGGATTAGGGTTAGAGGTGTGTTTGGGTTAGGGTTTCAGTTAGAATTGGGGGTTTCCACCCTTTAGGCACATCAGGGGCTCTCCAAACGCTACATGGCGTCTGATCTAAATTCCAGCCAATTCTACGTTGAAAAATTAAAACAGTGCACCTTCCCTTCCGAGCTCTCCCGTGCGCCCAAACAGGGGTTTACCCCAACATTTAGGGTATCAGCGTACTCAGGACAAATTGGACAACAACTTTTGGGGTCCATTTTCTCCTGTTACCCTTAGGAAAATACAAAACCATGGGCTAAAAAATAATTTTTGTGAAAAAAAAAAGATTTTTTATTTTCACGGCTCTGTGTTATAAACTGTAGTGAAACACTTGGGGGTTCAAAGTTCTCACAACACATCTAGATAAGTTCCTTGGGGGGTCTAGTTTCCAATATTGGGTCACTTGCAGGGGGTTTCTACTGTTTAGGTACATCAAGGGCTCTGCAAATGCAACGTGACGCCTGCAGACCAATCCATCTAAGTCTGCATTCCAAACGGCGCTCCTTCCCTTCTGAGCTCTGCCGTGCACCCAAACAGTGGTTCCCCCCCACATATGGGGTATCAGCGTACTCAGGACAAATTGGACAACAACTTTTGGGGTCCAGTTTCTCCCGTTACCCTTGGGAAAATAAAAATTTTGGGGCTAAAATATCATTTTTGTGGAAAAAAATATATTTTTTATTTTCACGGCTCTGTGCTATAAACTGTGGGGAAACACTTGGGGGTTCAAAGTTCTCACAACAAGTTCCTTGGGGGGTCTAATTTCCAATATGGGGTCACTTGTGGGAGTTTCTACTGTTTAGGTACATCAGGGGCTCTGCAAACACAACGTGACCCCCTCAGACCATTCCATCAAAGTCTGCATTCCAACACAGTGCTCCTTCCCTTCCGAGCTCTGCCTTGCGCCCAAACAGTGGTCCCCCCCCCACATATGGGGTATCAGCGTACTCAGGACAAATTACACAACAACTTTTGTAGTCCAATTTGTCCTGTTACCCTTGGGAAAATAAAAAATTTGGGGCGAAAAATAATTTGTTTTTACGGTTCTACATTATAAATTTCTGTGAAGCACTTGGGGGTTCAAAGTTCTCACCACACATCTAGATTAGTTCCTTAGGGGGTCTACTTTCCAAAATGGTGTCACTTGTGGGGGGTTTCCACTGTTTAGGCACATCAGAGGCTCTCCAAACACGACATGGTGTCTGATCTCAATTCCAGCAAATTTTGCATTGAAAAGTCAAATGGCGCTCCTTCCCTTCCAAGCTCTGCCATGTGCCCAAACAGTGGTTTACCCCCACGTATGGGGTATCGGCGTACTCAGGACAAATTGTACAATAACTTTTGTGGTCCAATTTCTCCTGTTACCCTTGGGAAAATAAAACAAATTGGATCTGAAGTAAAAATTTTGTGAAAAAAGTTAAATGTTCAATTTTTTTAAAACATTCCAAAAATTCCTGTGAAGCACCTAAAGGGTTAATAAACTTTTTGAATGTGGTTTTGAGTACCTTGAGGGGTGCAGTTTTTAGAATGGTGTCACTTTTGGGTATTTTCTGTCATATAGACCCCTCAAAGTGACTTCAAGTGTGAGGTTGTCCCTAAAATAAATGGTTTTGCAAATTTTGTTGTAAAAATGAGAAATCGTTGGTCAACTTTTAACCCTTATAACTTCCTAACAAAAAAATGATGTTTCCAAAATAGTGCTAATGTAAAGCAGACATGTGGGTAATGTTATTTATTAACTATTTTGTATGATATGACTCTAATTTAAGGGCATAAAAACTAAAATGTAAAAATTGCTAAATTTTCTAAATTTTCACCAAATTTCCGTTTTTTTCACAAATAAATGCAAGTCAAATTGAATAACTTTTACCACCATCATAAAGTACAATATGTCACGAGAAAACAGTCTCAGAATGACCAGGATCCGTTGAAGCGTTTCAGAGTTATGACCTCATGAAGTGACAGTGGTTAGAATTTAAAACAAAAATGGCCTGGTTAGGAAGTTGAAAACAGGTTTCGGGGTGAAGGGGTTAAATACAAAGAACTGCTTGACAAGCGTACACGGCTGTGGTGGAACAAGGCATTCCTACAGAGATATTTGACTTGTGGTCTCATACCAATGGGGTTGCGGATTCAGGTTTTCCCCTCATTTGTAATTAATGATACTGACTTTGTGGCACAATGTGAGGAGGCCGCTTCTGTATGCTCTAAGAAATTCATGGAGTTATTATTTAAATCCAATGAGAAACAATTGAATGAATTATATGTGGAGATTGGGGCCATACAAGATGAGATTAATAAACATCTAACTGTAGAGATGATAACGAAATTTAAAGTTGAGCTGGACACACTCTTAAAGAAATCAAAGACAGAAACTGTTGAGAAAAAAACTAAAAAGTACCAACAAGATCTGGCTGATCGACAACAGAATCGAGTATATAGATGGCGAGGTCGTCATCCAAAATAATAATAAAGCATTTGAAAGGGGTAGATCGACCTCAATCTCATCTGTTTCCTCGGCCGAGGATATAACGTAAGGTGTGGAGAATGTGAGATCTCTCTGGGACAGAAGGGACTATGTGAAGGATGGCCGTTGGAAAGGGGGAAGATCGGGTAACAAACGCAAGAATGCGATGTCACCTAAGAGTGACAAAAAAGCCCGGTCCAGCACACTCGAGGTAATTAACCTCTCTACACATGTCCTTTCAGAATCACAAAAATGTGTCCTAGAGTTGGGTCTCTCCTTCTCACCAGTTAACAACTTTGCTTTTTTTGTAGCAATAAAAGACCTCCATCTCTTCTCCTGTAAGATTATTCTCAAAAGATTACATGCATGATCCTCACCTAGTCAGAAGATGGATAATGCTGAGGCAGAGGCCATACGGATTTTGGAAGAGCTTGAAAGTGAAGCAAATCCTGACTCGGTGAGTACGTACATGCCCCCTATTGCGGCCAGATGCACCACATTCCCCCACTGTCATTATGCCCACAGGTGGAGATTTTCACCCGCCTGGTTATGGAAGATTTTAAGGCTATTAATAATTATAAGAAAAAAGATCATCTAAATTTTACACAAAGACAGGCCTTGGAGGAAATTAAAACATGGGATGATGTAGTGATAAAAACGGCAGACAAGGGGGGTAATGTGGTGGTCTGGCCGGTTGAAAAATGCGAAAGGGAAGCTATGAGGCAGCTGAGGAATAAGGTGACATATGTGCAATTGCCCCAGAGTGTCCCCTTTCAAAATTTCAAAATCAATTACATAACATCTTGGAGATTGCATATGAGAGGGGAATTATCTCTAAAAAAAAGTGTTGGGAGGATTGTTGGTCTCTACCCCATAGTAACATAGTAACATAGTAACATAGTTAGTAAGGCCGAAAAAAGACATTTGTCCATCCAGTTCAGCCTATATTCCATCATAATAAATCCCCAGATCTACGTCCTTCTACAGAACCTAATTGTATGATACAATATTGTTCTGCTCCAGGAAGACATCCAGGCCTCTCTTGAACCCCTCGACTGAGTTCGCCATCACCACCTCCTCAGGCAAGCAATTCCAGATTCTCACTGCCCTAACAGTAAAGAATCCTCTTCTATGTTGGTGGAAAAACCTTCTCTCCTCCAGACGCAAAGAATGCCCCCTTGTGCCCGTCACCTTCCTTGGTATAAACAGATCCTCAGCGAGATATTTGTATTGTCCCCTTATATACTTATACATGATTATTAGATCGCCCCTCAGTCGTCTTTTTTATAGACTAAATAATCCTAATTTTGCTAATCTATCTGGGTATTGTAGTTCTCCCATCCCCTTTATTAATTTTGTTGCCCTCCTTTGTACTCTCTCTGTACTCTCTCTCTCTCTTTGTACTCTCTTTGTACCGGGGAATTACCCCGGTAATTCCCACTTTTTATCTCCTCCCCAAGGACCACAAGGATCCTGTTAATCCTCCTGGACGCCCAATTGTCCCTGGCATGGGGGGTTATGTGATCCAGTTTGCAAGTTTATTGAATATTACTTGCATCCTCAAGTGGAGACGCTTCCCTCCTATGTCAGAGACACCAATGATATCTTGAGACGCCTTGATGGTCTCTTTGTGGACGCGGATGTGGTACTTGTTACGGTGGACGTTGAGTCTCTTTACTCCAACATCTGCCATGAGGACGGTTTGAGGCCATCCCGATTTTTTTTCTGGAGACAAGCAATTTGGATGCAGACATACGTGAGTTGGTGTTGGAGTTGTTGTAATTTGTCCTGACTCATAATTTTTTTACTTCAAAGCTCGACTCTGTTTACAAAAGCATGGGACTGCCATGGGCGTGGCATGTGCGCTATCCTATGCAAATTTATTTTTGGGGTTTTGGGAGCAGGAGATTTTTTTCGGATGGCGCACATGCCGCTCCCCAGATTGTAGGATGGTACAGGTACATTGATGATGTCCTGTTCATCTGGCAGGGCCCAATTGCGGATTTACAGAGGTTTATGGCAGGACTGAATTGCAATGGCTCCAACATCTATCTCACCTATGTCTACCATCAAAATGAAATTGCATTTTTGGATGTTACACTTAGGGTCCAGTCTAATGGCCTTATACATACTGATTTATATCGTAAAGAGACTTCTGTAAATGCCCTCCTACATTCATCCTCTTCACATCCTTGCTCCACAATTAGATCTATACCTGTAGGGCTGTTTCTTCCCGCCAGGAGGATATGTACTACTGATACAGCTTTTGAAAAGCAGGCTGTGGACCTTGGGGAGAGATTTGCTCAAAGGGGTTACAGTAAAAGATGTATGAAAAGGGGATATTTGAGAGCTAAGAAAGCACATAGGGACAATTTATTGGTGAACAGAGGAAAGGAATTACCAGTCAAGAGAGATGGGGAGTTGAGGTACATCTCCACATTCAATCATAGATGGGGTATCATGAGAACAATATTAAATCGACATTGGTCGATATTGAAAACAGATCCCATTCTGCAGGGATGCCTTCCACAACGCCCCCTAATGACTGCATGAAGAAGTAAGAATCTTAAGGATATGTTAGTGAAAAGTTATTATGTATCTAAAAAATCTGAGCCGTTTGGAGCTGGCATGCCAAGAACAGGTTTTTACCCTTGTAATTGTCTGGCATGCAGAAATTTGAGATGTGCTACATCCTTTACGTCATCAGACGGCCATAAGGAATTTACAATCAGAGATTACATCACTTGTAGCACCATGAATGTGGTGTATTATGCAGTATGTCCCTGCAATTTGATTTACATCGGTCTAACATCAAGAGAATTGCCAGGGGCGGACGCAGACAGCTTGGGGCCCCTGTGCAGGAAATGTGTCTGGGCCCCCCCTTCTTTAAAGGCGACAAAGCTACATTATATATATATATATACACTGTAGAATATGCCCATGTATAATAAACACCTGTGTCTACTGCATATGTGACATAGTATACATTAATGTATAAGGGTATGGTTCCACGGTCAGGAATCGGCAGCGCTTTGGATGCAGCACATGTCCGCTCGGTCCAAAGCGCTGCCGGCTTTTGTACGAATGATGCTTCCGCATGTGTTCATTGAACACATGCGGAATCACCGCATCCTATACATTGGACTGTGATATTTATCTTGTGGAGACTGAGCGTCTCCGCAAGATAAATAGACATGCTACGGTCTAGAAAGATGTGCCGCATGTCCGTCTCTGCAGGGAAGCTGCGGGTGCCGCTGCATACATAGTGGACATTGGATTCCTTGAAATCTCATGCACTATGCTGTAACATCAGGACGCTGCGGACTGGATGCTGCGGATGTACACAGCGTTCAATCCGCAGAGTTTACTGACAGTGGAAACATACCCTTATATGTGTCTATGTATTATACCTGTGTGTTTGATGCAACAGATACAGTATATGTGAATAAAGTCTTCAGTGGGGGATGGGCTCAGGGGTCAGTCCCAGCCTGGATCTGATACTGCAGTGATGACTGGAGTCCCGTCAGAGAAGAGACCCAGTGATTTAGTGACTGTGTTCCTGAGCTCTGAGCTCTCTGGTCCCTGCTGTGTGTGGATGAAAATCCTGCACTGACCAGAGAACACAAAGCTCCGGGGGTCACAGTCAGTAAATCACTGCTTCTAGTCTCTGACTGCAGCCCCTGCCTCCCCTCTGTACTCTGCAAACAATCCGTCACATTCAGGCCGTTCTTTACCTCCTGTTCAGGGGGTGATTGAGGTCCTGCACAGCTGCAGCTTCCTTCCAGGCATGAGTGTGCAGACGCCGTTCTGCACAGGCTGGAAGTGTGTGCAGGGAGAAGGTGCCAGACAGGAGGAGCCGGGAGGAGGAGCAGCCGTGAAGAAGACAGGAGATGTCTCACCTCTGCGCACGGATCCTATCCTGAAGCTGCACGCCGGCAGCTTCCTGTCTCGCACAGCCGCAGCGCGGAATGATGATGTCATTCAGCTGAGTCGCTGCTGCCTGTGTGAGAAAGGAAGCAGGAAGCATCCATTCCCTGCAGATCCGTTGCCATTTCCTCTTGCAGGCAGCGGAGCTGCAGGGATTGCTCCATGCCTGCCGCACATGAAGGCAATCTGGCCAGGGGGCCCTCGGGGCCAGATAGACTGGCCAGATTGCCCTCTATATTAGCCGCCCTGCAGGGGCCCCCCAGAGCCTCCGGGCCCCGATGCAGCTGCACCGGTTGAACCGGCAGTATGTCCGCCCATGAGAATTGCGTATTCGTATACGCGAACAGGTGAGGGACATTGTGGCCGCACGTGATGTGGAGGATGTTAATTTATTGAAGCCAATTCCTAAACATTTTCGTCTCAAACATAAATGTAACCCAGATGGTTTAAAAGCCTGGGGGTATAGATAAAGTTTGTGCAGGCATTAGGGGTGGTGACACCAAGCGTATTTTGGCCCAAAGGGAATGTCGGTGGATCACGGTATTAAATACGGTGGCACCGATAGGTCTCAATGAGCATCTGAGTTTTAGTTCATTTTTATAGAATAAGTGACCAAAAATCCCAGAATTGCTTTTAATCTTTTTGTGTTTTGTGTTTTGATCTTTCTCATGTTTTATAGGTATTAATTTTATTTTTAATTTCTAGTTTGTTCTGCTAATCAGTGTTACTATCCTCATGTGTGAATTGGCAAAGTAATCTGGGGCCAGAAAGTTACTTTGGAAGCCATATTTATGCAGCTTTCCAGTTATGGATTGGAAATATGAACGATGAAGTGGAATCACAATTATCATATTCACTATTCTTGTTTACACGTTTATATAGGAGTAAATGGATTTATTATGTATATTTATGTCACTGTATTATTAATGAATTATATTGTTTTTTGTTATACAATTGAGATACATTCATACGTAGTGGTGTAATTATGGAATAATTTTATATGTTATTATATTAGTTTATTAATCACATTTATTTGTTATTATTCACAATATTTATCTATAATATGACGCTGAGAGCGACACTCTGTCCGAAGCCTTTATAGACTGCGCAAGCGCCGGCGCAGTCTGGGCCTCACAGAGTGACGCTCCCAGGAGATCGCGGTATGCGTAAACACTGAACGCACACCGCAATCTCCACCGGAGAGTCAGGGACCGCCAGGAGGGTAAGTATATTCACCTGTCCCCCGTTCCAGTGCTGCGTGCGGCTCCGTCTCCCGGGTCCTCTGCTGTGACGTTCCCAGTTCAGAGGGCGCGATGACGCGCTTAATGCGGGCCGGCGCCGCCCTCTGACTGAACAGTCACAGCCAGAGGAGACGGAAGATGGCAGCGCGCAGTGCTGGAACGGGACAGACAGGTGAGTATAGCAAGTGCTGGGGGCCTGAGCTAGCGGTGACTCCGGCACCTGACCCCCACAGCGCGCCGGTGTCCCCGCCTGCTCAGGCCCCCAGCACTCGGCTCCCAGCGACGATAGGTGAGTATGGTATTTTTTTTTTTTATATATATGGCAGCAGCATACGGGGCATATATAATGGAGCATCTTATGGGGGGCATATAATACAATGGTGGCGCAGGATGGGAGCAGCACATGACAGAACGGGGGCGCAGGATGGGAGCAGCACATGACAGAACGGGCGCAGGATGGCAGCAGCACATGACAGAACGGGCGCAGGATGGGAGCAGCACATGACAGAAGGGGCGCAGGATGGCAGCAGCACATGACAGAACGGGCGCAGGATGGTAGCAGCACATGACAGAACGGGGGCGCAGGATGGCAGCAGCACATGACAGAACAGGGACGCAAGATGGGAGCAGCACATGACAGAACAGGGGCGCAGGATGGGAGCAGCACATGACAGAACGGGGGCGCAGGATGGCAGCAGCACATGACAGAACGGGCGCAGGATGGGAGCAGCACATGACAGAACAGGGGCGCAGGATGGGAGCAGCACATGACAGAACGGGCGCAGGATGGGAGCAGCACATGACAGAACAGGGGCGCAGGATGGGAGCAGCACATGACAGAACGGGGGCACAGGATGGCAGCAGCACATGACAGAACGGGCGCAGGATGGGAGCAGCACATGACAGAACAGGGGCGCAGGATGGGAGCAGCACATGACAGAACGGGGGCACAGGATGGCAGCAGCACATGACAGAACGGGCGCAGGATGGGAGCAGCACATGACAGAACAGGGGCGCAGGATGGGAGCAGCACATGACAGAACGGGGGCACAGGATGGCAGCAGCACATGACAGAACGGGCGCAGGATGGGAGCAGCACATGACAGAACGGGGTGCAGGATGGGAGCAGCACATGACAGAACAGGGGCGCAGGATGGGAGCAGCACATGACAGAACGGGGGCGCAGGATGGGAGCAGCACATGACAGAACGGGGGCGCAGGATGGCAGCAGCACATGACAGAACGGGCGCAGGATGGGAGCAGCACATAACAGAACAGGGGCGCAGGATGGGAGCAGCACATGAAAGAACGGGGGCACAGGATGGGAGCAGCACATGACAGAACGGGGGCACAGGATGGGAGTAGCACATGACCGGATGGGAGCAGCAAATGACAGAATGGAGGCGCAGGATGGATGCAGAACATGTCAGAATGGAGGCACAGGATGGGTGCAGCACATGTCACAATGTGGGCGCAGGATGGGAGTAGCACATGACAGAATGGGGGCGCAGGATGGGTGCAACACATGACAGAATGGGGGCACAAGATGGGTGCAGAACACGTCAGAATGGAGGCGCAGGATGGGTGCAGAACATGTCATAATAGGGGCGCAGGATGGGAGCAGCACATGTCACAATGGGGGCGCAGGATGGAAGCAGCACATGACAGAATGGGGGCGCAGGATGGGTGCAACACATGACAGAATGGGGGCGCAAGATGGGTGCAACACATGGCAGGATGGGGGCGCAGGATGGGTGCAGCACATGACAGGATGGGGATGCAGGATGGAGCAGCACATGTCAGAATGGGGGTGCAGGATGGGAGCAGCACATGTCAGAATGGGGGTGCAGGATGGGTGCAGTACATGTCAGGATGGGGACGCAGGATGGAGCAGCTCATGACAGGATGGGGACGCAGGATGGAGCAGCACATACCAAGATGGAGACCATATACCAATATAGATGCTAGCCACCCGGGCGTAGAACGGGTTCAATAGCTAGTTTATATATATCAGTATTTAGATATCCTTCTATTCCTATTAAGATAATATGCGTTACTGCTTCCATTGTGGTTTATATTTGATCGGGTCCTCTTGTGCGCATGTGTCCTATTGCACGGATCCGGAGCATTGCTGCTGGCGCTTTTGGATGACATTTGCGTTTCAGCTTCACTGCGACGATCGCTTTGACACACAGTGTTACTCAACCTTGCCGGAAGTGATGCAAGTTCCGATGTGTAGTTCTGGAAACATGCTCCTCTGATACAGGTACCCGGCGCGAAACGGTATTTAAACACTGGCCCACACACATCGCACCACTGCACCTTGAAAAAGAGCAGCGAAACACGCGTTGGTGGCGGCGGGGCACGGGTCCGGCTTTGTAACATATGAGTAAGCGTTGCTATTGAGCAACAAATAACCTATCCGATTAACTTAACTTACTATGTGACATACCTTGTATGCTTCCTATGTTAACCCCTTCATGACCCAGCCTATTTTTTACGCTGAGAGTGCAAGACATGTAGTCTGTCACCATCTGACGGAAACGTGGCCTCCTGCTGAGTGGACCCATCTGTGATGGTGTAGACATTTGTGGCGGGCACACAAAACTTTGCCACTGTTGGGCCAGACTGGTCTTGCCTTGTGCTGAGGCACTGCTTCTGCTCCCTCTTTGTGCAGAGCTTCCTCCACTGCCTCGACGCACTGAGCTGCTTTGTAAAGCACCAGCAGCACTTCTCTCGATTGGACTGGCGAAGATGATGGACTGCACCAGTGTGTCTTGGTACTCCCGCATTTTACGCTCCCCCTGCAACGGTGTTATGAGGGTTTGTAATTTGTCCTGGTAGTGCGGATCTAGGAGGGTGTACACCCAATAATCAGCCGTGGTAAGAATGTGGGCGATGCTGCGTTCGTTTCCCAGGCACTGCAGCATGAAATCAACCATGTGCTGCAGACTGCCAACAGGCCAAGAAATGCTGTTCCCTGCTTGAGGCGTGATCTCTGCCTGCTCTGCATCACCCCACCCTTGCTCTACATACTGACTACTGGAGATTTGTGTAACTCCCTCCTCTTTACAGATCTCTTCCTCCTCCATTGACTCCTCCTCATCCTCCTCACAAAGTGTCCCCTGCCTAGGCCTTTGTGAGGAACCACGTGGTGCAGACTGTGCAGAAGCAGATGGCATTTCTAACTCCTCATCCTCCACCTCTTCCACCACCTCATCCCTTAGCGCTTGCAGTGTTCTTTCAAGCAGGCAGATAAGGGGGACAGTCATGCTGACTAGTGCATCATCTGCACTCGCCATCCGCGTGGAATCATCGAAGGCACGCAAAACCTGGCAGACGTCCTTCATAGTGGCCCACTCAGTGGTTGTGATGTCTGAACTGGATACCTTTCTGGAAAAGTATAATGTTACAGGGTACATACACTGGATTCCTTGATAGGGCGTTGATCCAGGGAACTAGTCTGATTGCCGTATGTGGAGTCGGGAAGGAATTTTTTTCCCCAATGTGGAGCTTACTCTTGCCACATGTTTTTTTTTGCCTTCCTCTGGATCAACATGTTAGGGCATGTTAGGTTAGGCTATGGGTTGAACTAGATGGACTTATAGTCTTCCTTCAACCTTAATAACTATGTAACTATGTAACTATGAACGGCACGCACTGCAACTTTTTTGCGCCTGATGCAGCTGGTACTCTATTACTGCTGGCTGCTGCTCACACAACCGATCCAACATATGTAACATTGAATTCCACCTGGTGGGTAGGTCCCATATGATGCGATGTTCTGGAAGGCGGAATGGGCGCTGCAGAGTTGCAATGCGCGATCTTGCCATGCTGGAACGCCGCAAGTGAGCACACTCTAGGCAGACCTTGTGCAGCAGTGCATCAAGATCCGGATAGTCCCTCAAAAAACTCTGAATGACCAAGTTGAGCACATGTGCCAGACATGGGATGTGAGTGAGGTTGCCTAGGCCCAGAGCTGCCACCAGATTTCGGCCATTGTCACACACTACCATGCCTGGCTGGAGATTCGCTGGCACAAACAACACTTCGCTCTCCTGCTTGATGGCATTCCAGAGCTCCTGTGCTGTGTGGCTTCGATTCCCCAAAGAAATTAATTTCAATACGGCCTATTGACGTTTGGCCACGGCTGTGCTCATATCGGTCAGATCAGGTAAGCATTTACGGGTCCATGTGGATGTGGACTGTGACGGCTCCTGCAGTGATGATTCTGAGGAACTGGAGTATGAGGAGGAGTCAATGTGCACAGACTGGATTCCTGCAATCCTAGGAGTTGGCAGAACACGTAGAGCGCCACTCTCACGATCTGTACCCGGCTCCACAACATTAACCCAATGGGCAGTGAGGGAAAGGTATCGTCCCTGTCCATGGTGACTGGTCCACGCATCGGTGGTAAGGTGGACCTTGCTACTGACGGCATTTAGTAGCGCATGTTTAATTTTTCCCTCCACATGCTTTTGCAGGGTAGGAACGGCTAGCCTGCTGAAATAAAAGCGGCTGGGCACATTGTATTGTGGGACTGCCAATGCCATCAAGTTACGGAAGCTGTCAGTCTCCACCAGCGTGAATGAGAGCATTTCAAGGGACAGTAGTTTTGCAATGCCTGCATTCAGAGCCTGTGCTCGTGGGTGGTTTGCCGAGAATGGCCGCCTTTTCTCCCATGCCTGTGCTACCGATGGCTGTAGAGTGGGCTGGGAGTGTGAAGATGACTGGGAACATGGTGCTGTGGGTGGAATTATACTGGGTCTCTGGACATCGGTGCCAGAGGTTCTTCCATGGCGATCCTGTGAGGAAGCCGAACCAGCTGTGTGTGAGCTGGAGGTAGAAGCTACAACACGAGCTAAAGAGGTGGTAGGTGCCGCTGTAGGTTGGCCTAGGTCTTCAGTGTGTTTTTGTAACTCTACCGCGTGCTTGTTCCGCACATGTTTCCACATATTTGTGGTATTGAGGTTGCTGACACTTTTCCCTCGTTTGATTTTCTGATGACACAGCTTGCATTTGACAAAGCAAATGTCAGCTGCAACTGTGTCAAAAAAGGACCAGGCACTGCAAGTCTTGGGAGCGCCCACTTTGGCTTTCGGAAGAGGCATGCTCCTAATGGGTGCTGAAGTGGAGGATACAGGCACTGCAGTCTTCCCCCTCCCTCTCCCTCTTTGGGCCATTTGGGGAATCTCTTCCTCAGAGCTGCTCCCACCACCTTCCTATACCTCACGCCATGATGGGTCAAGGACCTCATCATCTACGCTAACCTCTTCCACCAACTGCTTCTCCTGGGTAGTCTTGGCAGCACAGTACGCACCAGAAAGTGGAACCTGAGTCTCGTCATCAGATGCGTACTGAGGTGTGCTGACTGGAGGCACTGTCCCACCCGCCTCTTCTGATTCAGAGAGACAACGCTGTTGGGCATCACTGCATACTGCCTCCTCTTCACATTCTAGAATGCTGCTTGGCTGGCCCCCTATTTCCAAGCCAAGAGATTCAGAGAACAGAAGTAGAGATGGCTCCTGTCCTGGGCTCTCTGACTGCCTGGGCAATTTGGCAGGTGGTGAAGAGACAGATGGTTGCTCTTCAGTGCTCTGTGCCTGAGAGGATGTGGCACTAATTGAAGTCGATGCGTTAGCTGCCATCCATCCGACAACGGCTTCAATCTGTTCGTCCTGCAGCAGCGGGGTACGGCGAGCTCCTACAATGCTGCGCATGAAGGTCTGTTCCCTGCTAAAACTGGGGGATGATGAGTCACCGGTGCCCGCAGCAGGCACAGAATCCCCACGTCCTCTCCCTGGTCCATGCCCACGACCACGTGCCTTACTCCCTGCCTTCTTCATCTTGGTAGACTGATAAAGATAGGCAGAAAAGCACTAAGGGCTTAGTGTGCTTATTCCTGAACAGCTGCTAACAGGTATAAGAAACACTAATTTTATAAAGTGTGGACTACACTTTAATATGAGCTAATGTGGCCTACACAACTGTAAAGTGGTGTGTTTGGTGAACTTTATTATTATTATTTTTTTTTTTTTGCAGAACAGACTACAGAGTGAGCTGCACTCACACACAGACCGTGCAGACAGCCGTGAACGGCGCTGCAAGGCCAAAACAAGCTCCTCTATGTAATCCTACATAGTGTTTTTCCACAATCTAGCTGGATACGGAGGGAAAGCCACCCTGAGTTGACTACAACCGGCTGTGGCGGTAGAACAGACTACAGAGCGAGCTGCACTCACACACAGACCGTGCAGACAGCCGTGAACAGCACTGCAAGGCCAAAACAAGCTTTTCTATGTAATTCAATCTTGCCTTGCGCAGGCGTGTACTATGGAGGACAGAGAATGAACTTCAATCCAATATTGCAGCCAGCATGCAGCCAGCGGGTAAAGAAAGGGTGGATCAAAAACCCCCAAACCCCGCCTCCATGGCTGAAGATTGTTCCCTCCAAATCCAGGTGACAGTGTCCCTTTAAGCTTAGTTCAGACGCTGCGTTTTTGAAGCGTTTTTCAACTTTAACATTGCTTTCAACCACTACAAATGCATTCACTGGGAAATGTCATTGAAACATTTAACAACCCTAGCTGGCCATGTGGTGTGTGACACATAAGCAGACCCATCTTGTTTCATTTATGAAGGAGGGCCTCTTAAAGTCACAGAGCCTATTTTTACTGGTGCACCAGGCGGCATTAATCTTCTTAAAGGGACATTTTGAAACAGTGGGTTATACATTGGCAGGAAAGTGAGCCATGCTGCATAGTCATATGCACCCCATTAGGCTTTGGAACCCACATACTGGATGGGCCCATGAAAATCCACTTCAGAATATGCATTTTGTGCTCCATACTCCTTTGCTTTACACATTGGAAGCAAGGCCAGCCCTGTTGCATAGTCAGTCATATGCACCCCATTAGGCCTTGGAACCCATATTGTGGATGGGCCCATGAAAATCAACTTCACAATATGCATTTTGTGCTGCATACTCCTTTGTTTTATACATTGGCAGGAAGGCGAGCTCTGCTGCATAATCATATGCACCCAATTAGGCCTTGGAACCTACATACTGGATGGGCCCATGAAAATCCACTTCACAATATGCATTTTGTGCTCCATACTCCTTTGTTTTATACATTGGCAGGAAGGCCAGCCCTGCTGCATAATCATATGCATCCAATTAGGCATAGGAACCCACATACTGGATGGGCCCATGAAAATCCACTTCACAGTATGCATTTTGTGCTCCCGTACTCCTTTGTTTTATACATTGGCAGGAAGGCAAGCCCTGCTGCATAGTCAGTCATATGCACCCCATTAGGCCTTGGAACCCAAATACTAGATGGGCCCAGGAAAATTCACTCTTTTTTTAATGGTATGATGGCTCCCTCTTTGCACAATTATTTACAGGAGAATTTGGTAATTTTATTTGACATGTTTTTAACACTAAGGTTCAGATACGGCTTTAAAAAAGGCTAATAATTGCAATACAAGGCAATTTTATTGCAAATTACACAATTCAAGGAATAGTATGATTGAATAGTGTGAGTGCGTACACTTTTGTATGTGTTATCATACACAGGTTAATAAGTACATATAAGGATTAAATAAATATAGTGATTATGTATATATAAAGATTAACTACATACAGTATTCTTAGATCATCACCAGGAGGCTTTTAAACATCATCCGTCTGGAATATCAGAGAAGCAACACCAAGACAGAGAACCCCTGGGAGATTACCTACACTGCATCGGCATCCCCAATTATGCAGGTATCAGCACACTGTACATGTACAGGTACCCCAGCTTTGGCATCTGTCTTAGTCATGTTTCTCTGGTCTTATATAGCGAATAACACTATCTAGTAACTCTAGTTTCACCCACACCTTCAAGTGGCCACTTTTCAAAGATGGATGAAACTGAGATATCATGTAGTCGTCAGATGAGGGACCATAATCCTCTAGAAAATAAAAGCCACAAGGATTTAGATCAAACCACCACAGGCAGAGTTTCAGTAAACCATAATGTTTTACAATGACAAACAGCAAACATATATAGGTTTAGAACTGTTTGTGAAGTGAATAAACAAACATTTATCAAGATTGTGTCACTATGAGCATTGTCTGTCACAACTCTTAAGGTACCGTCACACATAGCGACGCTGCAGCGATACCGACAACAATCCGGATCGCTGCAGCGTCGCTGTTTGGTCGCTGGAGAGCTGTCACACAGACAGCTCTCCAGCGACCAACGATCCCGAGGTCCCCGGTAACCAGGGTAAACATCGGGTAACTAAGCGCAGGGCCGCGCTTAGTAACCCGATGTTTACCCTGGTTACCATCCTAAAAAGTAAAAAAACAAACGCTACATACTTACCTTCCGCTGTCTGTCCTCGGCGCTCTGCTTCTCTGGTCTGGCTGTGAGCGCCGGGCAGCCAGAAAGCAGAGCGGTGACGTCACCGCTCTGCTTTCCGGCTGACCGACGCTCACAGCCAGAGCAGGAGGAGAGCAGAGCACAGCGCTGGAGGACAGACGGCTGTAGGTAAGTATGTAGTGTTTGTTTTTTTACTTTTAGGATGGTAACCAGGGTAAACATCGGGTTACTAAGCGCGGCCCTGCGCTTAGTTACCCGATGTTTACCCTGGTTACCAGCGAAGACATCGCTGAATCGGTGTCACACACGCCGATTCAGCGATGTCTACGGGGAGTCCAGCGACGAAATAAAGTTCTGGACTTTCTTCCCCGACCAGCGATCTCCCAGCAGGGGCCTGATCGCTGCTGCCTGTCACACTGGACGATATCGCTAGCGAGGACGCTGCAACGTCACGGATCGCTAGCGATATCGTCTAGTGTGACAGTACCTTAAATGTTTTACAAGAAATGCAGCTATATGATATGCATTCGGTGTACAGTATTTCAATCGTGTTTACAAATCGCCATTTGTATATTCTCCATTTGTACATTTGAGGCAGACAAAGTTCAGGCTCACAAGGAGAGAAACTAATATAGTGGACAAAGCTATATTTTTAATGAACTACTGAGGCAAAGTAACTGCATTGCTTTATCAAATTTATATGAAGTGTATTGTGTCCAATGTTAGGACGTGGATGTGGTTTCACCAATGGGGGGTACCTTTTGTAAAAATAGACTAGTGCCATCACAGCCCCCCTTGACCAAACTTCACCGGCCTATAACAGTACAAAACACATTCACCCTGGTGATCTGGTGCCAGTTACACAAGAGACATTGCAGGACACAGAGTTAAGAAGTAGGCCCAATGGAATGCCATGCCCAATTCCCCAATGTGGGGTCCTTTTTGGACTGATTAAAATAGTGCCATCAAAGCCCCCTTGCTCTAAATGCCCCGTACAGACCACGTTCACCCTGGTGATCTACTGACAGGAACAGGACACATTGCAGGAGACCAAGTTAAGAAGTAGGCCCAAAGTAATGTCATGCCCAATTCCCGAATGTGTTGTCCTTTTTGGACTTAAAAATATTGTGCCATGACAGCCCACTTGCCCAAAATTCACTGGCCTATAACAGTACAGACCACGTTCACCCTGGTGATCTAGTGGCAGTTAAACAAGAGACATTGCAGGAGACAGAGTTAAGAAGTAGGCCCAATGGAATGCTATGCCCAATTCCCCAGTGAGGTCCTTTTTGGACTGATTAAAATTGTGCCGTCACAGCCACCTAGCCCTAAATGCACCGTACAGACCACGTTCACCCTGTTGATCTACTGGCAGGAACTGGACAGATTGCAGGAGACTGAGTTAAGAAGTAGGCCCAAAGAAATGTCATGCCGAATTCCCCAATGTAAAATCCTTTTTTTAAAAAATAAGAGTGGCATGACAGCCCCCCTGGCGAAAATGCACCGTACAGAGCACGTTCACCCTGGTGATCTACTAGCAGCAACTGGACAAATTGCAGGAGACCGAGTTAAGAAGTAGACCCAATGTAATGTAATGCCCAATTCCCCAATGTGGGGTCCTCTTTTTACAAAATAAAATAGTGCCTTCACAGCTCCCGTGCCCAAAAATCACTGGCCTATAACAGTACTAAGAACATGCACCCTGGTCATCTATGCAGGAGCCAGGCTTAAGAAGTAGGCCCAATGTAATGTAATGCCCAATTCCCCAATGTGGGGTCCTGTTTTTACAGAATAAAATAGTGCCTTCACAGGCCCCGTGCCCAAAAATCACCGGCCTATAACATAACAGTACAGAACACTTTCACTCTGGTCATCTAGTGGCAGTTAAAGGACACATTGCAGGAGACAGACTGAAGAAGTAGGCCCAATGTAATGTAATGCCCAATTCCCCAATGTGGGGTCCTGTTTTTACAAAATGAAATAGTGCCTTCACAGCCCCCGTGCCCAAAAATCACTGGCCTAAAACAGTACAGAGCACGTTCACTCTGGTCATCTAGTGGTTCTGGATGATGAGGATGAGGATAAGGAGGAGGAGAACAACAAACAGACCAAATGTGGAAACGTATACCCATGTGTGGTTATGAAGAGGTGCATGAGAATACACCTCCCCAAAAGAGAGAATGTATTTGAGGTTATGTTTTGCTGTTTTCACTTGGTGGTGTACAGAAGTCTTTTCCAATCCAGGCCTTGTTCATTTTTATAAGAGTTAGCCTGTCAGCATTTTCAGTTGACAGGCGGATGCGCTTATCTGTTATAATTCCACCAGCGGCACTAAAAACCCTCTCTGACAGAAAGCTAGCTGCAGGGCAGGCCAGGACCTCCAAGGCGTAGAGAGCCAGTTCATGCCACGTGTCCAGCTTGGATACCTAATAATTAAAAGGCACAGAGGAATCACAGAGGACGTTTGTACGATCTGCGAGGTACTCCGTCACCATCTTCCCAAACATTGCACTTCTTGTGACAGCACCCCTTACCTCTGTGCCGCCACGATGGGAGGGTCTGAGAAAACTGTCCCACAACTTGGCCATTGTTCCCCTGCCTGATCTGGATTGTACTTCTGTCTCTCTCGCATAGAGTCCTTGGTTGTACAACAAACTCTGACGTCTGCTGCCAGCGTTCTCACATGGGAATTTTCTAAATAATTCCGCTACAAGGGCCCTGTGGTACTGCAACATTTTAGTACACCTCTCTGCCTCAGGCAGAAGAGATTGAAAGTTCTCCTTGTAGTGTGGGTCTAGAAGTGTCACCAACCAGTAATGAGTGTCACCTAAAATTTTGATAATCCGAAGGTCACGTGAAATGCAGCGCAACATAAAGTCAGCCATGCGTGCCAGACTGCTAACAGACAAGACTTCCGTGTCCTCACCAACAGGAACACTGACCATGCTGTCCTCATCCTCATCCTCCTCGTCCCTGTCCTCAGGCCATCCCCGCTGAACAGAAGCTAATACAGATGTGTTTGTAGTACCGTCTATAGCGCATGAAAGTAGCTCCTGTTCTACCTCCTCCTCCTCATTGCCTACCAATCCACGTTGAGAAGACATGAGGCTGGGCTGAGTGTAATTCCGCTGTATGTTTCCTTACTCCATTTCCTCTTGCTCCACCTGCAATGCATCCTCTTTGATTGTGAGCAGAGAGGTTTTCAGAATGCTGAGAAGTGGGATGGTGATGCTAATTATGGCATCATCGCCACTCACTATCTTGGTGCAGTCATCAAAGTTTTGGAGGATGATACATGTGTTGGACATCCATGACCACTCTAGACGTCTTATGTGTGGAGTCGGACCTGAAATTCGATGGCCTTTTGATGTTAGTAGCCACCAGCGGCCCTCTTCTGCTCACAAATCCTTTCCAACATATGCAGCGTAGAGTTCCAGTGCGTGGGGACATCACACAACAATCGGTGAGCTGGAAGCTGAAAATGCTGCTGAAGCACGGCAAGGGCGGCTGAAGCTGTAGCTGACTTTCTAAAATGGGCAGACAGATGGCGTACTTTCACTAGCAGATCCGGCAGCTCCAGGTAGCTTTTCAGAAAACATTGAACCACGAGGTTAAGCACATGGGCCAAGCAAGGTACGTGTGTGAGCTCACCTTGCCTCAGAGCCGCCACCAGGTTACGGCCATTGTCACACATGACGATGCCTGGCTGTAGGTTAAGCGGTGTCATCCAAACATCTGACTGCTCTTTCAGCGCTGTCCACAACTCTTCTGCATTGTGCGGTTTGTCACCTATGCAGATTGGCTTCAGCACAGGCTGTTGCCGCTTCGCTGAGGCAGTGCTGCAGTGCTTCCAGCGTCTGACTGATGTGTTGATTTCAGAGATGGAGGATGAAGAGGAAGAGGTGCAGGACCTATAAACTGTGGGGGCAACCCTGATTGACATAGGGCCAGCAATCCTCAGCGTGGGGAGGATGTGTTCCATCCCAAGGTCCGACTGGGTCTCGGCTTCCACTATGTTAACCCAGTGTGCCATCATTGAGATGTACCATCCCTGCCCACAAGCACTTGTCCACATGTCTTTGGTTAGGTGGACTTTCCCGGTAACAGCATTGTTGAGGGCACGGGTAATGTTGTGGGACACATCCTGGTGTCATGCCGGTATGGCATACCGGGAGAAATAGTGGCGACTGGGGACAGAGTACCTTGGGATGGCCGCCGCCATCAGGTTGCGGAAAGCTTCCGTCTCAACAAGCCTAACAGGCAGCATTTCTAGTGCAAGCAGAAGAGAAATATTAGAATTTAGGACTGTGGCCTGTGGGGCATTGGCTGGGTATTTCCGCTTGCGCTTCAAAGACTGGGTTATAGACTACTGAACGCTGTACTGGGACAAGGACGTGGATGCGCTTGCTGATGGTGCTGCTTGACTGTGGGCCACAACAGGTGCAGGGCTAGAGGCATCTTCACATGCACGATGTACTGGGGATTGGCTTCTACGCAAAACAATTGAAGAAGCAGTGGTGTGACCAGCAGGCAGTGGTCCTGAAGCCTGGGGTTCAGCCCACAAAGTTGGGTGCTTTGCTTGCATGTGCCTGATCATGTTGGTGGTAGTCAGGCTGGTTGTTTTGCTACCCCTGCTGATGTGGGCATGGCAGGTGCTGCAAATGGCCTGTTTGGGGTTATAGGCAGAGTCTTTAAAAAATAGCCAGACTCGGGAAGATCTGACAGGTGGAATGGCGACTTCACTCATGTGTGGTGGCACGCCTTCTGTCTGTGGCCACCACACTGCTTCTTCCTGCCTGTTGAGGGGATATGCCTCCTTCCCCATTTGTGCTGCTTTCCTCGCTATGCATGTCCTGCCAGGTTGAGTCAGTCACTATGTCATCCACCACCTCATCTTCCACATCCGCACCCTGCTCCTCCTCCTGACTTTCTGGCAATTGTGTCTCATCATCGTCCACCTCTTGTGACACTTTCCCACCATCGCCTTCGCGTGACCGGGGCTAGTCAAAGCTTTGGGCAGTTCTACATGCGATCTCATCTTTCCCCACTTCAAGTTGACCGGCAGAGATTTCTGAATCTTGAAATGGAAAACTGAACAGCTCTTCAGAGTGTCCAAGTGTGGGATCAGTTGTCACAGGGCACTCGGCATGGTGGGAGGAAGGAGGATCAGGATGAGGAATATCCTGGCCACACTCACGGCTACTCAGACTTGACCATGTGGAAGACAAGGTGGTGGTGGTGGCTAAGTGACTGGAAGCATTATCCGCTATCCAACCAACAACCGTTTCACACTGCTCTGGCTTCAATAGTGGTGTGCTGCGGTCCCCTAGAAACTGGGACAGGAAGGTCGAGCAAGAAGATGTGGGTCTTTGTTGTTGCCCACTTTCACCTTGGCCACGGCCTCGTCCTCTGGATGCACCATCAGCATCACGTCCACTTCCCGTCCCTTGCCCCTTGCCTTAACCATTTTAAATGGACTACTGCACTATTTCAAATGCTCAATACAAATGTCTTTATAATTAGCGAAATAATATGTGATTAGTATGCCTGCAAATCTACGATTCTTCAAACCCAAACACCAGGCAGGCCTTTTTTTTAAAGTTAATTTATGCGAAATAGCGCTGTATAGAATTTGAGTATCACACAGCCAAAAAATAAGTACACCGCCTCCAATGCCCAAACTTAGAGCACAGAGATATATGACAGCTGTAACAGAAATACCACACTGGCAAATCTGTGGCCAAAAAAAAGGGGCACAAGGGTAGCACACACAACTATGCTACGTATGCCTGACAAACTATCACTTTTCAACACGCCTCAGTCTGACAGAACAGACTGTATATTTTTTTTTTTGGGGGGGGGGGAATTTGTGGGAAAAAAAATGAAAAAAATAGGTACAGTTAGGGCCAGAAATATTTGGACAGTGACACAAGTTTTGTTATTTTAGCTGTTTACAAAAACATGTTCAGAAATACAATTATATATATAATATGGGCTGAAAGTGCACACTCCCAGCTGCAAAATGATAGTTTCCACATCCAAATCGGAGAAAGGGTTTAGGAATCATAGCTCTGTAATGCATAGCGTCCTCTTTTTCAAGGGACCAAAAGTAATTGGACAATGGACTCTAAGGGCTGCAATTAACTCTGAAGGCGTCTCCCTCGTTAACCTGTAATCAATGTAATCAATGAAGTAGTTAAAAGGTCAGGGGTGGATTCCAGGTGTGTGGTTTTGCATTTGGAAGCTGTTGCTGTGAGCAGACAACATGCGGTCAAAGGAACTCTCAAAAAAAAGAAAAAATCCATCAGAGAGTTAGCAGACATGCTTGGAGTAGCAAAATCAACAGTTGGGTACATTCTGAGAAAAAAGGAATTGACTGGTGAGCTTGGGAACTCAAAAAGGCCTGGGCGTCCACGGATGACAACAGTGGTGGATGATCGCCGCATACTTAATTTGGTGAAGAAGAACCCGTTCACAACATCAACTGAAGTCCAGAACACTCTCAGTGAAGTAGGTGTATCTATCTCTAAGTCAACAGTAAAGAGAAGACTCCATGACAGTAAATACAAAGGGTTCACATCTAGATGCAAACCATTCATCAATACCAAAAATAGACAGGCCAGAGTTAAATTTGCAGAAAAACACCTCAAGAACCCAGCTCAGTTCTGGAAAAGTATTCTATGGACAGATGAGACAAAGATCAACCTGTACCAGAATGATGGGAAGAAAAAAGTTTGGAGGAGAAAGGGAACGGCACATGATCCAAGGCACACCACATCCTCTGTAAAACATGGTGGAGGCAACGTGATGGCATGGGCATGCATGGCTTTCAATGGCACTGGGTCACTTGTGTTTATTGATGACATAAGAGCAGACAAGAGTAGCCGGATGAATTCTGAAGTGTACCGGGATATACTTTCAGCCCAGATTCAGCCAAATGCTGCAAAGTTGATTGGACGGCGCTTCATAGTACAGATGGACAATGACCCCAAGCATACATCCAAAGCTACCCAGGAGTTCATGAGTGCCAAAAAGTGGAACATTCTGCAATGGCCAAGTCAATATCCAGATCTAAACCCAATTGAGCATGCATTTCACTTGCTCAAATCCAGACTTAAGACGGAAAGACCCACAAACAAGCAAGACCTGAAGGCTACGGCTGTAAAGGCCTGGCAAAGCATTAAGAAGGAGGAAACCCAGCGTTTGGTGATGTCCATGGGTTCCAGACTTAAGGCAGTGATTGCCTCCAAAGGATTTGCAACAAAATATTGAAAATAAATTTTTTTTGTTTGGGTTATGTTTATTTGTCCAATTACTTTTGACCTCCTAAAATGTGGAGTGTTTGTAAAGAAATGTGTACAATTCCTACATTTTCTATAAGATATTTTTGTTCAACCCTTCAAATTAAACGTTACAATCTGCACTTGAATTCTGTTGTAGAGGTTTCATTTCAAATCCAATGTGGTGGCATGCAGAGCCCAACTCGCGAAAATTGTGTCACTGTCCAAATATTTCTGGCCCTAACTGTATATAGACAGTAAATAAGCTGCAGCAGCAGCAGGCAGTTATGGAGCTTTGGGAAGGATGCAAAGGGACCAATGGATGCACATACAGTGCCTGCAGGCCTTGCACTGATGTGGATATGCTGTGCCCTGCCTACCTAGCGCATATCGGGACCTGTTGTGATAGACAATTCAGTAACACAATGTACATAGCGATCAGAGCACATACAGTGATCTGACAATAACCCAAAATTAATAGAACGAGCTCTGAGACGTGGAAACTCTGTAAACCGCAATTCCTGATCCTCTCCAAACACAACTAGAGGCAGCTGTGGATTGCGCCTAACGCTCCCTATGCAACTCGGCACAGCCTGAGAAACTAACTAGCCTGAAGATAGAAAAATAAGCCTACCTTGCCTCAGAGAAATACCTCAAAGGAAAAGGCAGCCCCCCACATATAATGACTGTGAGTAAGATGAAAAAACAAACGTAGGGATGAAATAGATTCAGCAAAGTGAGGCCCGATATTCTAGACAGAACAAGGATAGGAAAGATAACTTTGCGGTCTACACAAAACCCTAAAGAAAACCACGCAAAGGGGGCAAAAAGACCCTCCGTACCGAACTAACAGCACGGAGGTACACCCTTTGCGTCCCAGAGCTTCCAGCAAAACAAGTAGACAAGCTGGACAGAAAAAATAGCAACAAATAGCAAAGAAGCACTTAGCTATGCAGAGCAGCAGGCCACAGGAATGATCTAGAGAAACACAAGTCCAACACTGGAACATTGACAGGAAGCATGGATCAAAGCATCAGGTGGAGTTAAGTAGAGAAGCAGCTAACGACCTCACCAGATCACCTGAGGGAGGAAACTCAGAAGCTGCAGTACCACTTTCCTCCACAAACGGAAGCTCCCAGAGAGAATCAGCCGAAGTACCACTTGTGACCACAGGAGTGAACTCTGCCACAGAATTCACAACAGTACCCCCCCCTTGAGGAGGGGTCACCGAACCCTCACCAGAGCCCCCAGGCCGACCAGGATGAGCCACATGAAAGGCACGAACAAGATCGGGAGCATGGACATCAGAGGCAAAAACCCAGGAATTATCTTCCTGAGCATAACCCTTCCATTTAACCAGATACTGGAGTTTCCGTCTTGAAACACGAGAATCCAAAATCTTCTCCACAATATACTCCAATTCCCCCTCCACCAAAACCGGGGCAGGAGGCTCAACAGATGGGACCATAGGTGCCACGTATCTCCGCAACAATGACCTATGGAATACGTTATGTATGGAAAAAGAATCTGGAAGGGTCAGACGAAAAAGACACAGGATTAAGAACCTCAGAAATCCTATATGGACCAATAAAACGAGGTTTAAACTTAGGAGAGGAAACCTTCATAGGAATATGACGAGAAGATAACCAAACCAGATCCCCAACACGAAGTCGGGGACCCACACGGCGTCTGCGATTAGCGAAAAGTTGAGCCTTCTCCTGGGACAAGGTCAAATTGTCCACTACCTGAGTCCAAATCTGCTGCAACCTGTCCACCACAGTATCCACACCAGGACAGTCCGAAGACTCAACCTGTCCTGAAGAGAAACGAGGATGGAACCCAGAATTGCAGAAAAACGGCGAAACCAAGGTAGCCGAGCTGGCCTGATTATTAAGGGCGAACTCAGCCAAAGGCAAAAAGGACACCCAGTCATCCTGATCAGCAGAAACAAAGCATCTCAGATATGTTTCCAAGGTCTGATTGGTTCGTTCGGTCTGGCCATTAGTCTGAGGATGGAAAGCCGAGGAAAAAGACAAGTCAATGCCCATCCTACCACAAAAGGCTCGCCAAAACCTCGAAACAAACTGGAAACCTCTGTCAGAAACAATATTCTCTGGAATGCCATGCAAACGAACCACATGCTGGAAGAACAAAGGCACCAAATCAGAGGAGGAAGGCAATTTAGACAAGGGTACCAGATGGACCATCTTAGAAAAGCGATCACAGACCACCCAAATGACTGACATCTTTTGAGAAACGGGAAGGTCAGAAATAAAATCCATAGAGATATGTGTCCAAGGCCTCTTCGGGACCGGCAAGGGCAAAAGCAACCCACTGGCACGAGAACAGCAGGGCTTAGCCCGAGCACAAATCCCACAGGACTGCACAAAAATACGCACATCCCGCGACAGAGAGGGCCACCAAAAGGATCTAGCCACTAACTCTCTGGTACCAAAGATTCCAGGATGACCAGCCAACACCGAACAATGAAGTTCAGAGATAACTCTATTCGTCCACCTATCAGGGACAAACAGTTTCTCCGCTGGGCAACGATCAGGTTTATTAGCCTGAAATTTTTGCAGCACCCGCCGCAAATCAGGGGAGATGGCAGACACAATTACTCCTTCCTTGAGGATACCCGCCGGCTCAGATAAACCCGGAGAGTCGGGCACGAAACTCCTAGACAGAGCATCCGCCTTCACATTTTTAGAGCCCGGAAGGTACGAAATCACAAAGTCAAAAGGGGCAAAAAACAACGACCAACGAGCTTGTCTAGGATTCAAGCGCTTGGCAGACTCGAGATAAGTCAAGTTCTTATGATCAGTCAATACCACCACGCGATGCTTAGCTCCTTCAAGCCAATGACGCCACTCCTCGAATGCCCACTTCATGGCCAGCAACTCTCGGTTGCCCACATCATAATTTCGCTCAGCAGGCGAAAACTTCCTGGAAAAGAAAGCGCATGGTTTCATCACTGAGCAACCAGAACCTCTCTGTGACAAAACAGCCCCTGCTCCAATCTCAGAAGCATCAGCCTCGACCTGGAACGGAAGAGAAACATCTGGTTGACACAACACAGGGGCAGAAGAAAAACGACGCTTCAACTCTTGAAAAGCTTCCACAGCAGCAGAAGACCAATTGACCAAATCAGCACCCTTCTTGGTCAAATCGGTCAAGGGTTTGGCAACACTAGAAAAATTGCAGATGAAGCGACGATAAAAATTAGCAAAGCCCAGGAACTTTTGCAGACTTTTCAGAGATGTCGGCTGAGTCCAATCATGGATGGCTTGGACCTTAACCGGATCCATCTCGATAGTAGAAGGGGAAAAGATGAACCCCAAAAATGAAACCTTCTGCACACCAAAGAGACACTTTGATCCCTTCACAAACAAAGAATTAGCACGCAGGACCTGAAAAACTGTTCTGACCTGCTTCACATGAGACTCCCAATCATCCGAGAAGATCAAAATGTCATCCAAGTACACAATCAGGAATTTATCCAGGTACTCACGGAAGATGTCATGCATAAAGGATTGAAACACTGATGGAGCATTGGCAAGTCCGAACGGCATCACTAGATACTCGAAATGACCCTCGGGCGTATTAAATGCAGTTTTCCATTCATCGCCTTGCCTGATTCTCACCAGATTATACGCACCACGAAGATCTATCTTAGTGAACCAACTAGCCCCCTTAATCCGAGCAAACAAATCAGATAACAATGGCAAGGGGTACTGAAATTTAACAGTGATCTTATTAAGAAGGCGGTAATCTATACACGGTCTCAGCGAACCATCCTTCTTGGCTACAAAAAAGAACCCTGCTCCTAATGGCGACGATGACGGGCGAATATGCCCCTTCTCCAGGGATTCCTTCACATAACTGCGCATAGTGGTGTGCTCAGGCACGGATAAATTAAACAGTCGACCTTTTGGGAATTTACTACCAGGAATCAAATTGATAGCACAATCACAATCCCTATGCGGAGGCAGGGCATCGGACTTGGGCTCATCAAATACATCCCGGTAATCATACAAGAACTCTGGAACCTCAGTAGGGGTGGATGACGAAATTGACAGAAATGGAACATCACCATGTACCCCCTGACAACCCCAGCTGGACACCAACATGGAATTCCAATCCAATACTGGATTATGGGCTTGTAGCCATGGCAACCCCAACACGACCACATCATGCAGATTATGCAACACCAGAAAGCGAATAACCTCCTGATGTGCAGGAGCCATGCATATGGTCAGCTGGGTCCAGTATTGAGGCTTATTCTTGGCCAAAGGTGTAGCATCAATTCCTCTCAATGGAATAGGACACTGCAAGGGCTCCAATAAAAACCCACAACGTTTAGCATAATCTAAGTCCATCAAATTCAGGGCAGCGCCTGAATCCACAAACGCCATGACAGAATACGACGACAAGGAGCATATCAAGGTAACGGACAGAAGAAATTTTGACTGTACGGTACCAATGGTGGCAGACCTAGCGAACCGCTTAGTGCGCTTAGGACAATCAGAGATAGCATGAGTGGAATCACCACAGTAGAAACACAGCCCATTCAGACGTCTGTGTTCTTGCCGTTCAACTCTGGTCATAGTCCTATCGCACTGCATAGGCTCAGGTTTAATCTCAGGTAATACCGCCAAATGGTGCACAGATTTACGCTCACGCGAGCGTCGACCGATCTGAATGGCCAAAGACATAGACTCATTCAAACCAGCGGGCATAGGAAATCCCACCATGACATCCTTAATGGCTTCAGAGAGACCCTTTCTGAAAATGGCTGCAAGCGCAGATTCATTCCATTGAGTGAGCACGGACCATTTTCTAAATTTCTGGCAATATAGCTCTATCTCATCCTGAGCCTGACAAAGAGCCAGCAAATTTTTTTCTGCCTGATCTACTGAATTAGGCTCATCGTACAGCAATCCAAGCGCCAGGAAAAAGGCATCGATATTACTCAATGCAGGATCTCCTGACGCAAGAGAAAATGCCCAGTCCTGAGGGTCGCCACGCAAAAAAGAAATGACGATCCTAATCTGTTGCGCTGGGTCACCAGAGGAGCGAGGTTTCAAAGCCAGAAACAGTTTACAATTATTCTTGAAACTCAGAAATTTAGTTCTATCTCCAAAAAACAAATCTGGAATAGGAATTCTCGGTTCTAACAAAGAATTCTGAACCACAAAATTTTGAATATCTTGAACTCTTGCCGTGAGCTGATCTACACATGAAGACAGACCTTTAATGTCCATTGTAACACCTGTGTCCTGAACCACCCAAATGTCTAGGGGAAAAAAAAGACAAATCACAGTGCAAAGGAAAAAAAATGGTCTCAGAACTTCTTTTTTCCCTCTATTGAGAATCATTAGTACTTGGCTTCCTGTACTGTTGTGATAGACAATTCAGTAACACAATGTACATAGCGATCAGAGTACATAAAGTGATCTGACAATAACCCAAAAATAATAGAACGAGCTCTGAGACGTGGAAACTCTGTAAACCGCAATTCCTGATCCTCTCCAAACACAACTAGAGGCAGCTGTGGATTGCGCCTAACGCTCCCTATGCAACTCGGCACAGCCTGAGAAACTAACTAGCCTGAAGATAGAAAAATAAGCCTACCTTGCCTCAGAGAAATACCCCAAAGGAAAAGGCAGCCCCCCACATATAATGACTGTGAGTAAGATGAAAAAACAAACGTAGGGATGAAATAGATTCAGCAAAGTGAGGCCCGATATTCTAGACAGAACGAGGATAGGAAAGATAACTTTGCGGTCTACACAAAACCCTAAAGAAAACCACGCAAAGGGGGCAAAAAGACCCTCCGTACCGAACTAACGGCACGGAGGTACACCCTTTGCGTCCCAGAGCTTCCAGCAAAACAAATAGACAAGCTGGACAGAAAAAATAGCAACAAATAGCAAAGAAGCACTTAGCTATGCAGAGCAGCAGGCCACAGGAATGATCCAGAGAAACACAAGTCCAACACTGGAACATTGACAGGAAGCATGGATCAAAGCATCAGGTGGAGTTAAGTAGAGAAGCAGCTAACAACCTCACCAGATCACCTGAGGGAGGAAACTCAGAAGCTGCAGTACCACTTTCCTCCACAAACGGAAGCTCCCAGAGAGAATCAGCCGAAGTACCACTTGTAACCACAGGAGTGAACTCTGCCACAGAATTCACAACAGGGACCCACGAATTAGCCTTAAAAAGGACTGTTGGTTTATCAGGAGTTGTGGATGTAAGAGTTGCAGCCCTACACTAACTCTCAGGGTTCCTTCTCACTTGTGAGAAATAGCGGAGCGTGCGGTTGCATAGCAATACATGGAGCTACTCGCTCCGCTCTGGAGTGTCGGAGCCAGAACTTGGTTTTAACATGCGAGACTCGCACATATTTCTCGCAAGTGAGAAGGAGCCCTTAAACCATGATTCTGACCCTTTCTCGGCAGCATCTCTCCCTACTCTCGCTGAAACAGGAACAGAATGCAGCGCGCAGGGCGGCACCAGGTCTCTTATACTCGGGATGATGCTGTACGGCCCAGCCAATCACTGCACGACCACAACAAAGATGGCTGTGGCATTTCATGGCCTGGCAGACAATCCCTGCACCGTGATTGGGTCTCTGAAGTCCGCCAAAAATGCAGGGTGGAGACTGCAGTTACCGCCGAATAATCCCAGACATGCTCGCTGCTCGACGAGTACCCCAAGTACCCCGATACTCGGGCAAGTAACGAGTAGTGGCAAGCACGTTTGCTCATCACTACAGACAACCCCTTTGAGGGAGTGGGAAGAGAAAGTGCAATCTGGCCCTGTTCTATGAGATAAATATGTGCAATAATTAGGAACCCCCTCTTTTTCTGTTACTACACTCTCTCTTCCCTCTGCTCTGTGATGACATTTGGAATGTCCTACCGGTTTATAAAGTACAGTGTACAGTGGACTTCTCTCTTCGACTGCCTTCAACAAAATATCATCCATGAAGTTTCCATCTCTGCCAGACCTGTGGTTCCTGTGCGCTATGGCCGACGAACGTGAACTCTTGGAGCTGCTGAAAGTTAAGCTGTTGCAGGAAAGAGAGGGTCTGCTCTCCTGATTGCTGAAGGGCTTAAACGCTATGGCTTCTTTTGCTGCAGTGCCTTTTCAAATGAGGCATCAAATTGGTGCTAGTGGACCACTTGGTGAACCTGCCCCCAACATGTCTCAGTCCTAGCCTTGCCCCTAGCATCAGTATGTTGTGTGGGCACACCCCTTGGTTGTTAACGCTAGTAAAGCACCACTCTGTTCTAGGTGCACAGTCACTTCCATTTGAAGCACTAGACAGCACTTCTGCCCAAATACTGACCATGGCTTTACATTGTGTGCACTCAGCAGTCCCTCTCCTGCCCCTACTATCATCTGTTCCTTCAGTTCCTGTCATAGGAAATAACCAAATCAGTTCTTCTGCTATGGAGAGGTCATCAGCTCCACTAGATGCTGTGTCTCAGCTGCAGTCCCATCCCAGCAGACTTAGGTTAATACATTTGTGATCACTGATGTGGAGCAGCAATTTTATGATGCCCTTCAGCCAACCTCTCCATCTTTCACTTCACAACCCTCAATGCAGAGTAATGGGGCAGCCTTCACATGGTGGTTGCGGAGGACGTGGGAAATACCATAAGATTGTCAAGATCCTGCACCATTCTGACTATTTTTCTTGGGCCTTGCCTTCAGTCATTATCATCATCGTAGGGCTACTGTTCATCATTGTAATTGTTCCTGTCACTGTTCCAGGTCATTACGCAATAATAGAGGTGGTATTTTAGTAGCCATTCCAGATGTTCTCCTGCAAGGTCAGTATCACCAGCACGGTTGTTTAGTCAATGGCAGTGAATTACCGAAGCAATGACCGCCATTCAGCTGGCAGTGGTAAGTAAAATTTTACTGGGATGTGCAGGGGACACTGACAAAAACCGAGTTCTAGCACTAAGGGAATTACACAGTTACAAGCATCACAGGTTCTCCTTAAAGAGGTTATCCAAGACTTTTGTTTTTTTTCTTCAGGTGCTAAGAATGTACATGCAGGTAGTTGCTTACTACATATCTGTTCTAACTGGAACTGATCTTTGCTGGCTCCTGCAGCTTGCATTGACGTCAGGTCGACAGAATAACTTCTTTTCTTCCACTCTACTCTGTTGATGGGGCGTCTCTGACTGCTTACTCTGTGCTGTAGAGCTAGAGAGCAGCCAGGACAGGATGGAGCATGACTGCGCCCCCCGGTCAAATTCAGCAAACTGCCAGAATTTTGTACACCAGAAATATTTCTCCAGCCCCTGACTGGAGTACCATTTCTGGCGAAGCATTCGGAGGTGCATGCCACTGAAAAGATGCACCAAATTCAATAAGTGGCAAAACACCAGTCTTAATGAATTGGCCCCAATGTATGCTATTCTAGAATCAAGAAAACACAGAGCTGTTCGTTGGAATGAAAATAACAAGCTAGAATTCTGGCTGTAAGTGAACCTGTCCTGTGGGAGTTCGGAGTTGGGCATATCATTTCAGTCCCAGTGGTGTTCCTTGTTGGTTTAACCATTAAAGGTATGTTGGTTGTAATGGTGTTTAGTGCACATGAGAATTAAAAGCTCTAGCTAACCTCTGCCCATCCAAATAGAAATGTGCTGGTCTGGTATGTTTATTCACGCTGGGTTGTAGAAAGGGATGTTGCATATACGCTCACCGCAGTCTAGACAAGTGAGTAGAGACTGTGGAAAAGTTCAAGAGGTTAATTTCCAACGCTGCTAAGACATTCACTGCTACTTTTGTAATAAACTGGTATCTTATTACTTGCTGATTCAGTTGTTACTTCATACATTGGCTCATCAAAAATTCATCCTTTTATTACCTGCTAGTACCTCTAGATGGCAGAATAGTCCATTGAAAGTCTACAAGTAAGCCACATATAGAAAGTATTCAGACCCCTTTAAATTTGTCACTCTTTGTTTCATTATAGCCATTTGGTAAATTCAAAAACGTTCTTTTTTTTTTTTTTCAAATTAATGTACACTCTGCACCCCACTGACTGAAAAAACAGAAATGTAGAAATTTTTCAAATGTAATAAAAAAGAAAAACTGAAATATCACATGGTCAGACTCATAAGTATTCAGACCTATTCAGACGTTTATTTGAGTCCAGCTGTGTTTAGTTAAACTGATAGGACTTGATTTGGAAAGGCACACACACCTGTCTACATAAGACCTCACAGTTCACAGTGCATGTCAGACCAAATGAGAATCATGAGGCCACAGGAACTGGCCAAGGAGCTCAGAGACAGAATTGTGGCAAGGCACAGATCTGGCCAAGGTTACAACAGAATTTCTGCAGTACTCAAGGTTCCTAAGAGCACAGTGGCCTCCATAATCCTTAAATGGAAGAAGTTTGGGACCACCAGAAGTCTTCCTAGACCTGGCCGTCCAGCCAAACTGAGCAATTGTGGGAGAAGAGCCTTGGCGAGAGGGTAAAAGGAGAACCCCAAGATCTCTGTGGCTGAGCTCCAGAGATGCAGTAGGAAGATGGGAGAAAGTTCCACAAAGTCAACTATCACTGGAGCCCTCCACCAGTCGGGCCTTTATGGCAGAGTGGCCTGACAGAAGCCTCTCCTCAGTGCAAGACATATGAAAGCCTGCATAGAGTTTGCTAAAAAACGCATGAAGGACTCCCAGACTAGGAGAAATAAGATTCTCTGGTCTCATGAGATGAAGATAGACCTTTTTGGTGATAATTACCAGGCACTGCTCATCACCTGCCCAATACAATCCCAACAGTGAAACATGGTGGTGGCAGCATAATGCTATGATGGCTGGTTGTTATTGAAGGAAACATGAATGTGGCCAAGTACAGAGATATCCTGGATGAAAACCTCTTCCATAGTGCTCTGGACCTCAGACTTGGCTGAAAGTTCACCTTTCAACAATGACCCTAAGCACACAGCTAAAATAACATAAGAGTTGCTTTAGAACAACTCTGTGACCATTCTTGACTGGCCCAGCCAGAGCCCTGACCTAAACCCAATTACACATCTCTGGAGAGACCTGAAAATGGCTGTCCTCCAATGTTCACCATCCAACCTGCCGGAACTGGAGAGGATCTGCAAGAAAGAATGGCAGAGGATCCCCAAATCCAGGTGTGAAAAACTTGTTGCATCATTCCCAAGAAGACTCATGGCTGTACTATCTCAAAAGGTGCTTCTACTCAATACTGAGCAAAGGGTCTGAATACTTATGACCATGTGATATTTCAGTTTAATAAATTTGATAAATTAATTTATTAATTAATGATTTAATAAATTTGCAAAAATTACTACACTCCTGTTTTTTAGTGAAGATGGGGTGCAGAGTGTACAATAATGAGAAAAAAAGATTTTTTTTGAATTTACCAAATGGCTCCAATGAAACAAAGAGTGATAAATTTAAAGGGGTACGAATTCTTTCCGTACCCACTGTATATTTCGTCCACAAAGATAGGCAGTGTTTATAAAAAATTTGCAAGGTGATGCTTCATGGTCCCCACGCCAGTCCCCATTGTCCCTTAATGCTTCAGGAGCATTGCTAATCATGGGGCAGCTACCACTGGCCATGTCACAGTCTGTCGTGGCACTGGTCAGCTGAATGCAACTACCTTCTATATAATCCCCTTGCCTGTCCCCTTACTCCCCTGATACCTCAAGACACTGGTCAGCTGCACGGAACCACCTGCTTCATAATCCCCGTGCCTGTTCCCATCACCTTTAGCACTGATGCTTGCTCCTTTTAGGTAATACTCAGCAATATCATCCCACAGCGTGACATGGCTGAGTTCTTTTGTACCACAAAACACATCATCATTACGCATGGCATTGATATCCAAGTTATTGAAAAGTGAATCATATGACGTACCAGATCTGGGAGGGTTGTCAGGAATGTATTGAGAGACCGTTCCAGATCAGTTTCCAGAAAAACTTTTGTGGGGAAGTTCTTGGACACGCCCACTTCCCTTAACCTTCCCCCAGCACCCCAGCACAGGAAAACCCAGGCAATCGGTAAGGGTCAGTGAACACCCCCAACCAGTTGACAGTCAGGGTCTTCCCAGGGATGAGTTCTTCAGGGAACACAAATTCAGAGCAGATGAGGGTTATTTGTGCACCGGTGTTCTTGAGCCCCACAATGACAATGTCACCCTCTGGAACCGGTTGCAAGTTTTTACGGGCCCTCTCAACCACCTCACCCACAAAAAGAACAGCTGCAGTAGACCACTGGGCCTGGGGTGTGAGATTCCTCCTCTTCCTCTTCGGGCAAATGAGGCTGATGTGACCAATTCGGTCGCAGGTACAGTGGTGTGAAAATTGTTTGTCCTTTCCTGATTTCATATTTTTTTGCATACTTGCCACACTTAAATGTTTCAGATCACCAAACAAATGTAAATCTTAGACAACGATAACACAAGTAAACACAAAATGCAGTTTTTAAATTAAGGTCTTTATTATTAAAGGAAAAAGAAATCCAAACCTACAGAGCCCTGGGTAAAAAAATGATTGATCCCCTAAACCTAATAACTGGTTGGGTCACCCTTAGCAGTAACAACTGCAATCAAGCGTTTGCGATAACTGGCAATGAGTCTTTGAAAACACTCTGAAGGCCCACTCATCATTGCAGAATTATTTTTTTAAAGTCATGCCACATCTCAATTGGATTGAGGTCAGAAATTTCACTAGGCCACTCCAAGAAGTAACGTTTCTCCTTGCAGAGAGTGATATGTTATGCATGCCGACATGAGGAGACTTAAAGCTGCAATGCTCCTCTGGAAAATATCCAAATTGTCTCTTCAGAGAGGAAGAGGAAGAGAGGTAGGGGCACTGACTGCACTGATGAGGAGCAGTACCCCGAAACACAGTGTCTGCAAATTGAGATTCTGGTTTTGGCTTTTATCCTAAGTCATGTAACAAAGCTCATCAAAGGGTCAGCATTGACTTCTAGGATTGCTATTTCCGATATCTGGCACTAGAGTTCTAGTCCTCTTTCTCTCTGAAGAGACAATTTGCACTAGGTCACTCCAAAGTCTTAATTTTGGTTTTCTTAATCCATTTAGAGGTAGTCTTGCTAGTGTGTTATGGATCATTTTCCTTCTGCGTAACCCAAATACGCTTCAGCTTGAGGTCATGAATAGATGGCCGGACATTCTTCTTCAGGATTTTTTGGTAGATAGCAGAATTCATGAATCCATTCACCACAGCAAGTCTTCTAGGTCCTGAAGCAGCAAAACAGCCTCAGACCATTACACTACTACCACCATATTTTGCTGTTGGTATGATGTTCCTTTTCTAAAATGATGTGTTACTTCTACCCCAAATGTAAAAGGACATACACTTTCCAAAAAGTTCAACTTTTATCTTGTCTGTCCACAGAGTATTCTCCCAAAAGTCTTGCGGTAAGCCTTTATGTTCTTATTGCTCAGCAGTGGTTTTCGTCTTGGAACTCTGTCATGCAGATAATTTTTGCCCTGTCTCTTTCTTATGGTGGAGTCTTGAAGACTGACCTTAACTGAGGCAAGTGAGGCCTGCAATTCTTTGGATATCTTTTGTGACCTCTTGGATGAGTTGTCGTTGTGCTCTTGGGGTAATTTTGGTCAGCCCACCACTCTTGGGAAGGTTCACCACTGTTCCATGTTTTCACTATTTGTGGATAATAGCACTCACTATGGTTCATTGGAGTCCCAAACTTAAGAAATGACTTTATAACCTTTTCCAGACTGATATATCTCAATTATTTTGTTTATAATTTGTTCCAGAATTTGTTTAGATCGTGGCATTAGGTTTAGCTTTTGAGTACAGCATCTCTTAGTCTACTTCATTTTGTCCAGCAGGTCCTATTTAAGTGATTCTTTGATTGAGAAAAGGTGTGGTAGTAATTAGGCGTATGTGTGGCTAGGGAATTTGAACTCAGTTTCCCAAAGATGTGATAAACCACATTTAATTTATGTTTTAAAGGAGGGGTGGGGGCAATCACTTTTTCACACAGGGTTCAGTCGGTTTGGATTTCTTTTTCCCTTAATAATAAAGACCTTCATTTAAAAACTGCATTTTGTGTTTACTTGTGTTATCTTTGTCTAATATTTAAATTTGATTGGTGATCTGAAACATTTAATTGTGACAAAAATAAAAAGAATAGGAAATCAGGAAAGGGGCAAATAGTTTTTCACTGTATAGCACCGGCAGAAGTCAGATGCAGGCCAGGTGATGAAAATGGGGCAGGACCCCAAGGGCCGGGTGGCAAGGACATTGGGTGTTGGCTTCCCCCTTTCCATCTTGCAACGACTGACTTTCGCACCTGAGGTGTACAGTTGGCCTCTTAGGTATCTGCAATCTGTGTGGCCTTGGTGGCCTCCTTCGCTCCTCGTCAATCATGAACTGTCGCTCCTCCATAGGGCAAACATGAAACAATTTGTTCTTCATTATCAGTTCCTTCAGTTCCTCTAAGGTGGTAACCGATAGGCGCTGGTCCCACTGCTTCAAGTTGGTTCTGAGGCCTGTCTACCACAGCAATTTTGACCTTAAATACCAGGCCAAATTTTTGAAGTCTAACCAGTGTTACTTTATGTGGTATTAACTCTGGAACGCTTGAACGGTTCCCACTGATTCACAGACTGTTTTCTTGTGACATATTGTATTTTATAATACTTGTAACATTTGTTCGATATGACTTGAGTTTATTTGTGAAAATGTGAAATATCAGAAATTTGGTGAAAATGTTAAAAATGTCACCTTTTTCATAATTTAATTTTTATGCCCTTATATCAGAAAGTTACGTCACACAAAATAGTTAATAAATAACATTTACCAAATGTCTACTTTATATCTGCATAATTTTTTAAACATATTTTTTTTATTAAGAAGGTAGAATGGTTAAAAGTTGATCAGCAATTTCTCATTTTTCCAACAAAATTTACAAAGCCATTTTTTTAGGGATCACATCACATTTGAAGCTACTTTGGGGGCCTATATGACATAAAATACCCTAAAGTGACACCATTCTAAAAACTGCACCCCTCAAAGTACTCAAAACCACATTCAAGAAGTTTACTAACCCTTCTGGTGTTTCACAGGAACTAAAGCAACGTGGAAGGAAAAAATGAACATTTGCCGTTTATACTCGAGAATAAGCCGAGCCGAGTATAAGCTGATGCACCTAATTTTGCCATGGAAAGCTGGGTAAGCTTATTGACTCAAATATAAGCCGGGTATGCATTGTCCCCACATCCCTGTCCAGCTATGCATGGCTCCCGCGTCCAGTCCTGGTATGTGTGGTTCCCCCTGTTGTATGCATGGCTCCCCGGTCCCATCACTGCATGCATGGCTCCCCAGGTCCCATCGTTGTATGCATGGCTCCCTTGGGCCCATCGCTGTATGCATGGCTCCCCTGGTCCCATCCTATCATCTCCGTTGTCCCGGTGGAGCAGCTCTTCCTGTGCTGAACTGTCACGTGGTGCCGCTTATTAAGGTAATGATTATGCGCTTCATGCCTACGGGAGTGAAGACGCATGCATATTTATTACCTTAATGAGCAGTACCACGTGACCGCCCAGCACAGGAAGAGCTGCCGACACCGAGACCATCAGAGATGCAGCGACGGCGCCAGGAGGGTGAGTATGATGTCTTCACAGCCACCAACTCCCACCGCTGCTCCCCCCCCGGCTTCCTGGACAATGACTCGTGTATAAGCCGAAGGGGGCGTTTTCAGCACAAAGAAATTTGCTGAAAATCTCAGCTTATACACAAGTATATATGGTAACTTGTTTTCACAAAATTGTTACTTTAGCTACAAATTTGTTATTTTCACAGGAGAAAATAGACCTTAAAATTTGTTGTGAAATTTGTCCTGAGTATGCCGATACCCCATATGTGGGGGAAATCCAGGCGCACAGCAGGTCTCTGACTTTTTGAAAATAAAAATGGCTGGAAATGATAGCGGACGTCATGTCATATTTGAAGAGCCAAAAAAAAAAAAAAAAGAAATGTCCAGCTTCACCGAGTCCGTAAAAAAGCGATTTCTTTATTAACAAACTTTAAAAATGGAGGATACAGACTTCAGCACAACCATATGGGTAAGAATCTCAACGCGTTTCTGGAGACTAGGCTCCCTTAATCATGATTAAGGGAGCCTAGTCTCCAGAAACGCGTTGAGATTCTTACCCATATGGTTGTGCTGAAGTCTGTATCCTCCATGTTTAAAGTTTGTTAATAAAGAAATCGTTTTTTTACGGACTCGGTGAAGCTGGACATTTCTTTTTTTTTTTGGATCTTGCACGCCTGGACACAGCGGGTCCGTGCTCCCGAGGTTTGGTTGCTGAATCACGGGTGAGCTGGTTTATGTTCCTTCTTACATATTTGAAGAGCCCCTGATGAGCCTAAACAGTGGAAACCCCCACAAGTGACCCTATTTTGGAAACTAGACCCCTTAAGGAATGTTTTTAGATGTGTGATGAGCCCCTTCAACCCTTCAGATGCTTCAAAGAAATTTATAATGAAGAGCTGTGAAAATAAAAAAAACACAACACAGACACAGAATTTGATAACACTAGGTTGTCATATTGAAAAAGTTAATTTCTTTCACGAAAATGTTGTTTTCACCCCACATTTGTAATTTTCACAATGGATAATAGCAGAAAACGGATCGCATAATTTGTTGTGCAATTTTTCCCGAACAAGACTATACCCCATATGTGGTAAAAAAAATTCTGCTTGGGCACATGGCAGGGCTAGGAAAGGAAAGAGCACTAATTGGTTGGGATAGATTGTGAATGTGATGTCGCATTTGAAGAGCTCCGGCCCTGATATGTGAAAACAGTAGAAACGCCCCAAAAGTGACCCCATTTTAGAACCTTATCCCTTCAAGGAATTGATCCAGAGGTGTAGTGGGTATTTTGAACCCATGTGTGCGTCACAGAATTTTATAACATTGAGATGTGTAAATATGACATTTTAGTGGCAAAAATGTAACTTTTGTATTTGCTGCAAATTTGTCAGTTACACAAGGGTTAATAGGTACAACTAGACCTCAAAATTTATTGCGCAATAACTACAGAAAGCGGTTCTGCCCCATATGTTGTCAGAAATTACTGTTAGGCCACATGTCAGGGCTGAGAAGGAAGGAACGTTATTTGGCTTTTGTAGCACAGATTTTGCTAGAATAGTTTACAGATGAGATTTACGGAGCCCCGAAGGTGCCAGAGCAGCATAAAACCCCCCAAAGTGACCCTATTGCAGAAACTGGACCTCTGAATGAATTCGTCTATGGCTCCAGTGACTATTATAGAAACACCTAAGCATGTCCACCAATTTAAAGCCAAGAAGTCAACAATCATAAATACCCCAAAAGACCAAACTTCACACAAGGCCAATAAAACTAACCATAATCTTTATTAGAATCATTAAAATGCAATTATTAAAAAGTGGGCAAAAATGAGAAGCACAGGTAAACACGGTGGGCAGCCCAGGAAGTGACCCAAACAAAAAATGTGTACAACCATATAAACAAATAATTAACAATGCAAAAAAAAAAAAAAATTATGTATAAATATACACAAGAGGAATGGTAATATGTAACTATGCACAAAAACCAAATGTTGGCATTAGACTATAATGTTGATTTAAATCACAATACAAGTGTATGCGTAAGTAATCATATGCATAGTTACCTTTGGAGTACTCCTGGGGACCCACCACACCCGACGCGCGTTTCACAATGAAATACTTCGTCCCTCAGCAGCTGGGTTTTTGTTAAGAAAAAAGATCCCGGCCTATGTCCCTGCCTCGACTTTCGAGAACTAAATAAAATTACTGTCAGGAACACACATCCCCTACCATTGATTCCTGATCTCTGTAACCAGCTCTCTGGCTCCAAATGGTTTTCTAATCTGGATCTGAGAGGGGCTTACAACTTAATAAGAATACGAGAAGAGGACGAGTGGAAAACGGCTTTCCTTACATGTGAGTGGTTGTTTTAAAATCTAATAATGCCATTTGGGCTCACCAACGCATCGGCAATGTTTCAAAATTTTATCAATGTGGTATTTTCGGATCTCATCAGCCGTTTTGCAGCGGTATACCTAGATGATATCCTGATATATTCTGTTGACAGAGTTTCCCATTTGTTGCATGTTAAAACAGTGCTTCAGAGGCTCAGAGAAAACCAATTGTTCGTCAAACTCGAGAAATGTTCATTTTTTGATCAGGAATTGTCATTTCTAGGTCTGATAATTTCACCTCAGGGGTTTGCATGGATCCCAAGAAAGTGCAAGCTATTGTGGAGTGGGTCCAGCTCCGGGACCTTTGGAGACTCCAGCACTAGGGTTGAGCGAAACGGGTCGTTCATTTTCAAAAGTCGCCGACTTTTGGCAAAGTCGGGTTTCATGAAATCCGATCCGACCCCTGTGCGGGGTCGGCCATGCGGTACGCGACTTTTGCGCCAAAGTCGCGTTTCAATGACGCGAAAAGCGCCATTTCTCAGCCAATGAAGGTAAACGCAGAGTGTGGGCAGCGTGATGACATAGGTCCTGGTCCCCACCATCTTAGAGAAGGGCATTGCAGTGATTGGCTTGCTGTCTGCGGCGTCACAGGGGCTATAAAGGGGCGTTCCCGCCGACCGCCATGTTACTGCTGCTGATCTGAGCTTAGGGAGAGGTTGCTGCCGCTTCGTCAGAAGCAGGGATAGCGTTAGGCAGGGTCCATTAACCACCAAACCGCTTGTGCTGTAGCGATTTCCACTGCCCAACACCACCTTCGGTGTGCAGGGACAGTGGAAGCTACATTTTTTTTTTTTTCCCCTCAGCGCTGTAGCTCATTGGGCTGCCCTAGAAGGCTCCCTGATAGCTGCATTGCTGTGTGTACGCCGCTGTGCAAACTAACTGCTTTTTTCAAAGCACAAATCCTCTTGTTCCTTCCTTTCTGCACAGCTATCTTTTTTGTTTGTCCACACTTTTTATTTAATTTGTGCATCAGTCCACTCCTTATTGCTGCCTGCCATACCTGGCTGAGATTACTGCAGGGAGATAGTAATTGTTGGACACTCCCTGTTTTTTTTTTTTTTTTTTTTTTTTTGTGGGAGATTAAGATTGACATTTCTGCTAGAGTGCCATCCCTGTGTGTGCCATCTCTCACTCAGTGGGCCATAGAAAGCCTATTTATTTTTTTGCTTGATTTGGGTTCTAAAATCTACCTGAAAAAATCACTACATCAATCAGTGGGAGAAAAATATTGGCCTCAGGGCTTGTGTGCCACTCTTGACTCCTGTGTGTGCCATCTCTCAGTCAGTGGGCCATAGAAAGCCTATTTATTTTTTTGCTTGATTTGGGTTCTAAAATCTACCTGAAAAAATAACTACATCAATCAGTGGGAGAAAAATATTGGCCTCAGGGCTTGTGTGCCACTCCTGACTCCTGTGTGCATCATCACTCACTCAGTGGGCCATAGAAAGCCCATTTTTTTTTTTTTTTGCTTTATTTGGGTTCTAAATTCTACCTGAAAAAATCAATAAATCAATCAGTGGGAGATTAATATTGGCCTTTGGGCTTGTGTGCCAGTCCTAAGCGTGCCATCTCTCTCACAAATAGTGGGCCATAGAAAGCCTATTTTTTTTTTTTTTTTTGGTTTTATAAATTCTTCCTGAAAAAAAAAAGGGAGATTAATATTGGCCTTTGGGCTTGTGTGCCAGTCCTAAGCGTGCCATCTCTCTCTCTCAGATAGTGGGCCATAGAAAGCCTATTTATTATTTTTTTTTATTGGGTTTATAAATTTTCCCTGGGAAAAAAAAAAAAGTGGGAGATTAATATTGGCCTCTGGGCTTGTGTGCCAGTCCTAAGCGTGCCATCTCTCTCTCTCAGATAGTGGGCCATAGAAAGCCTATTTTTTTTTTTTTTATTGGGTTTATAAATTTTCCCTGAAAAAAAAAAAAAAGTGGGAGATTAATATTGGCCTCTGGGCTTGTGTGCCAGGTCTGAGCGTGCCATCTCTCTCACAAATAGTGGGCCATAGAAAGCCTATTTATGTTTTTGGTTGATTTGGGTTCTAAATTCTACCTGAAAAAATCAATAAATCAATCAGTGGGAGATAAATATTGGCCTCTGGGCTTGTGTGCCACTCCTGACTTCTGTGTGCGTCATCTCTCACTCAGTGGGCCATAGAAAGCCTTTTTTTGTTTTATTTGTTTTCTAAATTCTCCCTGAAAAAATCATTTTATTTTATTTGGTTTCTAAATTCTTCCTGAAAAAATCATTTTATTCTATTATTTTTTTTTCCTAAAGTCTCCCTGAAAAAAAAAAAAAAAAACAAATCAGTGGGAGATTAATATTGCCCTTTCTGCTTGTGTGCCAGTCTTGACTCCTGGGTGTGCCATCTCTCTCTCTCTCTCCAATTGTGGGCCATAGAAAGCCTATTATTTTTTTAGCTTGATTTGGGTTCCAAAATCTACCTGAAAAAAATCACTACATCAATCAGTGGGAGATAAATATTGGCCTCTGGGCTTGTGTGCCACTCCTGACTCCTGTGTGCGTCATCTCTCACTAAGTGGGCCATAGAAAGCCTTTTTTTGTTTTATTTGTTTTCTAAATTCTCCCTGAAAAAATCATTTTATTTTATTTGGTTTCTAAATTCTTCCTGAAAAAATCATTTATTCTATTATTTGTTTTTCCTAAAGTCTCCCTGAAAAAAAAAAAAAAAAAAATCAGTGGGAGATTAATATTGCCCTTTCTGCTTGTGTGCCAGTCTTGACTCCTGGGTGTGCCATCTCTCTCTCTCTCTCCAATTGTGGGCCATAGAAAGCCTAATATTTTTTTAGCTTGATTTGGGTTCCAAAATCTACCTGAAAAAATCACTACATCAATCAGTGGGAGATAAATATTGGCCTCTGGGCTTGTGTGCCACTCCTGACTCCTGTGTGCGTCATCTCTCACTGAGTGGGCCATAGAAAGCCTTTTTTTGTTTTATTTGGTTTCTAAATTCTTCCTGAAAAAATCATTTTATTCTATTTTTTTTTTTCCTAAAGTCTCCCTGAAAAAAAAAAAAAAAAAAAAATCAGTGGGAGATTAATATTGCCCTTTCTGCTTGTGTGCCAGTCTTGACTCCTGGGTGTGCCATCTCTCTCTCTCTCTCTCTCCAATTGTGGGCCATAGAAAGCCTATTATTTTTTTAGCTTGATTTGGGTTCCAAAATCTCCCTGAAAAAATCAATACATCAATCAGTGGGAGATAAATATTGGCCTCTGGGCTTGTGTGCCACTCCTGACTCCTGTGTGCGTCATCTCTCACTCAGTGGGCCATAGAAAGCCTTTTTTTGTTTTATTTGTTTTCTAAATTCTCCCTGAAAAAATCATTTTATTTTATTTGGTTTCAAAATTCTTCCTGAAAAAAATCATTTTATTCTATTATTTTTTTTTCCTAAAGTCTCCCTGAAAAAAAAAAAAAAAATCAGTGGGAGATTAATATTGCCCTTTCTGCTTGTGTGCCAGTCTTGACTCCTGGGTGTGCCATCTCTCTCTCTCTCTCCAATTGTGGGCCATAGAAAGCCTAATATTTTTTTAGCTTGATTTGGGTTCCAAAATCTACCTGAAAAAATCACTACATCAATCAGTGGGAGATAAATATTGGCCTCTGGGCTTGTGTGCCACTCCTGACTCCTGTGTGCGTCATCTCTCACTGAGTGGGCCATAGAAAGCCTTTTTTTGTTTTATTTGTTTTCTAAATTCTCCCTGAAAAAATCATTTTATTTTATTTGGTTTCTAAATTCTTCCTGAAAAAATCATTTTATTCTATTATTTTTTTTTCCTAAAGTCTCCCTGAAAAAAAAAAAAATCAGTGGGAGATTAATATTTACATTTGTGCTTCAGTGACAGTCCAGCGTGTGTGGCATCTCTCTCATTTGTTGCCACCAACAACAGAGTGTGTAACATTGTGCCTGATTTTCGTTGTGGTCTCACTCACCTGTAAAGGGGTAGCTAAATCATACTGAAGTTATAGCTCACCGTGTAAGTTGTGTGACAGCAACAAATACCGTTAGTTTGTTTACGTTTTTAAAACAATGAGGAAGTCTGGTGGAAGAGGTCGTGGCCGGGGGCGTTCATTGTCAGCTGGTAATGAGGGTAGTGGTAGTGGTGGAGCATCAGCTGGTCGTGGGAAAAAAAATATTGCACCTAAGTCTGGAGCTGTGGAGCCAGGTTCGTCGTCTGGCTACACAAGGCCTCGAACGCTCCCTTTTCTGGGAGTAGGAAAACCGCTTTTAAAGCCGGAGCAGCAAGAGCAAGTTTTGGCTTATCTTGCTGACTCAGCCTCTAGCTCTTTTGCCTCCTCTCGTGAAACTGGTAAATGTCAAAGCAGCGCGTCGTTAGTGGATGTTCACGGTCAGGGACAAGTCGCTTCCTTGTCCTCTTCAGCAAAAACAACAACAGAGAAGAATGCAGCAGGCGACACAACGGGTTACTCCATGGAGCTCTTTACACATACCGTCCCTGGCTTAGAAAGTGAAGCAGTTAACAGTCCATGCCCATTACAAGTTGAATCTGACATGGAGTGCACTGATGCACAGCCACAGCCAGACTACTATGCTGGTCCTTTGACTCAGACCACAACATTGCCCTCGCAGGGTACTGATCCACAATCAGACCCTGATGAGACTATGTTGCCCCGTCACGAACGCTCTACCACCGACTTACACGGTGACACAGACGAAGTTGCGCACGAGCTAGAAGAGGAAGTTATAGATGACCCAGTTGTTGACCCCGATTGGCAGCCATTGGGGGAACAGGGTGCAGGCGGCAGTAGTTCTGAAGCGGAGGAGGAGGGGCCGCAGCAGGCATCAACATCGCAACAGGTTCCATCTGCCGGGCCCGTATCTGGCCCAAAACGCGTGGCAAAGCCAAAACCTGTTGGAGGACAGCGTGGCCATCCGGTTAAAGCTCAGTCTGCAATGCCTGAAAAGGTATCCGATGCTAGAAAGAGTGCAGTCTGGCATTTTTTTAAACAACATCCAATTGATCAGCGCAAAGTCATCTGTCAAAAATGATCAACTACCTTAAGCAGAGGTCAGAATCTGAAAAGTCTCAATACAAGTTGCATGCATAGACATTTAACCACCATGCATTTGCAAGCCTGGACTAACTACCAAATGTCCCTTAAGGTTGTAGCACCCTCGGCCAATGAAGCTAGTCATCAACGCAACATCCCTTCCGGCAGTGTAGGGCCACCATTTTCCGCACCACCTGCAGTATCTGTGCAGGTTTCTTTGCCAGGCCAATGCAGTCAGGGTCAGCGAATCACCAGTTTCGTAGTAGGAAACACTGCATCTAGGGCACCGGCGGCAACAATACCATCTCCCACCGTCTCTCAGTCTGCCATGTCCACCGGCACCCCCGCTAGTTCCACGATCTCCAGCTCTCCAGTCCAGCTCACCCTACATGAGACTATGGTTAGAAAAAGGAAGTACTTAGCCTCGCATCCGCATACACAGGGTTTGAACGCCCACATAGCTAGACTAATCTCGTTAGAGATGATGCCCTACCGGTTAGTTGAAAGCAAAGCTTTCAAAGCCCTGATGGACTACGCTGTACCACGCTACGAGCTACCCAGTCGACACTTTTTTTCCAGAAAAGCCATCCCAGCCCTCCACCAGCATGTTAAAGAGCGCATCGTCCATGCACTCAGGCAATCTGTGAGCACAAAGGTGCACCTGACAACAGATGCATGGAGCAGTAGGCATGGCCAGGGACGTTACGTGTCCATCACGGCACACTGGGTGAATGTTGTGGATGCAGGGTCCACAGGGGACAGCAAGTTTGGGACAGTTCTGCCTAGCCCACGGTCTAGGAAACAGTTGGCTGTAGCCGTTCGCACCCCCTCCTCCTCCTCTTCGTCCTCCTGCAGAAGCGAGAGCTCGTCCACAGACCGCAGTCGCACAACCACTCCATCCGCAGCTGCCACTGTTGCACACCAGGTCTCCCATTATGGGGCAGCTACTGGCAAACGTCAGCAGGCTGTATTGGCTATGAAGTGTTTGGGCGACAACAGACACACCGCGGAAGTTCTGTCCGAGTTCTTGCAGAAAGAAACGCAGTCGTGGCTGGGCACTGTAGATCTTGAGGCAGGCAAGGTAGTGAGTGATAACGGAAGGAATTTCATGGCTGCCATCTCCCTTTCCCAACTGAAACACATTCCTTGCCTGGCTCACACCTTAAACCTGGTGGTGCAGTGCTTCCTGAAAAGTTATCCGGGGTTATCCGACCTGCTCCTCAAAGTGCGTGGACTTTGCTCACATATCCGCCGTTCGCCCGTACACTCCAGCCGTATGCAGACCTATCAGCGTTCTTTGAACCTTCCCCAGCATCGCCTAATCATAGACGTTGCAACAAGGTGGAACTCAACACTGCACATGCTTCAGAGACTGTGTGAACAGAGGCGGGCTGTTATGTTTTTGTGGGAGGATACACATACACGGGCAGGCAGTAGGATGGCAGACATGGAGTTGTCAGGTGTGCAGTGGTCGAAGATTCAAGACATGTGTCAAGTCCTTCAGTGTTTTGAGGAATGCACACGGCTGGTTAGTGCAGACAACGCCATAATAAGCATGAGCATCCCCCTAATGCGTCTGCTGATGCAAAGTTTGACGCACATAAAGGATCAGGCGTCTGCAGCTGAGGAAGAGGAAAGCCTTGATGACAGTCAGCCATTGTCTGGCCAGGGCAGTGTACAGGACGAGTTAGCGGGCGAAGAGGAGGAGGAGGACGAGGAGGATGATGGAGATGATTATATTTTTAATGAGGAAGCTTTTCCGGGGCCACTGGAAATTGGTGGCGCGGCAAGGCCGGGTTCTGGTTTTTGGAGGGACACAAGTGACGTGGATTTGCCTGAAACTGCCCCTCAACCAAGCACAACCGCAGATTTGAGAACTGGAACTTTGGCCCACATGGCGGATTATGCCTTACGTATCCTCAAAAGGGACACACGCATAACTAAAATGATGAACGATGACAATTACTGGTTGGCCTGCCTCCTTGATCCTCGCTATAAAGGCAAATTGCAAAATATAATGCCACATGAGAACTTGGAACTAATATTAGCAACCAAACAATCAACTCTTGTTGACCGTTTGCTTCTGGCATTCCCTGCACACAGCGCCCGTGATCGTTCTCACACGAGCTGCAGGGGCCAGCAGACCAGAGGAGTTAGAGGGGCAGAAATCAGAAGTGGCGTTGGCCAGAGGGGTTTTCTGACCAGGTTGTGGAGTGATTTTGCTATGACCGCAGACAGGACAGGTACTGCAGCATCAATTCAAAGTGACAGGAGACAACATTTGTCCAGTATGGTTACAAACTATTTTTCATCCCTTATCGATGTTCTCCCTCAACCGTCATTCCCATTTGATTACTGGGCATCCAAATTAGACACCTGGCCAGAATTGGCAGAATATGCATTGCAGGAGCTTGCTTGCCCGGCAGCTAGTGTCCTATCAGAAAGAGTATTCAGTGCTGCAGGTTCAATACTAACAGAAAAAAGGACTCGTCTGGCTACCCAAAATGTAGATGATCTAACCTTCATTAAAATGAACCACAACTGGATTTCGAAATCTTTTGCCCCACCTTGCCCGGCTGACACCTAGCTTTCCTATGAAAAGGTCTTGCCTGTGGACTATTCTGAATGCCTTTTCCAATCTCGTAATTTTCTGCACCTGATTGTCCAGCATACGACATGTTTACACCTCACTAAATGGCCAAACTCCCCACACGAGGCCGTGGTATCGACACTTGGCGACAGCACCCGTGAGAGTGCTGTTTGTCTGAAGAGGTGGGTGTGCCCGCTTTTGGTCGACGGCACTGCCACTGGGTCCCTCCTAGTACAATAAAGTGTCTCTGGCGGTGGTGGTGCGCACCCAATGTCAGACACACCGTTGTAATATGAGGGGCCCTGGGCCTGTACCGCCGGCCACAAGACAGTCCCCCCCCCCAGCTCAAACAGTGCTCTACCACTTGCAAAATTATCTCACAGCTCCACCAATGTTTAGTCTATGCGCTGACATCCTTCAATGCCTGCCACTGACAATACCATTGTATTGACATTTTTGTTATGTTAGGCCTTCGAAGCCTGTCTGCGGTCACTCCTTTCACTATGCCTCCACTGACCACACCACTGCTGCCCGTGTACCCCTGGAAGCAATTTAAAATTGCCTACAGCCAGCCCAATTTTTTTATTTTAGGCCTTTGATGCCTGTCTGCGGTCCGTTCTTTCTACTACTACTACACTGACCAGGCCACTGCTGCCCGTGTACCCCTGGAACCAATTTAAAATTGCCTACAGCCAGCCCAATTTTTTTATTTTAGGCCTTCGATGCCTGTCTGCGGTCCATTCTTTCTACTACTACTACACTGACCAGGCCACTGCTGCCCGTGTACCCCTGGAACCAATTTAAAATTGCCTACAGCCATGTGTTATTATTTTAGGCCTTCGATGCCTGTCTGCGGTCACTCCTTCCACTAGGCCTCCACTGACCACACCACTGCTGCCCGTGTACCCCTGGAAGCAATTTAAAATTGCCTACAGCCAGCCCAATTTTTTTATTTTAGGCCTTTGATGCCTGTCTGCGGTCCATTCTTTCTACTACTACTACACTGACCAGGCCACTGCTGCCCGTGTACCCCTGGAACCAATTTAAAATTGCCTACAGCCAGCCCAATTTTTTTATTTTAGGCCTTCGAGGCCTGTCTGCGGTCACTCCTTCCACTAGGCCTCCACTGACCACACCACTGCTGCCCGTGTACCCCTGGAACCAATTTAAAATTGCCTACAGCCATGTGTTATTATTTTAGGCCTTCGATGCCTGTCTGCGGTCACTCCTTCCACTAGGCCTCCACTGACCACACCACTGCTGCCCGTGTACCCCTGGAACCAATTTAAAATTGCCTACAGCCAGCCCAATTTTTTTATTTTAGGCCTTCGATGCCTGTCTGCGGTCCATTCTTTCTACTACTACTACACTGACCAGGCCACTGCTGCCCGTGTACCCCTGGAACCAATTTAAAATTGCCGACAGCCATGTGTTATTATTTTAGGCCTTCGATGCCTGTCTGCGGTCACTCCTTCCACTAGGCCTCCACTGACCACACCACTGCTGCCCGTGTACCCCTGGAACCAATTTAAAATTGCCTACAGCCATGTGTTATTATTTTAGGCCTTCGATGCCTGTCTGCGGTCACTCCTTCCACTAGGCCTCCACAGACCACACCACTGCTGCCCGTGTACCCCTGGAACCAATTTAAAATTGCCTACAGCCATGTGTTATTATTTTAGGCCTTCGATGCCTGTCTGCGGTCACTCCTTACAATATGCCTCCACTGACCACACCACTGCTGCCCGTGTACCCCTGGAACCAATTTAACCCCTTTACCCCCAAGGGTGGTTTGCACGTTAATGACCAGGCCAATTTTTACAATTCTGACCACTGTCCCTTTATGAGGTTATAACTCCGAAACGCTTCAACGGATCTTAGCGATTCTGAGATTGTTTTCTTGTAACATATTGTACTTCATGATAGTGCTAAAATTTCTTCGATATAACTTGCGTTTATTTGTGAAAAAAACGGAAATTTGGCGAAAATTTTGAAAATTTCACAATTTTCCAACTTTGAATTTTTATTCTGTTAAACCAGAGAGTTATGTGACACAATATAGTTAATAAATAACATTTCCCACATGTCTACTTTACATCAGCACAATTTTTGAAACAAACTTTTTTTTTTCAAGGAAGTTATAAGGGTTAAAATTTGACCAGCAATTTCTCATTTTTACAATCAAATTTACAAAACCATTTTATTTAGGGACCACCTCACATTTGAAGTCATTTTGAAGGGTCTATATGGCAGAAAATACCCAAAAGCGATACCATTCTAAAAACTGCACCCCTCAAGGTGCTCAAAACCACATTCAAGAAGTTTATTAACCCTTCAGGTGATTCACAGCAGCAGAAGCAACATGGAAGGAAAAAATTAACATTTTACTTTTTAGTCACAAAAATGATCTTTCAGCAATAATCTTTTTAATTTCCCAAGGGTAAAAAGAGAAAATGGACCTCAAAAGTTGTTGTCCAATTTATCCTGAGTACGCTGATACCCCACATGTGAGGGGGAACCACTTTTTGGGCGCATGGCAGGGCTCAGAAGGAAAGGAGCGCCGTTTGACTTTTTCAAGCTAAATTTGGCTGGAATTGAGATCGGACGCCATGTCGCGTTTGGCGACCCCCTGATGTGCCTAAACAGTGGAAACCCCCCACAAGTGACCCTATTTTGGAAACTAGACCCCCTAAGGAACTTATCTAGATGTGTCATGAGCACTTTTATCCCCCAAGTGCTTCACGAAAGTTTATAACGCCCGGGCGTGAAAAAAAAAAATCCTATTTTTTCCACAAACATGATCGTTTAGTCCCCAATTTTTTATTTTCTCAAGGGTAAAAGGAGAAATTGGACCCCAAAAGTTGTTGTCCAATTTGTCCTGAGTACGCTGATACCCCATATGTGGGGGGGACCACTGTTTGGGCGCATGGCAGGGCTCAGAAGGAAAGGAGCGCCGTTTGACTTTTTCAAGCTAAATTTGGCTGGAATTGAGATCGGACGCCATGTCGCGTTTGGCGACCCCCTGATGTGCCTAAGTAGTGGAAACCTCCCACAAATGACCCCATTTTGGAAACTAGACCCCCTAAGGAACTTATCTAGATGTGTCATGAGCACTTTTATCCCCCAAGTGCTTCACGAAAGTTTATAACGCCCGGGCGTGAAAAAAAAAAATCCTATTTTTTCCACAAACATGATCGTTTAGTCCCCAATTTATTATTTTCTCAAGGGTAAAAGGAGAAATTGGACCCCAAAAGTTGTTGTCCAATTTGTCCTGAGTACGCTGATACCCCATATGTGGGGGGGACCACTGTTTGGGCGCATGGCAGGGCTCAGAAGGAAAGGAGCGCCGTTTGACTTTTTCAAGCTAAATTTGGCTGGAATTGAGATCGGACGCCATGTCGCGTTTGGCGACCCCCTGATGTGCCTAAACAGTGGAAACCCCCCACAAATGACCCCATTTTGGAAACTAGACCCCCTAAGGAACTTATCTAGATGTGTCATGAGCACTTTTATCCCCCAAGTGCTTCACGAAAGTTTATAACGCCCGGGCGTGAAAAAAAAAAATCCTATTTTTTCCACAAACATGATCGTTTAGTCCCCAATTTATTATTTTCTCAAGGGTAAAAGGAGAAATTGGACCCCAAAAGTTGTTGTCCAATTTGTCCTGAGTACGCTGATACCCCATATGTGGGGGGGACCACTGTTTGGGCGCATGGCAGGGCTCAGAAGGAAAGGAGCGCCGTTTGACTTTTTCAAGCTAAATTTGGCTGGAATTGAGATCGGACGCCATGTCGCGTTTGGCGACCCCCTGATGTGCCTAAACAGTGGAAACCCCCCACAAATGACCCCATTTTGGAAACTAGACCCCCTAAGGAACTTATCTAGATGTGTCATGAGCACTTTTATCCCCCAAGTTATTCACGAAAGTTTATAACGCCCAGGCGTGAAAAAAAAATTTCCTATTTTTTCCACAAACATGATCGTTTAGTCCCCAATTTTTTATTTTCTCAAGGGTAAAAGGAGAAATTGGACCCCAAAAGTTGTTGTCCAATTTGTCCTGAGTACGCTGATACCCCATATGTGGGGGGGGACCACTGTTTGGGCGCATGGCAGGGCTCAGAAGGAAAGGAGCGCCGTTTGACTTTTTCAAGCTAAATTTGGCTGGAATTGAGATCGGACGCCATGTCGCGTTTGGCGACCCCCTGATGTGCCTGAACAGTGGAAACCCCCCAGAAATGACCCCATTTTGGAAACTAGACCCCCTAAGGAACTTATCTAGATGTGTCATGAGCACTTTTATCCCCCAAGTGCTTCACGAAAGTTTATAACGCCCGGGCGTGAAAGAAAAAATTCCTATTTTTTCCACAAACATGATCGTTTAGTCCCCAATTTTTTATTTTCTCAAGGGTAAAAGGAGAAATTGGACCCCAAAAGTTGTTGTCCAATTTGTCCTGAGTACGCTGATACCCCATATGTGGGGGGGGGGACCACTGTTTGGGCGCATGGCAGGGCTCAGAAGGAAAGGAGCGCCGTTTGACTTTTTCAAGCTAACTTTGGCTGGAATTGAGATCGGACGCCATGTCGCGTTTGGCGACCCCCTGATGTGCCTAAACAGTGGAAACCTCCCACAAGTGACCCCATTTTGGAAACTAGACCCCCTAAGGAACTTATCTAGATGTGTCATGAGCACTTTTATCCCCCAAGTGCTTCACGAAAGTTTATAACGCCCGGGCGTGAAAAAAAAAATTCCTATTTTTTTCCACAAACATGATCGTTTAGTCCCCAATTTTTTATTTTCTCAAGGGTAAAAGGAGAAATTGGACCCCAAAAGTTGTTGTCCAATTTGTCCTGAGTACGCTGATACCCCATATTTGGGGGGAACCACTGTTTGGGCGCATGGCAGGGCTCAGAAGGAAAGGAGCGCCGTTTGACTTTTTCAAGCTAAATTTGGCTGGAATTGAGATCGGACGCCATGTCGCGTTTGGCGACCCCCTGATGTGCCTAAACAGTGGAAACCCCCCACAAATGACCCCATTTTGGAAACTAGACCCCCTAAGGAACTTATCTAGATGTGTCATGAGCACTTTTATCCCCCAAGTGCTTCACGAAAGTTTATAACGCCCGGGAGTGAAAAAAAAAATTCCTATTTTTTCCACAAACATGATCGCTTAGTCCCCAATTTTTTATTTTCTCAAGGGTAAAAGGAGAAATTGGACCCCAAAAGTTGTTGTCCAATTTGTCCTGAGTACGCTGATACCCCATATTTGGGGGGAACCACTGTTTGGGCGCATGGCAGGGCTCAGAAGGAAAGGAGCGCCGTTTGACTTTTTCAAGCTAACTTTGGCTGGAATTGAGATCGGACGCCATGTCGCGTTTGGAGAGCCCATGATGTGCCTAAACAGTGGAAACCCCCCACAAGTGACCCCATTTTGGAAACTAGACCCTCTAAGGAACTTATCTAGTTGTGTGGTGAGAATTTTGAACCCCCACGTGCTTCACTAAAGTATATAATGCCCAGGCGTGAAAATAAAAAATCCTATTTTTTCCTACAAAAATGATATTTTAGTCCCCAATTTTTAATTTTCCCAAGGGTACCAGGAGAAATTGGACCCCAAAAGTTGTTGTCCAATTTGTCCTGAGTACGCTGATACCCCATATGTGGGGAGGAACTACTGTTTGGGCACACGTTGGGGCTCGAAAGGGAAGTAGTGACGTTTTGGAATGCAGACTTTGATGGAATGTTCTGCTGGCATCATGTTCCATTTGCAGAGCCCCTGATGTGACTAAACAGTAGAAACCCCCCACAAGTGACCCCATTTTGGAAACTGTACCCCCTAAGGAACTTATCTAGTTGTGTGGTGAGAATTTTGAACCCCCACGTGCTTCACTAAAGTTTATAATGCCCAGGCGTGAAAATAAAAAATCCTATTTTTTCCTACAAAAATGATATTTTAGTCCCCAATTTTTAATTTTCCCAAGGGTACCAGGAGAAATTGGACCCCAAAAGTTGTTGTCCAATTTGTCCTGAGTACGCTGATACCCCATATGTGGGGAGGAACTACTGTTTGGGCACACGTTGGGGCTCGAAAGGGAAGTAGTGACGTTTTGGAATGCAGACTTTGATGGAATGTTCTGCTGGCATCATGTTCCATTTGCAGAGCCCCTGATGTGACTAAACAGTAGAAACCCCCCACAAGTGACCCCATTTTGGAAACTGTACCCCCTAAGGAACTTATCTAGTTGTGTGGTGAGAATTTTGAACCCCCACGTGCTTCACTAAAGTTTATAATGCCCAGGCGTGAAAATAAAAAATCCTATTTTTTCCCACAAAAATGATATTTTAGTCCCCAATTTTTAATTTTCCCAAGGGTACCAGGAGAAATTGGACCCCAAAAGTTGTTGTCCAATTTGTCCTGAGTACGCTGATACCCCATATGTGGGGAGGAACTACTGTTTGGGCACACGTTGGGGCTCGAAAGGGAAGTAGTGACGTTTTGGAATGCAGACTTTGATGGAATGTTCTGCTGGCATCATGTTCCATTTGCAGAGCCCCTGATGTGACTAAACAGTAGAAACCCCCCACAAGTGACCCCATTTTGGAAACTGTACCCCCTAAGGAACTTATCTAGGTGTTTGGTGAGAAATTTGAACCCCCACGTGCTTCACTAAAGTTTATAATGCCCAGGCGTGAAAATAAAAAATCCTATTTTTTCCCACAAAAATGATATTTTAGTCCCCAATTTTTAATTTTCCCAAAGGTAACAGGAGAAATTGGACATCAAAAGTTGTTGTCCAAATTGTCCTGATTACGCTGGTACGCCATATGTGGGAAAAAACTGTTTAGGCACACGTTGGGGCTCGAAAGGGAAGTTGTGATGTTTTGGAATGCAGAAATTGTCTGCGGTCGTCATGTTCCGTTTGCAGAGCCCCTGATGTGCCTAAACAGTAAAAAAAAAACCACAAGTGACATCATTTTGGAACCTAGACCCCCCCCCCAAGGAACTTATCTAGATGTGCCCCCTTTTTGGAACTAATGTACGCTTTCTTGTAAAGTAAATTAGTAGTGCATGGAGGTGTGGTACAATCTGAAGCAATCCTTCATACACAGGCCAGGTTTTTCGGGGCAGGTGTCGCATTGATAAATGGTGTCCTTGCGTATTCCCCCTTTTGTAACACACTCGGCACCTTTTTTGCGGCTTACCTTTTCTGCCGGTTGGCGGGACCACCCCCGGAAAATGCTGGCCTGGTACGATACGAGCACCTTCAGTTCCGGAAGTACTGGGGCCCTCTCCTTCCGGAGTACCAAATATCAGGGCCTTAACCACTACCTCCTGGAACTGAAGGTACGACGTATCGGTGTGGCGTGCACATCGTAACAGCAGGAAAGCGTTGAGCATTGCCATTTGTACGATGTGGACGGCCAACTTTTTGTACCACACCTTGGCCTTTCTCAAAGCACTGTATGGTTGGAGGAGTTGATCAGAGAGATCAACCCCCCCCATGCTTTTGTTGTAGCCCAGTACACAGTCCGGTTTGCAGACCTGTGTAGAGGTACCCCGTACAGTGCTGAGGGCTCTGCCATCACCATGTATGGTGGTCAAGAGAAGGACATCCCTCTTGTCCTTGTACTTGACCACCAGCAGGTGGTCGCTACATTGGGCCTTGCTCTCACCTTTTCTGAGCATCTGCCGAAGTAGCGTCTTTGGGAGGCCTCTCTGATTTTTGCGCACAGTACCGCAGGCTGCGGTACCTCGCGCAGAGAGGGATTTGTAGAGTGGGATGCTGGTATAAAAGTTATCAGTATAGAGGTGATAACCTTTATCCAGCAGTGGGTGCACCAAATCCCACACGATCTTCCCACTCACTCCCAGGACAGGAGGACACTCAGGGGGTTCAATCCTGCTGTCCTTCCCTTCATACACTCTAAACCTGTGGATGTACCCTGAGGCACTCTCACACAGCTTGTAGAGTTTGATTCCGTACCTGGCCCTTTTGTTGGGCAGGTATTGACGGAATCCGAGCCGCCCCTTAAAATGGACCAAGGACTCATCCACGCAGATGTCCCTTTTGGGCACGTACACTTCAGAAAACTTTTTGTTGAAGTGTTCGATGACCGGCCGAACTTTGAACAGACGGTCAAAGTTGGGGTCATCTCGTGCGGGACACTGTGCATTATCGGAATAATGCAGGAATTTATGGATGGCCTCAAAACGTCTCCGAACCATGGCCATTCGGAATACTGGAGTGTTATATAAAACATCTACACTCCAATATTGCCGCATTTCTGGCTTCTTCACGATCCCCATGTGGAGGACCAGGCCCCAAAACTGCATCATTTCAACTGCGTCTACAGGAGACCAGTTGGAAAATGATGTACCGGGGTTTTGCTCCAAAAATTGACGAGCATACAAATTAGTTTGCTCCACCATGAGGTTAATAAAATCCTCAGAGAAAAAGACTTTGAAAAAGTCTGTTTCTGTGAGGCCCGTGGTGTCAAACTTGATTCCTGATTCTGCCACAAAATCAGGAATCAGTGGCTCGTAATTTTCGGGGGGCGAGGTCCATGTGGGTTCCGCAGTGGGGAGCGCTGGTTCAGGAGTGGTGGGGGCTGCCTCATCTTCTGTCCTGGGGCGTCTGCGTGGTGGTTCCGCAGGACCCGAGGAGGAAGAGGAGGAGGAGGAGGAAGAGGATGAAGAATCAGAAAAGTGAAGAAAAGTGGGATCCTCTCCCTCGCTATCAGTGTCGGAGGCAAGGAAAGCATATGCCTCCTCCAATGAATAGCGCTGTTGGGACGAACGGGACGAGCGGGACATTTTTGTGTGAATATGGTGATTGGGTGCACTTTATTGATAACTGTATGTGTATGTGTGGGGGGATAGTGATTTGTGCAAACTTATCTGAAAAGAAAATGCTAAAAGGTAGAAGAAAAACCTGTAAAAAAAAAAAAAAAGGCAGGCACAAACTCTGATAAGAGAACTGCGTCACTTATCAAAGTTTGGCGGCTGCGGGATGTGTGTACGGAGGTTGCGCAAAAAGGCTGAAGGGAAAAAAGCGAGCGCGAGAGTTGATCGGTGAACTGCGTCACCAATCAACGCTCGGCGGCTGTTAAATGGGCGCACGGAAGGAGGTGCAAAGGGGGGTAAAAAGAGGGGGAAGGGAGATGGGGGTGGAAGTGGGGATTGGGCAGGGATCAGTGATCAAAACGTACGGTTGTAGTCAGGTGGCGCAAAAGGGGGGTGAAAAAAAAAAGGAAAACGGCAGGCACAAACTCTGATAAGTGAACTGCGTCACTTATCAAACTTTGGCGGCTGCGGAATGTGTGTACGGAGTTGGCGCAACGGGGGTGAGGGAAAAAAAGCGAGCGCGAGCGTTGATCGGTGAACTGCGTCACCAATCAACGTTCGGCGGCTGTTAAATGGGCGCACGGAAGGAGGTGCAAAGGGGGGTAAAAAGAGGGGGAAGGGAGATGGGGGTGGAAGTGGGGATTGGGCAGGGATCAGTGATCAAAACGTACGGTTGTAGTCAGGTGGCGCAAAAGGGGGGTGAAAAAAAAAAAAAGGAAAACGGCAGGCACAAACTCTGATAAGTGAACTGCGTCACTTATCAAACTTTGGCGGCTGCGGAATGTGTGTACGGAGTTGGCGCAACGGGGGTGAGGGAAAAAAAGCGAGCGCGAGCGTTGATCGGTGAACTACGTCACCAATCAACGTTCGGCGGCTGTTAAATGGGCGCACGGAAGGAGGTGCAAAGGGGGGTAAAAAGAGGGGGAAGGGAGATGGGGGTGGAAGTGGGGATTGGGCAGGGATCAGTGATCAAAACGTACAGTTGTAGTCAGGTGGCGCAAAAGGGGGGTGAAAAAAAAAAAAAGGAAAACGGCAGGCACAAACTCTGATAAGTGAACTGCGTCACTTATCAAACTTTGGCGGCTGCGGAATGTGTGTACGGAGTTGGCGCAACGGGGGCGAGGGAAAAAAAGCGAGCGCGAGCGTTGATCGGTGAACTGCGTCACCAATCAACGCTCGGCGGCTACTAAATGTGCGCACGGAGGCGGCACAAATGGGGGTGGAGGGGGTAAAAAGAGGGGGAAGGGGGGATTGGGGTGGATGAACGGGGATTGGGGTGGATGAACGGGGATTGGGCAGGGATCAGGGATAAAACTTACGTTTAGTTGTCTTCTTTCTTTAGCAGGGATTGTGGTGCTACAGGCTGCTGTGGCACCACAATACCCAGCACGGCAGGGAGATCCAGGCACAAAATCCAGCAGGGAGATCCAGCAGTATGACCGCTCTGTAGGAATCCTCAGCTAGAATGAGGACCCTGCAGAGCGGTCATACACAGGTCAGGCAGGTGACACAGACAGGTCACAGAGCGGTCATGCTGCTGCTGTGACCTGTCATTGGTGGGATCGACCATAACATCGATCCCACCAATCAGAGCTTTCCTGGTGACCTGGCTGTGACCTGCCTAGGATCGGATCTGTTCGCGCCATCCTAGGCAGGTCACAGCCAGGTCACCTGCAGGGCACAGAGCGGTCACAGCGTGATCGCCGCTGCGCCCTGTGATTGGCGCGATCGACGATGACATCGATCGCGCCAATCGGCTCCTGCAGGCCCTGCTGGGCCTGCACTGTGTCCTATCCTAGGATCGGTGCTATTAGAGCACCGATCCACGCAGGTTCCGGCAGGGCACAGCGCAGTAATACCGCGCGGTGCCCTGCGATTGGCGCGATCGATGCGATCGGCGATCGCGCCAATCCGGGGTGTTCTTGCCGGTGCCTGGCGTTGCCAGGCACCGGACCTAGGATCGAGTACATCGGTACTCGATCCTAGCCTGTGACCTCATTGTTTCAGCCGCTCCGATTGGCTGAAACAATGAGAATGGCTGTGATTGGCTGTTCAGAATTGAACAGCCAATCACAGCGATCGAGAGGGCGGGTGGGCGGCGACAATGCCCTGGATGCCGAGGCCATCTCCCCCCAGGTGAGATGGCGTCGTAATTTTAATGCGATCACCGCGACTTAAGTCGCGGTATCGCATTAAAGGGCAGGACGTACTATCCCGTCAAGGGTCAGATAGGCCCAGGGCACCTCGACGGGATAGTACGTCCAAGGTCACAGAGGGGTTAAAATTGCCTACAGCCAGCCCAATTTTTTTATTTTAGGCCTTCGATGCCTGTCTGCGGTCCGTTCTTTCTACCACTACTACACTGACCAGGCCACTGCTGCCCGTGTTTCCCTGGAACCAATTTAAAATTGCCAACAGCAATGTGTTATTATTGTTAGGCCTTCGATGCCTGTCTGCGGTCACTCCTTCCACTAGGCCTCCACTGACCACACCACTGCTGCCCGTATACCCCTGGAACCAATTTAAAATTGCCTACAGCCATGTGTTATTATTTTAGGCCTTCGATGCCTGTCTGCAGTCACTCCTTACAATATGCCTCCACTGACCACACCACTGCTGCCCGTGTACCACTGGAACCAATTTAAAATTGCCTACAGCCAGCCCAATTTTTTTATTTTAGGCCTTCGATGCCTGTCTGCGGTCCGTTCTTTCTACTACTACTACACTGACCAGGCCACTGCTGCCCGTGTTTCCCTGGAACCAATTTAAAATTGCCAACAGCAATGTGTTATTATTGTTAGGCCTTCGATGCCTGTCTGCGGTCACTCCTTCCACTAGGCCTCCACTGACCACACCACTGCTGCCCGTATACCCCTGGAACCAATTTAAAATTGCCTACAGCCAGCCCAATTTTTTTATTTTAGGCCTTCGATGCCTGTCTGCGGTCCGTTCTTTCTACTACTACTACACTGACCAGGCCACTGCTGCCCGTGTTCCCCTGGAACCAATTTAAAATTGCCAACAGCAATGTGTTATTATGTTAGGCCTTCGATGCCTGTTTGCGGTCACTCCTTCCAATAATTCTCCACTGACCAGACCAATGCTGGCCGTGTACCCCTGGAACCCAGCTGAAAGTGCATGTAGCCTCCTTTTTTTCTTTGTTTTATATTTAGAAAGCCCAGATGAACTACGCTGTGCAACGGTTCAAGCTACCCAGTCGACATTTCTTTTGCGAGAAAAGCCATCCCAGCCCTCCACCGGCATGAAAAAGTCTGCATTGTCATAGCACTCAGGCAATCAAACAGTAGAAAGGTGCACCTGACAAGAGACTCATGGACCAGTAGGCATGTCCACAAAAAGTTACGTGTCCATTACGGCGCACTGGGTTAATGTGTTGGATGCACGGTCCACAGGGGACAGCCTACAAAGTCTGTCTGCAGTCCCTAATTCCAATTTTCCTCCGCTGACCACACCACTGCTGCCCGTGTACCCCTGGAACCAATTTTACAGTGTCTACAGCCTAATTTTGTTATGTTAGGCCTACAACGCCTGTCTGCGGTCCCTCCTTCCAATACTCGTCCACTGACCACACCACTGCTGCCCGTGGACCCCTGGAACCTATTTTTAATTGCATTGAGCATCCTTTTTTTAATAGTAGGCGTACAAAGTCTGTCTGCGGTCCACTATTGAAATTGTCCTCCACTGCCCAGAGCACTGCTGCTTGTGTACCCCTGTAACTTTTTTAAGCTGCAGTGAGCCACATTTTTGGGTTAAGTCCTACTACCTGTGTCTGTCTGCGCCACTCAATTCAGCTGTGTTCCTTTGAAAAAAGCTGAGCGTCAATAGTCTTGTTTTCAGCCTCTAGGAATTTTAAAACTGCATTGGGGGTACAACTTTGGTAGGGCCTACTAACGGTGTCTGCCTCCCCAAGGTGTGCCCCAGGTTTCCTCGCCATTGCTTCGATCTTAATGCTCTCGTTTAGTGGTTGTTGGAAACTACACTGCATTAGGCCTACAAATTGGGTATGGGGTGTAGAGAGATGGTGTGTTCCACTCCAAGGTGTTCTCCAGGTTACCTTTCCTGAGCTCCGATCTTCCGGCTCTCGTTTAGTAGTTCTTGGAAACTACACTGCATTAGGCCTACAAATTGGGTATGGGGTGTAGAGAGATGGTGTGTTCCACTCCAAGGTGTTCTCCAGGTTGCCTTTCCTGAGCTCCGATCTTCCGGCTCTCGTTTAGTAGTTCTTGGAAACTACACTGCATTAGGCCTACAAATTGGGTATGGGGTGTAGAGAGATGGTGTGTTCCACTCCAAGGTGTTCTCCAGGTTGCCTTTCCTGAGCTTCGATCTTCCGGCTCTCGTTTAGTAGTTCTTGGAAACTACACTGCAGTAGGCCTACAAATTGGGTATGGGGTGTAGAGAGATGGTGTGTTCCACTCCAAGGTGTTCTCCAGGTTGCCTTTCCTGAGCTTCGATCTTCCGGCTCTCGTTTAGTAGTTCTTGGAAACTACACTGCATTAGGCCTACAAATTGGGTATGGGGTGTAGAGAGATGGTGTGTTCCACTCCAAGGTGTTCTCCAGGTTGCCTTTCCTGAGCTTCGATCTTCCGGCTCTCGTTTAGTAGTTCTTGGAAACTACACTGCATTAGGCCTACAAATTGGGTATGGGGTGTAGAGAGATGGTGTGTTCCACTCCAAGGTGTTCTCCAGGTTGCCTTTCCTGAGCTTCGATCTTCCGGCTCTCGTTTAGTAGTTCTTGGAAACTACACTGCATTAGGCCTACAAATTGGGTATGGGGTGTAGAGAGATGGTGTGTTCCACTCCAAGGTGTTCTCCAGGTTACCTTTCCTGAACTTCTATCTTCAGGCTCTCATTAAATTGTGGTTAAACGGAACAACTGCATTTGGTGTACTAGTTGGTTTGGGGCCTACTATCGGTGTCTGCCACTCCTTGCTGTTCTCCTGGTTTCCTGTCCTGAAATTCCATTTTCAGGCTCTCGTTAAGTAGTTGTCAATGTTAGACTGCATTTGGCCTACTAGTTGGGTTGGGGCCTACTATCGGTGTCTGCCACTCCTTGCTGTTCTCCTCCACTGAACAAAGCTGTGCCGCCTGTTTACTACGGTTGCCAATTTTGAACTGCATTTCGACTACTTACTGATTTGGGCCTACTCTCTGTGTCAGCCTCTCATTCCAGTTGTCCTCCACTGCAATGCCCCCTGGTTAGTCCTGTGTTACCAATTTTGAACTGTATTTAGCCAACTTTATTCTTTGGGCCTATATCTGTGTTTCCTCCTCATCCTGCCCATTGCCCAGCCAGTGATAGATGAGTCTGCTGGTACATTGACCCATAACGCAAAATTCCCCGTGCACGCTACACAGCAAGATTGTGACCCTGCTGAAAGTAAGGTTCCTCTTCCCGCATACCATACCACCTTACACGGGGACAAAGAGGAAGGTGCAGATGAAAGTGCAGGTTCCTTCATCAGATGGGGGGAGGAATACTAGTTGGCGACGTCACTGGCACCGGGCCTCTCATAGTACGCAAAAGTGTTGCTGCCGGTGGGAGGCGCTCCCGCCATGCAAACACACCGCTGTACTTTGAGGGGCCCTGTGCCAGTGCCAATGCCAACGAGTGGGCCCCCCCTGCTTGCTCAGGATCACAGCACTTGCAAAGTTGAAATACTTACCTCTCCCTGCTCCACTGCCGTGACGTGGTCCAGATTTACTGGGCCCACTAATTACTTGAACCAGCCCTACCCCCCACAACTTTAGCCAAATGACCCCCAATTTCAAATGCCTTCCAATTATTATAAGGTAAATTATGATTGACAAGCTTCTTTAACAAGAATGGATGTTTTTGCCATTAAAATGGGCAGTGTAGGTGTTTTCCTGGCCTCCACTCACTGCCGACTATGCTCCCCCATTGACTTGCATTGGGTTTCGTGTTTCGGGCGATACCCGACTTTTCGCGATAATCGGCCGATTCCACTCGACTCGACTTCTAAGATAGTCGGGTTTCGCGAAACACGGCTCGACTCTAAAAAGGTCAAGGTCGCTCAACCCTATCCAGCACTTCTTCGGATTCGCAAATTATTATCGCAAGTTTATTAAAGGTTTTTCACAGGTGACTAAGCCTCTCACGGACCTCACTTGTAAAGAGGCAGATGTCAGAAACTGGCCCTCGTTCGCTAAACAATCCTTTCTAATGCTAAAAAAGCTGTTTTTCATCTGCTCCTATCCTGGTCCAACTGTATCCTTCCAAACCATTCGTGGTTGAGGTGGATGCTTCTGAGGTGGGGGTGGGGGCAGTTTTGTCGCAAGGACCAGCTTCTCTGACTAATCTCAGGCCTTGTGCCTATTTTTCTAAGGAATTTTCTCCAGCGGAGAAAAATTATGACGTAGGCAACAGAGAGCTTCTGACTATTAAATTGGCGTTTGAGGAATGGAGGTATTTTTGGAGGGGGCGGCTCATCCTATTACGGTTATCACTGACCATAATGGAGCTCCCCCAGACACAGGGCCACGAGTTCTCGGTACCGGGCCTCTCTGGTTCGGTTCTGAGGCTGTCACGGTGGCTAGTCCCGGTCCGCGACCCTGCTAAGGGGCGTCCAATAAAGGTGGTGCAGTCTGTCAGGGGTTCGTGACGCCACCTGTGGTGTTCGGTCAGGGTGACCGACGCTGCTATGGGGTCCGCTGGGGTGATAGAATGGCAGCTGGATGGTATACCTTCCCACAGGTGAAGTATGTCCCCAGGGCTTCCCAGTAAGGTGGATGGTGATGGTGTGAGGTGCAGTCAATAACGAGGACACAGGGTTGCAGTCTCTTTACCTCTTTACTGAAGACTTCAGGATCCTCAATCCAGAGCACGTTTAACAGGGCTATCCGAGACCGGCCGGTCCGATGGTCACTTCCAGAGTTTCTTTCGCAGATGGAAATCATTGCCTACCACTAGCGCCTGTTTGTGTTGTAGTCCTACCCTGCTGAGCATTCGGAATAGTCCTCACAACTGCTGTTGTCGTTCGTCGTTCTCTACAGCTCTCTCTCTCTTTAGTTCCAGATGTTGCTAGTTTCTCGTCCCCCAGATATGTTATGGCTAGGACGCACCCGTATGACGGGAAGGCCTGGAGGTCTTCCGGGACCCTAGAGACGCCCCTCTCTCACTGTTGCCCCTGATGTCTTCGTAGGAAATTTAAGGTAGACAGCCAACCTATAATTAACTGTCCTGCGGAGTTCGAAGTAAGGCCTAGAGTCAGTTACTCCCGCGGTGTTCCGGCTACGCGCCTCAGTAGGATGTTGCCTCGGTCTCACGGCACGACTCCTACTGGCTCTCCTTTGTGCTTGATCTCATTTACACTGTTCCACAATATCCTTCCCTTCGTGTCTCTTTCTTAGGATACCGCCGCAAGGTAGTGCAGGCGTGGTTCCGTTACGTTCTGTTCTGTTCGCTAGGCACCTGCCAGGTTCCCACGCCTGACAGGGACCCCCCTGTGTCTTCTCCCTGCAACACCCCCTGCCACGGGATGTTGCCTGAATCCAACCCAGTCAGCTTCTGACTAACTTCCTCCCCAACCCCTAGTTTTACCAGTGTGAGGAGTGGCCCAATAAATAAAGCCTTTTTCTCCCCCTAGTGGCCGGAGTGTGAAGTGTAATGTGTTCTGGTGATACCTGGTCAGGAGAACTCCTTTAGTGCCATCAGACGTACCATCACTCCCCTTAGTGGCAGAGCGACATACTGCAATGACCAGATCTCTGGGGCGCTGCAATAAAAATTTAGAGTACATCAAATCTGTTAAAAGACTGACTCTCAGGCAGCGCTCGCTGGTCACTTATTTTTTCCAGATTTCAGTTTTCCATTACCTTTTGGCCAGGGTCTAAGAACGTAAAGGCTGATGCCTTATCACGTAGTTTTGAGCCTTTATCTGCCCTTGATCCGCCGTCTCCCATTCTTCAACCCAGTCTTGTGGTTGCCGAGGTGTCGTCAGAATTGAAGCCAGAGAGTGTGGGGGCTCAATCTTTCGCTCCAAGCTCCAAACCTGTAGACAAATTGTTTGTCCTGCAGCATTTGCGCAACAAACTCCTGTGGGAGTTCCATGATTCGAAGTTGAGTGCACACCCTGGTATGGCTGCCTCACGGGAAGCAGGGGCAAGAGTCTTTTGATGGCCTTTAATGGCTTCCGATATCAAGAAACATGTTGCAGCATGTGGGATATGTGCCCTTTCTAAGAGATCGAGTTGCTGGCCGGCCAGGGAATTGGTGCCTTTGCTAGTCCCAGGAAGGCCATGGACTCACTTATCTATGGACTTCATCACCAATCTTCCACCATCCCGTGGTAATACTGTTATTTGGGTAGTGGTGGATAGATTTTCTAAGTTGACACATTTTGTACCCATGACAAGTTTACCTTCAGCAGAGACGCTCTCTAGATATTTCCTGTCCCAGGTGGTCCCCACAAATATTGTGCCAGACAGAGTGACTCAGTTTGTGTCTAAATTCTGGCGGGCCTTCTGCAAAAATATTCGGGATATCTCTGTCTTTTTCCCCAGTGTATCACCCAGAAACCAATGGACAAACTGAACGCACCCACCAGTCGCTTGAACAAATTCTTCGTAGCCTGACTTCTACCCTACAAAGCAACTGGTCTGATGCCTTACCATTAGCAGAATTTGCCTTCAACAACGGGGTAAACCAATCTACCCGTAGGTCACCATTTTTTTATTAATTATGGGATGAACCCTCATTTTGGCAAATTTTCACGAATAGATTCTGGTTGTCCGGGGGCAGAGGACGGGGTCAATCGTCTCAAGAATCTTTGGACTAGAGTTCGTTTAAATATTTCTAAGGCTCAGGAGAAATATAAATGTTTTGCGGATAGGAAAAGCGACTCTGCTCAGACGCTTCTTTGTGGGGATAAGGTGTGGCTGTGCACACGAAATATAAATCTTCGATTGCCCTCCGCCAAACTGGGACCTAAATTTATTGGCCCCTATGAGGTCATTAAAGTAGTGAACCCGGTAACCCATTGCCTCCGTCTTCCTCCCTCCTTAACACGCCATAATGTCTTTCCTAAGTCTTTACTTAAACCCTTGGGGGCAGTGAGGGAGGATACTGAAGCCACTCCTCCTCCAGTCTTGGTTGAGGGACATAAGAAGTTTGATGTACAACATATTGTGGATTCCAGGCAGTTTCGGGGTCTTTGCAGTATTTGGTACATTGGAGGGGGTATGGTCCGGTAGATCAATCAAGGGTACCAGCCAGATCGGTACACGCTGACCGTCTGGTTCGTGCATTCCATGCCCAGCATCCTGGGAACCCTGGGGGTCCGGAGGTCCCCATTGACAGGGGGTACTGTCATGATCTGTTTAGTTTGTGGGATTAGGTAATTCACAGTTTAATCTGGATGGCCTCACTATGGAATTCTGGGAGGCTACTTATAGCCTCATTGTGGGGTCATTCCTCGTCGCTTATACTCTGACCCTTGGCCGAGTGTGTCTGACCCTGTTGTGCCACTTTCTGCTTGTCTGGTTCTGAACAGGTTCTATCCCCGTTTAGAGTTCTGCCTGTCCCTCTTGTACTTCGCTGCTATCTCCGTGTATGACTCCTTGCCTATGTTCTGAGTATTCTCTGCTCGCTCCTCCTGTACTGCGCTGCCCTCTCCGTGTATGACCCCCATTTGTATGACTTGAGTTCCCCTCTCCTCTACTTCAGGGTCCCTGTAGTATCCTGCACTCATCTCCAGCAGCAGGACGCTAAGCCTCACCCCCTGAGGTCACATGATCACAGGTCCTTCTGTTTTCTGCCATCCTCAGCGTCTCCTCTCACCACAGTGCTCAGGACCCATCTGCCAGAGCTTTTCCCATGGCATCGGACCCCGGGCTCTCCCGCAGTATGGGTGAGTCACCCTGCTTAGCCATGGCAGTGTACCGGTGCTGACAGGATCCTAATAGAGCATCTCAGATCAGGAAAAGTAGTGGAGCTCTCTTGTGGGGCCAAATCCAGCTGTGGAGGAAGAGCCATGGGGGAACTTGCATCCTCTGGTTCTAACCTCTTGGAGCTTAATTCTTCACCCACTTCTTCGTCCTCTGCTTCTACCAGTGTATGGACCATCTCGGGAGCCTCGGGCTCCTCTTCTACTCGAACAGGGGTCTTAGACAAGCAGAGTCAGAGCATATTCCGATGAAGAATTTGAGTGAGCGCATATTCTTTTCCTTCAGGTTGGACTTCGTAGACAGGTCCCTCTAGACTAACTCTTCTCTTCATACGGGTCTTTCTCCCAACGATTTTCCAGCTTTTCTCAAGGGGCGTTTCTCCCGTACTAAGACACGATCTCGAGCTCGAAACACTGTTGCTCCAGACTAGGTCTGCTCTGCATGTTCTAGCTCCTTTAACATGGTCTGGACCAACCGGTGTAGGGTCTACAGGCGGTGTCGATGTTCTCGATCCCAGGAGGAGAACCCCATCCGTGGGTAGTCCTATTCTGGGTCCAACGCCAACTCGGTGATTCCTTTTCCTTATCGGCCGAACAAAAGAGAGTAAGGTGTATATCCCATGGTTCGGTGAATTGGATTATTATATACCCACACCAGTTCAGAAACGTACTCTGGCCACTGGGTCTTCCGATCTTCCTCTAGAGTTCTTAACATCTGAATCAGTGTATGGTTGAATCATTCACATGCACCATTACCTTGAGGGTGGTACGGTGTGGTGTCGAGATTTGGCAATCCGGTACAGACTGTGCAATTCATCCATTACTTTTCCCAAGAAACAAGCTCCCTGATTGAAGTGAATTCTCTTCGGACACCCACAGGGCCGTATTTAGAGTTTCTGCTGCCCTAGGCACTTTTAGTGCTGCCTCCCCCATTGTTGAGTATGACACTATCGGCAGTGACTTTGGCGAAAATTGCTGATGTGAAAGTAGCCTTTTGCAGCAGATCCGGCAGTTTTTCCGCATCTGCTGCGTAACGGATCACTTACGGCAACACTGCGTTCGGCCTCATTCATTCCCTATGGGACTTGCGGACATGTGCGGCACTTGCAGTTTTGCCGCGATCCGGCAAATGCGGTACTTGCAGCAATGGGAAAAAACGCTGCCAGCAGTGTTTTTGTCTCACCGCAAGTGCAAAACCGCAAGTGCTGCACATGTCTGCAAGTAGCCATCACTACCTGTCCCTGCTCCTTGCTAGCTCATCCCTAACCATTCCTCCCTGACCTAAAACTACACTATAATGCTTTAGAAAAACAATTTATTAAAGGGAGTCTGTCACCCCAAAAATCGTATGAGATAAGCCCACCAGCATCAGGGGCTTATCTACAGCATTCTGTAATGCATTCTGTAATGCTGTAGATAAGCCCCGATGTATCCTGAAAGGTAAGAAAAACAGGTTAAATTATACTAACCCAGGGGCGGTCCCTCTCCGGTTCGGATCCGATGGGCGTCGCGGTCCAGGGCCTCCTATCTTCATACGATGATGTCCTCTTCTTGTCTTCCTGCCCCTGCTCTGGCACAGACGTACTTTGTTTGCCCTGTTGAGGGCAGAGCAAAGTACTGCAGTGCGCAGGTGCTGGGCCTCTTTGACCTTTCCCGGCGCCTGCGCACTGGAGACTTTGCTCTGCCCTCAACAGGGCAAACAAAGTATGCCTGCGCCGGAGCAAGAGCAGGAAGACAAGAAGAGGATGTCATCGTATGAAGATAGGAGGCCCCGGACCTGACTGTGACAGCCATCGGACCGGACCGCAGCAGAACCGCCCCTGGGTGAGTATAATCTAACCTCTTTTTCTCATCTTTCAGGATACATCGGGGTGTTTATTTGCAGCATTACAGAATGCATTACAGAATGCTGTAGATAAACCCCTGATGCCGGTGGCCTTATCTCATATACGATTTTTGGGGTGACAGGTTCCCTTTAAGTGACATATTCCTATGATAATAAGGGCTCCAGGCTATGGCGTAGACTGGGAAGGGCAGTCTCCGGGTCTCCATTCTCTCTGTGCACACCCTCAGTCCCTGCGTCACTGCCTGTGCTGCACTGTGCACAGACCTCCCTCCACCGGACCCGGTTATCACTGCTCGCAGTAGCATACCGGCAGAGGTGTATGTCGGCTTTCTGGCACCCAGGGAAAGAATTCATTTTGGCGCCCCCCCAGTACATACAGTATGCGATTTGCACACTTAGGCATGTACCAACGACCTCGTCTCCCTAATGCTCTCAATGTTCAGTGAAAAACAGAGAAGTGGGAAGAGAAGCTCGTTGTCACAAGATCATAAGTATGAAAATTGCATATGAGTGAAGTGACCATGTGACGACTACTGGAACCTGCAGAGCTGAATCTGACATCGCAGGCTTCTGAATTCTCACAACTAATGCACTGCACACTTTTAGGATTCTCCCCTGCCGGTGGACAGTCATGTCAGCACAAGCATGTGATTAGTATACGTCTGACCACATTCTGACTAGACTTGCCTGTCCTCGCTCAGTTCATTTTCATTGAGTGGGGCTACACATGTCTAGTCATCACGTGACCGCATGTATGTAAATTGCCAGCACGACAGATCAGGGGCGTAGCTAGAGCTTTTGCCGCCCGGGGCTGCTCCCGAGTTTGGCGCCCCCCCCCCCCCCCTCGGCTCAATACACACAAAGGTTACCAAAAATAGGGCAACACACATGATAGGGTCTGCAAAAAAAAAAAACAAGTTCTGCTTACCTGACCGCGCTCCTGCTCTCTCCACGCAGCTGAAGCGTGCACTCGCCGGCGACTGACAATGACGTCAGAAGCCGTCGACGTGTGCGCTGCGGCCGACTTCTGCTGCCAGCCTCCAAATGGCTGGTGGCTGTTGTTAACTATTGACGTACGGGCGCGGGCCCGCACGTCAATAGCGTTAAACAGCTGCAGCGCTGGCTGCGGTTTTACAGGGCCCCGGGCGAAAGAGTCTCAGTGGGCCCCCCCTTTAACACATAGCATGATTCATGATGCAGATACAGCAGAGAAATATAGCATAGCCACATAGCATATAACACAGCCCACGTAGCATATAGCACAGCCACGTAGTGTATAACACAGCCCACGCAGTATATAGCACAGCCCACATAGCGTATAGCACAGCCACGTAGTATATAACACAGCCACGTAGTATATAACACAGCCATGTAGTATATTGCACAGCCCACGTAGCATATTGCCCAGCCACGTAGTATATAACACAGCCATGTAGTATATTGCACAGCCCACGTAGCATATTGCCCAGCCACGTAGTATATTGCCCAGCCACGTAGTATATTGCCCAGCCACGTAGTATATTGCCCAGTCACGTAGTATATTGCCCAGCCACGTAGTATATTGCCCAGTGATGGAGTATACAGCACAGAGCCACGTAGTATACAGACTTAAAATAAAAAATAAACATATACTCACCCTCCGATGAATTCTGGCCCTGTATCGCACGAGGCAGCTTCCAGTCCCAGGGTTGGTATGAGCGCAGGACCTGTGATGACGTTGCGGTCACATGACCGTGACGTCATGGCAGGTCCTTCTCACATACCATCCTTGGCACTGGAAGCTGCCGCTTGCATGGAGCGGGCACTGGAGCGTTGCAAGGAGCGGGAAAGGCGATGGAGGGTGAGTATAGCAGGTTTTTTCATTTTTTTATTATTTTTAACATGACATATTTTTACTATTGATGCTGCATAGGCAGCATCAATAGTAAATAGTTGGGGACACACAGGGTTAATAGCAGCGGTAACGGAGTGCGTTACACCGTGGCCCGTTACCGCTGCTATTAACCCTGTGTGAGTGGTGACTGGAGGGGATTATGGAGCGGGCGCTGATTGTGGGGAGTATAGAGCAGGCGCCGGGCACTGACTGCAGCGGAGGGACTAATCGGACTGTGCCCGTCGCTGATTGGTCGCGGCAGCCATGACAGGCAGCTGCCGAGACCAATCAGCGACGACAGACAGAGGCCGCGACCAATGAATATCCGTGAAAGAAAGAAAGACAGAAGGACAGACAGAAAGACGGAAGTGTGACCCTTAGACAATGATGTAATATATATATATATATATATATATACATATATGCTTCTCACCTGTGTCTTGCCTCTCTGTTGTTTTCTGTCTCTGTTCTCACATCTTTTCTGTCTCCCGCTTTGATTTTCATATTTCCTTCTGCCTCTTCTTCCTGCTTGTCCGTGGCTCCGCCCCTGACATTTAGCCCCGCCCCTCCATGGCTCTTCACATTGTGAGAGCTGTGACGCTGCTGGAGGGGAGGGATCGGAGCTTCTGCTGCTGACTGCAGGTGCGGGGGTGAGTCACAGCGTGTGTGACTGTGTGCCCCTGCTACACTGCAGCCAGCAACTCTGCACGGCCGCGCGCACTGCCAGCGCTCTGCTCCAGTCCTCATAATGCTGGGAGGAAGGAGCAGAGAATGAGTGCGCGCAGCCGTGCTGATAGCCGCCCCCACATTGTGCCGCCCGGGGCGGCCCACCCCCCCCGCACCCCACTTCCTACGCCACTGCGACAGATTCCTGACAGCGTGTAGTGCGCACTGTGAGAACTCAGAAGTCTGCAGTCACAAAGAATGACTGCAGACTCATTACAAACCTGGACATCCCCTTTAATGCTCCTAATATAAATAAAAACATGAGTTAGTCAGTATCACAAGTAACATTTACATCCAGGTACCTTATAGATGACGTCGTCTCTGGAGTCGTTCTTCTTTTCTTCATCTTGTCCAGACCTCATGATGAGTTTTCTCATCCACAGCCGTCTCTGCAGACTTCCATCTTCTCCGCTCTTTTGCAGAAAATCTCCACAATGCTCTTAAAGATACAAGTGTCATTATAATGCTCCTGTATAAAAAATTTCCCCTCACTAAATTGTCTGCACAAAATATGACCCCCACACTGTCCCTCTTATGGTACATGCTCTTCACACTGACCTCTCCTTTCCATACCGCCCCCTCTTCACACTGTCCTCTCATACTGTGTCCCCCCTATAGGGCCCAGTATTTATACTGTACTCTCTCATCACACTCCCCCTCCTTGATATACTGTCGCCTCCTGGCTGTGCCCTTACACTGTCCCTCCATGCTACACCCCCACTACTCAGTTTATATTCTGTGCCCACTCACTTTTCTCCACCATATTGTCTTCTCACACTATTCCCCTCTCTCCTCATACTGTCTCCTCTCACATCCCCCTGTTCACCATACTGTTTCCTCATATATTTAACCCTTCACTTTCTATACTGCCTGCTCACCTGACTCCCCATACTGAGTCTGCACATATCCCATCACCCTCACTCCCCATACTCTGTCCACATACATTTTTTACATCGCTACTCATACTGTGTCCGCATACATTCCCCTGTTCGCTCCCCATACTGTCTGCACCCATCTCCCCATACTGTTTCCTCTTACATGCCCCCATTCCCCCAGTACTGTTTCCCCATCTCCCCCTTTGCTCTTCATTTTGTGAACTTAAATCTCACCCCACACATTAAGCACCCCCATCTCCACTCCAATTCTCCCCACACATAATAAATCCCCCCATCCCCACTCAAATTGTCCCCCCCTCCCGTGCACTTAATCTTTGGTGTCTTCTGCTCCACTGGGGCACTTACCACCAGTGTTTGCCTCTGCAGCGCAAGTGAGCGACGTCAGCAGCGTGATCATATGATCTGATCATGCTGCTCACTGACCCGGCAGTCAGAGCCTCAATTGTACTCATTTCTGTAAGATGTGAGTACAATTGTTACCTGGGCAGTTGCGGACACTGACAGCCTTAGGCCCCTGTGCAAGAACTGTGCCTAGGCCCCCTCTTTTTATGGAGACAAAGCTATATAGATACAGCCACGCACACATACATGTGTATATATTACACACCGTATACATTCGAGTATAAGCCGACCCGAGTATAAGCCGATGCACCTAATTTTGCCACAAAAAACTGGGTAAGCTTATCGACTCGAGTATAAGCCGGGTATGTATTGTCCCCTCATCACTGTCCATCATGTGTAGCTTCCCCCTCTTGTCCTGCTCTGAGTGGCTCCCCCTGTTATATGCATGGCTCCCCCCTCCCATCTTGTATGCGTGGCTCTGCTCCCCCCTCCCATCTTGTATGTGTGGCTCTGCTTCCCCTCCCATCTTGTATGCGTGGCTCTGCTCCCCCCTCCCATCCTTATATGCGTGGCTCTGCTCCCCCCTCCCATCTTGTATGCTTGGATCTGCTCCCCCTCCCATCCTTATACGCGTGGATCTGCTCCCCCCTCCCATCCTTATATGCGTGGCTCTGCTCCCCCTCCCATCCTTATATGCGTGGCTCTGCTCCCCTCTCCCATCCTTATATGCGTGTCTCTGCTCCCCCTCCCATCCTTATATGCGTGGCTCTGCTCCCCCCTCCCATCCGTATATGTGTGGCTCTACTCCCCCTCCCATCCTTATATGCATGGCTCTGCTCCCCCCTCCCCTCCTTATATGTGTGGCTCTGCTCCCCCTCCCATCCTTATATGCGTGGCTCTGCTCCCCCCTCCCATCCTTATATGCATGGCTCTGCTCCCCCCTGCCATCCTTATATGCCTGGCTTCCCTGTCCTCCTTCATCCTCCCCATCCTCCTTCACACTCTCCTGACCTCCTTCACCCTCCCCGTCCTCCCCCGTCCTCCTGAATACTCCCCATCCTCCTGCATACTCCCCCGTCCTCCTGCATCCTCCCCATCTTCCTGAATACTCCCCCATCCTCCTGCATACACCCCCATCCTCCTGCATACTCCCCCGTCCTCCTTCATACTCCCCCGTCCTCCTGCACCCTCCCCGTCCTCTTGCATCCTTCCCCGTCCTCCTTCATACTCTCCCATCCTCCTGCATCCTCCCCCGTCCTCCTGCATACTCCCCCGTCCCCCTGCATACTCCCCCGTCCTCCTGCATCCTCCCCCGTTCTCCTGCATTCTCCCCCGTCCTCCTGCATACTCCCCCATCCTCCTTTATACTTCCCCGTCCTCCTGCACCCTCCCCATCCTCTTGCATCCTTCCCCGTCCTCCTTCATACTCTCCCACCCTCCTGCATCCTCCCCCGTCCTCCTGCATACTCCCCCATCCTCCTGCATACTCCCCCGTCCTCCTGCATGCTCCCCCGTTCTCCTGCATTCTCCGCCGTTCTCCTGCATCCTCCCCCGTTCTCCTGCTTCCTCCCCATCCTTCATACTCCTCCGTCCTCCTTCATACTCCCCCATTCTCCTGCATCCTCCCCTGTCCTCCTTCATACTCCCCCGTCCTCCTGCATCCACCCCTGTCCTCCTGCATCCTCCCCGTCCTCCTTCATACTCCCCCTCCTGCATCCTCCCCCGGGCGGTTGGCCATCATACTCACCCTCCTCACAGTGCACTGAATTCCCTGCATCAGATTCTATGTCCCAACTCCCGGCGGCAGCTTCTTCCTGTGTGAGCGGTCACATGGTACCGCTCATTAAGGTCATGAATTTGCGTCCATATTCATCACCTTAATGAGTGGTACCATGAGACCGCTGAGAACAGGACGAGCTGCCGGCGCTGAGACCATGGGAGCTGCAGGCACCGCTGGAGTAGGGTAAGAATGGACGGGCGGGGGGACGTGGGCGGGCAGTTGACCCCAGACCTTAAAAAAAAAGAAAAAAAAAACCCTTGCTCAGCTGCCGCCCCCAGCATCCTGGCACCCTAGGCACCTTCCCTCACGTGCCTAGTGGCAAATACGGCCCTGGACACCCATAGAGTTGAATGAAGTTCTTACATAATACATATGCAGCAAACTCTGCAGTCTGATCCTGTGTCGGAGTCACCACGGCAAATTTTGTACCAGGCAATGTTCGTGGCCCTGATCGGCTGGGCCAATGGTTATATAGTCTATTGTCAAGAGTTCCAGAGGAGTGGAGGTTATAACGGACTGAACAGGGAGCCTTCTGTTATGGCAGCTTAGCCAGCTCACATGTCCGGCACTTCCGATAGGCCTCGTCCACTTTCACCTTCAACTGGGGATTGAAGATGAACCGTTGTAGCCATTGGAAGGTCTTTCTGAACCAAAGTGGGCTCCTTGTTCGTGTGCAAGACCGCAATTTCAGATAATGACGTTGTTGGGACGAGGACTTGCCAGGTCACATTCGGCTCAGTCCAAAGTTGCACTTTCTGATATAGCAAGCCATTCTTCATCCATAGTTGTTCCCACTGTCGTAGGAACTGCAACATCTTCGGGGACAAGGTACCCCTGACTGCTACGACCCAAGACCGTTTTCTCCCATCAAGTGACACACACAACAGTTATCGTAACTTTTAAAACTTTATTGGGAAATATACTCATAACATTTCCATCTTTTACTTTGGGTAAATATTTTTTGGTCGCAGCTTAAACCGGCAGTATCTGCCAACAACAGGGGTGTAGGGAGATTACTGCCTTCCGGTCTCCCTGGCAGGTATCTTCACCACCAACAAAAACTCCACCCTTCCGCAGCTGCAACTTAACAAACCTCTAACAAAAGGGGAGGGAGGGTGGGAAACAGGTCCGGGTCCTGGGATCGGATGTGATTCCGGCGCTTCCTGGCGCCAAGAGCAGGAGATAAGCCCCGCCCCCTCCTCGGGGAGTTAACCCCGTATTCATCCTTGCCTCACTCGATGGGAGATCTGTTGTGAGTTCTGTTTTTGGGCTCCCTCTGGTGGTTACTGATGGTACTGGGTGATTTGTGTTCTGCTGTCTCTGGTGTCCACCTGTTCTATTAGGATTTGGGAGTTTCCTATTTAACCGGGCTTTCTTGTCATTTCCCCGCCGGCTATCAAGGTTATCAGAGTGTTTTGTTACCTCAGCTTCTGGCTTCAGTAATCTTCAGGACAAGCTAAGTTTTGATTTTCTTGTTCCACGTTTTGCTTTATTTTTGTCTTGTCCAGCTTGCATATAATAGTCTCTTTGCTGCTGGTTGCTTTAGTGGGCTGTAATTGCTCCTCATGTTCCATGAGTTGGAACATGAGTTCAAGTAATTACAGGATGGTTTTTTGAAGGGTTTTTTGCTGACCGCGCAGTTTACTTTTGTATCCTCTGCTATCTAGTTTTAGCGGGCCTCATTTTGCTGAATCTGTTTTCATACTGTGTATGTGCCTTCCTCTCATTTCACCGTCATTATATGTGGGGGGCTGCTATTTCTGTGGGGTTTTTCTCTGGAGGCAAGAGAGGTCTGTGTTTCTTCTAATAGGGGAAGTTAGATCTTCGGCTGGTGCGAGACGTCTAGGATCAACGTAGGCACGTTCCCCGGCTATTGTTATTTGTGTGTTCAGGTTTAGGGTCGCGGTCAGCTCAGGTTCCATCACCCTAGAGCTCGTTGGTGCTTGTCCTTTTGTGATTCCCTGCCATTGGAATCATGACAGTATAGCCGGCCAAAATGTTTGGGCTGAAGTAGGAGGAAAAGTAGTCTGAGGAAGTTTTTTTTTTTTTTTTCTCTCTCCTCTGAGGTTGCTGCCTAGCCTTAATTGCAGCCAGGCCGATTTTTTTTTTTTTTCCTCCTCTTAATCCTTGAATGGCTTTGACCTTAGCTGTTTATCATGGACGTCCAGAGTTTAGCTTCCAGCTTGAATAATCTTGCTGCTAATGTTCAAAATATACAAGATTTTGTTGTACATGCTCCTATGTCTGAACCTAGAATTCCTATTCCAGAGTTCTTTGCTAGAGATAGATCTAGTTTTCTGAATTTTAGGAACAATTGCAAGCTGTTCCTTTCTTTGAAATCTCGCTCTTCTGGAGACCCTGCTCAGCAGGTTAAGATTATTATATCTTTCCTGCGGGGTGACCCTCAAAATTGGGCATTTGCATTGGCACCAGGGGATCCTGCGTTGCTTAATGTGGATGCGTTTTTTCTGGCATTGGGTTTGCTCTATGAGGAACCTAACCAGGAGATTCAGGCTGAAAAAGCTTTATTAGCTCTCTCTCAGGGGCAAGATGAAGCAGAAATATATTGTCAAAAATTTCGGAAATAGTCAGTGCTTACTCAGTGGAATGAGTGCGCCCTGGCTGCAAAGTTCAGAGATGGCCTTTCTGAGGCCATTAAAGATGTTATGGTGGGGTTCCCTGCGCCTACGGGTCTGAATAAGTCTATGACTATGGCTATTCAGATTGATCGGCGTTTACGGGAGCGCAAACCTGTGCACCATTTGGTGGTGTCTTCTGAACAGGCACTTGAGACAATGCAATGTGATAGAGTTCATTCTAGAAGTGAACGGCAAAACTATAGGTGGAAAAATGGGTTGTGCTTTTATTGTGGTGATTCAGCTCATGTTATATCAGCATGCTCTAAACGCACAAAAAAGGTTGATAAGTCTGTTGCCATTAGTACGTTACAGTCTAAGTTCATTCTGTCTGTGACTCTGATTTGCTCATTATCATCCATTTCCGTCGATGCCTATGTAGATTCAGGCGCTGCCCTGAGTCTTATGGATTGGTCATTTGCCAAGCGATGTGGGTTTAGTCTTGAGCCTCTGGAAGTCCCTATTCCTTTGAAGGGAATTGACTCTACACCTTTAGCTATGAATAAACCTCAGTACTGGACACAAGTGACCATGCGTATGAATCCCGTTCATCAGGAGGTGATTCGCTTCCTGGTATTGTATAATTTACATGATGTTCTAGTACTTGGTCTGCCATGGTTACAAACTCATAATCCAGTCCTTGACTGGAAAACAATGTCTGTGTTAAGCTGGGGATGTCAGGGGGTTCATGATGATGCACCTCCGATTTCTATCGCTTCATCTACTCCTTCTGAGGTTCCTGTATTTTTGTCTGATTATCGGGATGTTTTTGAGGAGCCTAAGCTCAGTTCGCTTCCTCCTCACAGGGATTGCGATTGTGCTATAGATTTAATTCCTGGTAGTAAATTTCCTAAAGGTCGTTTGTTCAATCTGTCAGTGCCAGAGCATACTGCTATGCGGGATTATGTTAAGGAGTCCTTGGAATAGGGACATATCCGTCCATCTTCGTCCCCTTTGGGAGCAGGTTTTTTTTTCGTGGCCAAAAAAGATGGGTCCTTGAGGCCTTGTATAGATTATCGTCTTTTGAATAAGATTACCGTAAAATATCAGTATCCTTTGCCTTTGTTGACTGATTTGTTTGCTCGCATTAAGGGGGCTAAATGGTTCACTAAGATTGATCTTCGGGGTGCGTATAATCTTATACGAATAAAGCAAGGTGATGAGTGGAAAACCGCATTTAATACGCCTGAGGGCCATTTTGAGTATTTGGTAATGCCTTTCGGACTTTCTAATGCTCCTTCAGTCTTCCAGTCCTTTATGCACGATATTTTCCGTGAATATCTGGATAAATTTATGATTGTGTATTTGGATGATATTTTGTTTTTTTCTGATGACTGGGAGTCTCATGTTCAGCAGGTCAGGAAGGTGTTTCAGGTCCTGCGGGCTAATTCCTTGTTTGTAAAGGGCTCAAAGTGTCTCTTTGGAGTCCAGAAGATTTCTTTCTTGGGGTATATTTTTTCCCCTTCTACTATTGAGATGGATCCCGTCAAGGTTCGGGCTATTTGTGACTGGACGCAGCCTGCATCTCTTAAGAGTCTGCAGAAGTTCTTAGGCTTTGCTAATTTCTATCGTCGTTTTATAACTAATTTTTCTAGTGTTGTTAAGCCTTTGACGGATTTGACTAAGAAGGGTGCTGATGTTGCTGATTGGTCTCCTGCGGCTGTGGAGGCCTTTCGGGAACTTAAACGCCGGTTTTCTTCTGCTCCTGTGTTGCGTCAGCCTGATGTTTCGCTTCCTTTCCAAGTTGAGGTTGATGCTTCCGAGATTGGAGCGGGGGCGGTTTTGTCACAGAGAAGCTCCGATTGCTCGGTGATGAAGCCATGTGCGTTCTTTTCTAGAAAATCTTCGCCCGCTGAGCGGAATTATGATGTGGGTAATCGGGAACTTTTGGCCATGAAGTGGGCATTTGAGGAGTGGCGTCATTGGCTGGAGGGTGCTAGACATCGTGTGGTGGTCTTGACTGATCACAAAAATCTGATTTACCTTGAGTCTGCCAGGCGTCTGAATCCTAGACAGGCTCGTTGGTCACTGTTTTTCTCTCGTTTCAATTTTGTGGTTTCATACCTGCCAGGTTCAAAGAATGTGAAGGCGTATGCTCTTTCTAGGAGTTTTGTGCCTGACTCCCCTGGAAATTCTGAGCCCACTGGTATCCTTAGGGATGGGGTGATTTTGTCGGCCGTCTTCCCAGACTTGCGACGTGCTTTGCAGGAGTTTCAGGCGGGTAAACCTGATCGTTGTCCGCCTGAGAGACTGTTTGTTCCGGATAGTTGGACCAGTAGAGTCATCTCCGAGGTCCATTCTTCTGCGTTGGCAGGTCATCCTGGAATATTTGGTACTAGAGACTTGGTGGCCAGGTCTTTTTGGTGGCCTTCCTTGTCGAGGGATGTGCGTTCTTTTGTGCAGTCTTGTGAGGTTTGTGCTCGGGCTAAGCCTTGCTGTTCTCGAGCCAGTGGATTGTTGTCACCTTTGCTTATCCCGAAGAGGCCTTGGACGCACATTTCCATGGACTTTATTTCGGATCTCCCTGTCTCTCAAAAAATGTCTGTCATCTGGGTTGTGTGTGACCGCTTTTCTAAAATGGTTCATCTTGTACCCTTGCCTAAGTTGCCTTCCTCCTCTGAGTTGGTCCCTCTGTTTTTCCAGAACGTGGTTCGTTTGCATGGGATTCCGGAGAACATCGTTTCTGACAGGGGATCCCAGTTTGTGTCTAGATTTTGGCGGACGTTCTGTGCTAAGATGGGCATTGATTTGTCCTTTTCGTCTGCATTCCATCCTCAGACGAATGGCCAGACGGAGCGAACTAATCAGACCTTGGAAACCTATTTGAGGTGTTTTGTTTCTGCTGATCAGGATGACTGGGTTACCTTTTTGCCGCTGGCCGAGTTTGCCCTTAATAATCGGGCTAGTTCTGCTACCTTGGTTTCTCCTTTCTTTTGTAATTCGGGGTTTCATCCTCGTTTTTCCTCTGGTCAGGTGGAGCCTTCTGATTATCCTGGAGTGGACATGGTGGTGGATGGGTTGCATCGGATTTGGAGTCATGTGGTGGACAATTTGAAGTTGTCCCAGGAGAAGGCTCAGCAGTTTGCTAATCGCCGTCGCCGTGTGGGTCCTCGACTTCGTGTTGGGGACTTGGTGTGGTTGTCTTCTCGTTTTGTTCCTATGAAGGTCTCTTCTCCTAAGTTCAAGCCTCGGTTCATCGGTCCCTATAGGATCTTGGAAATTCTTAACCCTGTGTCGTTTCGTTTGGATCTCCCGGCATCGTTTGCTGTTCATAATGTGTTCCATCGGTCGTTGTTGCGGAGGTATGAGGTACCTGTTGTTCCTTCGCTTGAGCCTCCTGCTCCGGTGCTGGTGGAGGGAGAATTGGAGTATGTTGTGGAGAAGATCTTGGATTCTCGTGTTTCCAGATGGAAACTCCAATATTTGGTCAAGTGGAAGGGTTATGGTCCGGAGGATAATTCTTGGGTGGTTGCCTCTGATGTTCATGCTGATGATTTGGTCCGCGCTTTTCATAGGGCTCATCCTGGTCGCCCTGGTGGTTCTCGTGAGGGTTCGGTGACCCCTCCTCAAGGGGGGGGTACTGTTGTGAGTTCTGTTTTTGGGCTCCCTCTGGTGGTTACTGATGGTACTGGGTGATTTGTGTTCTGCTGTCTCTGGTGTCCACCTGTTCTATTAGGATTTGGGAGTTTCCTATTTAACCGGGCTTTCTTGTCATTTCCCCGCCGGCTATCAAGGTTATCAGAGTGTTTTGTTACCTCAGCTTCTGGCTTCAGTAATCTTCAGGACAAGCTAAGTTTTGATTTTCTTGTTCCACGTTTTGCTTTATTTTTGTCTTGTCCAGCTTGCATATAATAGTCTCTTTGCTGCTGGTTGCTTTAGTGGGCTGTAATTGCTCCTCATGTTCCATGCGTTGGAACATGAGTTCAAGTAATTACAGGATGGTTTTTTGAAGGGTTTTTTGCTGGTTTTTTGTATCCTCTGCTATCTAGTTTTAGCGGGCCTCATTTTGCTGAATCTGTTTTCATACTGTGTATGTGCCTTCCTCTCATTTCACCGTCATTATATGTGGGGGGCTGCTATTTCTGTGGGGTATTTCTCTGGAGGCAAGAGAGGTCTGTGTTTCTTCTAATAGGGGAAGTTAGATCTTCGGCTGGTGCGAGACGTCTAGGATCAACGTAGGCACGTTCCCCGGCTATTGTTATTTGTGTGTTCAGGTTTAGGGTCGCGGTCAGCTCAGGTTCCATCACCCTAGAGCTCGTTGGTGCTTGTCCTTTTGTGATTCCCTGCCATTGGAATCATGACAGAGATCTCTCACCAACAAGTGTGGGGAAGGCGCAGCAGTCAGGGGACAGCGGCATGAGCCGCAGTGTCCCAAAGACTGCTACGACCCAAGACCGCTTTCTCCCATCAAGTGACACACACAACAGTTATCGTAACTTTTAAAACTTTATTGGGAAATATACTCATAACATTTCCATCTTTTACTTTGGGTAAATATTTTTTGGTCGCAGCTTAAACCGGCAGTATCTGCCAACAACAGGGGTGTAGGGAGATTACTGCCTTCCGGTCTCCCGGGCAGGTATCTTCACCACCAACAAAAACTCCACCCTTCCGCCAAGGAGGAGCGAACCTAGAGAGCTACGACCCCCCCCCCCCAATGCATGCACCGCCTGAACCACACCTTCTCTAATACCATTGAGGAAGATATCTATTCCCGCCTCATTCAAATGAACTCCGTCTGGAAGCAGAAAACCGGAATTGTCCCCTTCCAGCCGATGGTGCCGAACAACTATACCATTTTTAAACCTTACAAAACGCGATATCCTCTGATTCAACGTGCGTCTGGATCTCTCCATGGCATTCAACTCCCTGGCCCCCCGCCACACCAGCCTTGGGATAACTTCGGACCAGACCAGACGCATCAATGGGAAAAAACTCGGAAACTTGTCCATGTCTGATCTGATCAGTGTAAGTAGTTCAGCCAGTGGGGACGAAGCCAGGTCGTTTCCTCCGGCATGGATGACGACAATGGTGGGGGATGAAGCCACCCGTGCAATATGAACCACCTCCGGAAGGACTTGGGACCACATCATGCCTCTCATGCCACGCCATATCACGTCGACATCGTTGAACCCCAGGGATCGCCCTCCTGGGCCCAATTCAGCGTGGCGGGCAGCCCAATAGACGTATGAGTGACCCACTATCCAGACACTGGGTCGCACCCCATCTGGGAATAAAATGCAAACAGTTAGACAATAACCGACAATCAAAGGAAATTAACCGATGTATTACCAAAGCTGCTCCCGTATTATACATAGTAACATAGTAACATAGTTAGTAAGGCCGAAAAAAGACATTTGTCCATCCAGTTCAGCCTATATTCCATCATAATAAATCCCCAGATCTACGTCCATCTACAGAACCTAATTGTATGATACAATATTGTTCTGCTCCAGGAAGACATCCAGGCCTCTCTTGAACCCCTCGACTGAGTTCGCCATCACCACCTCCTCAGGCAAGCAATTCCAGATTCTCACTGCCCTAACAGTAAAGAATCCTCTTCTATGTTGGTGGAAAAACCTTCTCTCCTCCAGACGCAAAGAATGCCCCCTTGTGCCCGTCACCTTCCTTGGTATAAACAGATCCTCAGCGAGATATTTGTATTGTCCCCTTATATACTTATACATGGTTATTAAATCACCCCTCAGTCGTCTTTTTTCTAGACTAAATAATCCTAATTTCGCTAATCTATCTGGGTATTGTAGTTCTCCCATCCCCTTTATTAATTTTGTTGCCCTCCTTTGTACTCTCTCTAGTTCCATTATATCCTTCCTGAGCACCGGTGCCCAAAACTGATAGTATGATAGTACTAAAAAACAACCCACATTTTTTTATAGCAATAAGTCAGGCCTGATGTATCTATTAAAACAGCGAGATCTCCATCTACCCACCCTTTGAATTTCTGATTCGAACAAACCCGCTCTAGATGCTTCTGTTGCTGCGCCTATACGAAATGAGTGAGTCCCAAATTCTGCTGCGGGCATTCCAACCATTGACAACGTACGTCTCAATATAGCTAAAAATTGGCCCGACACTAGTGGAACCCCATTTTCATGTACGAAAAATTGAGAACCATCCTTCCTAACTCGCGTGTAATTCAAAATTAGCATTAACGGGCATATGTCCTTGTTGATGGCAAATATAGGGAACCAAGTTCCCCTACCTTCTTGATCAGTTTTGGATTTACGTATTCTAATCCTTAGACCGTCGTTGCAAATCAGAATGTCCTCCCGCCTAAGGCCACCCGGTTTATTCAAAGCAGTAGGAACAATCTCACTGACCCGCATGGCCCTAAAAAATGCTAGGCCAAACGCCGCTGATGTTAGCACAGCTTCGTATTTGGAATCGCAAACAGAATCCGTTGCCTTAACCAAGTTCACTAACAAATCAAAGGATATAGCACGCCTGTTATCACCGTGCTTATTTGCTCGTCGCCAACCTTTCAGTATCTGGCTAACCAGAAAATGTTTCGTGGAATCCGGCCAGCCTCGCAGCTTGAAATGGAACGCTAGCGCAGACATACGATTGCGCGCCACTGAACCCGACACTCCCATAGCATACATCTTGGATAAGAACCCCATTGTCACCTGCATTCGAGCCTCCTCTGAAGACCCCACTGGTTTTCCTTCTGCTAAAAAGCACCACTCCTCCCACACCTTACCATATGCTTTCCAGGTTGACGGGGCTATCGAAGATCGTATTAGCGGCATCAGGTCCCCAGGACATCCCAGATCGACTGTGGGCATTCCACCTCCTCCAAGGGCTCCTGAATGCGCCGTCCCAGTACATCCTGCGAGTGAGACCCAGTTAGTAACTCAGACACCTTCTCATTGCTGACGATTAGTGCGTTCGCTTTAAACCAAACATTAAATGTTAAACATTTCAATACTATGAACCTAATTAGGTCTAACACCAACGATGAAGGAGATGCTAGGTAGTTGATGGCATGAGCCCCGCTAACGGTTTTAAGGTGAAGACGAATACGCTTGTTGGCCAATTGTGAACCCCAGATTTCCATGGCCACTGCCACCGGAAGGAGGTCAATCAGGGTTGGCTCTGTGTGCCAATTCCTGTGAACCCATAAAGCAGGCCAATTCGCTGAACACAATTTGTTGCCCAGACGAATGCTGAAACCAGTGTGGCTTGACGCCGCAAAAAACAAACCCATGTCCTCATTTGAGCATTCTGACTCCTGAAAGCAAGTCCTACCATTGTAGTTGTTGAGGAACAGCTTCCATGTGTTTAAATCAGAACGTAGATGTGCTGTAATCCTGATTCTATGGTGGCTTTGTTTCACTCCTCTCGTGGCTATCATTAATCTGCGCGAGAAGATCCTGCCCGCTGGCATGACCCTACAGGCAAAATTCAAGGAGCCAAGCATTGACTGCATTTGCGTCAATGTGACTTTACCAACCGAAATACATCCGCTAATGAGTTCCAGCAGTTTCTTAATTTTTTCCATCGGCAACCTAAATTCCATGGCGACTAGTGTTGAGCGATACCGTCCGATACTTGAAAGTATCGGTATCGGATAGTATCGGCCGATACCCGAAAAATATCGGATATCGCCGATACCGATATCCGATACCAATACAAGTCAATGGGACATCAAGTATCGGAAGGTATTCTCATGGTTCCCAGGGTCTGAAGGAGAGGAAACTCTCCTTCAGGCCCTGGGATCCATAGGGATGTGTAAAATAAAGAATTAAAATAAAAAATATTGATATATTTACCTCTCCGGCGGCCCCTGAACTCAGCGCGGGTAACCGGCAGGCTTCTTTGTTCAAAATCAGCGCTTTTAGGACCTGAGAATCACGTCCCAGCTTCTGATTGGTCGCGGGCCGCCCATGTGACCGCCACGCGACCAATCACAAGCCGCTACGTCTTTGAAAGCCATTAACGCGCTCATTTTTAAAAATGAGCGCGTTAATAGCTTGCGGTGACGTCCGGCTTGTGATTGGTCGCGGCCGCGACCAATCACAACCCGCTACGTCTTTGAAAGCCATTAACGCGCTCATTTTTAAAAATGAGCGCGTTAATAGCTTGCGGTGACGTCGCGGCTTGTGATTGGTCGCGTGGCGGTCACATGGGCGGCCCGCGACCAATCAGAAGCCGGGACGTGATTCTCAGGTCCTAAAAGCGCTGATTTTGAACAACGAAGCCTGCCGGTTACCCGCGGACTCACCAGGGGCCGCCGGAGAGGTAAATATATCAATATTTTTTATTTTAATTCTTTATTTTACACATCTCTATGTATCCGATACCGATACCCGATACCACAAAAGTATCGGATCTCGGTATCGGAATTCCGATACCGCAAGTATCGGCCGATACCCGATACTTGCGGTATCGGAATGCTCAACACTAATGGCGACCGAATCGATTTCGATCCCGAGGAATGTGGTCACTGATACTGGCCCAATCGTTTTTACAGGGGAAAGTGGGACCCCGAAATGTTCCATGGCATCTTTGAATTGGGCTAGGGTTGTGGAGCAAACATCTGATCCAGCTGGACCAACTATCAAAAAGTCATCGAGATAGTGCGTGATGGCGGTTTGCCGAGTGATTTTGCGAGCAACCCATTCTAAAAACGTACTAAATAATTCGAAATAAAAACAGGAAATAGAACACCCCATGTGAAGACATGTGTCATAATAGTATAAATCCTCAAATTTAGCTCCCAGTAGGTGGTGACAGTCCGGGTGTACCGGAAGCAGCCGGAACGCGGATTCTATGTCCGATTTTGCCATAAGGGCCCCCGGGCCCGCGCTTCTGACTAAGTCGATCGCTTTGTCAAAGGAAATGTAAGTGACGGCTGTTTCATCCCTGGGTATACCATCGTTAACCGACATACCCTTGGGGTATGATAGGTGATGAATTAATCGGTATTTACCTGACTCTTTTTTGGGAACTATACCCAAGGGGGAAACCCGTAAGTTAGGAAAAGGTGGGGAATTGAAGGGACCGCGAAAGCGACCCAACCTGATTTCCTTGTCCAACTTCGCTGCTAGTACGTCGGGTAATTCCTTTGCGGATTGTAAGTTTGTGGCCGATTGTGGCTCCGGCGACCAATTAAATGGGATGAAGAACCCATATGAAAAACCGAAACGCAGTTGCCCCGCAGCCGCTTTATTGGGATATTTGTCCAGCCACGGCTCCATTCTTTTTACGCTCACTGGCGTCGTTAACCTCACCTGTAGAGGGATTTTTTCCGGAGTTAGCTTTTTGGGGTGGTCGTGTGCATTTTGCCACAGGGTGGGAACCTCCGCACGCTGAACACTCATGTCTATATTTGCAGAGCCCATAAAACTTACAGTGTCCTTCATTAAATAACCAGCATGAACCTGGTCTACGCACGACTGTTGCTGCCGCGTTGTTACCGGACCCGGCAGCGGGCCCGTGAAAGGATTGGGTTGCTCTTTGCGCCATCATCAAGCGGAGCCACGAATCCGTGGCTTTCATACCCCAGCCTAATTGGGGGTTGGCGGCCAAGCGACGGCGGAAATCCTCATCATATTTCCACCATGCTGATCCCCCATGTGCCTTATAGGAGTTGTAGATGCTATCTAGGTATATAAATAGCTCGGAGCACCTTTCGGGGTGCTTCTCCCCCATAACGCATCCCAGGACCGCAAACGCTTGCAACCAGTTATTGATGGTTTTTGCAACTTTTGGTTTACGTTCATATGTTTTTTCTCCCAACCGCCTCTCTCTATCTATCGAGTGCTGGTCCGTGGAGACCAGGGACCATATGTCAATGAAATCATTAGCCCAAATTTGTTCCTTGATGGCGCTATCCAAGTGGGCTCCTAACGGAGGGACCCCACAGAATAGGCCATCCTTGTACACCTCTGGGCGGGGCGGAGGGGGTTGCCTGCAAGGTCCCACTGGTTGTAGCAATTTTGGGTTGACATAGATCCTGCCCCCTGTGGCCGCACTTGCTGCTGCGTCTGAAATATTGGTGTTGGTTCTCTCCCCTCCCCATGCCCCGACAAAGGGGTACTCACCGATCGGTGCATTGGCCTCCGGACAGCTTACTTCCCGTGCCACGGGAGTCGACGGACCTTGGCGTTCCATGCGCTGTATGGACCTACGACGAGAGGACTCCTGCCTGTGTGACCTGCCTGAAGAACTATCAGATGAAGAAGGCGAGCGCCAACGCGAAGCTCTAGACCGTCTGCTACGTCGGCTGGACCTAGATCTATATAAACGCCGTTTGCTACCATGATGATCGCGCTTCCTATGCCTGCTTCTGCGATGCTCTCTAGGGGATGACGATGATGACGATGATGATCTGCGCGCGGGGCGGATACCCGCACTCTGTCTGCTATCCAGAGCCGGGGTGCCAGCACCCTGACTTGGGGCACGAACACCGGTTGCCATCAGTGATATTGACGCTGAGGCGTTCTGGTGTTCCCCTAATGCCGCCTGCGAGGGAATAATTTGCCCGCCCAGTATTTGTGAATACGGTGTGCTAAAAATAAGTGGGTAAGGTGGAAACTGTGAGTCGCCCCCTATACTAGTCTGGGAGTATGCACCGTGCTGACCTGATGCTAATATTATGTGGGGTGATCCCATGTTCTGCTGTGCTACCGCTGCCCCATCCTTGTCCCTGACAGTATTAGCATTAGCTTCCCCTGCGTTGCTTGAAAGTGGAGGAATACCTCCCTGCGGAGCCTCAGTCTCCTTTCCTGCCGTCCCTGAGTCCTGTGATGAAGCAGACGTTCCTTGAACTCCCCCCATGCTGTTTCTAGTTAGGTGCCCAGCTCTGGCTAATACTGCTGGCACCTGCAGTCCTGCACTCCCTCTTATTGTGCCCGGGGCAGAAGGGGGAATAAAGCTTATGTCGCTAGTCCCCGACTCTTGTGTCTCCCCCACCTGCTGCAGTTCACTTCCTCCCGTCCCGCTGGCGCCGAGAGCAGCAGGGGCGCGCGCACGAGAGCTGCGCGCGCTCATTTTTGAAATCGCTGGCGGGCTCAGCCGTGCCGGAGGCCGGGTGGCTCTGCGAGAGCGCCGACCCTCCGGCGGCGCCGCCGTCTGCATTATGGCAGGGAAGGAGTCGCTCCTGGTCAGCAAAGCTGCTAGCCAAGCGCTGCCTTCCCTGCCAATCCTCTCCCTCACCGCACTCTCCAGCGGGTCCATCACACCGGCAGCCCAACAGGTCCGGGTCCTGGGATCGGATGTGATTCCGGCGCTTCCTGGCGCCAAGAGCAGGAGATAAGCCCCGCCCCCTCCTCGGGGAGTTAACCCCGTATTCATCCTTGCCTCACTCGATGGGAGATCTCTCACCAACAAGCGTGGGGAAGGCGCAGCAGTCAGGGGACAGCGGCATGAGCCGCAGTGTCCCAAATTCTGACGAGCATGGAAGTCTCTGAGAAGCCACACATCGTCTTAACAAAGCCAGTTCGCCATCTTCCTGTTGAAGCTGAACCCATTCATGTCGAGTTCATCCCAGTATGTCGTCTTGAACTGAGGTATGTGTCTGTCCCTGCTTTGCCACCACCGTCCTGGTGGACCTCCAGAATCTAGGGACCTCTTCATCCTCTAGCTCTTCATCTCAGTCCCGTTCGGGTCTGGTACTCTTCCTCTGGGACAGGGCATCGGTGTGAGTATTTTCTGCCCCCTTCTGTAGGTGATTTTATAACATACTTTTGCCATTCTGGCTACCTGTCGCTGTTCTAAGGCCCTCAGTCTCACATTCTCCAGGTGCACAAGCGGGTTGTTATCAGTATGCACCAACACTTCAGAGCCAGACAGATATTCCATGAATCTCCCCATCATAGCCCACACCAAAGTTGCAGCTCCAACTTGAAAGAACTGTAATTGTCCAGATTGTGTTCAGAATTGTGAAGGAACCGACTTGCATAAGTGATCACCCTCTCTCAGTTCTTGGCACCAGAGGGTACCTTTTTCAACAGTTCTTGTAAGGGCTTTGCCCGTCAAGTGAAATTCTTCTAAAACCACCTGTAATAACTGGTCATTCCCAGGAACTCCCGCATATCTTTCACGGTATTGAAGATGAACCGTTGTAGCTAGGGTTGAGCGAAACGGGTCGAACATTTTCAAAAGTCGCCGACTTTTGGCTAAGTCGGGGTTTCATGAAACCCGATCCGACCCCTGTGCGGGGTCGGCCATGCGGTACGCGACTTTCGCGCCAAAGTCGCGTTTCAATGACGCGAAAAGCGCCATTTCTCAGCCAATGAAGGTAAACGCAGAGTGTGGGCAGCGTGATGACATAGGTCCTGGTCCCCACCATCTTAGAGAAGGGCATTGCAGTGATTGGCTTGCTGTCTGCGACGTCACAGGGGCTATAAAGAGGCGTTCCCGCCGACCGCCATCTTACTGCTGCTGATCTGAGCTTAGGGAGAGGTTGCTGCCGCTTTGTCAGAAGCAGGGATAGCGTTAGGCAGGGTCCATTAACCACAAAACCGCTTGTGCTGCAGCGATTTGCACTGTCCAACACCACCCTCGGTGTGCAGGGACAGTGGAATTTTTTTTTTTTTTTTTTTTCCCCTCAGCGCTGTAGCTCATTGGGCTGCCCTAGAAGGCTCCCTGATAGCTGCATTGCTGTGTGTACGCCGCTGTGCAAACCAACTGCTTTTTTCAAAGCACAAATCCTCTTGTTCCTTCCTTTCTGCACAGCTATCTTTTTTGTTTGTCCACACTTTTTATTTCATTTGTGCATCAGTCCACTCCTTATTGCTGCCTGCCATACCTGGCTGAGATTACTGCAGGCAGGGAGATAGTAGCTGCCTGCCATACCTGGCTGAGATTACTGCAGGCAGGGAGATAGTAATTGTAGGACATTCCCTGTTTTTTTTTTTTTTTTTTTTTTGGTGGGAGATTAAGATTGGCAATTTGGCATTTCTGCTAGAGTGCCATCCCTGTGTGTGCCATCTCTCTCACATAGTGGGCCATAGAAAGCCTTTTCATTTTTCTGTATTTTTTTTTGTGGGGTGTATAAATTCTCCCTGATAAAAATACAGTGGGAGATTAATATTGGCCTTTGGGCTTGTGTGCCAGTCCTGAGTGTGCCATCTCTCTCACAAATAGTGGGCCATAGAAAGCCTATTTTATTTTTTTTTGGGTTTTATAAATTCTCCCTGAAAAAAAGGGAGATTAATATTGGCCTCTGGGCTTCTGTGCCAGTCCTGAGCGTGCCATCTGTGCCAGTCCTGAGCGTCCCATCTCTCTCACAAATAGTGGGCCATAGAAAGCCTATTTAATTTTTTTTTTGGTTTTATAAATTTTCCCTGAAAAAAGGGAGATTAATATTGGCCTCTGGGCTTGTGTGCCAGTTGTGAGCGTGCCATCTGTGCCAGTCCTGAGCGTGCCATCTCTCTCACAAATAGTGGGCCATAGAAAGCCTATTTAATTTTTTTTTTGGTTTTATAAATTTTCCCTGAAAAAAGGGAGATTAATATTGGCCTCTGGGCTTGTGTGCCAGTTGTGAGCGTGCCATCTGTGCCAGTCCTGAGCGTGCCATCTCTCTCACAAATAGTGGGCCATAGAAAGCCTATTTAAATATTTTTTTGGTTTTATAAATTCTCCCAGAAAAAAAGGGAGATTAATATTGGCCTCTGGGCTTCTGTGCCAGTTGTGAGCGTGCCATCTGTGCCAGTCCTGAGCGTGCCATCTCTCTCACAAATAGTGGGCCATAGAAAGCCTATTTAAATATTTTTTTGGTTTTATAAATTCTCCCAGAAAAAAAGGGAGATTAATATTGGCCTCTGGGCTTCTGTGCCAGTCCTGAGCGTGCCATCTGTGCCAGTCCTGAGCGTCCCATCTCTCTCACAAATAGTGGGCCATAGAAAGCCTATTTTATTTTTTTTTTGGGTTTCAGAAATTCTCCCTGGAAAAAAAAAGGGAGATTAATATTGCCCTTTGGGCTTGTGTGCCAGTACTAAGCGTTCCATCTCTCTCTCTCTCTCAGTCAGTGGGCCATAGAACGCATATTTTTGGTTTTATTTGTTTTCTAAATTCTCCCTGAAAAAATCATTTTATTTTATTTGGTTTCTAAATTCTTCCTGATAAAATCATATTTTTTTTATTATTTTTATTTCTAAAGTCTCCCTGAAAAAAAAAAAAAAAAAAAACAACCAAAAAAACAGTGGGAGATTAATATTGGCCTTTCTGCTTGTGTGCCAGTCTTGACTCCTGGGTGTGCCATCTCTCTCTCTCTCTCTCTCTCTCTCTCTCTCTCTCTCTCTCTCTCCAATTGTGGTCCATAGAAAGCCTATATTTTTTTTCCTTGATTTGGGTTCTAAAATCTACCAGAGAAAATAACTACATCAATCATTGGTAGAAAAATATTGGCCTCTGGGTTTGTGTGCCACTCCTGACTCCTGTGTGCGTCATCTCTCAGTCAGTGGGCCATAGAACGCCTATTTTTGGTTTTATTTGTTTTCTAAATTCTCCCTGAAAAAATTATTTTATTTTATTTGGTTTCTAAATTCTTCCTGATAAAATCATATTTTTTTTATTATTTTTTTTTCTAAAGTCTCCCTGAAAAAAAAAAAAAAAAACAGTGGGAGATTAATATTGGCCTTTCTGCTTGTGTGCCAGTCTTGACTCCTGGGTGCGTCATCTCTCAGTCAGTGGGCCATAGAACGCCTATTTTTGGTTTTATTTGTTTTATAAATTCTCCCTGAAAAAATCATTTTATTTTATTTGGTTTCTAAATTCTTCCTGATAAAATCATATTTTTTTTATTATTTTTTTTTCTAAAGTCTCCCTGAAAAAAAAAAAAAAAAAACAACCAAAAAAAACAGTGGGAGATTAATATTGGCCTTTCTGCTTGTGTGCCAGTCTTGACTCCTGGGTGCGTCATCTCTCAGTCAGTGGGCCATAGAACGCCTATTTTTGGTTTTATTTGTTTTCTAAATTCTCCCTGAAAAAATCATTTTATTTTATTTGGTTTCTAAATTCTTCCTGATAAAATCATATTTTTTTTATTATTTTTTTTTCTAAAGTCTCCCTGAAAAAAAAAAAAAAAAAAACAACCAAAAAAAACAGTGGGAGATTAATATTGGCCTTTCTGCTTGTGTGCCAGTCTTGACTCCTGGGTGCGTCATCTCTCAGTCAGTGGGCCATAGAACGCCTATTTTTGGTTTTATTTGTTTTCTAAATTCTCCCTGAAAAAATCATTTTATTTTATTTGGTTTCTAAATTCTTCCTGATAAAATCATATTTTTTTTATTATTTTTTTTTCTAAAGTCTCCCTGAAAAAAAAAAAAAAAAAAACAACCAAAAAAAACAGTGGGAGATTAATATTGGCCTTTCTGCTTGTGTGCCAGTCTTGACTCCTGGGTGTGCCATCTCTCTCTCTCTCTCTCTCCAATTGTGGTCCATAGAAAGCCTACATTTTTTTTCCTTGATTTGGGTTCCAAAATCTACCAGAGAAAATAACTCCATCAATCATTGGTAGAAAAATATTGGCCTCTGGGCTTGTGTGCCACTCCTGATTCCTGTGTGCGTCATCTCTCACTCAGTGGCCCATAGAAAGCATATAGTTTGTTACATTTGTTTTCTAAATTCTCCCTGCAAAAATCTATTTTTTTTTTTTTGGGGGGTTTCTAAAGTGTTCCTGAAAAAAATAAAAATAAAAAAAAAATAATAGTGTGACATTAATATTAACATTTGTGCTTCAGTGACAGTCCTGCGTGTGGGGCATCTCTCTAATTTGCAGCCACCAAAAAAAGAGTGTGTAACATTGGGCCTGATTTTCGCTGTGGTCTCACCAACCTGTAAAGGGGTAGCTAAATCATACAGAAGTTATAGCTCACCGTGTAAGTTGTGTGACTGCAACAAATAACGTTAGTTTGGTTACGTTTTTAAAACAATGAGGAAGTCTAGTGGAAGAGGTCGTGGCCGGGGGCGTTCATTGTCAGCTGGTAATGAGGGTAGTGGTAGTGGTGGAGCATCAGGTGGTCGTGGGGGAAAAAATATTGCACCTAAGTCTGGAGCTGTGGAGCCAGGTTCGTCGTCCGGCTACACAAGGCCTCGAACGCTCCCTTTTCTGGGATTAGGAAAACCGCTTTTAAAGCCGGAGCAGCAAGAGCAAGTTTTGGCTTATCTTGCTGACTCAGCCTCTAGCTCTTTTGCCTCATCTCGTGAAACTGGTAAAAGTAAAAGCAGCGCGTCGTTAGTGGATGTTCACGGTCAGGGACAAGTCACTTCCTTGTCCTCTTCAGCAAAAACAACAACAGAGAAGAATGCAGCAGGCGACACAACGGGTTACTCCATGGAGCTCTTTACACATACCGTCCCTGGCTTAGAAAGTGAAGCAGTTAACAGTCCATGCCCATTACAAATTGAATCTGACATGGAGTGCACTGACGCACAGCCACAGCCAGACTACTATGCTGGTCCTTTGACTCAGACCACAACATTGCCCTCGCAGGGTGCTGATCAAGAATCAGACCCTGATGAGACTATGTTGCCCCATCACGAACGCTATACCACCGAACGACACGGTGACACAGACGAAGTTGCGCAGGAGGTACAAGAAGAGTTATTAGATGACCCAGTTCTTGACCCCGATTGGCAGCCATTGGGGGAACAGGGTGCAGGCGGCAGCAGTTCTGAAGCAGAGGAGGAGGAGGGGCCGCAGCAGGCATCAACATCGCCACAGGTTCCATCTGCCGGGCCCGTATCTTGCCCAAAACGCGTGGCAAAGCCAAAACCTGGTGGAGGACAGCGTGGCCATCCGGTTAAAGCTCAGTCTGCAATGCCTGAAAAGGTATCCGATGCTAGAAAGAGTGCAGTCTGGCATTTTTTTAAACAACATCCAATTGATCAGCGCAAAGTCATCTGTCAAAAATGTTCTACTTCCTTAAGCAGAGGTCAGAATCTGAAAAGTCTCAATACTAGTTGCATGCATAGACATTTAACCACCATGCATTTGAAAGCTTGGACTAACTACCAAACGTCCCTTAAGGTTGTTGCACCCTCGGCCAATGAAGCTAGTCATCAACGCAACATCCCTTCCGGCAGTGTAGGACCACCATTTAGCGCACCACCTGCTGTATCTGTGCAGGTATCTTTGCCAGGCCAAAGCAGTCAGGGTCAGGGAATCACCAGTTTCGTAGTAGGAAACACTGCATCTAGGGCACCGGCGGCAACAATACCATCTCCCACCGTCTCTCAGTCTGCCATGTCCACCGGCACCCCCGCTAGTTCCACGATCTCCAGCTCTCCAGTCCAGCTCACCCTACATGAGACTATGGTTAGAAAAAGGAAATACTTAGCCTCGCATCCGCGTACACAGGGTTTGAACGCCCACATAGCTAGACTAATCTCGTTAGAGATGATGCCCTACCGGTTAGTTGAAAGCGAAGCTTTCAAAGACCTGATGGACTACGCTGTACCACGCTACGAGCTACCCAGTCGACACTTTTTTTCCAGAAAAGCCATCCCAGCCCTCCACCAGCATGTTAAAGAGCGCATCGTCCATGCACTCAGGCAATCTGTGAGCACAAAGGTGCACCTGACAACAGATGCATGGACCAGTAGGCATGGCCAGGGACGTTACGTGTCCATCACGGCACACTGGGTAAATGTGGTGGATTCAGGGTCCACAGGGGACAGCAAGTTTGGGACAGTTCTGCCTAGCCCACGGTCTAGTAAACAGTTGTCTGTAGCCGTTCGCACCCCCTCCTCCTCCTCCTCCTCGTCCTCCTGCAGAAGCAAGAGCTCGTCCACAGACCGCAGTCGCACAAACACTCCATCCGCACCTGCCACTGTTGCACACCAGGTCTCCCATTATGGGGCAGCTACTGGCATACGTCAGCAGGCTGTATTGGCTATGAAGTGTTTGGGCGACAATAGACACACCGCGGAAGTTCTGTCCGAGTTCTTGCAGCAAGAAACGCAGTCGTGGCTGGGCACTGTAGATCTTGAGGCAGGCAAGGTAGTGAGTGATAACGGAAGGAATTTCATGGCTGCCATCTCCCTTTCCCAACTGAAACACATTCCTTGCCTGGCTCACACCTTAAACCTGGTGGTGCAGTGCTTCCTGAAAAGTTATCCGGGGTTATCCGACCTGCTCCTCAAAGTGCGTGGACTTTGCGCACATATCCGCCGTTCGCCTGTACACTCCAGCCGTATGCAGACCTATCAGCGTTCTTTGAACCTTCCCCAGCATCGCCTAATCATAGACGTTGCAACAAGGTGGAACTCAACACTGCACATGCTTCAGAGACTGTGCGAACAGAGGCGGGCTGTTATGTTTTTGTGGGAGGATACACATACACGGGCAGGCAGTAGGATGGCAGACATGGAGTTGTCAGGTGTGCAGTGGTCGAAGATTCAAGACATGTGTCAAGTCCTTCAGTGTTTTGAGGAATGCACACGGCTGGTTAGTGCAGACAACGCCATAATAAGCATGAGCATCCCCCTAATGCGTCTGCTGATGCAAAGTTTGACGCACATAAAGGATCAGGCGTCTGCACCAGAGGAAGAGGAAAGCCTTGATGACAGTCAGCGATTGTCTGGTCAGGGCAGTGTACATGACGAGGTACCGGGCGAAGAGGAGGTGGAGGATGAGGAGGATGATGGGGATGAGTATATTTTTAATGAGGAAGCTTTCCCGGGGGCACGGGAAATTGGTGGCGTGGCAAGGCCGGGTTCTGGTTTTTTGAGGGACACAAGTGACGTAGATTTGCCTGCAACTGCCCCTCAACCAAGCACAACCGCAGATTTGACAACGGGAACTTTGGCCCACATGGCGGATTATGCCTTGCGTATCCTCAAAAGGGACACACGCATTACAAAAATGATGAACGATGACGATTACTGGTTGGCCTGCCTCCTTGATCCTCGCTATAAAGGCAAATTGCAAAATATTATGCCACATGAGAACTTGGAACTAATATTAGCAACAAAACAATCAACTCTTGTTGACCGTTTGCTTCTGGCATTCCCTGCACACAGCGCCCGTGATCGTTCTCACACGAGCTCCAGGGGCCAGCAGACCAGAGGTGTTAGAGGGGCAGAAATCAGAAGTGGCGTTGGACAGAGGGGTTTTCTGACCAGGTTGTGGAGTGATTTTTCTATGACCGCAGACAGGACAGGTACTGCAGCATCAATTCAAAGTGACAGGAGACAACATTTGTCCAGTATGGTTACAAACTATTTTTCATCCCTTATCGACGTTCTCCCTCAACCGTCATTCCCATTTGATTACTGGGCATCCAAATTAGACACCTGGCCAGAATTGGCAGAATATGCATTGCAGGAGCTTGCTTGCCCGGCAGCTAGTGTCCTATCAGAAAGAGTATTCAGTGCTGCAGGTTCAATACTAACAGAAAAAAGGACTCGTCTGGCTACCCAAAATGTAGATGATCTAACCTTCATTAAAATGAACCACAACTGGATTTCAAAATCTTTTGCCCCACCCTGCCCGGCTGACACCTAGCTTTCCTATGAAAAGGTCTTGCCTGTGGACTATTCTGAATGACTTTTCCAATCTCGTAATTTTCTTCACCTGATTGTCCAGCATACGACATGTTTCCACCTCACGAAATGGCCAAACTCCCCACACGGGGCCGTGCTATCGCCACTTTGCGCTTGGACCCTTGAGAGTGCTGTTTGTCTGAAGAGGTGGGTGTGGCCGCTTTTGGTCGACGGCACTGCCACTGGGTCCCTCATAGTACAATAAAGTGTCTCTGGCGGTGGTGGTGCGCACCCAACGTCAGACACACCGTTGTAATATGAGGGGCCCTGTGCCTGTACCGCCGGCCACAAGACAGTTCCCCCCCCCAGCTCAAACAGTGCTCTACCACTAGCAAAATTATCTCTCACAGCTTCACCAATGTGTAGTCTAGCCGCTGACATCCTTCAATGCCTGGCACTGACAATACCATTGTTTTGACATTTTTGTTATGTTAGGCCTTCGAAGCCTGTCTGCGGTCCCTTCTTTCTACAACTACTACACTGACCAGGCCACTGCTGGCCGTGTTACCCTGGAACCAATTTAAAAGTGCCTACAGTCAGCCCAATTTTGTTATGTTAGGCCTTCGAAGACTGTCTGCCGTCACTCCTTCCACTAGACTTCCACTGACCATACACTGCTGCCCATGTACCCCTGGAACCAATTTAAAGTGCCTACAGCCAGCCCAATTTTGTTATGTTAGGCCTTCGAAGCCTGTCTGCGGTCACTCCTTCCACTAGACTTCCACTGACCAGACCACTGCTGCCCGTGTACCCCTGGAACCAATTTAAAAGTGCCTACAGCCATGTGTTATTATTTTAGGCCTTCGATGCCTGTCTGCGGTCACTCCTTCCACTAGGCCTCCACTGACCACACCACTGCTGCCCGTGTACCCCTGGAACCAATTTAAAATTGCCTACAGCCAGCCCAATTTTTTTATTTTAGGCCTTCGATGCCTGTCTGCGGTCCATTCTTTCAACTACTACTACACTGACCAGGTCACTGCTGCCCGTGTACCCCTGGAACCAATTTAAAATTGCCTACAGCCAGCCCAATTTTTTTATTTTAGGCCTTCGATGCCTGTCTGCGGTCCATTCTTTCAACTACTACTACACTGACCAGGTCACTGCTGCCCGTGTACCCCTGGAACCAATTTAAAATTGCCTACAGCCAGCCCAATTTTTTTATTTTAGGCCTTCGATGCCTGTCTGCGGTCCATTCTTTCAACTACTACTACTACACTGACCAGGTCACTGCTGCCCGTGTACCCCTGGAACCAATTTAAAATTGCCTACAGCCAGCCCAATTTTTTTATTTTAGGCCTTCGATGCCTGTCTGCGGTCCATTCTTTCAACTACTACTACACTGACCAGGTCACTGCTGCCCGTGTACCCCTGGAACCAATTTAAAATTGCCTACAGCCATGTGTTATTATTTTAGGCCTTCGATGCCTGTCTGCGGTCACTCCTTCCACTAGGCCTCCACTGACCACACCACTGCTGTCCGTGTACCCCTGGAACCAATTTAAAATTGCCTACAGCCATGTGTTATTATTTTAGGCCTTCGATGCCTGTCTGCGGTCACTCCTTCCACTAGACTTCCACTGACCAGACCACTGCTGCCCGTGTACCCCTGGAACCAATTTAAAAGTGCCTACAGCCAGCCCAAGTTTGTTATGTTAGGCCTTCGATGCCTGTCTGCGGTCCATTCTTTCAACTACTACTACACTGACCAGGTCACTGCTGCCCGTGTACCCCTGGAACCAATTTAAAATTGCCTACAGCCAGCCCAATTTTTTTATTTTAGGCCTTCGATGCCTGTCTGCGGTCCATTCTTTCAACTACTACTACACTGACCAGGTCACTGCTGCCCGTGTACCCCTGGAACCAATTTAAAATTGCCTACAGCCATGTGTTATTATTTTAGGCCTTCGATGCCTGTCTGCGGTCACTCCTTCCACTAGGCCTCCACTGACCACACCACTGCTGCCCGTGTACCCCTGGAACCAATTTAAAATTGCCTACAGCCAGCCCAATTTTTTTATTTTAGGCCTTCGATGCCTGTCTGCGGTCCATTCTTTCAACTACTACTACACTGACCAGGTCACTGCTGCCCGTGTACCCCTGGAACCAATTTAAAATTGCCTACAGCCAGCCCAATTTTTTTATTTTAGGCCTTCGATGCCTGTCTGCGGTCCATTCTTTCAACTACTACTACACTGACCAGGTCACTGCTGCCCGTGTACCCCTGGAACCAATTTAAAATTGCCTACAGCCATGTGTTATTATTTTAGGCCTTCGATGCCTGTCTGCGGTCACTCCTTCCACTAGGCCTCCACTGACCACACCACTGCTGTCCGTGTACCCCTGGAACCAATTTAAAATTGCCTACAGCCATGTGTTATTATTTTAGGCCTTCGATGCCTGTCTGCGGTCACTCCTTCCACTAGGCCTCCACTGACCACACCACTGCTGTCCGTGTACCCCTGGAACCAATTTAAAATTGCCTACAGCCATGTGTTATTATTTTAGGCCTTCGATGCCTGTCTGCGGTCACTCCTTCCACTAGGCCTCCACTGACCACACCACTGCTGTCCGTGTACCCCTGGAACCAATTTAAAATTGCCTACAGCCATGTGTTATTATTTTAGGCCTTCGATGCCTGTCTGCGGTCACTCCTTCCACTAGACTTCCACTGACCAGACCACTGCTGCCCGTGTACCCCTGGAACCAATTTAAAAGTGCCTACAGCCAGCCCAAGTTTGTTATGTTAGGCCTTCGATGCCTGTCTGCGGTCACTCCTTCCACTAGGCCTCCACTGACCACACCACTGCTGCCCGTGTACCCCTGGAACCAATTTAAAATTGCCTACAGCCAGCCCAATTTTTTTATTTTAGGCCTTCGATGCCTGTCTGCGGTCCATTCTTTCAACTACTACTACACTGACCAGGTCACTGCTGCCCGTGTACCCCTGGAACCAATTTAAAATTGCCTACAGCCAGCCCAATTTTTTTATTTTAGGCCTTCGATGCCTGTCTGCGGTCCATTCTTTCAACTACTACTACACTGACCAGGTCACTGCTGCCCGTGTACCCCTGGAACCAATTTAAAATTGCCTACAGCCATGTGTTATTATTTTAGGCCTTCGATGCCTGTCTGCGGTCACTCCTTCCACTAGGCCTCCACTGACCACACCACTGCTGTCCGTGTACCCCTGGAACCAATTTAAAATTGCCTACAGCCATGTGTTATTATTTTAGGCCTTCGATGCCTGTCTGCGGTCACTCCTTCCACTAGGCCTCCACTGACCACACCACTGCTGTCCGTGTACCCCTGGAACCAATTTAAAATTGCCTACAGCCATGTGTTATTATTTTAGGCCTTCGATGCCTGTCTGCGGTCCATTCTTTCAACTACTACTACACTGACCAGGGCACTGCTGGCCGTGTACCCCTGGAACCAACATCAGAAAATATAAAAATAAGTATTTTGCTTATAAAAAAGAAAATACTGGTGAGATATCAAATGCAGACATTTTAACATTAAAAACAAACACACAACTCTAATCTGGTACAGTACTAAAAATGGCCACCAGCTACAATTACTTTCTCCTGCAAGTAGTTAACTGAAAGTTTTTTTAAATTGAAAACACACATATGGCATCCACCGAGTGTTGTCCTGTCGCGTCTTCTTTATATTATTGCCGAGAAGATGCAAAATAATGAAAATAATAAAATCATTAATTACCAAAATAATAGAGAAAGTCAACACCACATTGCAAATAAACATTCATTCCAAATAAAGAAGCAGGGCGCGTCCGAGGGTGAGTATATACCTAATAAGAATATAATCACCCTCGGACGCGCAATGCTTATTTCCAACAGCCTTCCTTCCTAAGAATCAGCCCTTCCGTCGTGTAGAGAGACGTTGTGTTACACTCCAAGGTGTTCCCCAGGTTGCCTTTCCTGAGCTTCGATCTTCCGGCTCTCGTTTAGTAGTTCTTGGAAACTACTCTGCATTAGGCCTTCAAATTGGGTATGGGGTGTAGAGAGATGGTGTGTTCCACTCCAAGGTGTTCCCCAGGTTGCCTTTCCTGAGCTTCGATCTTCCGGCTCTCGTTTAGTAGTTGTTGGAAACTACGCTGCATTAGGCCTTCAAATTGGGTATGGGGTGTAGCGAGAGGGTGTGTTACACTCCAAGGTGTTCCCCAGGTTGCCTTTCCTGAGCTTCGATCTTCCGGCTCTCGTTTAGTAGTTCTTGGAAACTACACTGCATTAGGCCTTCAAATTGGGTATGGGGTGTAGAGAGAGGGTGTGTTACACTCCAAGGTGTTCCCCAGGTTGCCTTTCCTGAGCTTCGATCTTCCGGCTCTCGTTTAGTAGTTGTTGGAAACTACGCTGCATTAGGCCTTCAAATTGGGTATGGGGTGTAGCGAGAGGGTGTGTTACACTCCAAGGTGTTCCCCAGGTTGCCTTTCCTGAGCTTCGATCTTCCGGCTCTCGTTTAGTAGTTCTTGGAAACTACACTGCATTAGGCCTTCAAATTGGGTATGGGGTGTAGAGAGAGGGTGTGTTACACTCTAAGGTGTTCCCCAGGTTTCCTTGCCATTGCTTCGGTCTTCCGACTCTCGTTTAGTAGTTGTAGAAAAGTACACTGCATTAGGCCATACAAAATGGGTATGGGGTGGAGAGAGATGGTGTGTTACACTCCAAGGTGTTCCCCAGGTTGCCTTTCCTGAGCTTCTATCTTCAGGCTCTCATTAAATTGTGGTTAAATGGAACAACTGCATTTGGCGTACTAGTTGGTTTGGGGCCTACTATCGGTGTCTGCCACTCCTTGCTGTTCTCCTCCACTGAACAAAGCTGTGCCGCCTGTTTACTACGGTTGCCAATTTTGAACTGCATTTCGACTACTTACTGATTTGGCCCTACTCTCTGTGTCAGCCTCTCATTCCAGTTGTCCTCCACTGCAATGCCCCCTGGTTATTCCTGTGTTACCAATTTTGAACTGCATTTAGCCCACTTTCTTCTTTGGGCCTATATCTGTGTTTCCACTTCATCGTGCCCATTGCCCAGCCAGTGATAGATGAGTCTGCTGGTACATTGACCCATAACGCAACATTCCCCGTGCACGCTACACAACAACATTGTGACCCTGCTGAAAGTCAGGTTGCTCTTCCCGCATACCATACCACCTTACACGGGGACAAAGAGGAAGGTGCAGATGAAAGTGCAGGTTCCTTCATCAGGTGGGGGGAGGAATACTAGTTGGCGACGTCACTGGCACAGGGCCTCTCATAGTACGCAAAAGTGTTGCTGCCGGTGGGAGGCGCCCCCGCCGTGCAAACACACCGCTGTACTTTGAGGGGCCCTGTGCCAGTGCCAATGCCAACGAGTGGGCCCCCCCTGCTTGCTCAGGTTCACAGCACTTGCAAAGTTGAAATACTTACCTCTCCCTGCTCCACTGCCGTGACGTGGTCCAGATTTCCTGGGCCCACTAATTACTTGAACCAGCCCTACCCCCCACAACTTTAGCCAAATGACCCCCAATTTCAAATGCCTTCCAATTATTATAAGGTAAATTACGCTTGACAAGCTTCATTAAGAAGAATGGATGGTTTTGACATTAAAATGGCCACTCTAGGTGTTTTCCTGGCCCCCACTCACTGCCGACTATGCTGCCCCATTGACTTGCATTGGGTTTCGTGTTTCGGTCGATCCCGACTTTACGTCATAATCGGCCGATTTCACTCGACCCGACTTTGGACATAGTCGGGTTTCGCAAAACCCGGCTCGACTCTAAAAAGGTCAAGGTCGCTCAACTCTAGTTGTAGCCATTGGAAGGTCTTTCTGAACCAAAGTGGGCTCCTTGTTCGTGTGCAAGACCGCAATTTCAGATAATGACGTTGTTGGGACGAGGACTTGCCAGGTCACATTCGGCTCAGTCCAAAGTTGCGCTTTCTGATATTGCAAGCCATTCTTCATCCATAGTTCTTCCCACTGTCGTAGGAACTGCAACACCTCCGGGGACAAGGTACCCCTTTCTGATGAGCATGGAAGTCTCTGAGAAGCCACACATCTTCTTAACAAAGCCAGTTCGCCATCTTCCTGTTGAAGCTGAACCCATTCATGTCGAGTTCGTCCCAGTATGTCGTCTTGAACTGAGGTATGTGTCTGTCCCTGCTTTGCCACCACCATCCTGGTGGACCTCCAGAATCTAGGGACCTCTTTATCCTCTAGCTCTTCATCTCAGTCCCGTTCGGGTCTGGTACTCTTCCTCTGGGACAGGGCATCGGTGTGAGTATTTTCTGCCCCCTTCTGTAGGTGATTTTATAACATACTTTTGCCATTCTGGCTACCCGTCGCTGTTCTAAGGCCCCCAGTCTCACATTCTCCAGGTGCACAAGCGGGTTGTTATCAGTACGCACCAACACTTCAGAGCCAGACAGATATTCCACGAATCTCCCCATCATAGCCCACACCAAAGTTGCAGCTCCAACATGAAAGAACTGTAATTGTCCAGATTGCGTTCAGAATTGTGAAGGAACCGACCTGCATAAGTGATCACCCTCTCTCAGTTCTTGGCACCAGAGGGTACCTTTTTCAACAGTTCTTGTAAGGGCTTTGCCCGTCAAGTGAAATTCTTCTAAAACCACTTATAATACCTGGTCATTCCCAGGAACTCCCGCATATCTTTCACGGTCTCTGGAGTGGGCCAGTCTTGAATCACGGTGACCTTCTCTCTGGAAGGTTCCACCCCTTTGGCAGAAATGACATAACCCAGGTATTCAATTTGTGTGTGGAACAAATGGCACTTCTGGGGCTTCACCTTTAGTCCGTGCTACTGAAGGACGGCTAACACTTGTCCCAGGCGGATGTTCCTCGAATGAAGTCGCAAAGACTATAATGTCGTCCAGGTAGATGAGTGTCGACTCAAAGTTCAAGTCCCCTAGACATCTCTCCATGAGACGTTAGAAAGTTCCGGGAGCATTGGCTAGGCTGAACGGCATGCGGTTGAACTCATACAGACTCATACAGACCCCAAGGGGAGAATGAAGGCAGTCTTTGCTCAATCTTGTTCAGACATGGGGACTTGCCAGTAACCGCTGGCGAGGTCCAGTGTAGAGAAGAACCTGGCTTTCTCTAGAGTAGACAGGGACTCCTCAATCCGGGGCAGCGGGTACGAGTCCCTCACTGTACAGGCATTGAGTTTTCGGTAATTCACACAAAAACGCAAGGTGCCGTCTTTCGTATGTACCAACACAATTTGGGCAGCCCACGGACTCTGGTTCTCCCGGATCACACCGGCCTGCAACAGCTGATTCAACATGATTCCTGGTACAACTGTGGGGAAATTTGCTGGTAACACTTCCATATTGGCGCAGTGCTTCCAGTTGATATTCCGTGCATAATGGACGTGGTGCAGCCAAAATCATCTTCATGGAGGGCGAAGACTTCCTTATACTTCCCCAGCAGAGCTTCTACCTGTTGCACCTGAGCGGGTTTGAGTTCAGCCAGTTCAGCCCGCATTTGTTCCAATATGGGTCGGCCCTCCTTGATGTAACGAGGGTCTGACACTGAAATGGAGTTCACTGATACAGTCCAGGGGACTCCAGGTTGTACCTCCAATTGCACTGTTTGGGGGGCATTACTTCTTCTGGAAGATTCATGATTTGGGCCACCACACTTCTGGGAACGACAGCAATGTCCTGATCTCCTAAGTTAATGTGCAGCGCCCCAGAGACCTGGTTGTTGCAGTATGACACTCTGCCGCTAAGGGGAGTGATGGTACGTCTGATGGCACAAAGGAGTTCTCCTGACCAGGTATCACCAGAACACATTACACTTCACACTCCGGCCACTAGGGGGAGCAAAAGGCTTTATTTATTGGGCCACTCCTCACATTGGTAAAACTAGGGGTTGGGGAGGAAGTTAGTCAGAAGCTGACTGGGTTGGATTCAGGCAACATCCCGTGGCAGGGGGTGTTGCAGGGAGAAGACACAGGGGGGTCCCTGCCAGGCGTGGGAACCTGGCAGGTGCCTAGCGAACAGAGCAGAACGTAACGGAACCGCGCCTGCACTATCTTGCGGCGGTATCCTAAGAAAGAGACACAAAGGGAAGGATATTGTGGAACAGTGTAAATGAGATCAAGCACAAAGGAGTACCAGTAGGAGTCATGCCGTGAGACCGAGGCAACATCCTACTGAGGCGCGTAGCCGGTGGCCGGAACACCGCGGGAGTAACTGACTCTAGGCCTTACTTCGAACTCCACAGGACAGTTAATTATAGGTTGGCTGTCTACCTTAAATTTCCTACGAAGACATAGGGGGCAACAGTGGGAGAGGGGCGTCTCTAGGGTCCCGGAAGACCTCCAGGCCTTCCCATCATATGGGTGCGTCCTAGCCATAACATACCTGGGGGACGAGAAACTAGTAACATCTGGAACTAAAGAGAGAGAGAGCTGTAGAGAACGAACGAACGAGAACAGCAGTTTTGAGGACTATTCCGAATGCTCAGCAGGGTAGGACTACAACACACAGGCGCTAGTGGTTGGCAACGATTTCCATCTGCGAAGGAAACTCTGGATGTGCCCATCGGACCGGCCGGTCTTTGATAGCCCTGTTAAATGTGCTCTGGATTGAGGATCCTGAAGTCTTCAGTAAAGAGGTAAAGAGACTGCAACCTTGTGTCCTCGTTATTGACTGCATCTCACACCATCACCGTCCACCTTACTGGGAAGCCCTGGGAACATACTTCACCTGTGGGAAGGTATACCATCCAGCTGCCGTTCCATCAACCCAGCGGACCCCACAGCAGCGTCGGTCACCCTGACCGAACACTACAGGTGGCGTCACGAACCCCTGACAGACTGCATCACCTTTATTGGACGCCCCTTAGCAGGGTCGCGGACCGGGTCAAGCCACCGTGACAGCCTCAAAACCGAACCAGAGAGGCCCGGTACCGAGAACTCATGGCCCTGTGTCTGGGGGCGCTCCAAATGCACTGCAGCGGAACGGTTCCTTCCCTCACAATGGCCAACGTATGCACCACTAGGAGTCCCATTGGTAGTTGTTCAGAAGAGGATGGTTCGATTTGGGCCTCAACCCCCTCCAGGGGGACACAAGCATGAATGGGCAGGGACAGCACTGTTTGTCCTGGTGGAAGAACAATTTTGGTTGAGGCCAGAACAATTACTTTTCCTAATGCTCTTCCCTCATAGTTAGACTCCTGTACTTGTGCCACTCGCGCCAGTTGTTGGAAAATTCTTCTCTGTGGTTTGTGTGGGCCCCATTATTTCAGAGTTTTATTAGAGGAGTCTCTGAGGAGAAGGCTTCAAAACTCCTTCAGCACATTCATCCCCAAGGTGACAATGGGTCAATAATTCACCTCTCCCTGTGTCAGTACCACGCCTTTCTGTCCCAGGTCTTTCCCACAGATAGACACTTGCATCCTTACCACCCCTGCGACTGGGATGGGTACTTGGTTGGCCACCATTAACTTTATCTCAGAGCCCCATTCAGAACCGTTTGCCCAAGGAAAATGTTGCCGGTAATAAGCTTCTGGCATCGTGTCCACCAGGCATTGCACTGCACATCCATCCATTTCTGGCCATATATCAGGGGGCATGTTGACACTAAACTTGCGGGACTTCCACTACTCTTCCTCACCTGTTCTGGCTCTGAGCGATGTCCCCCCGGCTCAGAGCCCTCTAGTTTAACAGGCGGCAAGACGTCACTCTCCCACGGCGAGTGCACTTCCATGCAATGTGTCCGCTCTCTCCGCAGTTGTAACAAGTGATGAGCCTTGGTCGGCGAAATATTCGGGAGTCACAGCGAGTCTCTGTACCTTCTCTATCTTCTGCAGGGTTACTGGTAGCCTCTATCTTTATCTTGATGTCAGCCAGTTCTACTTTCACATTCAGAAGTTCTGTCCTCAGTTCTTCCTTCCATTGGGGTTCAGCAATAGCATTTACAGACACCCCCACGCTCTGGACCTTCCCCACTGGGACTGTCACCCCCTGCTCCTGTTCACGCATGGGTGCCTCACTCCCTACTTCAGGAAAAGTCATTTGGGGGTTCACCCATACATGTTCTTGCAGGGCTTGTTTTGTCAGCACGTCTCGTAAACCTGTCACTAGGAGGTCTCGTAACATTATGCCCGTGGGTCCCACTCCCTTGCTGTCTTTCCTAATAATTGCAGTTTGTAGCTCTTGCAGTGCATTCATATATTGAGTCATGGTCTCTCCCTCGTTCTGCATCCTACTAAAAAGACGTGTTCTCAGTTCCCCTACTTCTGTGGGGTCCCCGTGAGTCTCCTCCAAGATCTGCAGCACCTTATTAAAGGTATCCCGGTCTCATGGGGTCCGTAACATTACTGAATCCCTGGCTTCCCTATCAAGGGCCATAATGGCTACCTCAGCCTCCAGCGCAGGGGTAATGGGGTGCATTTGGATCGCCCCAGGCGCAGGGCAATGGGGTTCTTCAGTCCCTTCAGCCGCGGGGATGTCACAGTGGCCCGACCCGGTCCGTGGCGCTGTTAAGGGGCGCCCAATTACAAGGTGATAATAAGGTTGTCAAGTGTTCGTGATGCCACCTGTGGCATTCGGTCAGGGTGACCGACGCTGCTTAGGGGTCTTTACCTTTACTGAAGGCTTCAGCATCCATCGTCCAGGGTGCCGGATGACAGGGTTAGCAGAGTCCGGCCGGTCTGATGGCAATTCCAGAGTTCCCCTGTCCAGGTGGAAATCCGTAGCTTTCCCCTTGTGCACAGTAACGTAGTAGGTCCCTACGTGCATTAGCTCCCATAGGGTCCTCACTCTTGTTACTCTTCTCTCGGTCCCCCAGATGGATAGGACCAACCCGTATGATGGTGGTGGCCTGAGGCTATTTTATAGGGACTCTAGCATCGCCCCTCCTCCGCGTTGCCACCTTGTCTGCTTAGGTTCGTAGGTTGGGCTGCCAGCTTGGAGATGACTGTCCTGCCGGTCTCTGAAGTAAAGCATAGAGTCTATTACTCCCTCAGTGTTCCGGCTACCGGCTCTGCACTCAGTGGGAGGCAGCCTGCTTCTAGCTGGTCTTCCACTGGTGTTATACTCCTGTTGCTACGACTTCGGTGCTCACTCACTACGACACACTTCCTTTCTTGTCCTTTCCTTGGAAGCTGCCGCAATCAGGTGCAGGCGCAGCTCCGTGTCCTTCTTTCCTTCCTGGGCCGAGCCCAGTCTGCTCCTCTCCTCCTGACTGTCTCCTTCTCCCTCCAGTCAGCTTCTCCTCCGACTCCAACTGAACTCACTTCCTAACCAAACCCCCAGTTTTACCCAAGTGTGAGGAGTGGCCTAATAGATAGAACCCTTTGCTCCCACTGGTGGCTGGCATGTGAAGTGTGTGTGTGGCTGTGATACCTGGCAGGGTGAACTCCTTTGGTGCCATCAGACGTAACATCGCTCCTCCTGGTGGAAGAATGACATAACTACAACGACCAGGACTCTGGGGCTCTGCACTCCCCCCCCCCCTTCCCCCCCGTTAAATCCAGCACTCCCAGGCTGGGAAAAGAACACAACAATTACAGGTTAGCAAAAGACATGCAAAATTTTGGATGCTTTAAACAAATAAATTAACAGTGCTTCCCTTTATGGGAGGTGAGAACACTTGAACGTTGCAAACAAAAACGTATTCACTTTATGCATATTATAAAAGAGAACATTTACTAACTTGCTATGAAATACAATTACCCATACAGGTATCCTATCTACTAAGTGCAAGTACCCTCTAAGGGTATACTATCATTAACCCTTAATGTGCAATTTTAACCTTTTCTTTATTCTTCTTCTTAACATGCAGGACTATCTGTCTACCCCTACGGGCCTACTGCATTTTTCTTCCTAAAACCTTACTTTTATCTAAAGTACGTCATTAACATTCTATCACTATCTAGATACATATTATCAACTATGTAAACATTATTAATAAGCGACTACAGAACATTCCCTTTAAGAGAGAAACTTGTCTTTTCTGAGGTAGTGCAAACAATCAACAAGTCAGTAATAAACTTTAAGACTGTAGAAATTTTCACGTCGTCATCAGGAACAGTTTCTTCGCAAAGTCTTCTTGCTTGTAAAACCAGTAGAGAGCACCTTTAAGAAGGTGCAAACTATTTACAGAGGACAGTTCGGGAACCACTCACCGTCCATGATTCCAATGTTCCTTTAAAACCATGATGAACTTGTGCAAAACTGGAGCAAAATAGGGATCCCTTTAAGAATTAACCCTGAATGGGTTTAAAGCAGCAAAGAATGAAAACAGTTAACTATGTACATTTTCGGTTTTCCGAGGTTTACTGAAGTTCTGGCAGTAGTAAAGGTCGAGTTAGCCCAACTGGATACTGGCGGCTACCACGTGCCACATAAGGGGCTCCTTCACGCCACACAGGGGTCTTTGTACCCACAGTTCGCTGTTTAGGCACAGCTGGTGCGCAAACCATCATTGCAGGCAATTCCTTGGCAACCACCGTAGTAGTGGTAGCTACCGTACAGGTAGTGGTCCTGACGATAGTGCTCGTCGGAGTAGCAATTGTAGTCTTCGTGACGGCGGACCCCTGAACACAAGGGGGCACTGTTGCCATAGGAGTCAATTGAGCGGAAGCTTTAGTTAGGTGCCCGACGGGGTCCCTCTTTTTATGCATGTTGAGGGCGAACCAGCCCTTCTCACCAAAGTGCCTGGTATACGTCACGGTGTCATCCGGGTATAGGTCCCGATCCGGTTGTCCCTCCCGGAGATGCGACTCCACATCCTGGCGGTTCACGAACACCTCCGCGTACAACCCAGGCTCCTTTATAAAGCCCCAACCTCCACTGAGTCTAAAAGTCACGACTCTGCCCTGCCTCTGCGGGGCCTGGTGGGTGCTGCAGTCCTTGTGGGCCTTGGCCTTGACTGCAAGGTCCTTTAGGTGTTAGGCCTGACGCTTGGCCTGGTATTCTGCCTCCTGCGCCTCCCTCCTGGGCCTTATAATCCTCACAGCTGAGGACCTTCACCGTCTCACCCTCTTGCCGTATGGCCCCGGGAAATCCCATAAAATTTTGCCCGGGGTTCACCCAGCGGCATACAGTCCGCTCTGCGTAGACCTCACCCGGTAGGGTGGTGGGCGCGATCGGGGCCTTTAGGAGTTGCTCTATACCCGTGGCCTGGTCCTAGGGTTCTAGGCACTGGAGGCGGTGAGTACCGCGGGGAGGTGGTGCTGCGACAGGGCCCACAAGCAGGCCTTCAGTCACCGGGGCAGGATCAGTGTCCTTACCTGCCACCTCGGCGTCCTGGGTCTCGATTGGCTCCACCGATGGCGGTGGCGGTAGCGGTTCCAGTGACGGTTCAGGGAATGGCGTCAGTGTCTGTAGTTCTTCCGCAGGCACCACAGGGTATGAGGACTTAGTCTTCACCTGCAGCTGCAGGAGCTGATCAATTAGCTCCTCCATTCCGAGCTGCAGGGATTCAGCATCAGCAGTGAGGACTTGGCTATGGTACCCCTCCGGGTAGCTGGGGGAGTCTCCTGCTCCGACCCCACGTTCTGGCTCCGGGTGACTTGCCATGGCGTCCTCCACGTGGCTGTTGTCCTCCTCGTTCTTTTCCCGCTCTCTCCTCTGTGGGCGGTTTTGTTTCCTTTGTCTCCGCCCGCCATTGAGGATCAGGAGGCGGATCTCGGCTGCTGACAGACACGTCCTCAAGGTACAGAAATATTTAGTTTTGGCGGCCATTATTTTTCGCGCTTCTCAGTTCGTTCACGCCCACAACTCCACGTCCTTCTTCTTCTCCAGCGCTCCTCGTGGCGCGGTAATGGCGGCGATTTTGGCGGGAATTTTTGGCGATAAATCACAACACACAGTACTGAAGCAGATCACAGTTCAAGCACAATTCTGGCACAGTTCTAAGGCACACATGATCCAAATTCTCAGGCTTAAGTAGATCCTGTTCATGACGCCAAAAAGTTGAATCGCCCCCAGGTGCAGGGCAATGGGGTACTCGGTACCGGGTCCTTCAGTCCCTTCAGCCGCGGGGATGTCACGGTGACCCGACCCGGTCCGTTGCCCTGCTAAGGGGCGCCCAATTAAAAGGTGATAATAAGTTTGTCAAGTGTTCGTGACGCCACCTGTGGTATTCGGTCAGGGTGACCGACGCTGCTTAGGGGTCCGCTGGGGTGATGGAATGGCAGCTAGATGATATACCTTCCCATAGGTGAAGTATATCCCCAGGGCTTCCCAGAAGTGTAGATGGTGATGGTGGATGGTGCAAGGCGCGGTGAATAACGAGGACACAATGGGTGCAGTCTCTTTACCTTTACTGAAGGCTTCAGCATCCACAGTCCAGGGTGCCGGATGACAGGGTAGGCAGAGTCCGGCTGGTCTGATGGCAATTCCAGAGTTCCCCTATCCAGGTGGAAATCAGTAGCCTTCCCCTTGTGCACAGTAACGTAGTAGGTCCCTACATGCATTAGCTCCCATAGGGTCCTCACTCTTGTTACTCTTCTCTCGGTCCCCCAGATGGATAGGACCAACCCGTATGACGGTGGTGGCCTGAGGCTATTTTATAGGGACCCTACTTGGAGATGACTGTCCTGCCGGTCTCTGAAGTAAAGCATAGAGTCTTTTACTCCCTCGGTGTTCCAGCTACCAGCTCTGCGCTCAGTGGGAGGCAGCCTGCTTCTAGCTGGTCTTCCACTGGTGTTATACTCCTGTTGCTACGACTTCGGTGCTCACTCACTACGACACACTTCCTTTCTTGTCCTTTCCTTGGAAGCTGCCGCAATCAGGTGCAGGCGCAGCTCCGTGTCCTTCTTTCCTTCCTGGGCCGAGCCCAGTCTGCTCCTCTCCTCTTCTCCTGACTGTCTCCTTCTCCCTCCAGTCAGCTTCTCCTCCGACTCCAACTGAACTCACTTCCTAACCAAACCTCCAGTTTTACCCAAGTGTGAGGAGTGACCTAATAGATAGAACCTTTTACTCTCCCTGGTGGCTGGCGTGTGAAGTGTGTGTGTGGCTGTGATACCTGGCAGGGTGAACTCCTTTGGTGCCATCAGACGTAACATCGCTCCCCCTGGTGGAAGAACGACATTACTGCAACGACCAGGACTCTGTGGCGCTGCACATTCTCATCATCCCTCTAAGGTGCTTAGTTCAGCTCCAAAGCATAGTGTTGCTCCTCGTGAGCTTGGGCTAATTGCTCAGCATGTTCCCTAAGCTGGTCCTGGGGTCACCCCCAACTGCTTGGTCTGCCGCCTGCATTCTATTGGACTGCATCAAGCTGACTACGCCAAGTGTAGGATGCTAGCAGGTGCGTAGGATGCAGTAACACACTGGAGGCAGATCAAGGGTTAACAGATTCTTTATATATAGGAACAGTAATGGTACAAGCAGGGAGGTAAAGGAAGTGATTGCAGGATGGGGGAAAAGTCAAATGCAATAGACTATAACGGATTAACTTATCAGTCTGTGTGTGCTGGAGGAAGGTGGCTGGAAGATCCCTCGGCGCCGCCGCAGACGGCGGCAAATGTCTCTGATCCGGTCCTGCAGTTCCGGGTTCTTCGGCATGTGATCTCGTGATCTGTGCACATGGTGGAGTAGAGGTTATGGTCGGCGGCACAGAAGAAGCAGAAAGTTCAGTAGGCAAGGCCACAGTGGAAGCACACAGTCCAGTGGACATGGCCACAGGCACGGGCTGGTCCTTAGCAGACACCTGTTATGATCTGGTGGCCTAGGAGCGGCATGTGACGTACTCTGGAGAAGGTGGTACCTGTACTGACCGCAGACCCTGAACTTAGCACCGCAACTAGAAGTAGCCGTGAGATGTACCTAACACTCCCTAGACACCTCGACACAGCCTAAGGACTAACTTCCCCTAAAGATAGAAGCGGGAAAACTATCTTGCCTCAGAGAAAATCCCCAAAGGATAGACAGCCCCCCACAAATATTGACTGTGAGAGGAGAGGTTAATGACATACGCAGACTGAAATCAGGATTAGCAAAAGAGGCCTTTCTAGCTAAAAAGAAAGAATAGGACAGAGTACTATACGGTCAGTATTAAAACACTAGAAAATATCCACTACAGAAAATACAAATCTCCACATCTGACTAAAGACATGGAGGGTATATCTGCATCTCCAGAGATACAGCTTGACTGCAAAAAATCCTGACAAAGCTGGACAAGACAAAACATGAAAATGCACAGAACTATAAGGCCCACAGCATGTGGACAGCAAAAACAAAGCAGGACTTATCTTTGTTGAAAAGAACAACAAAACAGGAGAGACCAGTCAGGGATGTGAATCCTCCAAAAACAATGGACAACTGGCACTGACTAAAGGATCAAGCAAGACTTAAATAGCCCAGTCCAAATTTCAATAAGTGGACACACCTGATAAATGCTGCGATCCAAAGACAGCAGCACTACCACTCATAACCACCAGAGGGAGCCCAAGAGCAGAATTCACAACAGTACCCCCCCCCTTGAGGAGGGGTCACCGAACCCTCACCAGAGCCCCCAGGCCGATCAGGACGAGCCAAATGAAAAGCACGAACCAAATCGTCAGCATGAACATCGGAGGCAACAACCCAAGAATTATCCTCCTGGCCATAACCCTTCCATTTGACAAGATACTGAAGCTTCCGCCTCGAAAAACGAGAATCCAAAATCTTCTCAACCACATACTCCAACTCCTGTTGTGAATTATGTGGCAGAGCTCCCTCCTGTGGTCACAAGTGGAACTTCGGCTGATTCTCTCTGTGAGCTTCTGTTGGTGGAGGGAAGTGGTACTGCGGCTTCTGAGTTTCCTCCCTCAGGTGATCTGGTGAGGTCGTTAGGTGCTTCTCTACTTAACTCCACCTAATGCTTTGATCCTGGCTTCCTGTCAATGTTCCAGTGTTGGACTTGCTTTTCCCTGGATCATTCCTGTGGCCTGCTGCTCTGCATAGCTAAGTTCTTCTTTGCTATTTGTTTGCTATTTTTTCTGTCCAGCTTGTCTATTTTGTTGCTGGAAGCTCTGGGACGCAAAGGGTGTACCTCCATGCCGTTAGTTCGGTACGGAGGGTCTTTTTGCCCCCTTTGCGTGGTTTTCTTTAGGGTTTTGTGTAGACCGCAAAGTTACCTTTTCTATCCTCGATCTGTTCAGAAAGTCGGGCCTCACTTTGCTGAATCTATTTCATCTCTACGTTTGTCTTTTCATCTTAACTCACAGTCATTATATGTGGGGGGCTGCCTTTTCCTTTGGGGTATTTCTCTGAGGCAAGGTAGGCTTATTTTCTATCTTCAGGCTAGTTAGTTTCTCAGGCTGTGTCGAGTTGCCTAGGCAGAGTTAGGCACAATCCACGGCTGCCTCTAGTGGTGTTTGGAGAGGATTAGGGATTGCGGTCTGCAGAGTTCCCACGTCTCAGAGCTCGTTCTATGATTTTGGGTTATTGTCAGATCACTGTATGTGCTCTGACCGCTATGTCCATTGTAGTACTGAATTGCCTTTCATAACAGTACAGGAAGCCAAAAGTACTAATGATTCTCAATAGAGGGAAAAAAGAAGTTCTGAGACCATTTTTTTTTTCTTTGCACTGTGTTTTGCCTTTTTTTTCCCCTAGACATTTGGGTGGTTCAGTACACAGGTGTAGCGATGGACATTAGAAGTCTGTCTTCATTTGTGGATCAGCTCTCGGCAAGAGTACAAAAGATTCAAGACACTATTGATCAGAAAGCTATGTTGGAACCAAGAATTCCTATTCCTGATTTGTTTTTTGGAGATAGAACTAAGTTTCTGAGTTTCAAAAATAATTGTAAATTATTTCTGGCCTTGAAACCTCGCTCCTCTGGTGATCCAGTTCAACAGGTTTTGATTGTTATTTCTTTTTTGCGCGGTGACCCTCAGGACTGGGCATTTTCTCTTGCGCCAGGAGATCCTGCATTGAGTAATATCGATGCGTTTTTCCTGGCGCTCGGATTGCTGTACGATGAACCTAATTCAGTGGATCAGGCAGAGAAAAATTTGCTGGCTCTTTGTCAGGGTCAGGATGAGATAGAGGTATATTGTCAGAAATTTAGAAAGTGGTCCGTGCTCACTCAATGGAATGAATCTGCGCTGGCAGCTATGTTCAGAAAGGGTCTCTCTGAAGCCCTTAAGGATGTCATGGTGGGATTTCCTATGCCTGCTGGTTTGAATGAGTCTATGTCTTTGGCCATTCAGATCGGTCGACGCTTGCGTGAGCGTAAATCTGTGCACCATTTGGCGGTATTACCTGAGCTTAAACCTGAGCCTATGCAGTGCGATAGGACTTTGACCAGAGTTAAACGGCAAGAACACAGACGTCTGAATGGCTGTGTTTCTACTGTGGTGATTCCACTCATGCTATCTCTGATTGTCCTAAGCGCACTAAGTGGTTCACTAGGTCTGCCACCATTGGTACGGTACAGTCAAAATTTCTTCTGTCCGTTACCTTGATCTGCTCTTTGTCATCGTATTCTGTCATGGCATTTGTGGATTCAGGCGCTGCCCTGAATTTGATGGACTCGGAGTATGCTAAGCGTTGTGGGTTTCTCTTAGAGCCCTTGCAGTGTCCTATTCCATTGAGAGGAATTGATGCCACGCCTTTGGCCAAGAATAAGCCTCAATACTGGACCCAGCTGACCATGTGCATGGCTCCTGCACATCAGGAGGTTATTCGCTTTCTGGTGTTGCATAATCTGCATGATGTGGTCGTGTTGGGGTTGCCATGGCTACAAGCCCATAATCCAGTATTAGATTGGAAATCCATGTCGGTGTCCAGCTGGGGTTGTCAGGGGGTACATGGTGATGTTCCATTTCTGTCAATTTCGTCATCCACCCCTTCTGAGGTTCCAGAGTTCTTGTCTGATTACCGGGATGTATTTGATGAGCCCAAGTCCGATGCCCTACCTCCGCATAGGGATTGTGATTGTGCTATCAATTTGATTCCTGGTAGTAAATTCCCAAAAGGTCGACTGTTTAATTTATCCGTGCCTGAGCACGCCGCTATGCGCAGTTATGTGAAGGAATCCCTGGAGAAGGGGCATATTCGCCCGTCATCGTCACCATTAGGAGCAGGGTTCTTTTTTGTAGCCAAGAAGGATGGTTCGCTGAGACCTTGTATAGACTACCGCCTTCTAAATAAGATCACGGTTAAATTTCAGTACCCCTTGCCATTGTTATCTGATTTGTTTGCTCGGATTAAGGGGGCTAGTTGGTTCACCAAGATAGATCTTCGTGGTGCGTATAATCTGGTGCGAATCAGGCGAGGAGATGAATGGAAAACTGCATTTAATACGCCCGAGGGTCATTTTGAGTATCTAGTGATGCCATTCGGACTTGCCAATGCTCCATCAGTGTTTCAGTCCTTTATGCATGACATCTTCCGAGAGTACCTGGATAAATTCCTGATTGTGTACTTGGATGACATTTTGATCTTCTCGGATGATTGGGAGTCTCATGTGAAGCAGGTCAGAACAGTTTTTCAGGTCCTGCGTGCTAATTCTTTGTTTGTGAAGGGATCAAAGTGTCTCTTTGGTGTGCAGAAGGTTTCATTTTTGGGGTTCATCTTTTCCCCTTCTACTATCGAGATGGATCCTGTTAAGGTCCAAGCCATCCATGATTGGACTCAGCCGACATCTCTGAAAAGTCTGCAAAAGTTCCTGGGCTTTGCTAATTTTTATCGTCGCTTCATCTGCAATTTTTCTAGTATTGCCAAACCATTGACCGATTTGACCAAGAAGGGTGCTGATTTGGTCAATTGGTCTTCTGCTGCTGTGGAAGCTTTTCAAGACTTGAAGCGTCGTTTTTCTTCTGCCCCTGTGTTGTCAACCAGATGTTTCTCTTCCATTCCAGGTCGAGGTTGATGCTTCTGAGATTGGAGCAGGGGCTGTTTTGTCACAGAGAGGTTCTTATTGCTCAGTGATGAAACCATGCACTTTTTTTTCCAGGAAGTTTTTGCCTGCTGAGCGAAATTATGATGTGGGCAACCGAGAGTTGCTGGCCATGAAGTGGGCATTCGAGGAGTGGCGTCATTGGCTTGAAGGAGCTAAGCATCGCGTGGTGGTATTGACTGATCATAAGAACTTGACTTATCTTGAGTCTGCTAAGCGGTTGAATCCTAGACAGGCTCGTTGGTCGCTGTTTTTTGCCCGTTTTGACTTTGTGATTTCGTACCTTCCGGGCTCTAAAAATGTGAAGGCGGATGCTCTTTCTAGGAGTTTTGTGCCCGACTCTCCGGGTTTGTCTGAGCCGGCGGGTATCCTCAAGGAAGGAGTAATTGTGTCTGCCATCTCCCCTGATTTGCGGCGGGTGCTGCAAAAATTTCAGGCTAATAAACCTGATTGTTGTCCAGCGGAGAGACTGTTTGTCCCTGATAGGTGGACCAATAAAGTTATCTCTGAGGTTCATTGTTCGGTGTTGGCTGGTCATCCTGGAATCTTTGGTACCAGAGAGTTGGTGGCTAGATCCTTTTGGTGGCCGTCTCTGTCGCGGGATGTGCGTGTTTTTGTGCAGTCCTGTGGGATTTGTGCTCGGGCTAAGCCCTGCTGTTCTCGTGCCAGTGGGTTGCTTTTGCCCTTGCCGGTCCCGAAGAGGCCTTGGACACATATCTCTATGGATTTTATTTCTGATCTTCCCGTTTCTCAAAAGATGTCAGTCATTTGGGTGGTCTGTGATCGCTTTTCTAAGATGGTCCATCTGGTACCCTTGTCTAAATTGCCTTCCTCCTCTGATTTGGTGCCATTGTTCTTCCAGCATGTGGTTCGTTTACATGGCATTCCAGAGAATATCGTTTCTGACAGAGGTTCCCAGTTTGTTTCAAGGTTTTGGCGAGCCTTTTGTGGTAGGATGGGCATTGACTTGTCTTTTTCCTCGGCTTTCCATCCTCAGACTAATGGCCAGACCGAACGAACCAATCAGACCTTGGAAACATATCTCAGATGCTTTGTTTCTGCCAATCAGGATGACTGGGTGTTCTTTTTGCCTTTGGCTGAGTTCGCCCTTAATAATCGGGCCAGCTCGGCTACCTTGGTTTCGCCATTTTTCTGCAATTCAGGGTTCCATCCTCGTTTCTCTTCAGGACAGGTTGAGTCTTCGGACTGTCCTGGTGTGGATACTGTGGTGGACAGGTTGCAGCAGATTTGGACTCATGTAGTGGACAATTTGACCTTGTCCCAGGAGAAGGCTCAACGTTTCGCTAATCGCAGACGCCGTGTGGGTCCCTGACTTCGTGTTGGGGATCTGGTTTGGTTATCTTCTCGTCATATTTCTATGAAGGTTTCCTGTCCTAAGTTTAAACCTTGTTTCATTGGTCCGTATAGGATTTCTGAGGTTCTTAATCCTGTGTCTTTTCGTCTGACCCTTCCAGATTCTTTTTCCATACATAACGTATTCCATAGGTCATTGTTGCGGAGATACGTGGCACCTATGGTTCCATCTGTTGATCCTCCTGCCCCGGTTTTGGTGGAGGGGGAATTGGAGTATATTGTGGAGAAGATTTTGGATTCTCGTGTTTCTAGACGGAAACTCCAGTATCTGGTTAAATGGAAGGGTTATGCTCAGGAAGATAATTCCTGGGTTTTTGCCTCTGATGTCCATGCTCCCGATCTTGTTCGTGCCTTTCATGTGGCTCATCCTGGTCGGCCTTGGGGCTCTGGTGAGGGTTCGGTGACCCCTCCTCAAGGGGGGGGTACTGTTGTGAATTCTGTGGCAGAGCTCCCTCCTGTGGTCACAAGTGGTACTTCGGCTGATTCTCTCTGTGAGCTTCTGTTGGTGGAGGGAAGTGGTACTGCGGCTTCTGAGTTTCCTCCCTCAGGTGATCTGGTGAGGTCGTTAGGTGCTTCTCTACTTAACTCCACCTAATGCTTTGATCCTGGCTTCCTGTCAATGTTCCAGTGTTGGACTTGCTTTTCCCTGGAACATTCCTGTGGCCTGCTGCTCTGCATAGCTAAGTTCTTCTTTGCTATTTGTTTGCTATTTTTTCTGTCCAGCTTGTCTAATTTGTTGCTGGAAGCTCTGGGACGCAAAAGGTGTACCTCCGTGCCGTTAGTTCGGTACGGAGGGTCTTTTTGCCCCCTTTGCGTGGTTTTCTTTAGGGTTTTGTGTAGACCGCAAAGTTACCTTTTCTATCCTCGATCTGTTCAGAAAGTCGGGCCTCACTTTGCTGAATCTATTTCATCTCTACGTTTGTCTTTTCATCTTAACTCACAGTCATTATATGTGGGGGGCTGCCTTTTCCTTTGGGGTATTTCTCTGAGGCAAGGTAGGCTTATTTTCTATCTTCAGGCTAGTTAGTTTCTCAGGCTGTGCCGAGTTGCCTAGGCAGAGTTAGACACAATCCACGGCTGCCTCTAGTGGTGTTTGGAGAGGATTAGGGATTGCGGTCTGCAGAGTTCCCACGTCTCAGAGCTCGTTCTCTGATTTTGGGTTATTGTCAGATCACTGTATGTGCTCTGACCGCTATGTCCATTGTAGTACTGAATTGCCTTTCATAACAAACTCCCCATCAATCAACACTGGAGCCGGAGGATCAACAGAGGGAACAACGGGCACCACATACTTCCGCAACAAAGATCTATAGAAAACATTATGGATGGAAAAAGAGGCTGGAAGGGCCAAACGAAAAGACAGTGGATTGATAATCTCAGAAATCCTATAAGGACCAATAAAGCGAGGCTTGAACCTAGGGGAAGAAACCTTCATAGGAACATGACGGGAAGACAACCAGACCAAATCCCCAACCCAAAGCCGGGAACCAACACACCGACAACGGTTAGCAAAACGCTGAGCCTCCTCCTGAGACAACACCAAATTGTCCACCACATGAGCCCAAATTTGCTGCAGCCTGTCAACCACAGAATCCACACCAGGACAATCAGAAGGCTCACCCTGCCCTGAAGAAAAACGAGGATGAAAACCAAAATTACAAAAAAAAGGCGAAATCAAGGTAGCAGAACTAGCCCGATTATTAAGGGCAAACTCGGCCAATGGCAAAAAAGCCACCCAATCATCCTGATCAGCAGAGACAAAGCATCTCAAATAAGTTTCCAAAGTCTGATTAGTTCGCTCGGTTTGGCCATTTGTCTGAGGATGAAATGAGGAAGAAAAAGACAAATCAATGCCCAGCCTAGCACAAAAAGCCCGCCAAAACCTAGAAACAAACTGGGAACCTCTGTCGGACACAATATTCTCCGGAATGCCATGCAAACGAACCACATGCTGAAAAAACAACGGAACCAAATCAGAAGAGGAAGGCAATTTAGGCAAAGGTACCAAATGAACCATCTTAGAAAACCGATCACAAACCACCCAGATAACCGACATCCTCTGGGAAACCGGAAGATCTGAAATAAAATCCATAGAAATATGCGTCCAAGGCCTCTCAGGGACCGGCAAAGGCAGAAGCAACCCACTAGCACGGGAACAACAAGGCTTGGCCCGCGCACAAGTCCCACAGGACGCACATCCCGCGACAAAGAAGGCCACCAAAAGGACCTACCAACCAAATCTCTGGTACCAAAAATCCCAGGATGGCCAGCCAACACAGAACAATGAACCTCAGAAATCACTTTACTAGTCCATCTATCAGGAACAAACAGTTTCCCCACTGGACAGCGGTCAGGTTTATCAGCCTGAAATTCCTGAAGAACCCGTCGTAAATCAGGGGAGATGGCAGAAAGAATCACCCCTTCCTTCAGAATGCCGACCGGCTCAAGGACCCCAGGAGAATCAGGCAAAAAACTCCTAGAGAGGGCATCAGCCTTAACATTCTTAGAATCCGGAAGATACGAGACCACAAAATCAAAACGGGAGAAAAACAGGGACCATCGAGCCTGTCTAGGGTTCAGTCGTTTGGCAGACTCGAGGTAAATCAGATTTTTATGATCGGTCAGGACCATAATACGGTGCTTGGCCCCCTCAAGCCAATGTCGCCACTCCTCAAATGCCCACTTCATAGCCAACAACTCCCGATTGCCGACATCATAATTGCGTTTCGCAGGCGAAAACTTCCGAGAAAAGAAGGCACACGGTTTCATCAAGGAACCATCAGAACTCCTCTGAGACAAAACGGCCCCTGCCCCAATCTCAGACGCATCAACCTCAACCTGAAATGGAAGAGAAACATCCGGCTGACGCAACACAGGGGCAGAAGTAAATCGGCGTTTAAGCTCCTGAAAGGCAGAAACAGCCGCGGAGGACCAATTCGTCACATCAGCACCTTTCTTCGTTAAATCGGTCAGAGGTTTAACCACACTGGAGAAGTTGGCAATGAAACAACGATAAAAATTAGCAAAGCCCAAGAATTTCTGAAGGCTCTTCACAGATGTGGGCTGAATCCAATCATGAATGGCCTGAACCTTAACCGGATCCATTTCTATAGATGAGGGAGAAAAAATGAAGCCCAAAAAAGAAACCGTCTGCACTCCAAAGAGGCACTTAGACCCCTTCACAAATAAAGCATTATCACGGAGGATCTGAAATACCATCCTGACCTGTTTCACATGAGACTCCCAATCATCGGAAAAAATCAAAATATCATCCAAATATACAATCATGAATTTATCAAGATAATTCCGAAAGATATCATGCATGAAGGACTGGAACACAGATGGGGCATTAGAGAGTCCGAATGGCATCACAAGGTATTCAAAATGGCCTTCGGGCATATTAAATGCAGTTTTCCATTCGTCACCCTGCTTAATATGAACAAGATTATATACCCCTCGAGGTCAATCTTAGTAAACCAACTAGCCCCCTTAATCCTAGCAAACAAATCAGTAAGCAAAGGCAAAGGGTATTGAAATTTGACCGTGATCTTATTCAAGAGGCGATAATCAATACAGGGTCTCAAGGAGCCATCCTTCTTGGCAACAAAAAAAAAACCTTCTCCCAACGGTGAAGAAGATGGCCGAATATGCCCCTTCTCCAAAGACTCCTTAATATAGCTCCGCATGGCGGCATGTTCTGGCACAGACAGGTTGAAAAGTCGGCCCTTAGGGAATTTACAACCTGGAATCAAGTCAATAGCACAATCACAGTCCCTATGCGGGGGAAGGAAACTGGATTTGGGCTCATCGAATACATCCTGGAAATCTGACAAAAACTCAGGAATTTCAGAAGAAGGGGAAGAGGAAATTGACATTAAAGGAACGTGACCATGAACTTCCTGACAACCCCAACTAGTCACATAGATTTCCAATCTAACACCGGATTATGTACCTGTAACCATAGAAAACCCAGCACAATAGCATCATGCAAATTATGCAACACCAGAAAACGACAATCTTCCTGATGTGCTGGCGCCATGCACATGGTCAGCTGTGTCCAAAACTGAGGTTTATTTTTAGCCAACGGTGTAACATCAATGCCCCTTAAAGGAATAGGGTTCTGCAAAGGCTGGAAGGGGAAACCACAACGTCTGGCAAATTCTAAGTCCATTAAGTTCAGAGCGGCGCCTGAATCCACAAATCCCATGACAGAAAATGACGATAATGAGCAGATCAAGGTCACAGATAACAGAAATTTAGGTTGTACAGTACTGATGGTAACAGAACTAGCGATTCTCTTTGTATGCTTAGGGCAATCAGAAATAACATGAGCAGAATCGCCGCAGTAAAAACACAACCTATTCTGACGCCTGAATCTTTGTCGTTCAGCTCTAGACAAAATCCTATCCCACTGCATAGGCTCAGGGCTCCGCTCGGAGGACAACGCCACAGTGTGCACAACTCTGTGCTCGCGCAAGCGCCGATCAATCTGAATGGCCAGAGACATAGAATCACTCAGACCAGCAGGCGTAGGGAACCCCACCATAACATCTTTAACGGATTCAGAAAGACCCTTTCTGAAAATTGCCGCCAAGGCATCTTCATTCCATTTAGTCAATACAGACCATTTTCTAAATTTCTGGCAATACGATTCTGCCGCTTCTTGACCCTGACACAGGGCCAACAAGGTCTTCTCTGCATGACCCACTGAATTAGGTTCATCATACAATAACCCTAGCGCCTGAAAAAAGGTGTCTACATTAAGCAAAGCAGGATTCCCAGATTCCAGGGAAAATGCCCAATCCTGAGGATCACCACGCAGCAGGGAAATAACAATTTTAACCTGCTGAATGGGATCACCAGAAGAACGGGGTTTCAGAGCAAAAAACAGTTTACAGTTATTTTTAAAGCTCAAAAATTTGGACCGGTCCCCAAAAAACAAATCAGGAGTTGGAATTCTAGGCTCTAAAACCGGAGTCTGAACGATATAATCAGAAATACCCTGTACTCTAAAAGCAAGTTGGTCCACATGAGAAACCAATTCCTGAACCTCCATGCCAGCGCCTAACTCCTGAGCCACCCAGAGGAAATGAGGGAAGGAAAGACACAACAGACTACAGAAAAAAAAATGGCTCAGCACTTTCCTTCCCTTCTTCTGAGATGCGTTTAACTCATTGTTGGCCAGTTGTACTGTTATGATCTGGTGGCCTAGGAGCAGCATGTGACGTACTCTGGAGAAGGTGGTTCCTGTACTGACCGCAGACCCTGAACTTAGCACCGCAACTAGAAGTAGCCGTGAGATGTACCTAACACTCCTTAGACACCTTGACACAGCCTAAGGACTAACTTCCCCTAAAGATAGAAACGGGAAAACTATCTTGCCTCAGAGAAAATCCCCAAAGGATAGACAGCCCCCCACAAATATTGACTGTGAGAGGAGAGGGAAATGACATACGCAGACTGAAATCAGGATTAGCAAAGGAGGCCTTTCTAGCTAAAAAGAAAGAATAGGACAGAGTACTATGCGGTCAGTATTAAAACACTAGAAAATATCCACCACAGAAAATACAAATCTCCACATCTGACTAAAGACATGGAGGGTATATCTGCATCTCCAGAGATACAGCTTGGCTGCAAAAAATCCTCACACAGACAAAGTTGGACAAGACAAAACATGAAAATGCACAGAACTATAAGGCCCACAGCATGTGGACAGCAAAAACAAAGCAGGACTTATCTTTGTTGAAAAGAACAGCAAAACAGGAGAGACCAGTCGGGGATGTGAATCCTCCAAAAACAATGGACAACTGGCACTGACTAAGGGATCAAGCAAGACTTAAATAGCCCAGTCCAAATTGCAATAAGTGGACACACCTGATAAATGCTGCGATCCAAAGACAGCAGCACTACCACTCATAACCACCGGAGGGAGCCCAAGAGCAGAATTCACAACAGACACCGCAATGATGGAACTAAGCGGTGCCTCCGCGGTGGCTAGCGGAGCCAAGGTCTACTCTATCCTGGTCACTACCCTGGAGCTGAAGTCTCTCTTGGCTAAGGGTAGGATGTGTCGGCAGTCTGCCTAGCTGGGGGTATAGGCGCAGCTAGCGGGCATGGGTCCGTGGAGAGGGAGTTAACTGTGTCTCTACTCACAAGCTCGTTCTCCGCCAAGAGTCCCGTCTTCCCGCTCAAACTGCTATTTATGTCGGACCCACCACTATCAGTCAGGTGCCCTGATCTGCTCCAGTCCACAATCTCTTCCCCTGAAACACTAGTGACAACCCCGACGGTTCAGGCCCAGACACGCAGGAGAGACCATTAGCTTGGCTCTCCACCCTACACACTCTTCAGACAATGAATAGCCATTGCTTCATTTCATTGGGATATTTAAAATCCTTAAGTTCTCTATACACATAGTATTAATGACGACCTGCCAATATCGACAAATTTGGCCAGAAGTTTAATATATATGGGAATCTTGTACAGTTGATCTGGCCTTTCAGATTTTGGACTGCCAATCGAATGGTCTCCAGTAGTGTTGAGCGACCTTTACTTTTATAGGATCGGGTCGGGTTTCACGAAACCCGACTTTTTCAAAAGTCGGGTCGAGTGAAATCGGCCGATCCTATAAAAAAGTCGGGGTCGGGGTCGGCCGAAACCTGAAACCCAATGCAGTGCATTGGGTTTCCATGGTTCCCAGGGTCTGAAGGAGCGGAAACTCTCCTTCAGGCCCTGCGATCCATATTTTAGTGTAAAATAAAGAATTAAAATAAAAAATATCGCAATACTTACCCTCTGACGCGCCCTGGTACTAACCGGGAACCTTCCTTCCTTAGAATCAGCCTTCCAGGACCTTGCGGTGACGTCGCGGTGACGTCGCGGCTTGTGATTGGCCGCGCGGCCGCCCATGTGACCGCTCGCGCGACCAATCACAAGCCGCGACGTCACCGCGACGTCACCGAAGGTCCTGGAAGGGCTGATTCTTAGGAAGGAAGGCTGCCGGAAAGAAGCAGGGCGCGTCCGAGGGTGAGTATATTCCTATTAGGTATATACTCACCCTCGGACGCGCCCTGCTTCTTTTTCTCAGAAGAGGCAATTTGCATATTTAAATTCCCAGAGGAGCATTGCACGGCGAATAAGCCTCCTTACCTTGACAAGCCAGCTGGTATGTCAATCTCTATAAGGAGAAACGTTATCTGAAACTGAATCTTTCAAAAACTGAATACCTTTTGTTTCTTCCCTTCACTAACCTATCTATGCCTGATGTTGCCATTTCCGTGTGTAGTTCTACCATTACTACAGGTCCTGTAGAAGCGCTAAGGTGGCAGAAAACGACCATCAAGCTCTTTCACCTTGAAAACTCCCATGGCACCTACACACCGAACTTTAAGATGTTTTTGATGTCATTTCCTACCATGGAATAAAGTAACACATCAGAAAGTACCGGGTGAGTGCTCCAATTCTTGTTATCCACATTTATGAATTTCCCCAGCACACGCACTGTGGGGATTTGGTGGTTTCTGTGTCAGGATTAGAGGTATGTATGTGTTATACATATTTCTGGCCAGGGCCCGTCTAGTGTGCATCGCCTCACTCCATACACTCGTATGGAGTGAGGCCATACCCCATCTAGTGAGGTGGCTTCCAGTGGGTGTGACTGCCAGTGCCGACTGGCTGGGAGTGAGTGCAGACTTATCAAATTGGACCAGACAACCCCTTTAAATAAAAAGAAAAATTAAGCAGTAAACTTCTGAGACTACCATACTGTCCATCTGTACATGATGAAACAAAGCGTCTACATAACATAAAGCACTAAATCTACCTCTCCTGTCACTCTGGGAAAATGAGCTGCATTTATCACTACCTGGAAACTGTGATGATCTATGATATTTCTCTCTCTATTGCCTTTTCATTTTAGCTGCTGTATCACATACACACCTTGTTGTACTGTTTTTCAGGAGTGTGCCTTTTTCAGCCTGTACAGGCCGAGTAACACAAAGTTTCAACAGTGTACCCCAAGGACAGATCTAGTTCTGTGATATATGAACTATAGCCAAACAAAGGACAGATAGCCATATGCTACAAATCATTTTTTACCTATGCCCATGCATATTTCGACAGTACAGAAGGTGTCTTTGGGCTAGTGTTGTTCCGTCATGCCCTTTCACTCACCGGTGGTACCACGTCACAGCTAAACGGTCACATTAGCTTTCCCCCTCCTGGGCGTTCCTACTGAAGGGTGGGCTTGCCATATGTCTTACCGAGGCACTCAGCGCCATTCCTGTCACAAGTCCTTTGCCTATTCAAGTAGCGCTGTTCCTCTCCTGTTATGTGAACAGCCCCACCAGGTCCAGGTATACTATTAACTAAGCTCATGTAAGGTGTTTCATATATACCTTGATTTCCTTACCCTTTCAATTCCTAGAGTTGGCATTACCATCACCAGACTGCATACAGCCGCCTTTATTCCCATAATTTCATATGACATCCAGTTTTCTCCAATATTCTGATGAAGGTCCTATGACGGACCAAAAACGTTTAATTTAATCTATTTGGTTTGGAAGTACAATAAAGAAGGAATAATTTTTTCAAATGCTGAGTGCCAAGTAATTTTTTTGCCTAATTATGTGGGTTGGACACCCGATTTGAGCACCACCAGCAGCATTTTTCCAGAGTGCCGTGTTATTTATTTCCATTTTCTTCTGTATGAAAGCAAGGGCAGTGAATGCAGCAGCCATTTTGTGTCGAATGTGGAGAGGGAGCGAATGTTGCAGCTCACAGTTGAGCAATTAATGTAAGGAGAGAATACCCTAAAACAGTGAAGAAATTCTACAGATAATGCGTGACAGCACAGAAGTGAAGAATGATTACCATCCATTTACCCATAGCCATATACAGTACAGACCAAAAGTTTGGACACACCATCTCATTTAACCCCTCTGTGACCTTAGACGTACTATCCCGTCGAGGTGCCCTGGGCTTATCTGACCCTGGACGGGATAGTACGTCATAGCCGATCGGCCGCGCTCACGGGGGGAGCGCGGCCGATCGCGGCCGGGTGTCAGCTGCTTATCGCAGCTGACATCCGGCACTATGTGCCAGGAGCGGTCACGGACCGCCCCCGGCACATTAACCCCTGGCACACCGCGATCAAAGATGATCGCGATGTGCCGGCGGTACAGGGAAGCACCGCGCAGGGAGGGGGCTCCCTGCGGGCTTCCCTGAGCCCCCCGCAGCAACGCGATGTGATCGCGTTGCTGCGAGGGTCTCCTCACCTCCCTCCCTGCTCGAGCCCCGGATCCAAGATGGCCGCGGATCCGGGTCCTGCAGGGAGGGAGGTGGCTTCACAGAGCCTGCTCAGAGCAGGCACTGTGAAGCAGCCTGCACTCCTATCAGATCAGTGATCTGACAGAGTGCTGTGCAAACTGTCAGATCACTGATCTGTGATGTCCCCCCCTGGGACAAAGTAAAAAAGTAAAAAAAAAAATTTCCAAATGTGTAAAAAAAATTAAAAAAAATATTCCAAAATAATGAAAAAAAAAAAAAATATTATTCCCATAAATACATTTCTTCATCTAAATAAAAAAAAAAAACCAATAAAAGTACACATATTTAGTATCGCCGCGTCCGTAACGGCCCGACCTATAAAACTGGCCCACTAGTTAACCCCTTCAGTAAACACCGTAAGAAAAAAAAAAAAAAAACGAGGCAAAAAACAACGCTTTATTATCATACCGCCGAACAAAAAGTGGAATAACACGCGATCAAAAGGACAGATATAAATAACCATGGTACCGCTGAAAGCGTCATATTGTCCCGCAAAAAAAGAGCCGCCATACAGCATCATCAGCAAAAAAATAAAAAAGTTATAGTCCTGAGAATAAAGCGATGCAAAAATAATTATTTTTTCTGTAAAATAGTTTTTATCGTATAAAAGCACCAAACCATAAAAAAATGATATAAATGAGGTATCGCTGTAATCGTACTGACCCGAAGAATAAAACTGATTTATCAATTTTACCAAACGCGGAACGGTATAAACGCCTCCCCCAATAGAAATTCATGAATAGCTGGCTTTTGGTCATTCTTCCTCACAAAAATCGGAATAAAAAGCGATAAAAAAATGTCACGTGCCCAAAAATGTTTTCAATAAAAACGTCAACTCGTCCCGCAAAAAACAAGACCTCACATGACTCTGTAGACCAAAATATGAAAAAATTATAGCTCTCAAAATGTGGTATTGCAAAAAATATTTTTTGCAATAAAAAGGGTCTTTCAGTGTGTGACGGCTGCCAATCATAAAAATCCGCTAAAAAACTCGCTATAAAAGTAAATCAAACCCCCCTTCATCACCCCCTTAGTTAGGGAAAAATAAAAAAAAATGTATTTATTTCCATTTTCCCATTAGGGCTAGGGTTAGGGCTAGGGTTAGGGCTAGGGCTAGGGTTAGGGCTAGGGTTAGGGCTAGGGTTAGGGCTAGGGTTAGGGTTAGGGCTAGGGTTAGGGCTAGGGTTAGGGCTAGGGTTAGGGCTAGGGCTAGGGCTAGGGTTAGGGCTAGGGTTAGGGCTAGGGTTAGGGCTAGGGTTAGGGCTAGGGTTAGGGTTAGGGCTAGGGTTAGGGCTAGGATTAGGGTTAGGGTTAGGGTTGGGGCTACAGTTAGGGTTGGGGCTAAAGTTAGGGTTAGGGTTTAGATTACATTTACAGTTGGGAATAGGGTTGGGATTAGGGTTAGGGGTGTGTCAGGGTTAGAGGTGTGGTTAGGGTTACCGTTGGAATTAGGGTTAGGGGTGTGTTTAGATTAGAGTTTCAGTTATAATTGGGGGGTTTCCACTGTTTCGGCACATCAGGGGCTCTCCAAACACGACATGGCGTCCGATCTCAATTCCAGCCAATTCTGCGTTGAAAAAGTAAAACAGTGCTCCTTCCCTTCCGAGCTCTCCTGTGTGCCCAAACAGGGGTTTACCCCAACATATGGGGTATCAGCGTACTCAGGACAAATTGGACAACAACTTTTGTGGACCAATTTCTCCTGTTACCCTTGGGAAAATACAAAACTGGGGGCTAAAAAATAATTTTTGTGGGAAAACAAAAAGATTTTTTATTTTCACGGCTCTGCGTTATAAACTGTAGTGAAACACTTGGGGGTTCAAAGTTCTCACAACACATCTAGATAAGTTCATTGAGGGGTCTAGTTTCCAATATGGGGTCACTTGTGGGGGGTTTCTACTGTTTAGGTACATTAGGGGCTCTGCAAACGCAATGTGACGCCTGCAGACCAATCCATCTAAGTCTGCATTCCAAATGATGCTCCTTCCCTTCCGAGCCCTCCCATGCGCCCAAACGGTGGTTCCCCCCCACATATCGGGTATCAGCGTACTCAGGACAAATTGGACAACAACTTTTGTGGACCAATTTCTCCTGTTACCCTTGGGAAAATACAAAACTGGGGGCTAAAAAATAATTTTTGTGGGAAAACAAAAAGATTTTTTATTTTCACGGCTCTGCGTTATAAACTGTAGTGAAACACTTGGGGGTTCAAAGTTCTCACAACACATCTAGATAAGTTCATTGAGGGGTCTAGTTTCCAATATGGGGTCACTTGTGGGGGGTTTCTACTGTTTAGGTACATTAGGGGCTCTGCAAACGCAATGTGACGCCTGCAGACCAATCCATCTAAGTCTGCATTCCAAATGATGCTCCTTCCCTTCCGAGCCCTCCCATGCGCCCAAACGGTGGTTCCCCCCCACATATCGGGTATCAGCGTACTCAGGACAAATTGGACAACAACTTTTGTGGACCAATTTCTCCTGTTACCCTTGGGAAAATACAAAACTGGGGGCTAAAAAATAATTTTTGTGGGAAAACAAAAAGATTTTTTATTTTCACGGCTCTGCGTTATAAACTGTAGTGAAACACTTGGGGGTTCAAAGTTCTCACAACACATCTAGATAAGTTCATTGAGGGGTCTAGTTTCCAATATGGGGTCACTTGTGGGGGGTTTCTACTGTTTAGGTACATTAGGGGCTCTGCAAACGCAATGTGACGCCTGCAGACCAATCCATCTAAGTCTGCATTCCAAATGATGCTCCTTCCCTTCCGAGCCCTCCCATGCGCCCAAACGGTGGTTCCCCCCCACATATCGGGTATCAGCGTACTCAGGACAAATTGGACAACAACATTTAGGGTCCAATTTCTCCTGCTAACCTTGGAAAAATACAAAACTGGGGGCTAAAATATAATTTTTGTGGAAAAAAAAATATTTTTTATTTGCATGGCTCTGCGTTATAAACTGTAGTGAAATACTTGGGGGTTCAAAGCTCTCACAACACATCAAGATGAGTTCCTTAGGGGGTCTACTTTCCAAAATGGTGTCACTTGTGGGGGGTTTCTACTGTTTAGGTACATTAGGGGCTCTGCAAACGCAATGTGACGCCTGCAGACCATTCCATCTAAGTCTGCATTCCAAATGGCGCTCCTTCCCTTCCGAACCCTCCCATGCGCCCAAACGGTGGTTCCCCCCCACATATGGGGTATCAGCGTACTCAGGACAAATTGGACAACAACTTTTGTGGTCCAATTTCTCCTCTTACCCTAGGGAAAATACAAAACTGGGGGCTAAAAAATAATTTTTGTGGGAAAAAAATTTTGTTTTATTTTTATGGCTCTGCATTATAAACTTCTGTGAAGCCCTTGGTGGGTCAAAGTGCTCACCACACATCCAGATAAGTTCCTTAGGGGGTCTACTTTCCAAAATGGTGTCACTTGTGGGGGGTTTCAATGTTTAGGCACATCAGTGGCTCTCCAAACGCAACATGGCGTCCCATCTCAATTCCTGTCAATTTTGCATTGAAAAGTCAAACGGCGCTCCTTCCCTTCCGAGCTCTCCCATGCGCCCAAACAGTGGTTTACTGCCACATATGGGGTATCAGCGTACTCGGGACAAATTGGACAACAACTTTTGAGGTCCAATTTCTTCTCTTACCCTTGGAAAAATAAAAAATTGGGGGCAAAAATATAATTTTTGTGAAAAAATATGATTTTTTATTTTTACGGTTCTGCATTATAAACTTCTGTGAAGCACTTGGTGGGTCAAAGTGCTCACCACACCTCTAGATAAGTTCCTTAGGGGGTCTACTTTCCAAAATGGTGTCACTTGTGGGGGGTTTCAATGTTTAGGCACATCAGTGGCTCTCCAAACGCAACATGGCGTCCCATCTCAATTTCTGTCAATTTTGCATTGAAAAGTCAAACTGCGCTCCTTCCCTTCCGAGCTCTCCCATGCGCCCAAACAGTGGTTTACTGCCACATATGGGGTATCAGCGTACTCAGGACAAATTGGACAACAACTTTTGAGGTCCAATTTCTTCTCTTACCCTTGGAAAAATAAAAAATTGGGGGCAAAAATATAATTTTTGTGAAAAAATATGATTTTTTATTTTTACGGTTCTGCATTATAAACTTCTGTGAAGCACTTGGTGGGTCAAAGTGCTCACCACACATCCAGATAAGTTCCTTAGGGGGTCTACTTTCCAAAATGGTGTCACTTGTGGGGGGTTTCAATGTTTAGGCACATCAGTGGCTCTCCAAACGCAACATGGCGTCCCATCTCAATTCCTGTCAAGTTTGCATTGAAAAGTCAAATAGCGCTCCTTCCCTTCCGAGCTCTCCCATGCGCCCAAACAGTGGTTTACTGCCACATATGGGGTATCAGCGTACTCAGGACAAATTGGACAACAACTTTTTGGGTCCAATTTCTCCTGTTACCCTTGGTAAAATAAAACAAATTGGAGCTGAAGTAAATTTTTTGTGTAAAAAAGTTAAATGTTCATTTTTATTTAAACATTCCAAAAATTCCTATTAAACACCTGAAGGGTTAATAAACTTCTTGAATGTGGTTTTGAGCACCTTGAGGGGTGCAGTTTTTAGAATGGTGTCACACTTGGGCATTTTCTATCATATAGACCCCTCAAAATGACTTCAAATGAGACGTGGTCCCTAAAAAAAAATGGTGTTGTAAAAATGAGAAATTGCTGGTCAACTTTTAACCCTTATAACTCCCTAACAAAAAAAAAAATTGGTTCCAAAATTATGCTGATGTAAAGGAGACATGTGGGAAATGTTACTTATTAAGTATTTTGTGTGACATATCTCTGTGATTTAATTGCATAAAAATTCAAAGTTTGAAAATTGCGAAATTTTCAAAATTTTCGCCAAATTTCCGTTTTTTTCACAAATAAACGCAGGTACTATCAAAGAAATTTTACCACTATCATGAAGTACAATATGTCACGAGAAAACAATGTCAGAATCACCAGGATCCGTTGAAGCGTTTCGGAGTTATAACCTCATAAAGGGACAGTGGTCAGAATTGTAAAAATTGGCCTGGTCATTAACGTGCAAACCACCCTTGGGGGTAAAGGGGTTAAAGATTTTTCTGTATTTTCATGACTATGAAAATTGTAAATTCACATGGAAAGCATCAAAACTATGAATTAACACATGTGGAATTATATACTTAACAAAAAAGTGTGAAACAACTGAAAATATGTCTTATATTCTAGGTTCTTCAAAGTAGCCACCTTTTGCTTTGATGACTGCTTTGCACACTCTTGGCATTCTCTTGATGAGCTTCAAGAGGTAGTCATCGGAAATGGTTTTCACTTCATAGGTGTTCCCTCTCAGGTTTAATAAGTGGGATTTCTTGCCTTATAAATGGGGTTTGGACCATCAGTTTTGTTGAGCAGAAGTCTGGTGGATACACAGCTGATAGTCCTACTGAATAGACTATTAGAATTTTTAGTATGGCAAGAAAAAAGCAGCTAATTAAAGAAAAATTAAAGAAAAACGAGTGGCCATCATTACTTTAAGAAAGGAAGGTCAGTCAGTCTGAAAAATTGGGAAAACTTTGAAAGGGTCCCCAAGTACAGTTGCAAAAACCATCAAGCGCTACAAAGAAACTCGCTCACATGAGGATTGCCGCAGGAAAGGAAGACCAAGAGTAACCTCCGCTTCGGAGGATAAGTTTATCCGAGTCACCAACCTCAGAAATCCTAGATTACCAGCAGCTCAGATTAGAGACCAGGTCAATGCCACACAGAGTTCTAGCTGCAGACACAGAGGAGACTTTGTGCAGCAGGCCTTCATGGTAAAATAGCTGCTAGGAAACCACTGCTAAGGACAGGCAACAAGCAGAAGAGACTTGTTTGGGCTAAAGAACACAAGGAATGGACATTAGACAAGTGGAAATCTGTGCATTGGTCTGATGAGTCCAAATTTGAGATCTTTGGTTCCAACCATACTGTCTTTGTGCGACGCAGAAAAAGTGAGCAGAGGGACTCTACATGCCTGGTTCCCACCGTGAAGCATGAAGGAGGAGGTGTGATGGTGTGGGGGTGCTTTGCTGGTGACACTGTTGGGGATTTATTCAATATTGAAGGCATACTGAACCAGCATGGCTACCACAACATCTTGCAGCGGCATGCTATTCCATCCGGTTTGCTTTTAGTAGGACCATCATTTATTTTTCAACAGTACAATGACCCCAAACACACCTCCAGGCTGTGTCAGGGCTATTTGACCAAGAAGGAGAGTGATGGGGTGCTACGCCAGATGACCTGGCTTCCACAGTCACCAGACCTGAACCCAATCGAGATGGTTTGGGGTGAGCTGGACCGCAGAGTGCAGGCAAAAGGGCCAACAAGTGCTAAGCATCTCTGGGAACACCTTCAAGATTGTTGGAAGACCATTTCCGAAGACTACCTCTTGAAGCTCATCAAGAGAATGCTAAGAGTGTGCAAAGCAGTCATCAAAGCAAAAGGTGGTTACTTTAAAGAACCTAGAATTTAAGACATATTTTCAGTTGTTTCACACTTTTTTGTTAAGTATATAATTCCACATGTGTTAATTCTTAGTTTTGATGCCTTCAGTGTGAATTTACAATTTTCATAGTCATGAAAATGCAGAAAAATCTTTAAATGAGAAGGTGTGTCCAAACTTTTGGTCTGTACTGTATGTTGAGTTTATTTTGACATTTCTAAGCTTGTGTTTTTATGTGAAAGAGCTTGAAATTGATTGGACACAGTCCTAAATGTTCTTATCATGTTATACACGTGTTCCCAGGTCAAATGGAAAACTTGCAATTTGCCTCAAATCAAATATTAGAGAAAAATGTATCTAAGATTGCAAATTTGAATTTCAAAACATTTGTTTACCTTTCATTGTCTTATTATATTCTTATTCTTGTAACCCCTGTAACAACTTATAATGTAGTGTAATGGGTCGCAGAGCATCTACAGTGGCATATAAAAGTTTGGGCACCCCTGGTCAAAATTACTATTATTGTGAAAAGTTAAGCAAGTTGAAGATAAAATGATCTCTAAATGGCCTGAAGTTAAACATGACACATTTCCTTTATATTTTAGGTTAAAAAAAAGTTTGGGCACTCTGGAAGATTTGTGTGTTCAAATTACTTTGCCCAAGGTTTCAGATCTTAATTAGCTTGTTAGAGTTATAGCTTGTTCACTATCATCATTAGGAAAGGCAAGATAATTCAAATTTACCAGCTTTACAAAAACCCAGCCTCCTCTAACCTTGTGCCAAAAAACAACAGCTATGGGTTCTTCTAAGTAGCTGCCTAGCACTCTGAAAATTAAATTGGTGGCGGCCCATAAAACAGGAGATGGCTATAAGAAGATAGCAAAGTGTTTTCAAGTTGTGCTTTCCTCAGTTTTAAATGTAATTAAGAAATGGCAGTTAACAGGAACAGTGGAGATAAAGATAAGGTCTGGAAGACCAATCAAAATTTCAGTGAGGGCTGCTCGTAAAATTGCTAGAGATGTAAATCAGAACTCCCACTTAACTCTGGAGTTGTGGTACATTGTTCTACTGTTTAGAGACACTTGCACAAATTTGGCCTTCATGGAAGAGTCATCAGAAGAAAACCTCTCCTGCATCCTCATCATAAAATTTACTATCACAAGTATGTACAAAAACATTTAAACAAGGCTGATGCATTTTGGAAGCAAGTCCTGTGGACCAATAGAACTCTTTGGCCACAGTGATCAAAGGTTTGTGTGGAGAATAAATGGCATGGCATTTCAGGAAAAGAACATCTCGACAACCAGAAGGCATGGGGGTAGATCAATCATGCTTTGCGGTTATGTTGCAGCCAATGGTACGGGGAACATCTCTCAGGTAGAGGGAAGAATAGATTCAATGAAATTTCAACAAATTCTTGATGCAAACATAACACAATCCATAAAATAAAGCTAAAGTTGAAACGAGGATGGCTTCTAGAAATGGATAATGATCCTAAACACACATAAAAATCCACAATAGACTACCTCAAAAGGCGCAAGCTGAAGGTTTTACAATGCCCTCACAGTCCCCTGATCTGAACATCATTCAGAATCTGTGGCTAGACATGAAAATAGCAGTGCATGCAAGGTGACCCAGGAATTTCACAGAACTAGAAGAATTTTTCAAGTAAGAATGGATAAAAATACCTCAAACAAGAAATGATAGACTCTTGGCTGGCTACAAAAAGCGTTTACAAGCTGTGATACTTTCTAAAGGGGGTATTACTAGGTACTAACCATGCAGGGTCCCCAAACTTTTGAATAGGCCCATTTTACTTTTTGTATTTTTTAAAATGTAAAAGATGAAAATATATATACTTTTTGGTCTAAACTACATTTCATCATCAACATGCTCAACTGTTCACAATAACAGTAATTTTGACTTTTACATGCCACTGTACATCTGATTATATTTCTACAGATACAACCAAACACCATTTATTTGTTGGAGAATGATATCCCCTATTAATCAGTAATGCCTATTAATCAATTTGCTTATATCTCTCTGCCAATAAAATAAAACTATCAAAAACTCATATTATTTTACTGGCAATATTGCTAAAGATCTGTATTATTTCTTAACACTTTACTCCTTATGTACATTAGTGGATACACTCAGCTGTCTGTATATTGTGCATGCTTTTAGCACACACTGTACGCTTCCACATGAGGCGTCATGGGTAGAAGAATATGCATTCAAGGCATTGTAAGGCAAGTATAATCTAACAAAGAAGCCATGTGTGTCATGTTCCATTAAAACAGCAAGAGGCCTTTAATGAATAAAAGATACATAGGAAATACATTTAGGCATTCAAAATGAACTACACTTTCGCATCCTGTAGAGCTAAAATTACATCCATAGTGAACTGGGATGATATATTATGCCAACTGAAAAGGCTGGTCATGCTTAACACAAAACATGCAAAATGATGAGCGATGGTTTTGAATAACTAAATGAAATAGAAATTTAAATTCCCACAACTGGGATTTTCAAGGTCAAGTATAAGTCATTTCAGCTGTGTATGTTTTGAGTTTTACAATCCATGTTTCTAAACCACAAACTGTGTAAAGGCTCACATTGCACATCACTTATGGGAGATTCGTTCTCCCTTATGTCTTTCAGATCAAAAGAAGGATCAGATTGTAGCACAGGGGAGAATAAGAACAAAATAAGAGGAAATGTTTCCCTTCCCTCTTGTGCTGAGATTTGATCCTTCTTTTGATTTAAAAAGGCCTTTGGGAGAATAGATCTCCCAAAAGCGATGAGCAAGGGTCCTTAGTAATGTTGTTCAAATATATTACACTTTGAAAATCACTTTTAAACATTTGTCGAGTGAATTCCCCTTTCAAAGCTGCTTTAATAATTTTATTACAGAATTACATAATTGCCGGTTTCTTGATATGATTTATTAGAAAGGTTCTCTTAAAAATCAAATCATAATCTGTATTTGCTAATGTTTCTCAGCCAGAACCAATATCAGATTATTGGCGGTTGTTTATGAGAGTTCCACTGCGTTGATCTTACATGATCTAAAGTCCCCCATACACGTTAGACTAAAGTCGGACAAACCCGCCGATATCAACTGGTTTGGCAAACGGTCAGATGTGAATGGGGGTGCCAGACAATTGATTGTCGGTGAAGCTAAGGATCCTACAATGTCTGATTTTGGACTGCCAATCATTTTGTTCTCCAAAGGGCGCTCTATTGTTATACAATTGTCTATTTTTATACAATTTATGCAATTTCCATATATAATCCATAAGGGTTTTTTTCAGACATATATTAATAATCACCTAGCCTTAGCATAGATAATCAACATCAGATTGGTAGGGGACCGACCATTGGAACCCTCACCGATCAGCTGTTATTAGCTTCGGGTGACGGATGTAAGCATTGAATGGAGCTGAACAGCATAGATCTGTTCAGAGTGCAGTGGCCACTGCTGGATACTGCAGATCACATCCTATTTAAAAGAATATGAGCTGATCTGCTGTTCTCGGCAGTGGTTGCTACACATTATATGGAGCTGTTGTGTTCAGCTACATTCAATGCTTACATCCGGCAACCGGAACTAATAATGGCTGATCGTCGGGGGCCACCTACTGCTCCACTCAGCTCAATTACCATTTACATAGCTAATAACAGCTGATGATGGTGGTGATGAGTGTCTGATACTGATCTGATATTAATAACCTATCCTTATGATAGGTCATCAATATTATATGCTGAGACAACACCTTTAAATTACCAAAGGAGGTGTTTTATTTTTAAAGAGGCTGTCCCTGTATACATGTCCTTTAAAGAAAAGTGAATGTCAAAGAGAGACTCCTCTCAAAAAGCCAGACCTTGTGAACTGCTTGTTGTTCTTTTCTTTTTCTCTCCTTTATTTCCTTAAAAATTATTTGTAAATGAAAGCCATGAAAGATTTATGATTTCTTACTGTTTATTACAGTTACTTATAGGCATAGGGATCTCTGAATGTACGTATACTTGATCAAAGAACAAATAATTCATCATTTGCATTTTTTTACTAATCTTATGTAGGTCTTTTATCATAATTATAACTCTGATGATCTTATTGTAGGAATGGTCATGTTGACCTCCGAACTTCTGATTTTGATAAATCCTGTATTTTGAGAACAGACGGCACAGCTTATATTAAAGCAGGTAATGTCTATAATCAAACTGGCCATAGTCATGAGAGAAATATTGACCTTATAGCAAAATTCAACCGATTTTCTTAATAGTATTTATTGGCCATTTTTTTTTTCTGAAAGCCTTTGATGGACAATAATCTGTCATTAGTTTTGACCTGTTAGATTACATTTATGGGATTTATTCTAAATTATGGAACAATTACCGTATATACTCGAGTATAAGCCGAGATCCCTAATTTTGCCACAAAAAGCTGGGAAAACTTAATGACTCGAGTATAAGCCTAGGGTGGGAAATGCAGCAGCTACCGGAAAATTTCCAAAATAAAAATAGATACCAATAAAAGTAAAATTAATGGAGACATCAGTAGGTTAAGTGTTTTTGAATATCCATATTGAATCAGGAGCCTCATATAATGCTCCATAAAGTTCATGATAGGCCCCATAAGATGCTTCATACAAAAATATGCCACATATAATGCTGCAAAAAGGTTGATTATGGCCCCATAAGATGCTCATTGATACATTTGCCCATACATTCCTGCATAAAGGTTGATTATGGCCCCATAAGATGCTTCATAGAAAATGTGCCCCATACAATGCTACATAAAGGATGGTTATGGCCCCATAAGATGCTCCATAGAATATTATTCCACATATAATGCTGCACAAATGTTGATTATGGCCCCACAAGATGCTCCATAGAAACATTTGCCCCATATGCTGCTGCACAAAGGTTAATTATGGCCCCATAAGATGCTCCATCAAAACATTTGCCCCATATAATGCTGCATACAGGTTGATTATGGCCCCATAAGATGCTCTATAGAAATATTTGCCCCATATGGTGCTGCTGCTGCGATTATAAAAAAAATGACATACTCATATCTTGTCCTGAGTAGGCGGAGAAACCGGCACTTGCGATATTCACCTGTCCCCGTTCCACCACCGCGCACCGCTCTGTCTTCCGGGTCTCTGCATTGACTGTTCAGGCAGAGGGCGGTGCGCACACTAAACACATCATCGCGCTCTCTGACCTGAACGTCACAGCCAGAGGATGCAGAAGACAGAGCAGCGGGCGGCGGTGGAATGGGGACATGTGCATATCATATGGCTCACCTCCCCCATTATACTCACCTTCCCGACGCGGTCCCTGCTTCTCCGATGCGATGGTCTCTGACGCCAGCAGCTTGTTCCTGTATTCAGCGGTCACTGATATCGCTCATTAAAGTGGTGAATATGCACTCCAGCCCCATGGGAGTGGAGTCGTGTCCATATTCATTACTTTAATGAGCGGTACCACGTGACCGCTGAACACATGAAGAGCTCTGGGCTCCCGAGAAGCAGGGACATGCAGAGACGCGCTGGGAGCAGGTGAGTATGATGGACAGCTGACGCCCACCTCCCCCGCCGACCCCCTGGGACAATGACTCGAGTATAAGCCGAGAGGGGCACTTTCAGCCTAAAAAATGGGCTGAAAATCTCAGCTTATACTCGAGTATATACGGTAATTGAAAGCAGGGCATGGACAAGAGGTAGGCAGTCACTTAGGGTGCCATAGGGGATGGAATCTTTAAGAGAGCTGAGGAACAGAGCACCTGGGGGTGCATTCTGAACGTTATGAAGAAGTTAGTTTTCAAAGTTTTTTTCCGGAATTGCTTTGAAATTTTGTACTAACCGAAGATACAGATAAGTTGTGTCCAATGACTAGTCTCATGTCTATGGCTACATTTAATGTAAATTTAAAGCAGATCTGTCACCAGATTTCACAATGTAAACTTTATACATTATTAAACAGATCTCTTAAACCTGATTAGACTGGTGTACTTATTTTGAACATCCATGTCAGAATTGCTGTATTATAGTAATATTAAAATGAGTAAAATGTGCATTATTTGAGTCTGGCTAAAGAGTGAGAGAGCTCATGAGTACAAGTGCATTCAATCCCTCCTTGCCTGCCCAGTCTTACTTACCGATGAAGCTGATACTGAGCAGGGTGAGATCTTAGCAGCAGGTGTGACACCGAGGAGATATCAGTCAGACTAGGTGGATGTAGACAGAGTTAAAGAAAATCTGTCATCAGGTTTTTGCTATGTAAGGCTGCCGTCACACTAGCAGTATTTGGTCAGTATTTTACATCAGTATTTGTAAGCCAAAACCAGGAGTGGGTGATAAATGCAGAAGTGGTGACGTATTTCTATTATACTTTTCCTATATTTGTTCCACTCCTGGTTTTGGCTTACAAATACTGATGTAAAATACTGACCAAATACTGCTAGTGTGACGGCAGCCTAATTGATAGCAGCTTGAGGTAGGGACCGAGACCCCAATTCCAGTGAGGTATTACCTAACTTACGGGGTGCAGCAGTTATTATAGAATCACAGTTTTCTCTTCTGCAGATCTAGCAGAATTCACTAGTTGAGCTCTATATAGCTCCACCCACACCACAGCTTTCTGTGTACATTGTATAGTGAGAGAATACTGCTAATCAGGGCTTGAAGAGTGGTTGGACTAGGATGCACAAGGCAAGTTATCCTGTAGTGATAATCTCCTACTGATAACACACTGATTGTATTGAAACAGAAAAAAACAGCCCAGTGAACACATCGTTGTTATCATGGTCTCTGTCCCTACATCATGGTGCTCTCAGACAGATTACATAGCAAAAGCCTGCTGACAGATTCCCTTTCAGTTTTGAAAAAGAATTACACAAACATTCTAACCTAGATTTTCAAAATAAGTACACCAGTGACAACAGGTATAAGATCTATTTGATAATGTAAGCAGTCGGTTTTGTAAAATCTGGCAACATACAGTTGTGCTCAAAAGTTTACATACCCCGGAAGAATGTTTGCTTTCTTGCCTTTTTTTCAGAGAATATGAATGCTAACACCAAAGCTTTTCTCCACTAGTGGTTGGGTGAAGCCATTTATTGTCAAACTACTGTGGTTTCTCTTTTTAAATCATAATGACTACCCAAAACATAGAAATGACCCTGATCAAAAGTTCACATACCCTTGTGATTTTGGCCTGATAAAATGCATAGAAGTTGACACAAATGGGTTTGAATGGCTACTAAAGGTAACATCCTCACCTGTGACCTGTTTGCTTATAATCAGTGTGTGCGCATAAAAGCTGAGTGAATTTCTGGGATCCAAACAGACTCTTGCATCTTTCATCCAGCCACTGATGTTTCTGGATTGTGAGTTATGGGGAAAGCAAAAGAAATGTCAACTGATATACGGAAAAAGGTAGTTGAATTGTATAAAACAGGAAAGGTATACAAAAAGATATCCAATGAAACTGTGATTAACAAATGGAAAATCAGGGGCTCTGTAAAAACAAAACCACAGTCAGGTAGACCAACAAAAATGTCATCCACAACTGCCAGGAAAACTGTTCCGGATGCAAAAAAAATCCCCCACAAATAACATCAATTGAAATACAGGACTCTCTGAAAACTAGAGGTGTGGCTGTTTCAAGATGCACAATAAGGAAGCACTTGAAGAAAAATGGGCTGCAAGGTCAAGTTGCCAGAAGAAAGCCATTACTGCACAAATGCTACAAAGTATCTCGCCTACAATATGCAAAACAGAACAGAGACAAGCCTCAAAACGTCTGGAACAATGTAATTTGGAGTGATGAGACCAAAATTGAACTTTTTGGCCACAACCATAAATATTTCATTTGGAGAGAGGTCAACAAGTCCTATGATGAAAGGAACACCATTCCTACTGTAAAGCACGGAGGTGGATCGCTGATGTTTTGGGAATGTTTGAGCTACAAAGACACAGGAAACTTGGTCAAAGTTAAAGGAAGGATGAATGCAGCACGTTATCAGCAAATACTGATGTACTTGTGGCAAATTTGCACTCATTAGCCCAGAAGCTGGGCATGGGATAATAAATAATAAATAATCTTTATTTTTATATAGCGCTAACATATTCCGCAGCGCTTTACACACATTATCATCACTGTCCCCAATGGGCCTCACAATCTAAAAAAATGTACTTGGACGTTCCAACATGACAATGATCCAAAACACAAGGCCAAGTTGACCTGTCATTGGCTACAGCAGAACAAAGTGAAGGTTCTGGAGTGGCCATCTCAGTTTACTGACCTCAATATCATTGAGCCACTCTGGGGAGATCTCAAGCGTGCAGTTCATGTTAGACAGCCCAGGAATTTACAGGAACTGAAGGCTTTTTGCTAAGAAGAGTGTGCAGCTTTTCCATCTGAGAAAATAAAGAACCTCATCCACAACTGCCACAAAAGACTTCAAGCTACAGTATCATTGATATTAGAGGGGGAAATACACGGTATTAAGAAATGGGGTATGTAAACTTTTGATCAGGGTCATTTGGATATTTTGGGTTGTCATTATGATTTAAAAGAGAAAACACAGTAGTTTGACAATAAATGACTTCACTCAACCACTAACCATGAGTGGAGAAAATGTTTTGGTGTTATCATTCATATTCTCTGAAAAAAGGCCAAGACAGCAAAAATATATAAACTTTTGAGCACAACTGTATATGCTTTAAAGATCTTTAGCTGAATGATTAATACATTTATTCGACTTCTTGAAAATATTGGGAAATTGTTGTAAATGTTATAATGCTGACAGTGTAAAGTAAAGCTAAGGTCTCTTTTACACTTCCGTTTTTTGCAATCAGTCAAAATCTGTCAAAATGTTGAAAAGACGGATCCTGTGCAGATTGTAAAAAGCGGGTGCACTGGGTCCATTTTTTTTAAGAATCTGTCGAGGCTATGTGTGCACACGTTGTGTATGCGTCTTCGCCATGTTTTTCCACTGTGAAAACGCATACACAACACAATCCATGTTAAAAATAATTAAAAAAATAAAAAATTGTGATATTCTTACCTTCCGGCGTCCCCCGCAGCCTTCCCAAGGCCTTCCCGATGCGCGATGCTGCTGGCAGCTCCGGTTCCCAGTAATGCCTTGCGAGCAATGACTGCTACATCATTTCACAAGGAATTACTGGGAACGGGAGGTGCTGGTAGCATCGCGAGCATCGGGAAGGCTACGGTGGACGCCGGAAGGTAAGAATATCATGATTTTTTATTTGTTTTAGTATTTTTAACATTATATCTTTTTACTAGTAAAAAGAGAGAGAGAGAGAGCGAGAGAGAATTTCTCTGACGGGAAATTCTTCCTCACATGCTCAGTTTCAAAAGACGGCATCTGTCGCTGGATTCCAGTGTTTGACAGTCAGCGATGGATCCTGCATCCGTAGGCTTCCATTATAACCAACGACGGATAGCGCAGGATCAATTTTCCGATGTACAGAAAAAACGTTCCTCTGTGCATTGTTTCCGCCCGACGGACAGCATTTTTACAACAGATCCAGTGCACGTCGGATGAAACGGAAGACCATCAGTCACAATCCGTCGCTTATACAAGTCTATGAGAAAAAACGGATCCAGCAGAAACATTTGCTGGATCCGTTTTTTTCACAAAACGATGTATTCTGAAGGAAAAAGAAAGACGGAAGTGTGAAAGAGGCCTTACTTACTATTACCAAAATCTCAGGAGAACTGTTACAAAATCCCCTAAACAGAGAGCAGATGTCTAAATTGGCACATAACACTAGTAAGAGCATCTCAGACATTTTCTTTACAAACATTTAGATATATTTAATTTTTTCTTCTAAATCATAATTCTCTGCTTCTAATAATAATAAGTACATAAATAAGAAAAGCAGAAATTTCTGCAAAAGGCCACCATTTCTTTTAGTGCTAATGTGTAACAAGGAACATGATCTGACATTGTATTTTATGCAACTCTTGGTATCTCAAATTAGATCACAAAATAGAATTTCTTTTGTATGAAAATTTACATTTCAGATAAAAACACTGAATAGATATTTATTGGTTTCTTGTGCTTCAAATGTTTTTTAGTGTATTTATTGGCAATGGATGTGCTTCTGTATTAAAAACCCAGTCTTCTAATGATAACAGGTCATCTTCTGAAAACAGTAGGTAGAGGTATCTGCAGAACACATAAAGATTATATTAGTCATATTGTTACAAAGTAAAGTAAATGTATCTCTTCCTACAAATCGATATCTGACTGAGCACTCCTCTCATCAATCTGGGGCTGTTTTCAATTAATAATGGATCCTACCTGCCCTTTAAATTTGCCCAGGAGAAGCATTTTTGATAAATGTTAGGTTTAGGGTCGCATCAGAGAAAGGTCACCTTGTCGTGGCTGATGGGGTACACATGAATTGGCCGATTTGTGCACTAAGAACCTTCATTTTATAAGCATATTATATATAGCAGTAATGCAGTCTAAATTTCATATATTCAGTATATACTGTATCTTAGCTGTTTAAAAAATGATGCTGTATTCTTTTGATTCTATACCTCTAAAAATATTATGACATGCCAGAAACCCCATTTTTTTACTTGTTTCTATATCTGCAAGATGTTCTCTGCTATTCTTTTTTTATTTTCAATTTTCTAGTAGTGCAACCCACATATAGTAAATTGCATTAAGTGCACATGATTATATAGACAACATGATCATGATCACAGTTAATAAATAGAAGAACCTGGCACTCAACTTAATGCTTTGTGAGAAATTTATTGTAGTACTGAAAAAACGTTTCGGTCCCCAAGTTCGGACCTTCATCAGTTATGTACTAGTAGATTTTTTTTTCCAAAACAAAATTGTCATCTATTACAAATCACAGAGGTCCTTCCGAAGTGCGACACCAGTGGATAGTCTATGGAGCCTGCACTCCGCTGTTAGGGCTGAGAATCACTTGTTGAGTAGTTGGTGGGGGTCCAGATCTTGAGCTGATCTAAATAATTTCTGAACAATTTAAAGATTTAAAATAAAGGAAAATAATGACTCTTAAAGTTACCCCTCTAATGGTTTATATTTCACAACTGAGCTGCACTGGGAGCAACATCAATTTCACAAGTCGTGTTTTAGTTCAGTGTTCCATCAAACATTAACGGTAAGCTCGGAGAATCACCTGCTTCATTACACTTGGCAGCCAATAAGCACAGGAAAGAGAAGGAGATCCAGCTCAACGAAATAGTGAAAAATCCATAATTTATTTCACTCAAAATACAGTGAAAGGACAAAACATCAGCATACAGAAAAAATTATAAAAACAAGGTCAACGCGTTTCCGGTGACTAAGCACCCTTAATCATGATTAAGGGTGCTTAGTCACCGGAAACGCGTTGACCTTGTTTTTATAATTTTTTCTGTATGCTGATGTTTTGTCCTTTCACTGTATTTTGAGTGAAATAAATTATGGATTTTTCACTATTTCGTTGAGCTGGATCTCCTTCTCTTTCCTGTTCGTCCACGCCCTGACACAGCGGTTCCGTGCTCCGAGCTCCTGGGAATGTCGGTATGGTGAGCTGGATTTTGTTTAGCCAATAAGCACACAGAGGTAACTTGTCTGGACAAACTTATTGCCTTAGTGTCCATTGATTAATAAAATGAAATTGGATGTGAATTAATTAATGGAATCGCAGTGCAGATGTCTACAGCACATAAAAGGTAACGTATAGCTGAGTATCACGTTGGCTTAAAGTTGGTAATTTGTAATCAATAGTGCTTAATAATGTTTAAAGGGCTTGTCTCATCTTATTAAATTGATAACATTGCAAAGTGCTTATAAAAACAAGCAACTTTGCAATTTACCTCTTATTAAAAATCTTCTCCGTTATCATTGTCTCTGGGTGTCAAGAATAACCAGAATAAAGAGACCTGGAAAATGGTCGAACGAGGCATCAGTGAGGAGAATCGCTTCTTTTGTTTTATTGTTTTCATGCCATTGTGACTTTTGAAAAAAAAAATATGATAACCCCCTTTTGCCTTGGTTAGCTGTGCTTTTAGCTAAAAAAAAACATAAAAAAAAGGTTAATTTTTGAGTTGAACTCAGACTAGATCAGTAGACCATAAACTTTCAGCTACCAAGAACATGATTGGTGCCTGCTTTCTCAATGAGGTTGGAAAGCAGAGAATACTGTATTTCTAAAAAGTCGGATTATTAAGGAGAAGCCGCACACATGCAAATCTTTGCGGATGTGCCTCTTCCAATGCAGATTTGGGAACTATTGATGGGAAATACTGAGCACAACACTGCCATGTGAATGTCACTTTGGGCAGTATATTTGGTCGTCTTCAGGTCACATTCTATAAGCAAAACAGCTTGATGGTTACGGCCGTGCTGGATGATTATTTCGTTTGATGGAGTGTCAGATGATGTAAGTCTCTGTATAGAAAGAGATTCAGCCTCAATCCTACCGGGAAATAAAAAACTTTTCATATCAGCATATGACTTGACCTAGAAATAACCATGCCTCAGGGGAGTAAAGTTCATGAACTTTTATCATCAATCCTCAATCACGTCACTTACAATGTGTCATACAACCAACTTGGTAGTTGCGGACAGTCGAGAAGAAACCAATTGACTCCAATTAGACTTCCAGAATGGACAGGCAGACAGACACGTTAAAATTTTATTGCAGGCTCAGCACCGGGACAACTTTTTAATTTTTTTCTGTCGACCTAGCTGTTTGACTTGGTCGACAGAAAATATAGTCATGCCGGCATGGGGTCCTTTGTTAGACAACCAGCTGCCGTGGCATCTCATCAACGTCCTGCAATCAGATGCTGCGGTTACTTTGGAGTATGACCATGGAGTATTAGGCTATGTTCACACGTTGCGTTTTCTCCTGAGGTCTGCAGCACAGCAACCATTCAGTGTGCTCAGCGGCTCTGAGCCTCTTGTGCCATCTACCTTGGCATAGCTGCTGAGCTCAGTTGTCTGCAGCGCTGTGAATGTGATGTTAGCGCTGCAGACAATAACAGACACTGGGAGCAACACCAAAAACTCAGCATTGGACCTGGGCAGGGTAACTAAAGCCCAGTTTATTTTTTTTACTGCTTACAGGAAAACATTTTTTAAAGAGGGATAATCCCTTTAAATTTGATGTTTGATCTTTTGGGAAAAGAAGGATAAAAATGAAGAAACTCAAAAGGGGAGAAAAATAAAAAAGCCTGGTAAAAATAAATACAATATCCCTGTCACATAGCAACAACAATACCTTAAACGGGTTTCCTTTTCCAACTTTTTTTTACAAATTCATCATGACCGTGTTAAAAATAATTAAATCAACTGTTACCGTACTTACCCTCCCCAGGTCCAATGTTGTGCCTCTGCCTCTACTTGTGATTGTGCACAAGCTGCAGCGGTGACATCATAGCCGTCTACAGCAGAGCTGATGGTGAGCCAAAGGATTGGCTGCAGTGCTGCTGATGTGATGTCATCATTGCAACCTGTACACACCAGAGCAGTGGCGGATATGCAGCACTGGACCCGAGGAGTGTAGGTAGATGAGGATTTTCTTAAAATGTCTTGAATTAGTAAAAAATTGAAAGAGAAAACCTCCTTTAAGTTGTAAAATATTATACCATATATTAATCTTTAATAATAGTGTGAAAAAAAACTTGTTAATCGACACCGAGCTGACATGTTGTACTCACTTTAATGTTTCTGACATGAAAAAACTTTGTTGAACATTATCGTGGTTGGGATTTGTAGTATACACATCTTTAATGCCCGAAAATCCATTTTCTATTCTGCAGTAGGTATCCAATGCCTAGGTAAAAAAAAGAGCAATAACTAAGTCATATATTTAGTGACAAGAGAATACATTTAAGAATGTAAGGTTGTACTTGTTATGATAGCAGAGCATAACGTTCTATATGTTCCACTCAGAGGAATTATTGGAGCAAGTGACAGCAATCTGTGTTCTGATACGGAAGTCAGCCATGCAATAGACAAGGTGAGAATTAGGCCACGGAGGTATAGAACGGATTCTGACAATCAAAAGCTTTTAGTATTGCGCAACAACAGGATTTAATAGGATGTTCGGAAAATCTTTGCTATTAGAACAGCCCTTCATTTTTCTGATTTGGGTAAAAATCAGACTGATCATCGCTTAAGAGTATGTGCGTTTTGACGTGTGTTTTGACATGCATTGGCTTGCGTTTTTTATATATTTTTAATTACATTTTTTAATCATTAATTTGAATGGGTAAAAAATGCTAAAACGATTTGACATGCTTCAGATTTGAAGAAAAAAATGCACAGATGGTTCAAATCCACAAGGAAAAAAAATAAGTAGCATGTGCATGAGATTTCGGAAATATTATTCACTTTGCTGGTGCTATAAAACGCAGCCTTTTCCTGTGTCAAAACATTGTGGGGAAAAAAGTGGGAAAAACAGAGCTTGTAAACAAGACTTAAGTGTATCAGGGCAGTAAGCTCTCTATGCCTACAAACAGATTAATAGCTAAATAGGAAAGGGTTCTTTACTGTTAAAGCAGTCAGACCATGGAATGAGGTAGTAATGGCAGACACTATTGACAGCTTTTAAAAAAGGGCTGGATAATTTCCTTAATAGTGTTGAGCGAGTGTACTCGTTGCTCGGGTTTTCCAGAGCACGCTCGGGTGGTCTCCGAGTACTTGTAACTGCTCGGAGATTAAGTTTTCATCACCTCAGCAGCATGATTTGCAGCTACTAGACAGCTTTTACACATGTAAGGATTCCCTAGCAACCAGGCAACTACCACATGTGCTCAGGCTGGGTAGTAGCTGTAAATCATTCAGCTGCAGCGATGAAAACTAAATCTCCGAACACTAAAAAATACTCGGAAACCACCTGAGCATGCTCGGGAAAACCCGAGCAACGAGTATACTCACTCATCCCTATTCCTTAAAACACATAACCTTTTGGGTTATAGATAATTTAGTGACAAAATGTATAATCGGTAGAGAAAGGTTGAACTTGATGTACCTAGGTCTTTTTTCAACCTATATAACTATGTAACAATGCCATGTCTTATGTGCCTATTCAGTAGCTCTTATGGAGAAGGATTAGACATGTTGTTTCTTGGTTCCCACTTATTTAAACATGCACGCTTGGGCAGTCTGAGCATACATGCTTATGAGGTAGGCAAGTGTGACAGTTATCACAAGTCTATGGTCAGCTCTGGTAAGGCTGAATTTCCCAGACCGGCCGCATGGTCTTCTAACCCAAATTCAACAGCTTCATAGGCACATGGGGTACTTGGACTTCAAAACTCGAATGTCTCAATTTAGAGTAACAGTTCTGGTATATTAAACATTATTGCAGTAGGTGAGGAATGGATAATCACTATCTCTCAATGATCTTTATGAGATAGTCTAATAAATATGGAGGAATACATAGTTACATATAGTAGTAAAGACATTTGTCCATGCAGTTCAGCCTATATTCCATCAGAATAAATCCCCAGATCTATGTCCTTCTAAAGAACCTAATAACTGTAAGATACAATATTGTTACTCTCCAGGAAGACATCCAGTCCTCTCTTGAACCCCTTGACTGAGTTCGCCATCACCACCTCCTCAGGAAAGGAATTCCAGATTCTCATTGCCCTAACCGTAAAGAATCCTCTTCTATGTTGGGGGGAAAAACCTTCTCTCCTCCAGACGCAGAGAATGCCCCCTTGTGACCGTCACCTTCCTTGGTACAAACAGATCTTCGGAGAGATATCTGTACTATTCCCTTGTATCTTTTTTCTAGACTAAATACTCCTAATTTTGCTAATCTCTCTCCCCTTTATTAATTTTGTTGCCCTCCTTTGTACTTTCTCTAGTTCCATTTTATCCTTCCTGAGCATTGGTGCCCAAAACTGTACACAGTACTCCATGTGCAGTCTAACCAGGGATTTGTACAGAGGCAGTATAATGTTCTCATCATGTGTATCCAGACCTTTTTAATGCACCCCATTATCCTGTTTGCCTTGGCAGCCGCTGCCTGCCTGACCCTGGCTGATCCAGGCAAGTTTATCATTAACTAGGATCCCCAAGTCCTTTTCCATGTCAGATTTACCCAGTGGTTTCCCGTTCAGTGTGTAATGGTGATATTGATTCCTTCTTCCCATGTGTATAACCTTACATTTATCATTGTTAAACCTCATCTGCCACCTTTCGGTCCAGTTTTCCAATTTATCCAGATCCATCTGTAGCAGAATACTATCTTCTCTTGTATTGACTGCTTTACATAGTTTTGTATCATCTGCAAATTTCGATATTTTACTGTGTAAACCTACCAGATCGTTAATAAATATGTTGAAGAGAATAGGTCCCAACACCGACTCCTGCGGTACCCCACTGGTCACAGCGACCCAGTTAGAGAATATACCATTTATAACCACCCTCTGCTTTCTATCACTAAGCCAGTTACTAACCCATTTACACACATTTTCCCCCAGACCCAGGATTCTCATTTTGTGTAGCAACCACTTGTGTGGCATGGTATCAAACGCTTTGGAAAAATCAAGATAGACCAACTCTAATGACTCACCTTGGCCAAGTCTATAGCTTACCTCTTCATAAAAAATGATTAGACTGGTATGACAGGAGCGATTCCTCATAAACCAATGCTGATATGGAGTTGATATGATAATCTAAGACTAGTCAGGCTTAGACTGTCAAAGCTCACAAACTAAATGCAATGAGAATCATCTTTAATGCTTTCAGATCCAATTAGGGTACAATACTGTACAAAATGTATGAAATTAGATGTCCTGTTAGAGTACGTCCACAAAATGGGGCCGCTATCAACATGCTGGTTCATTCTCACCAGGAAGGTCGTACAATACAAAGATGTTATGGAAAAGTAGACAACCCATTTATAATGGACACATTCTTTGTAATAGACAAAAGCTATCCATAATATTCTCCACAAGAAAAGCCGAAGTCAATTACACTGGCAAGAGGACTTTATTAAACCTGGCATTCTCCTGGCAGCCTTCCCTAATGCTCTTAGTAATGATTTCTGATTCCTTGCTAATAGGAAGAACATAAAAGAATTGTATTTTTTTTTAGAAACTTGAGTTTTTTTCTTGAGGCCGCTTGTTGTCATATCTGATACAGACTGCGGTTTGTTTTGGTTTGAAGCAAAACGAGGTGAAGATTTTCAGCTCAATTCAACAAGAGGATGAGAGCAGCAAAGATTAGACCAAAGGAAAATGAATGTAACAGTCAGGAATGCCGAGAGAATATGCAATGTGTTACAAGAGATTATGCCACGTACAATAAAGAATGATTTGTTTCAGTATGCAGTTTTACTGTGTTCCTAACATACACATCATAAATATGATGTACTAGCTAGTCTCAATACATAGGAAATGAAATGAAAATGATCACAGCTCTATTTGACTACCACTGTTACTGTTTCTATATATTCTTCTTTAGGTTAGTTTCCATTGGTAGATCTGGAGGTAATTATGGGCAATAATATTATATATTACACAGTTGGCAGTATAGGTAGGCATGAGCAAGCTCGGACTGGCCCACTGAGGAAGAGGTAAGTCGCACAGTGGCCCCAGTGCAGGAGTCGGCCTCTCATCCCTCTGTATAAGGAGTAGTAGGCACAATACACTTGATTCACTATGTACACACAAAGGCAGCATCTCATCATTTATCAAACTATCTAATTTATCATTATATAGAAGGTACATTTGTGAATGAGGATTGTCACGGTTGCACCTTTCGTGATAGCCTGGCAGCTGTAAATAGAGCTTCAACAGACAGGCTTAACACAAGCCACTTCACCAGATCCCAAGGGTTGCCCTAGCCTTCTCCCTTTATCCCCTGTCCAGGGACCTGGAGTTACACAAAGGCTCCTTGGTTGGGGTATCTGCTGACTGGTGGAGCAAACTGAAGGCAAGAAGGATCGCCATGCAGCGTCAGTGCCAAGAGTTCACATCATTGACAAAACCAGAAAGCAAGCGGATGATCAAAATTCAAGTTGAGGTCAGAAAATGGGTGAAATCCACTCGATGAATCTACGCCGTCTGTAAGTTTATGGATACACCTGGTATATGTCTTGTTCCTTTTATTCTGTTTATTATTGTTTATTGTTTTACATTCCCCTTGTCGTTTATACAAGCTCACGTGTATAACTATGTTTATACAGGAGACAACGTTCTCTGTGATCTATCGAGCTGTGAGTTTATCGTCATTGTATGTTTAAAATTTATAAATAATGAATTAAAAAAAAAGAAAATGGGAGAAACCAGTAAGACAACACAAGAGCAAGAATTAGAGCTACAAGTCAGGAAAGTAGAACTCAAGAGTTCCTGGGGTTGAAATAAGTGGCCAGGACTCTCAGACAGGAGTAATCAAAACTGAACAACCCCATAACTCCTTGATCTAGTGGCACCAAAGGTGCAGGGCATAAAACAGGAATGACACTGTCACACGTCACCCTCAACAAAGGTGTGACGGTGCCTAGCGGCCCAAGCAGAAGCAGAGAGGACAGGACCTAGCACAGATGTTACAATATGTGGCTGAATAAGGGGCTCTAGAGTCATTGTTACTTGTGGTCCCTTAGCATCACAATTCAACTGTGGATGTGTGTATGCCACATCGTTAGTGTGTGCCTCTGGCCCAATTTACAATAAATTGGTAGTCTATGAATGACATGAAGTGGCACAGAATGGCTAATTTTATGTTTTTATGTGTCAAGTTGATGCCACATTGACAATATAGTACATATAGGAGATAGTATACTTATTATCTTTAGATTTTACATGTATATGTTCGAAATACTCATTTCATTGGAAAACAAAAGACACAAACCAACATCATTTCATGGAAAAGTTAATATCTCACAATAACTTAAAAAATGTGTTCTACTGAAATGAAAATGCCATCAGATTGTCATACCTGTACAATCTCCCAGCCCCATTCTCTGTACTTGGGGTTGTGTGTCAATCTCCACAAGTATAAGTAACTCTCCACCACTTCTGGTCGTAATAAGTAATATCGTTCACTCAGCCTGGTGGATGTGGCTTCGGCACCAGTATCAAATCTGAAAACTTCCGGCCCAAGCTTAGTATCTGAAAGGCAGAAATAAGGAGATTCTATGTGATTTAACACAATGTACCCCTCCAAAGCAAGGTGTCACTGCTGGCCGAATCAGCTGCACTATGCTAGTCCAGTGCACATTTATACTGCTGGGACCTGGTTTCACTAAATCACATGAACCAGTGTTACGTTTTAATAGTTACCAATGTTATATAATTCTAACCAACATTCTTAAGTCACCAAAGGGTCATTCAAACAGTGACTTTTCTCATGCGCAAAAAAAGGAATGAGTTTCATCTGTGTTTTTCATCAGATTTTCATCAGTTTTTACCGTCAACGTTTCATCAGTTTTTCTCATATAAAATAATTGGAGACTTCTCAAGCTTTTCCTATCAAACAATGTAAGTGCTGGCATCTGAGTGCGAATGTTGTCTTCCTATACAAGCCTAGATATAGAGGCTAGAGAAGGATCCATGAAAATGATGCAACGATGCGGAAACGATACGCTGTACCAGTGCCTTCTGCAGGGCATTAATTAGTGACAGATGCCAGAAAGCAGGGATTTCTTAAGACATAAGCAGAGAGCCAAGGGCAAGGATCCCTTCAACATGCTCTAATACCCTCTATAAAATACAATAGGCAAATGTATTTAAAAGTACCGTAACTATGTTCCCCTTTTCCAATGATAAAATAAAACTATAAACTTTATTTTTGTTTGATTGCAACAATCTATGCAGTATAACAGATTTCTTTGTTCTTACAAATTTCGATAATGTTTTTATCACTATTAGATTTTTTTACAATTCATGTAATCTTTATTGAGTTTTTAAAAATATTTTATTAATCAAAACAAGATCAACAAGTTACAGGGAGTCTGTCGGCACAGAATGACTGTTCAAACCACGTACATTCACTCGGTATATCTTTGGCATGGCCAAACATTTAAAGGGAACCTGTCACCAGGTTTTCCCAATATGAAGTACAGCCACCACCTTTAAAGGGACACTGTCACCTGAATTTGGAGGGAACAATCTTCAGCCATGGAGGCGGGGCTTTGGGGTTTTTGATTCACCCTTTCCTTACCCGCTGGCTGCATGCTGGCTGCAATATTGGATTGAAGTTCATTCTCTGTCCTCCGTAGTACATGCCTGCACAAGGCAATCTTGCCTTGCGCAGGCGTGTCCTATGGAGGACAGAGAATGAACTTCAATCCAATATTGCAGCCAGCATGCAGCCAGCGGGTAAGGAAAGGGTGAATCAAACACCCGAAAACCCCGCCTCCATGGCTGAAGATTGTTCCCTCCAAATTCAGGTGACAGTGTCCCTTTAAGACCTCTTTTACAGTATTCTAGTTGGCTGTATATAAGTTCCCAATCCCTTCTCCATAGCACAAAAAAATCTATTTTATTATCCCACATATGGCACAGGTCAATCCAATGGAAGTCACTGTTCTTGCTTTGGTGTGTCCTGTCTCGTCACAATAGCCTTCCTCTTGCTTGCTTCATGTGGATGGCATGTCCTACATCATCCACACTGTGCCCCCCAATCTGACTCCTGCGCAAGCATACTTCACTCTGCCCTGCTGTAATGCACATGCATCGAGTTTACTTCCGGGTCACCAGCGCTCCTCGACCTCTCCCAGCACATGCGCTTTGCAGTACTTTTTTCTGACCTCAGCAGAGCAGAGAAGTTCGCCTGCACAGGAGCACAATTGGGGACACTGTGTGGATGATCTAGGATAAGTTATCCACAGGAAACAAGCAGTAAGATTGTGATTGTGTTGAGAGAGGGGGTGCCAAGCAAGAACAGCAATGTCCATCGGACCAGACCACACTGTATGGGAGGATAACAAATGGTATTTTTTGAGCTATGCAGAGCGGATTGGGGACTTATATACAGCTGCAAAGACTACTGTAAAAGAGGCATTAAAGGTGGTTGCTCTACTTTATTTAGGGAAGTGCACCTTCCCACCTTCTTGTTTTTTCTCTATCGCTGCCCATCTCTGGCTCTATAAAGCCAGAGCTGTCAATCGAAGTAAAGGGGGCGGGTACAGATAGAGGGAAAACATGTAGGTGGGAAGGTCTACTTAAATCTTTAGTCACGCCATTATGCACCGAGCGCCTGTACTTGGTTTGAACAGTCATTCTGTGTTGACATTTAAAATCTACACCACCAGGATTTGGAATTAATTTGACCACCACCTCCAGCCTAAATTTCACTATCACCATGTATTGCAAATCAACATTGTCCATCCAGCATCCATGACATAACAGAGAAGCACCAAAAATTATTTTGCAGAGAAATGTTGGCATTCTATATTCCATGTGCAAGGAATACAGATATGAGAGACAATGGGGCACATTTCTCTACGCTGCCTTAAACTTCAACTAGAAAGTCTTAAAATGCTCCAGAATTATCGTAATGGTTCATGCTGTTTGATAAATCTGGCACATCTTCAGAATGTCTAGTCTAAGTTTACACCACTTATAAATTAGCTTACTTTGTGCCAAAATTTTGGTGCATTTTTTAGGGCATAGTAGACCACGCCCTTCCACTAAGCCACACCCTTTGAACAAAACCACACCCTTTACAATGGAAAACAGTTTTTTGGGTGCATTTAGCTTGATAAATCTCCTTAACGCTCATTTTAAGGTTTATAGATCCATAGTATATATGGAAATAAGAAACTTTGTAATATGTTTTAGTACAGAGATTTGCTTTTTTCTCTGCCAGGACTGATCATTCATTTTCAAAATTCACAATTCATAGGTAAAATCCCTAGTCAGCGAAAACAGATTTTTACATTACTGAAATAGGAGATGGGAGTTGCTAAAGATAATACTCTATGTGGAGGGGAGGAGATGAGAGGAGGAGCTAGAGGCTGAGCTTCTCCCATCTCCAATCTACATAGAATCTTATCAGCACCAACTGTCATCTCCTTTCTCAATAAAGATGGGGGCAGGAATAAGCACAGCTCAATGTAGGCCCCCCATGACTGTGCTTGGCCATAAGACAACTTTCAAATGTAGTGGTAGAGTGATGTGATTAGTTAAAAGGGGTGAGCTTGGGGAGGGACTGTAGGGGTGGGGCATGGGTAATAGAGGAAAGTGCGGGAAAATTGTCAGTTGGGGACAGGAAGCCAACGTGACGAGAAGCGAGACAGAGACAGCCCCTACAGAGTAAAGAACCCCCCCAGCCCACAGCATTACCTATGGAATCAGTGGAATCCCTGTTGGAGCGCCTGCGGGATGTCGCCCTGTCAAGGAGAGGAGGTTGGCTCGAGGAGCAGCTTTCATCGCTGCTGGGAGACGCAGGAGCACGGGACCAAGTCAACAGGAGCAGCAGGCGGTCGAGGCCTCCGCAGAGACTTTTGCCGGAGGTGAGCAGGCATGGCAGGCGCAGGCTAAGGGGGCCCCGCCAGGGACCCTGCGGTGGCCGGGTGCAGCGGTGTGGCATCCCCCCGCTGTGCCCCCTCTGGCAGGAATCCTCCCAGCCAGCCTGCAGGCATTGATCAGCGGCATGCAGTGGTGGAGAGGGCCGCACCGGAAGTGCGGAGAGAGAATCGGTTGCACAGGGTGGCCTTCCTACACTGCTGGTGGACAGACGGAGGTCGGGATTGGGCAACACAACCCCAGATGGCGATGGAACGGCTGGTCCCCCGGGCGGGGGGCCTGCTCCAAGGAGCGCACACCAGAGGACCACAGCGGGCAGGCTGCAGCAGGGGAGAGTTCGGAAGCAGGGCCCGGACAGCCAACAGCAGATAGGAGATGCGGCGGGCAGTGGAGTCATGCTGCCTGGCAGAGCCAGAGGACATGCGTCGGACAGGGCTATCCACCAGGGGACCAGGCACAGTCTAGATCCAGGCTAACGTCGGCAGTGCAAAGCGTTGAAGTCGCTCTGTTCCCTCTGGTGACGAGGAGGCCAGGGGCGCAAGCCTGGAGCATCAAAGCGATGCTGCAGATTCTGATTTTGACAGCGATCGAGATGGCGACAGGGACCGTCAGGATTCGGGATGTACGGCTGGCGGGGACACAGCACCCGCGCAGCTCAGTTAGTGTGCATCTATGTCTAGTCTGTTGCCCATAGGGGCTACGTCTGCTGTAGTTGGAGGGACTCAAACGTTAGGTGCGAGGGCAAGGGAGTTGGGGGTTTCTAGTGGGTCAGCTGTGCCAGGGCTGCGAGATGTTTTGGTTAGCATGTCGCAAGTTTTTGAGCAGATTGGAAGGCGGGGCGGCGTGTGGGGAGGTGGTGTCACCGGCTGGGGCATGGCTTCCAAGTTTGGGATTCGGGTCACAGTTGGTGAGCGAGCCACTTAGAACGGTGGAGAGAGGGCAGTCGCCGTCGTCTTCAGGCATATCTGTGTCGGTGCAAACTGAGAAGGATAAAGGGGATTCAGTTAAGTGGGACGATAGAGCGAAGGGTGAGGTGTATGTTTGTTTTGAGGGGCCATTAGGGGCGCATTTGAAGAAGGAGGTTAAAGAAAAGGTTTGTCGGGACGAATATGTGGAGATTCTTTCCCTCCTTCCTTTGGAGAAGTTTAATTTGGATAATGGGAAAAAAGATGATAGTAAGAAGGAGGAGGAAAAGAGGAAGTGGAGACTGATTCCACAAACGTTTGTCAATTGGTTGCAGGCGTTTGCGATCATGGCAAGCATAATATGGGAGAAGTCTCCCGAGAATTGTTCTGGTCTATTCTGTTATCTCGATGCTATTGGTGAAGTACACCGTACTTATGGAGGGCAGGCCTGGCTGCGCTATGATGAACAATTTAGGCAGAGGAAGCCCGAGGCCCGAGATAAGGTTGGATAAGAAAGACATCGGGCTTTGGTTAAAAGTGATAGCGCCAGTCAGATATGGGCAGTCCTTTCATGGGAGTGGAAGTAGCGGAACCCAGCAATCGGGCCATGGTAGCAGTGGGCAGGGGTCACAAGGGGCAAAAGATAAATCGGGAACGTGCTGGCAATTCAATGAGGGCCAGTGCAAATACGGCAATACTTGCAAATTCAAGCATGTGTGCTCCCACTGCAATGGAAGTTCACATGGGGCTTCCAAATGTTTTTTTAAAAGCAAGAGGGAAGCCAGCAGTGGGTGCCGGTCAAGGGGGAGATGCCGGTGAGTATTCAAAGGATGGCCCCCTTTCTAAGTAGGTACCCTAATCAGGAGAAGGCTGGGGTCAATAGCAATGGTTTTGCTGAAGGTTTTATTATCCCTCCCCCTAGCCACACGGTGCCTTTTTCGGTTAAGAATTTAAGGTCGGCTTACTTACATGCGGAGGTAGTCGGCGACAAATTAAAAAAGGAGGTGGACCTTGGAAGAATGGCGGGTCCGTTTTTGTGTTTACCAGTTGAAGGGATGATCGTCTCCCAGTTGGGCGTAGTCTCTAAGAAGGAACCCAATAAATTTCGTTTAATACAGCATTTGTCATACCCGAAGGGGTTGTCGGTTAATGATGGTATTTCTCAAGAGTTATGTTCCGTTGTCTATACGTCCTTTGATGCGGCAGTACAATGGGTTTGCAGTTATGGCACCGGAGCTTTGTTGACAAAGACAGATATTGAGTCAGCTTTTAGATTACTCCTGGTGCATCCGGACAGGATGTTTTTGGAATGGTGGCTATTATTTGGGCAGGTGTTTGCCGATGGGTTGTGCAATTTCATGTTCATTGTTTGAGATGTTCAATACCTTTTTGGAATGGGTGGTTAGGGATGTGGCTGGTGTCCTGTCTGTTATTCATTACTTGGACGATTTTTTGTTTATAGGTCCACCAGATTCTAGTTGGTGTAGGAATACTTTGGATGCGATGGAATGGGTTGCTGAGCATTTTGGTGTGTCTTTGGCTGGGGACAAAACTGAAGGCCCTTGCACTGTTTTAAGCTTTCCGGGAATACTGATTGATTCAGAGAAAATGGAGTGTCGCTTGCCAGAGGATAAACTGTTGTTCTTAAAGCAGGAGGTGAACTGCATTGTCAGGCTTAAAAAGGTGATTCTGAAAGAGTTACAGTCTTGGTTCGGCCATTTGAATTTTGTATGTAGGATCATGCCTATGGGCCGAATTTTTTTGCCGTAGGTTGTACGGAGAGATGGCGGGGGTGCAATCGGCGCACCATTTTATTCGCTTAAAAAACTAACATAAGGAAGATTTGTTAGTGTGGCAGCGTTTTTTGGTGCAGTACAATGGTCGCTCTTTCATATAACAGCAGATAGTGAATAACTTTGATTGTGAGATCTACATGGACGCAGCAGGCAGTGTTGGCTACGGGGCCTATTGTGGAGGGTGGTGGAGCATCGAAAGGTGGCCTTGATTGGTGGCATGTGAAGGGTTTCACAAAAAACCTTGTTTTGTTGGAATGGTTTCCCATTGTGGTGGCAGTTTTGATTTAGGGTGACACGTTTGCGAACCGCAGAGTTAGGTTTCATTGCGACTAGAGTTGAGCGACTTTTACTTTTTTAGGATCGAGTCGGGTTTCGCGAAACCCGACTTTGTCAAAAGTCGGGTCGGGTGAAATCGGCCGAGTATTTCGAAAAGTCGGGGGCCGGCCGAAACACGAAACCCAATGCAAGTCAACAGGGAATCAAAATCGGCAGTGAGTGGAGGACAGGAAAACACCTACAGTGTCCATTTTAATGCCAAAAACATAAATTCTTATTTCTTAAGCTTGTAAATCTTAATTTACTTTATAATAATAGTTAGGCATTGAAAACAGGGGGTCATTTGGCTAAAGTTGTGGGGTGGTAGGGCTGGCTCAAGATTTTTGTGGGCCCAGGAAATGCGGAATACGTCACGGCGGTGGAGCAGGGAGAGGTAAGTATTTGAACTTTGCAAGTGCTGTGATCCTGAGCAAGCAGGGGGGCCCACTCGTCACTGGCACAGGGCCCCTCATAGTACGGCGGTGTGTTTGACGGCGGGTGACGCCTCCCACTGCCAGAGACACTTTTGCGTACTATGAGGGGCCCTGTGCCAGTGACGTCGCCAACGAGTATGCCCCCCCACCTGATGAAGGAACCTGCACTTTCATCTGCACCTTCCTCTTTGTCCCCGTGTAAGGTGTATAGTATGCGGGAAGGGGAACCTGACTTTCAGCAGGGTCAGATTCAGGCTGTGCAGAGTGCAAGGGGAATGTAGTGGTCTAGGTCAATGTACAAGCAGACTCATCTAGCAGTGGCTGGGCAATGGGCAGGATGAGGAGGATACACAGATATAGGCCCAATATGAAAAAGTAGGCTAAAAGCAGTTCAAAATTGGTAACAGGACTAAACAGGCGGCATTGCTTTGTTCAATGGAGGACAACTGTAATGAATGGAGCAGACACAGTTTGTAGGCCCACAATAAAAAAGTAGGCTAAATGCAGTTCAAAATTGGTAACAGGACTAAATGGGCTAAACAGGCGGCATTGCTTTGTTCAGTGGAGGACAACTGTAATGAGTGGCGCAGACACAGTTAGTAGGCCCAAATACAAAAGTAGGCTAAAAGCAGTTCAAAATTGGTAACAGGACTAAACAGTCGGCATAGCTAGGTACTTGGGTGGGCTCCTCTGCTGAGTAGCAGACAGGGATAGTAGGCGCAAAGTATTAACTGGTCTAAATGGAGGCCAGGGCCCCTGCATATTTTAACTATCATCTATAATTTCAACAAATTTGTATTGGCAGTGCCATTGAAGGATTTAACAGCACAAACTACACAGTGGTGGAGCAGGGAGAGGGAAGTATTGCAAGTGGTAGAGCACTGTTCGTGCTGGGGGGAACACTCTCTCATGGGCGGCGGTACTGGCACAGGGTCCCTCATATTACGACAGTGTGTCTGACGTTGGTTGTGCACCACCACCGTCAGAGACACTTCATTGTACTATGAGGGACCCTCTGCCAGTACCGTCGCCCAAGAGTGGGCGCACCCACCTGTCCAGGCAAACGGCACTCGCACGGGTGCTTGGGCCAGGTGGTGACCACGGCCCTGTGGGGGGAGTCAGCCCATTTAGGGAGGTATAAAAATGGCCTATGGTGGACATTCAGCAGCTGCAAATGGCGGAATTGGAGAAGTCAGTAAGAGGAGGCCAAAAGTAAGACATTTTTCAGGCAAGCTACGAGTCAGCAGGAGAAGGTGGGGCAAAATAATTTGAAATCCATGATTGGTTCATTTTAATGAAGGTTAGATCATCAACATTCTGGGAAGCCAGATGTGTCCTTTTTTCGGTCAGTATTGAACCAGCAGCACTGAAGACTCTTTCTAATAGCACACTAGAAGCAGGGCAAGCGAGCTCCTGTAATGCATATTCTGCCAATTCAGGCCAGGTGTCTATTTTAGATGCCCAGTAATCAAAGGGGAATGACCTGTGAGGGAGAACATTGATAAGGGAGGAAAAGTAGTTCGTAACCATACAGGACAAATGCTGTCTCCTGTCACTTTGAATCGATGCAGCACTACCTGTCGTGTCAGCGGTCATTGCGAAATCACTCCACAACCTCGTCATAAAACCCATCTGTCCAACGCCACTTTGGATTTGTGCACCTCTAACACCTCTGCCATGTTGCCCCCTACAGCTCGTGTGAGAACCATCACCGCCGCTGTGTGCTGGGAATGCCTGGACCAAACGGTCTACAAGAGTTGCTTGTTTGGTAGCCAATATTTGCTCAAGGTTCTCATGTGGCATGATATTTTGTAATTTTCCTTTATATCGTGGATCCAGGAGGCAGGCCAACCAGTAATCATCATCGGTCATCATTTTGATAATGCGAGGGTCCCTTTTTAGGATACGCAAGGCAAACTCAGCCATGAGGGCCAATGTTCCAGGTATCAATTGTGCTGGGTTGAGGAGCACTTTCTTGCAAATCAACATCACTTGTGTCCTGCAAAAACCCTGTACCTGACCTTGCAACGCCACCAGTTTCTATTGCACCCTGTGAAGCATCCTCCTCCCATAAATATTCATCTCCATCATCCTCCTCCTCTTCGTCCACCACCTCGTCCAGAAGAGTTCCCTGAGCAAACAATGGCTGACTGTCATCAAGGCTTCCCTCCTCCTCGGCTGCAGACGCCAGCTCCTTAATGTGCGTCAAACTTTGCATCAGCAGACGCATTAGTGGGATGCTCATGCTTATGATGGCGTTGTCTGCACTTACCAGCCATGTGCATTCCTCAAAACACTGAAGGACTTGACAGAGGTCTTGGAGCTTCGACCACTGCACAACAGACAACTCCATGTCTGCCATCCAACTGCCTGCCTGTGTATGTGTATCCTTCCAGCACGGTGGCGCAGTGGTTAGCACAGCAGCCTTGCAGCGCTGGAGTCCTGGGTTCAAACCCCACCAAGGACAACATCTGCAAAGAGTTTGTATGTTGTCTCCGTGTTTGCGTGGGTTTCCTCCGGGTACTCCGGTTTCCTCCCACATTCCAAAGACATACTGATAGGGAATATAGATTGTGAGCCTCAACAGGGACAGTGATGATAATGTGTGCAACCTGTAAAGCGCTGCGGAATATGTTAGCGCTATATAAAAATAAAGATTATTATTTATTATTATTATTCCACAAATTAATTACAGCACGCCTCTGTTCGCACAGCCTCTGAACCATGTGCAATGTGGAGTTCCACCTCATTGCAATGTCGATTATTAGGCGGCACTGGGGAAGATTCAGCGATCGCTGATGGTTCAGCATACTGCTGGAGTGTACGGGCGACCGGCGGATGTGCGAGCAAAGTCTTCGCACCTTCAGAAGCAGGGCTGGTAAGTCCAGATCATTTTTGAGGAAGCACTGCACCACCAGGTTCAAGGTGTGAGCCAGGCAAGGTATGTGTTTCAGTTCTGAAAGGGCTATGGCAGCCATAAAATTCCTTCCGTTATCACTGACTACCTTGCCTGCCTCAAGATGTACACTGCCCAGCCATGACTGAGTTTGTTGCTGCAAGTACTCGGCCAGTACTTCCGCGGTGTGTCTGTTGTCGCCCAAACACTTAATTTCTAACACAGCCTGCTGAAGCTTACCACTAGCTGTTCGATAATGGGACACCTCATGTTCAACACTGGCAGCTGCGGATGGATTGTTTGTGCGACTGCGCTCTGTGGACAAGCTTTCGCTTCTGGAGGAGGAGGAGGAGGGGTGGTGAACGCCTACATCCAACTGTTTCCTAGACCGTGGGCTAGGCAGAACTGTCCCACTATGGCTGTCCCTGTGGACCCTGCATCCACCACATTAACCCAGTGTGCCGTGATGGACACGTAACGTCCCTGGCCATGCCTACTGGTCCATGCATTTGTTGTGAAGTGCACCTTTCTACTGACTGATTGCCTCAGTGCATGGACAATGCAGTCTTTAACATGCTGATGGAGGGCTGGGATGGCTTTTCTCACAAAGAAGTGTCAACTGGATAGGTCATAGCGTGGTACTGTATAGGCCATCAGGGCTTTGAAAGCTTCGGTTTCAACCAACCGGTAGGGTATCATCTTTAACGAGATTAGTCTAGCAATGTGGGCGTTCAAACCCTGTGTACGCAGATGAGAGGATGATTACTTTCTTTTCCTAAAGAGAGTCTCTTGTAGGGTGAGCTGGACTGGAGAGGTGCATATGGTGGAACTAGCGGTGGTGGTGGACATGGCGGATTGAGTGAGGGTTGGTGATGGTATTCTCGATGTTGGCCTACATACAGTGTTTCCTACCAATAACCTTGTGATTCCCTTACTGCTTTGGCCTTGCGATGATACCTCCACATTTGCTGCTTGTGGTGTCCTAACCGGTGGGCTTACAGTGAGGGAAGCAATGTAGCATTGCTGACTACCTTCATTCTGAGCAGGTGCACCAACGGTACGGGACGTTTGGTAGTTAGTCCAGGCTTGCAAGTGCATGCTGGTTAAATGTCTAAGCATGCACGTTGTATTTAAATTTTGAAGATTCTTCCCTCTGCTAAAGGTCTTTGAGCATTTCTTACAGATAACTTTTGACTGATCATTCGGATCTTGGTTAAAAAATTGCCACACTACACTCTTCCTACTATGGAATACCTTTTCAGGCATTGCACGCTGTGCTACTTTCACCGGATGGCCACGCTGTCCTAAAACTGTTTTTGCTTTTGACAAACATTTTTGGCCTGATACAGGCCTGCCAGATGACACCTGTTGCGATGTAGATGGCTGCTGCGGATCATCCTCCTCCGCTTCTGAGCTATTGGCAGCAGCAACCTCTTCCCCCAATGGCTGCTGATCTGGGTCAACAACTGGGTCATCTATCACCTCCTCTTCAATGTCATGTGCACCTTCCTCTGTGTCACCGTGTAAGGTGCTATAGCGTTTCGGGACTGGGCACCATAGTCTCATCAGGTTCAGATTCTGGCTCAGTACACTGCGAGGGCAATGTAGTGATCTGAGTCAATGGAACAGCATTATAATCTAGCTGTGGCTGTGCATCAGTGCACTCCATGTCCAATTCATCTTGTAATGGGTAGTTAACAATTTCCCGTTCTAACCCAGGCACGGTATGTGTAAAGAGCTCCATTGAGTAACCTGTAGTGTTGCCTGACGCATCCTTCACTTTTGGTTTGGGTGAAGGACACAAGGAAACGTCTTGTTCCTGACCGGGATCATCCACTGACGACTCGCTGCTTTTATATTTGGAACTTTCTGAAGAGGAGGCGAAAGAGCTAGAGTCTGAGTCAGCAAGAAAAGCCGAAACTTTTTCCTGCTGCTCTGGCTTTAAAAGCTGATTTCCTTCAAGGCCTTGTGTAAACAGACTATGACGTTGGCTCAACACCTCCAGCCTTAGATGCTATTGTGCTTTTGCCACTACCACCAGATGCTCACCACCAACATCAGTACCAGCTCGCAACCACCGTCCACGGCCTCTTCCACCTGACTTCCTCATTTTTTGGAAAATCTAACCAAAATAACAACCGTTATATGGTACTGTAAAACAAGGTAGAAGGTGTATATAAACGTGTTGAGATTTTAAATCTCCCTTTTTTCGGGGGGAGACTGAACAAAAAATCAGGCCCTGTGCAAAAAAACCACATTGTAAGTAGCTGTAAGTGGCTGGCTGATATATGACAAACTAACAGGACAGAAGTATATCCACTTTGTGAGAATTTGAATCTCCCTCTTTTTTGGGGGGGACTGAACCACAACTTAGGCCCAGTGTATATAACAACGCAATCTAAGTGGCAGAAAGTGGCTGGCTGATATACGACAAACTAACAGGAAAGAAGTATATCCACTTTTTGAGAATTTGAATCTCCCTCTTTTTTTGGGGAGACTGAACCACAACTTAGGCCCAGTGTATATAACAACGTTATCTAAGTGGCAGAAAGTGGCTGGCTGATATACGACAAACTAATAGGACAGAAGTATATCCACTTTGTGAGAATTTGAATCTCCCTCTTTTTTTTGGGAGACTGAACCAAAACTTAGGCCCAGTGTATATAACAACGCAATCTAAGTGACAGAAAGTGGCTGGCTGATATACGACAAACTAACAAACTAACTATATCCCCTTTGTGAGAATTATAATCTCCCCTTTTTTGGGGGAGACTGAACCACAACTTAGGCCCAGTGTATATAACAATGCTATATAAGCGGCAGAAAGTGGCTGGCTGATATACGACAAACTAACAGGACAGAAGTATATCCACTTTGTGAGAATTTGAATCTCCCCTTTTTTTGGAAGACTGAACCACTACTTAGGCCCAGGGTATATAACAACCCTATCTAAGTGGCAGAAAGTGGCTGGCTGATATACGACAAACTAACAGGACAGAAGTATATCCACTTTGTGAGAATTTGAATCTCCCTTTTTTTTTGGGAGACTGAACCACAACTTAGGCCCAGTGTATATAACAACGCAATCTAAGTGGCAGAAAGTGGCTGGCTGACATATGACAAACTAACAGGAGAGAAGTATATCCACTTTGTGAGAATTTTAATCTCCCCTTTTTTGGGGGGAGACTGAACCACAACTTAGGCCCATTGTATATAACAACGCAATCTAAGTGGCAGAAAGTGGCTGGCTAATATACAGTGGGGCAAAAAAGTATTTAGTCAGTCAACAATAGTGCAAGTTCCACCACTTAAAAAGATGAGAGGCGTCTGTAATTTACATCATAGGTAGACCTCAACTATGGGAGACAAACTGAGAAAAAAAAATCCAGAAAATCACATTGTCTGTTTTTTTAACATTTTATTTGCATATTATGGTGGAAAATAAGTATGAAAAAAGAAATGGACAATCCATCTCAATAAAGACTCCTTGAAAAAGCCACTTAGGCGAAACGTACGTTGGAGTCGGAATCCTTGAGGGTCACAGATCATTTTCACACTGGTACTAGTATTGATCCAGAGGTTCTATGCACTTTTTTGTCTTGATTAGACTATTTATTATGAAAGCATATGCACTTTATTGAGATGGATTGTCCATTTCTTTTTTCATCCATCTTCTGCACCTTGGAGGGTTATATATTATTTTTCTAGTATATTTTTTATGGATCTGGTCTCCTCATTCGGTATATCCTTTATATGCTGTAGTATTGCTGGTTGTTTTCTTCTTTGTATTTTGTTTCTTTTGTTTGTTATTATTTTTTGTAATAAAATTATATATTTTTATACCTTATTGTGATCATTGCTTTATGTTCACTTTGACATTGGTTTACATTTGATGGTGAACATTTATTCACTGTTGTGAATTTTGTTGTTATCAGTATTTGTAAGCCAAAACCAGGAGTGGGTGATAAATGCAAAAGTGGTGCATATGTTTCTATTATACTTTTCCTCTAATTGTTCCACTCCTGGTTTTGTCTTACAAATACTGAGGTAAAATACTGACCAAATACTGCTAGTGTGATGGCAGCCTAAGAAAGAGTTCTTCCAGCTCCTTGAATTAAAAAAAGCGCTCCTTTATTTAGAAAAATATATTAAAACTTGCATGTGAACATCCGGGACAATAGATGACAGATATACAGATAGAGCGACACGTTTCGATCACAGCAGTGATCTTTGTCAAAGCTGTATATCTGTCATCTATTGTCCTGGATGTTCACATGCAAGTTTTATTTATTTTTTTTTAATTCTGTGGAAGCATGGTTGAACAGCAATGTCTGACTTTCATTTGTTCATTTTCATACATTTTTTATTTATTATTACTTTTGTCAGATTCAAGTTATTTCTGTGACCATTGTGGGTTTTTCTGTCATTAAACGAGGGGTACCAACAATTTTGACCAAGTGTGTATCACCAGTAACCTTTGTTTCTAGTGTGTGGCAGCCCACCTTTTCACCCGATAATTGTTGTGCCTCTGTGATACAGTACTTTAGTCACCGCACCACCATTATTTGGCAAAAAATTGATATTATCCAATGTTAGCAAATACAATTTCATTACAGGCGTATCTACGTGTTCACATGATACAGTAGCACTACTTGGCTATGGATATGTAATGGGAATACCCAAAAATTACAAGTCTGTATAACAGTTGCATAACTAAAACGTTTGCATAATAATAAGGCAACCTTGGTAACCAGAAGGAAATCTACACTGAAGGAAGATCACCAGTAACATGAGGAAATGACAGGAGGCACTAGCCAATGACAGCCAAGAACCAAGAAAATACGACTGGAGTAACTTAAGCCCCTAATCTTTATAAGAGGTTAGCTGATTCATTTGAGTTTATTTACATAAAGAAAAGAAGTGTAGTGTACCTGAAGTCTTTCCTTTGTCAAAAGAAATATCTTGGGATATGTTTCCACAGTCAGGAAACATTGCAGATTGGACGCTGCATACAGCCGCAGCGTCCAATCCGCAGCGGTCAGTGGAGGGGAGTTTATGAAATTCCATCTCCAATATGCGTTCAAAGGCGCAGGTGGCAGACCTGCGTAGCTGAACATGCGGCGCGTCTTTATAGACCGCAGCATGTCTATTTATCTTGCGGAGATGCTCAGTCTCCACAAGCTAAATTACACAGTCTATGTATAGGATGCGGTTATTCCGCATGTGTTCAATCACCACATGCAGAATCACCGTGTGTACAAAAGCCAGCTGCACTTTGGGTGGAGCTGCGTCCAAAATGCTGCATATACGGAATGTGGAAACATACCCTAAAAACCACTAGAAATTCAGCACTTGAGCAATGGGGGATTTAAAGAAACTTGTCATGTGATTCATGCTAACCACGAGCAACATGAATCAAAGCCTGGTTGCCTGATTGCAACGGGGTATATTTTCCAGAGCATTTCAGAGAAAATATAGTTAGAAGATCCGTCCATGGACCATAGGCAGAGACAAGACTAGTCTGGACCATCCCCCGGTCGCCTTTTCCCTGTGCTGTTCCAGGTTATTGACAGGTCTCTCCAGAGAAAAAATTAAAAGTACACCTGGTGGCTTTTGTGCAGCCAGGTTATGATTCATGACGCCTGTGGTTTGGACAGTATGAATTGCATGACAGGTTCTCTTTAAAAGATGAGTTATGATATTTTTTTGTAATCTCTTTCGCTGCTGTTAGTGCAGTTATTATTTTTTTTAATCCAAGAAAACCTCATGTAAGAGACCTTCCTTAGAACTTCCACATAGCAGTGCCCACTGCCTATACAATAGTTACTATCAACTGCCAAGCAAATGACAAATTCTGATCTTGCTCACTAAGGTGCCCTCCTCTGTCAAGAAGTTATGTTAGCAGCCAATGAGAAGCAATTAGAGTTACCATTTCATTCCCTAACATCTACAGTACAGCTAGAGATCCGCACAGGAAAATCCAGGTAGAGCAGAAAGAAGAATTAAAAGTGTGGTAGATACAGTATGGCTGGGGGAAACCATGGGCCACTTCCAGAAACGTCATAGCTAGGAACTTCACACAGAAAGCGATTGTAGGCCACATAAGGCTCAGTTCCTGCTGTAATGTCCAGATGCAATATTTGAATAATTTTTTACTATGGAATCCTGATAGATGTGCTATATTAAAGATATCAAAACCAATGTAAAAACATGGACTTACGGTACTCCGCTTCCAACTAGTTAAAACTGCTTTTTGTGCAAATTCCAGTCTATGGTCAGTATCTATCCAGATTTTTATGATATGTATCTTTCAATTAGGTCCTTTCAAGTGAGTGATTTCTTATCATCAGCATTCTGTCAACACTACATGTGCTGTAACGCAGGGGTGTCAAACTGCATTCCTCGAGGGCCGCAAACCATGCGTGTTTTCAAGATTTCCTTAGCATTGCACAAGGTGCTGCAATCATTATGTGTGTAGGTGATTAAATTATCACCTGTGCAGTACAAGGAAATCCTGAAAACATGACCTGTTTGCAGCCCTCGAGGAATGCAGTTTGACACCCCTGCTGTAACGTACATTCCCTTCACTTCTCAGAAGCATTACACAAGACCTTATCCAATTTTTTTGCTTAGCCTGTCTCTCTATTTTGCCTGTATGCAGATTGACAGATAGAAGAGCAGGAGCAAATAGACAAAGACTTTTCCCCATGTCCTGTAATTCATCTCAGCGTCACTGCTTCTAGTAATGGGTTATACTCATCATCAGGCAACGGACAGCAAATAGGAAACAAGGGAGACACCTGGTGACCAGCAACTTTTCGATCTGAAATGTTAATTTTGGATAATTAAAGCACTTTGCCATTTTGTTTATCATTGCATTGGCCTCACATAAGTCTAAGTTCAGTGAAACAATAGTGACCACTCAAGCTTTTAATGCAGCAAGAAAGATGAAAAACAGTTTAGCATTAATATTTTTAGTATTAAAATATATGTAGTAAGGATAATTCATACCTGTACGTACATAAGATTCATGGCATGTCTTGGCAATTTCTGTTGCCAATTCCATAAAATGCTCTTTTTTCTTGTCCGGTGCATCATTTGCCCCAAGTGCCAACATTCCTGCAGCAAAGCAAGTCAGATGTCCCATTTTATGGTCCAGAACGCCACCTCTCCACTCAGCAATGTATGTGAGACCTCCAGCAGATCTTTTGATTAGATGTGCTTCAATTGCCTGAAACAATGAAGAAAAAAAGGAATTTAAAGGTAGCAAGCATACAGCGTTATTGAGCACAATATCTCTGTTGCTTGGCATTTTCCACGCTCAAACGTTCTGTTTGACTATTTCATTGGTTCATATCAGTGATGAGTTCTTAATAATTAAACCATTTATCTGTTATCAATTATGTGCTGTTGGTCTTGTTATTAATACAAGATTTATCTTTATAAAAATGTATATCTCCATCACATCTACCCATGTTTGCCATGCACAAATAGCACCTCATAATGTACTATGCAGTATATTATATACATTAGACATGGCACTAACAGATGAAGGGGCTTCATGTGAAGGTTACCTGGCCATTGGATGAAGCTCTGCTGCCTACATTGTGAGGTGCAATGGGTAAGTATAGCTCAGGTTACATGCTTGTTCTGTTGTATCACAAGCAGCAGGTAAACACATGTTTATGGTGAAATAACCACATTCCGACTTGATCCAATATGATCGAAATGGTAGCCGAAGTTTAGTTCGTATCTGCACCTGAATACCATAATTTTCCGTTCAGTGGGACTGGGAGCAATTGAGAAACTGCAAGTGGTTCTCAATGGGGTGTTGTTTCCCATCGTTCACAAAAAAGAGCCAGCTCTTTGTGTGCGATCGGTTGTGAATAAGTCATTACTGAACCAACACATAAGCACCAGCTCTTTATTCAGTCTTAACCTTGATGTTGCAATTGGCTTCCAGGCAGCACAGAGGTGGGACAACCACCATTTGCAACATAGGCGTCACGAGGTTACCGCCATGGAGTGGAGCCAGAAGAACGCAGCGTCTCGTCGCTCCTATTACACTGAGAAGAAGCACTTCTCCAGTGTATTAAACGTGTTTTATCCAGCAGAACAGGGGTTAATCGGCACTATTGGAAAACTCCTACAGTCAGCTGTGCTCGGTTAGCCACTCCTTTTCCCTAAAAAGTCTGGGCTCCATTACCAAGTCATTGTGTTAGCAATTTGCTGCTTGATCTTGGAGTGGGAGAAGTTGGTGTTGTGAAGGAGTGCTGGAGGAATTTATTAGCGACTCTTGGCTGGTTTGTACGCTTGGAAATCCCTTATCCTTCCATTTTACTTTCTTCCCCCTCCCTACACACCCTGGTGAATACCTCTGTTATATGTGAGTGTATATTTTGTATGTGTGTAGTTTTGCATTTTCCCTTGTCTTCGTCACCCTGTCTGTTAGGTTGGTGTTCTGTGGTACACAGTAGTGCCTCTCTTCCCCAAGTGGGGAAGGAGGCCCCAGCATCTTTGCCATCTGAAGTATCCCGGGGAACAGGGGAGCTAGGGCACCCTCTAGTGTTAGGGCCAGTAAAGGTGCCCCCTGGTCCCAGGTAACTCGTCTGTCGAATCTTGACAATAGGTGCACGTCCCAGTGGTCACATCCCCGTTTACCAGTTATTTATAGCTTATCCTGTGGAAGGATTTCACTCACTAGGCAGCGTTTGAGGTATTCACCAGTAGCAAGATCTTAAATCATGCAGGCAGGCTAATTAAAACTTTCTAAACCGTCCACAAAAGAAGCATCAAAGCAGCCTCTTGGCAAAAGGAAAATAACATAAATAGTCCATGCAAATAGACACCTAAGTGTCAGTATGCCCAGTGCATCATATAAGTGTATCATATAATAACATAAATAGTCCATGCAAATAGACACCTAAGTGTCAGTATGCCCAGTGCATCATATAAGTGTATCATATAAGTGTGTGGAGCAATAAAAGAATTAATCCAGAATTAAACCAGAAAGGAGCTGAAGGTAACTGGATAGTCACTGTAAACAATGTTTCTGTTTGTTTTCCCTCTGACCCCTATAATCCTTCACTTTATGCTAACCCCCTAATCCCTACACCAAGTAAGGAACTGATTATCTCTCCCTCTATCCTCCCCATGCATCTCATCTCCTCCTAAGAACTTTTCCTCAACATACAATCCTCTGTCTCCAAACACAGACAGCCCTCTCATGCCCTCTCCTGCTCCCACCTGCTATCACTTTCTCTGCTCATCCTCATTGTCAGTGATATATCTCCAAATCCTGGTCCTCCTCACCACATCCCCACAGTCATTTCTACCTCCCATCCACAATCTATCACAAACCCACAAATTTCCTTAACCTCTCTGACCTTATACCCATCCCCATCCGCCCAGCCCCCGCTTCCCCAGTCCCACTAACAGCAGCTCTATGGAACGCTCGCTCTGTCTGCAACAAACTTTCCTACATCCATGATCTTTTCATTACTAACAAACTTTCCTTCCTCACTATCACCAAAAACTGGCTCAACACCTCTAACACAGCCTCTCCAGCTGTACTTTTGTATGGTGAATTCCACCTTTCCCACACACCCCGCCCCAGCAACAAGCATGGCGGAGGAGTTTGTTTTCTCCTGTCAGATAATTGCTCCTTCACTCACATCCCACTTCCACCCTCTGTTACCATCCCTTCCTTTGAAGTGCACTATGTGCGCATCTACTCCCCCACCAACCTCTAACTGGCTGACATTTATTGCCCCCCAGGGCAAGCCACCACCTTTTTCATCCACTTCACCACCTGGCTACTTCATTTCCTCTGCTGACATCCCCACTATCATCATGGGTGACTTCAACATACCCATTGACACTTCCCACTCAGCTGTCACTAAACTTCTATCTCTCATTTCCTCCTTTGGCCTCTCTCAATGGTCTTCTGCAGCCACTACAAAGATGGCCACATACTGGACCTCATCTTCACCAGCCTCTGCTCCCTATCTAACCTCTCTAACTCATCTCTACCTCTTTCTGACCACAACCTACTCACATTCTCTTCCCTTTCCTCTCCAGGTCTACAATCCTCACCCCACAAACTTGCACACCCTTGCAGAATCTCAAACACCTGGATCTACACCCACTCTCTGAATCCCTTCTCCCTCTTACAGACATAAGTTTCCTACGCAATGTGGATGCCGCTGCAGCTTTATATAACACCACAATATCTGCAGCTCTTGAATCGGCCGCCCCTATCACACATACAAAGCTCGCAAAATAAAAAGACAACCCTGGCACACCAGCCTGACCAAAGAACTGAGGTGGGCTTCCAGGGTGGCTGAGTGGAGATGGAAAAGATCACACTCCAATGAGTTCTTCACCGCATTCAAACAGTCCCCCACTACTTTCAAGCCTCAGCAAATCAAAGCCACTTCTCATCTCTCATATCCTCCCTGTCTCGCAACCCTAAACAGATATTCAAAACCTTCAATTCACTCCTCCTTCCCCCAGCACCTCCTTCCTCTCCACTTATCACAGCTGAAGACTTTGCCTCATTCTTCAAACACAAGATTGATGACATCAGAGAAAGCTTTGGCCTACAACCCTCATCCGAACTACTCAACCCTCCTCCTCCAAAACCAGCTTTTCCACCATTACAGAAATCAACTTTCTGCCCTACTCTTGAGATCACATCTCACCACCTGTGCACTTGACCCCATCTCATCCCACTTCATCCTAAACCTCACCACAGTCTTCATCCCAACCCTAACTCATCTCTTCAACCTATCATTAACAACTGGTGTTTTCCCCTCATGCTTCAAACATGCCTCAATCACAACCATCCTTAAAAAGCACTTGCTTAACCCATCCTCTGTATCTAGCTATCACCCCATATCACTTCTCCCCTATGCCTCAAAACTACTGGAACATCATGTCCATTTCGAACTGTCCTCCTACCTCTCTTCCTGCTCCCTCTTCAACCACTTACAATCTGGTTTCCGACCGCGTCACTCCACTGAAACTGCCCTAACAAAAGTCACCAATGACCTACTGACTGCCAAGGCCAAGCAACACTACTGTGTTCTCTACCTCCTTGACCTGTCATCTGCCTTTGATACAGAGGACCACTCCCTATTACTACAGACCCTCTCATCTCTTGGCATCACTGACTTGGCCCTATCTTGGATCGCATCATACCTAACAGACCGGACATTCAGTGTTTCCCACTCACACACCACCTCCTCACCTCACCCCCTATTGATCAATGTCATGCAAGGTTCAGTCCTAGGGCCCCTGCTCTTCTCCATTTACACCTTTGGCCTGGGACAGCTCATAGAATCTCATGGCTTGCAGTATCACCTCTGTGCTGATGACACACAGATCTACCTCTCTGGACCAGATGTTACCTCTCTACTAACCAAAATCCCAGAAAGTTTGTCCACTATTTCATCCTTCTTCTCCTCTAGATTTGTAAAACTTAACATGGACAAAACAGAATTCATAATCTTTCCCCCATCTCACTCGACTCTGTGAACAGACCTATCCATTAAAGTAAATGGCTGCTCACTCTCCCCAGTCCCACAAGCTTGCTGGCTCAGGGTAATCCTTGACACTGATCTCTCCTTCAAACCAGATATCCAAGCCCTTTCCACTTCCTGCCAATTTCAACTCAGAAAAATTCCCCAGATCTGTACATTCCTCAACCAAGAATCTGCAAAAACCCTAGTGCATGCCCTCATCATTTCCTGCCTTGATTACAGCAACCTCCTGCTCTGGGGCCTCCCCTCTAACACTCTCGCACCCCTCCAATCTATTCTAAGCACTGCTGCCCAACTAAGCCACCTGTTCACTCGCTATTTCCCGCCCTCTCCCCTCTGTCAATCCCTGCACTGGCTCCCCATTACCCAAAGACTTCAGTTCAAAACCCTAACCATGACATACAAAGCCATTCACAACCTGTGTCCTCCATACATCTGTGACCTCATCTCCTGGTATTTACCTGCACGCAACCTCTGATCCTCACAAGATCTCATTCTCTACTCCCCTCTTAGCTCCTCTTCCCACAATCGCATGCAAGATTTCTCCAGCGCATCACCCCTACTCTGGAACTCTCTACCACAACATATCAGACTCTCGCCTACCATGGAAACCTTCAAAAAGAACCTGAAGACCTACCTCGTCTGACAAGCCTACAACCTGCACTAACCACCGATCAACCAAACCGCTGCACGTCCAGCTTTGCCCTTGCCTACTGTATCCTCACCCATCCATTGTAGATTGTGAGTCATCGTGGGCAGGGTCCTCTCTCCTCCTGTACCAGTCGTGACTTGTATTGTCTAAGATTACTGTACTTGTTTTTATTATGCACACCCCTCCTCACATGTAACGCGCCATTGAGTAAATGACACTATAATAATGAATAATAATAATACAAAGCCATCCACAGCCTGTCTCCTCCATACATCTGTGACCTTGTCTCCCGGTACTTACCTGCACGCAACCTCTGATCCTCATAAGATCTCCTTCTCTACTCCCATCTTATCTCCTCTTTCCACAATCACATACAAACTTTCTCCCGTGCATCCCCCCTACTCTGGAACTCTCTACCCCAACATATCAGAATCTCGCCTTCCGTGGAAACCTTCAAAAGGAACCTGAAGACTCACATCTTGCGACAAGCCTACAACCTTGAGTAGCCACCGATCCACCAAACCACTGCACGACCAGCTCTGCCCTTGCCTATTGTATCCTCACCCATACCTTGCAGATTTTGAGCCCTCACGGGCAGGGTCCTCTCTCCTCCTGTACCAGTCATGACTTGCATTGTTTAAGATTACTGTACTTGTTTATTATTATGTGTACCCCTTTTCACATGTAAAGCGACATGGAATAAATGGCGCCATAATAATAAAATAATAATAATAAAAAAGTGACACTCACCCAAACAGAATATGTGTCCAGCTCTAACTCTCTGGCAGGAGTCTGGCAATGCTGGAGATCTACACACCTCCACTCACAGAGCTAAAATAACACAGCTGGACTTCCTTATATCTGCCGTACCTCTCCCTGGGGTGGGAATATGTGAGCAGCCAGTCCCAACCATCTCTCTGACTTCTCATAAACCTGGCATATTAAGTGTCAGCGCTATACATGCTGGAGCCTGCTTTTCCGGGCTTACATCACTGAGGCTACTAACCTCGATGACACATATCTTCCCTCGAGGACCTGTCTAGCGACCATCCTACACCCGTATGTTGTAAATGTTTGCGATGAGAATAAACCTTTAAGACTCTGCTCACACTGACATGTTTTGGGGTTCTGATATTTTTATGTAACTCTATAATGTAAATCAGTTATCTGGTATATACTACTGTGCTAATATACATGTCCGACAATAAGAATATTCTAGAATTAACCAGAACCAAGCTGTTTAGCACTTGAAGGCTGCAGATGTCCAGGGAAATAGATCGAAGTCTATTGATTCAAATGAACACCAGGCAACACTTAATTTGTCTTACAAATCTCTGTAGCTGAATGTACTGTTATGAACAATTTTGCTGCGTGAAGCCCATGTTTTTTGTTGAATCCGTACCCTGCTCTGTGTATGCTGCTCTCCGCTGAGCTGCACTCCGTTCAGGGGTCTATTTAGTGATTGGTGGTGGTCTCAGGACTCGGACTCCCACCAATCTTCAGGCAATTAAAATGCCTGGCATAGTTGAAAAAAAATGATCAAAGTTTAGTTACTCTTTAAAGCCAAATCACTTTTTTTTTACTTTGTGATGTTTTAACAAGCACTGTTGCAGGCAGACATGAACATGGTTCATTATGTACCTTTTTCATCATGCATCAATGCTAAAACCGAAGGTAAAAAACTTTGTAATTTGCTGTGTATCTTATTAGAGAAATATGCTATGTTTCTTCCCCACTTATCAGTTACTTCTCTCCCTGTGCTAATTATTCACTCTCAAAAACTGCTCATATATGTACACAAATCTGCCTTCAGTGAGAGATCAAAAATAAAAAAAGGCACAAAGTAAACTGCTAAAGCTTTTTAGTGAAGAGGGAAAAAGTTGCTAAAATGCATAACACAAAACAAATATATGTCAGAAAAAGTGTTATTTTTTATGTACACCCATGACTGATTAATTTACTGAAAGTGCACTAACAGTTTAAAGGATTGCACATATACTAACATGTCAACAGTAGAATCATTTATTTTTATCTACTGTAGCATTAAAATAATAATATAATTGACTGGGTGAAATCTTAGATTCCCTGTGATTTTTCCTGCTGTACTGTAAGCAATAAACGGCTACTTCATGTTGATACAGTACAGTATATTTTATGCAGCTCAGCAAATATTAGAATACAGATTTGTTGTATTTTGTTTTGTACTCCTCTTTCTTATGGAAATAATTCTCATCATTGCAGATACTTTTTAATTTAGCATCTTGTAGACTGAGCCCTCGAGGGCAGGGTCTTCTCCTGTACCAGTCGGTGACATGTGTTGTTTATGATTATTGTCCTTTTTTATTATGTAAACCGCTGAGACTGGAAGCGATCCAGTCTCAGCGGTGGACATCACAGGCCTTCACGTAGCGCGACTTCACGTGGTTTTTCTCTATCCAGATGACTGATGAAGGTCATTTGTTGACCGAAACGTCTCTTATTGTTTCTGCATTTTCTACATTCAATAAATTTCTTTTGAATACACTTGTGTGAGTGCCAAGTGTTTCTATGTTTCGGATGGCTATATAACAGGCCTTTAATGGATATCTAGGTGGTACTACGTGGAGATCTCCAAGCTGAAGTAGGGTGATTTATAGGCCAGGCAATGTTTCAAAAAAAATTTAAGCCAATAAGGTCTCCGACAGGAAAAATTTCGCCAATGACATGCTGTTTGAATCAAGGACGAATCTTTATGTCAATAAATATCTTAATTTATGTGAGGAGGGTTAGAATTATGTCTGATTCTATTATACAAAGCAAAAACAGCATTGGTGCTACCTTTCCAATGTCAATTGAATATAAAATTTATAGCATGGCAAAGTATAGCTGTTCCTGCGTATTACATTATTGTGCTACCAACATTTTAATGTAATATGGGATTGGGAAATAAGGATTAGACATGTTGGATTCTAATGTGCCTGATTTTTTGTCCCCCATAGTGGTTTATTTCTCTCTTCCAATGCCAAAACAACATGCACACTTGACTGATTCAATCATACATTTGTTTGGGTAACTCTGTGGTATTCCTGTCAGCCATTATCTTTCTGATGTGTATGGCTGGCTTCCCAAAGAGACAAATAGAATGACACACAGAGAACTGATAGAACAGATTATGTGCAGAAAACAAAGTGGTCCCTCTGTACAGTGCATAAGTACAACAAATGTAGGCATCATTGAATATTTAGGGCGGGCCATTCACCAGGTTGTCTCAGAGTACTCAAGTCTCTATTTCATTTACTACTAAACTAATTGAGAAGAGGTTATAAGAAATCTCCTTCCCAGTTCTACTATTCTCCTAGTTGTGGCTGAGTAACATTTTATAACTCACACAGTATTTCCAATCACCAAGGATGGAGAAGAGCAGGGAGCACAAACGGGGTCACATTTCTTCTCCTTGCTTAATCTAAACAATTAACAATTAAAATTAGCCTTCAAATTTGTTTCAGGTAATGTAACCTTATGGTAGTGCAGGAAGAATTAAAGAGGCAGTTAATTGATTGTGAGGATTTTGCATGTGAAAGAAAGATTCAGCAATAATTTTGCATTCTTACTCTCCAGGAATCAGCCAAAAAATTAAGATCCACTTCTTTAGGCAGCTAAATTGTATTTAATTAGTGCTAATTGATGAAATGAGGTCTGACTTGAGCAGTGGCCCGAGTACAGGGAGCTGACTGGGCCTGCTCCGGGGCTATATAGAGCTCCATGTCATCCCCTTGGCGCAAGGTGGCAGCCATCGCGAAGTACCCCTGCGGGCTGTCCTCTTTAATAAAGGAGACATAATCCTCTTCATCCCTTCAATCCGTACCCATGTTCAACGTCTACAAAGACTAGTTGCCCATGAGTATGACGCCCGGGCATAGAGCCCCCTCCGGGTTGGCGTAGTTCTGCCCAGACCTCCTTCTCACGTTGTTTCTTATGAACAATTACTACCGCAATCCAGGCGACCTGCCCAAGAGATGGAAACGGACTTTCTGTTTGCGGTTGGGAATGGGATTGAATGGTTTGAAATGCTGTCGAGCGTGGGCCTGTTGTGCAGGGGCTCGCTCCCCAGGATGGGAGGCCAAGGGGCCAGCAGTGCTTCTGAGGTGAGGGGCTGAGGTGCACTCACTAGCTCCTGTTCTGACATCCTGGTTGCACCCATCCTGCGACCATTGAATCCCTCCGCCGACACCGCTGTGCGCTCCAGCTTCTGATGATGAAGTTCTGGCTCTGCCTTTACTTCCGGCGCGGGCTCCTTCGGGGCTGTCGTTATATCATGGCATGGAAACACTGATTCTGGACGAAGAGGTTCTGGCTCCTGAGGATGGTGTTCTGGCTCCCGAGGATGGTGTTCTGGCTCCCGAGGATGGTGTTCTGGCTCCGGTGGCTGCCGACAGCCCTCCTCCCCAGGTACAGGGAATCGGTCCAACTGGAATTCGGCGGCGACTCCCTTCTGTCATCTGGGTCAGGCCTTCTCCTCTTCCTGTCTCCACTTTCACTCAATGCGGCCTATGCTGCCGCAGGACCATGGGCGTGAGTGGTCCATCCGTGTCTCGCAATGGCATCGCGCAGCTGCACACAGGATTTTCTTCTGGGCCCCACCTGGTCCAGGGTGAAGTCGCTTTCGGTCGCTCCACCCATTTCTCTGCATTCGGGCAGACCGGGGAATGATGCCTGACAGATTTTTGCGCCATCTCTGGGTCAGCATGCCCACGAAGACTTAGATCACAGTCGTCGTTCTCCTCTTTGGCCCCATTCTCCACCATCTTTAAGACCGCCATCTTGGTCATGAATAAAGGATCGGTCACATCCAAAATTTCCGTCACGTCCGATGCACTAGTCATTTCTAGAATATCAGCATCTTCTTTCTTCATGGCATCCCCGCTTTGCAAGGATGCGGAATGCTGCCAACTACGCCAAGTGTGAGCGGCAGCCAGGGCCGTCGTCATGGCCCACGTAGCTGTCTGCTTTAGCGCACCCTGACCACCCATATCCATATACAGTCTCACTGTCTCACTTGCCTGGTTTTCAGAGGCTTCCCTTAGTCAAAAGGCACTCCTTCCTTTGATCTGGCACATAAAGAGACAGAGTTCAATTCCAACTTTAAACGTAGAACTTTACTCATTTTCAATCACAGCACATCCATAGCAGTTACAGCATCAACACAGTGTTCCGCACCGTTCACATCCTTCACCTTCCCTGTGCTCTTCCCTACGTCTTTTAGGTTGTACCCGGTTTGTCCGGTCTTGACCGGTACTGCTGCATCCTGCATGTTCAGCTTCTCTACATTCAGGAATTCCCTTGTCTGTTTTGCCCCAGACATAAGGGCATCTGTCCATGTAGAAAGCTACCACATCTTGGAGCGACCTGCGTACCTATACTGCTGCACTTCTGGCCCTCTGGCCCTGGACGGCTGGCCTCTTTGCTTGTAACGCTACAAAGCTGACCGCCCTGACTGGGCTTTATGGCTCCTACTAACTACAACAGGAAAACCCTCTATCTTATCTGCGGTTGGCTCCTCCTATATAAACTATATACACTGTTGTACCCCATAGCACACCTAGTGTCCAACTAGAGGTACTGCACTTTCTCTATCTACACAACATATAAATATATGTTCATAGCAGCATCAGAAACATTATATACAACAATAAATACACGGTTTAACAGCATTACAAGGCATCAATATACATACAGTTAACCCGGACGTGTTTGGGGCACAAGACCGTTTTTATAACCCCCTTACATAAGAGGTAAAGTTTCTACTTGTGGAGACTTCCTGTCCTGTTACTCTCTGAAGAGGCTACACAGATATTTAAATTCTCAGAGGAGCATTGCATGTCCTATAAATTTCCTGATGACCATGGCAACTTTACCATATAGAACCCCTATCAGAGGCGTCTCACCCAGCCAAACTAGTTCTCCTGCTTTACATTGATCAATAGTAAACACTCCGAAACATGTGTCTCCAAATAGAGTTTGGCAAGGCTTGATTGATATTGACATTTAGGATTGCTACTAGTGATGAGCGAACGTGTTCGCCACTGCTCGTTACTCGCCTGAGTATCACTATGCTCGGTGTACTCGGCGAGCACCGAGCATTTCCGGGATTATTCGGCGGTAACTGGTGTCTCCACCCAGCATTTTTGGCAGACTTTAGAGACCCAATCACGATGCAGAGATTGTTTGCCAGGTCATGAAACGCCGCAGCCATCTTTGTTGTGGTCGTGCAGTGATTGACTTTGCCGCACAGCATCATCCCGAGTATAAGAGACCTGGCGCCACCCTGCTCACCGCATTCTGCTCCGGATTCAGCGAGAGTAGGGAGAGCTGCTGCCGAGATAGGGTCAGAATCGTGGTTTTTAGAGGTAGTGTAGGTCTGCAACTCTTAAGTCCACAACTCCTGAGAAACCAACAGTCCTTTTTAGGGCTAATTCATGGGTCCCGATATTGCAGCACTAGGTAGGCAGGGCACAGCATATCCACATCAGTGCAAGGCCTGCAGGCACTGTATGTGCATCCATTGCTCCCACTGCATCTCTCCCAAAGCTCCATAAGTGTCTACTGCTGCTGTTGCAGCTTCTTTACTATATACCTAGTTGCATTTTTTTTTTCAAAAAATCCTCCCCCCCAAAAAAAAAATATACAGTGTGTTCTGTCAGACTGAGGCCTGTTTAAAAATCATAGTTTGTCAGGCATACGTAGCATAGTTGTGTGTGCTAGCCTTATGCCACTTTTTTTCACCAAAAAGGCCTCATATATCTGCGTGCTCCAAGTTTTGGCATTTTAGGCCGTTTTGCCACTGTTTTTGCTGTCTTATTCTAATTATATACAGCACTATTTGGCATTTCTAAAAAAAAACAGGCCACATATTTGCCAGTGTGATATTTCCGTGACTGCCCTCATATATCTACGTGCTCCAAGTTTGGGCATTGTAGGCCATTTTGCCACTGTTTTTGCTGTCTGTTACCTTAATTATATACAGCACTATTTGGCATTTTTAAAAAACACAGGCCACATATTTGCCAGTGTGGTATTTCCGTGACAGGCCTCATACATCTGTATGTTCCAAGTTTGGTCATTGTAGGCCGGAGGACCACTTTTTTTGCTGTCTGTTACTCTAATTATTTACAGCACTATTTGTCATTTTAATAAAAAGGCCACATATTTGACAGTGTGGGCTTTCCGTGACAGCCCTCATATATCTGCGTGCTCCAAGTTTGGTCATTGTAGGCCGGTGTACCACTTTTTTTTGCTGTCTGTTACTCTAATTATACAGTATACAGCATTATTTAGCATTTCTAAAAAAAAAACAGGCCACATATTTGCCAGTGTGGTATTTCCGTGATAGCCCTCATTTATCTGCGTGCTCCAAGTTTGGTCATTGTAGGCCGGAGGACCACTTTTTTGGCTGTCTGTTACTGAAATTATACACGGCACTATTTAGCATCAAAAAATATAAAAAGGGCACATATTTGACAGTGTGGTATTTCCGTGAGAGCCCTCATATATCTGCATACTCCAAGTTTGGTCATTGTAGGCCGGAGGACCACTTTTTTTGATGTCTGTTACTCTAATTATATACAACACTATTAGGCTTTTTTTTTAAAAAAAAAAAGGCCACATATTTGCCAGTGTGGTCTTTCCGTGACAGTCCTCATATATCTGCGTGCTCCAAGTTTGGTCATTGTAGGCCGGTGTACCACTTTTTTTGCTGTCTGTTACTCTACTTATATACAGCACTATTTTGCATAAATTAACTTCACAAAATAGCCCCCAAAAATTGAATACAGTCTGTTATGTCAGGCTGAGGCCTGTCTGGTGTTTGAGTTTGAAAAATCGTAGATTTGCAGGCATACTGATCAGATATGATTTCGCTACTAATAAATATATTTATGTTGAGCATTTGAAATAGTGCAGTAGTCCATTTAAAATGGGCAAGGCAAGGGGTAAGGGATGGGGAAGTGGACGTGATGATGATGGTGCATGCAGAGGACGAGGCTGTGGCCAAGGTGAAAGTGGGCAACAACAAAGACCCACATCTTCTCGCTCGACCTTCCTGTCCCAGTTTCTAGGAGACTGCAGCACACCACTATAGAAGCCAGAGCAGTGTGAAACTGTTGTTGGTTATATAGCAGATAATGCTTCCAGTCACTTAGCCACCACCACGATGTCTTCCACATGGTCAATTCTGAGTAGCCGTGAGTGTGGACCGGATATTCCTCACCCTGATCCTTCTTCCTCTCACCATGCCGAGTGCCCTGAGACAACTGATCCCACACTTGGACAATCTGAAGAGCTGTTCAGTTTTCCATTTCAAGATTTAGAACTTTCGGCTGGTCAACTTGAAGTGGGGACAGATGAGATCGCATGTAGAGATGCCCAAAGCTTTGACCAGCCCTGGTCACGCGAAGGCGATGGTGGGAAAGTGTCAGAAGAGGTGGACGATGATGAGACACAATTGCCAAAAAGTCAGGAGGAGGAGCAGGGTGCGGATGTGGAAGACGAGGTGGTGGAGAACTATGTGACTGACCCAACCTGGCAGGAGGACATGCAGAGCGATTACAGCAGCACACATGGGGAAGAAGGCATATCACCCCAACAGTCAGGAAGAAGCATTGTGGTGGCCACAGACAGAAGGCGTGCATCCGTTCTCCGTCACACCAACATGAGAGAAGTTGCCATTCCAACTGTTAAAAAACATTGTGGTGGCCACAGACAGAAGGCGTGCATCCGTTCCCCGTCACACCAACATGAGAGAAGTTGCCATTCCAACTGTTAGATCTTCCTGAGTCTGGTTATTTTTTACAGATTCTGCCGATAACCCCAAACAGGCCATTTGCAGCACCTACCATGCCCGCATCAGCAGGGGTAGCAAAACAACCAGCCTGACCACCACCAGCATGATCAGGCACATGGCAGCAAAGTACCCGACTTTGTGGGCCGAACCCCAGGCTTCAGGACCACTGTCTGCAGGTCACACCACTGCTTCTTCAAGCAGCACCATCCCATCATCAAGCCTGTCCACGTTCTTGTCCCAGCACAGCGTTCAGTTGTCTATAACCCAGTCTTTGGAGCGCAAGCGGAAATACCCAGCCAATGCCCCACAGGCCACAGTCCTAAATTCTAATATTTCTCTTCTGCTTGCGCTAGAAACGCTGCCTTTAGGCTCGTTGAGACGGAAGCTTTCCGTAACCTTATGGCCGCGACCGTCCCAGGGTACTCTGTCC